>NC_140213.1:23488532-24121032 GCF_951802725.1 Rutilus rutilus | reverse complement strand
ACCAAACTTTTTCAACATGATGAAACTACATTAAATATGCTAAGTTGTGAATGGATAATAAATATCTCAAACGGTTTTGCTATGGCGAGGGATTAATGTCCAAAAAGGAAACACTAAAAATCTTCTAAAAATGTAATTATATACCATTTATTTCTATATAAAAGTATACAAATATCACAACTAAACCCATTTTATTCTGTTTTTGCAATTCAAGAAGAATGAAAAAGTTAAAAACAGGCTATTTAGTGCTATTTGGTTCAACAAAAAAGCAAACATAGGGCTATACTGCCCTCTTGTGTCCAAAAGGACATCAAAATAGTATATAAAACTTTTTACCAGGTAGGCCAATATTGTATTTAAATATACATTTATTAGGTATGTGTCTGAGGATATTTTCCCACCGGTTAATCGACGTGTGACACGAGTGGGTGCTTTTAAATGGCTAATATAAAAGTGAAAGTAAAAAAACGGACGTCCGCACGGACATTGATAATGGTGCACGTTGGAAAGAATGATACTTTTAAACATAACACTAAACCGCCATTAGGTGTCGCCAGGCGACCATCTTAATGAGCGAGTCATTGATTCATTCGTTCAAATGATTCGTTCCAATGACTGAGTCATTCGTTCCAATGACTGAGTCATTCATGATTGAGACAGATGTTTATGGATTGACCATTGAATCTTTGAGTCAAGCGATTCGTTTCAAAATGCTGAATCATTCAGTAATGAGAAAACAAGTTGCTGTGATCTTTGTTTAACTATTTTTGCTGCTGAAACAGAACAAAAACAGTCAATATTGCATCTAAAATGTAAGTGACTTAATTGTAACTGTTTATTAACCTGTTGTATGAAATCAATGTCACAGTTTCAATCGTGATTGTATTCAGGAAATAGTTGCCTACTTGTCAAGTGAGGTTGCTTAACTCTATCATATGTTATAAAATATATAAAAACTCCATATTTGTAATTTTTATAGTCAGTATGTTGTTAACTGGGTTGCTTTTTTGTGTGCTGCGCTCATTTGTTTACAATTCTCCTGGAGAAGCAGCATGAGCCTCAGCAGTGCAACCTTGTTACCATTGATCAGTAATACATTTATTATTAACTGATGATTGCAACTTAAAATGAATGTAATGAAATTAGAATAATCTCTCGTTTTAGTGATTCCCAAGTTATTTTTTTGTTATTGACGTTCTAATCAGGCTATACTCTGGTCGGGCAAGTAAAATTCTTCCACCGGTTAATCGACGTGTGACACCACTGAGCGCTTTTAAATCGCTAACTATAGTATACTATATACTAGTAAAATACAGACGTCCGCACAGACATTGATAATGGTGCGGAGTAGAGCGAGCATTTTCAATTTATTCCTATGGATGTAGGAATTAACTAAAACATTTTATTTATGTTTTTGTGTCCACTGTTCAACCGCAACCGCGTCACACACACACACACATTCCAGAATTGCAATCTTGACATCGCAGCCTGTTTATTATAGCCCTAATACAATATAATAATAAAAATAGTCAACCTAACATAAACGAATTACACTGCTCTGTTTAAATAGTCAGTAGTACAATCTGTACCATTCACAGTAAGCAGAGCTCCACTGTGATGTTTCCAAGAACATTTTTGCGCATGTGAAGAGGATGATTTTTCCATCGATATTGGAACACGAGTGAAGTACAAAGCCTATAATAAAGAATAGTTTAGCATCCAAATACATCGCAAATATTGAAACATTTTGATTCTAATGAGAGGGTTACGTGAGACCAACACTGCTTACTTTCGTTTTTATTTTTACATTAAATTTAAAGGATTTGTTGTGGAATATTTTGGGTGTATCATAAAATCAGAATAAGGTAAGACAAGTAAAATTTTCTGTCTTATATTTATATATATATATATACGTATATATATAAGTATATATATATATATATATATATATATATATATATATGTGTGCGTGTGTATATATATATATATATAGATAGCTAGATAGATAGATATAGATATAGATAGATATATATATATATATATATATATATATATATATATGTGTGTGTGTGTGTGTGTGTGTGTATATATATATATATATATATATATATATATATATATATATAAATATAGCTGCGAGCAGCGATGGAGGGCCAAAGCCGGTGGCACCGCCATCCCCGGTGCCTTTAGGTAACTAAAGGCACCGGGGTGGCGGTGCCACCGGCTTGGGCCCGCAATCGCTGCTCGCAGCTATATTTATTATTTATTATTTTTCTGTCAACCTTTCGGGCACTTTTGGGGCCCTTAACATACTCAAAAACTCTTGAAACTTTGCACACATGTCAGAACCCGCGGCCATCAGGGCCGGACCGAAGCTGGTACCCGGGCGTGGCAGGGGGGCTCGACAGCGCCCCCTGGAACGGGATCCGAACACTTGTCCATAAATCAAACACGCTTGCATGTAATAATATAAAACTCGGTACACATATAGATCTCATCGGGCCGAACAACTTTCGTGCTCTAAGTTTTACGCCAGCCCAACAGGAAGTCGGCTATTATGGGTTGTTTGGAAACGCATGCTGTGGAATTTGATGTACTCCTCTTTGGAAATTCATCCATTCGCCTCCAAACTCTGTCAGCATGAAGATAAGACATTGAGGATGCTAAATTGCGGACGGATTTTTTATATCTCGAACGGTTTGGTCGTGGCGAGGAAACGAATTTATGGCGAATAAGGGACACAGGAAGTGTATTATAACTTCAGCATACATTAACTGATCTTGATGAAACTTCAGCAGTGTATTCGATGTAAGAGACCGATCACATGGATGTGACTATTGTGAGTCAAAGTTATAGCGCCACCAACTGGCAGCAGGAAGTGTGTCCCTTTCAAAATGCTTTGAAATCACCCTCTTATTTTTACCCGATTTGCTTCAAACTTTATGTGTATAATGTAAACACACGGCAGATGTAGACCTGTGAAAGGATTTTTGATATCTTTAATACTGTTGCCATGGCAACGCTTCAAACTTTAATATTCTTTTTTGATGCTTTTGAGACTCTTAACATACTTGAAATTGGATGAAACTCGACAGACACATCACATTTATTAGCCCGTAGACATGTGCAAAGTTTCAGAAACGGGCGTGGTGAGGGGCTCAGTAGCGCCACCTTTAGTCATAAGTGGGGGGGTTAGTTTTATCAACAGCAACAAAACTTGGTATGTGTATTGTTCTCATCAAGACGGACAACTTTCTAATTGACATTAACTATCTCCGACCAACAGGAAGAGAGATATTTTGGTTTGAATGTGGATTTTCTGAAGAATTTTCTCTCCCTCTCTCTGTGTCTCTCTGTGTCTGAGGGGAGGGGGGGGATTTGACTATTGCTTTTATATTGTTAATCAAGGTTTCAGGGGTTTTGGGGTCCTTAACGTGCTCAAAAACTCTTGAAACTTTGCACACAAGTCAGAACCTCCTGCCATCAAGGACGGGCAGAAGCTGGTACCCGGGCGTGGCTGGGGGACTCAACAGCGCCCCCTTGAACGGGGTTCTAAAACTTGGTCAATATATCAAACACGCCTGCATGAATTAATATGAAACTCGGTACATATATAGATCTCATCGTGCCGAACAACTTTCGCATAGTCAAGTTTTACGCCAGCCCAACAGGAAGTCGGCTATTATGGGTTGTTTGGAAAACGCTTGCTGTGGAATGTGAAATACTCCTCCTAGAAAATTCACCGTGTCCCCTCCAAACTCGGTGTGCATGTAGTCAAGACTTTGAGGATGCTAAATTGCGGACGGATTTTTGATATCACGAACGGTTTGGCCGTGGCGAGGAAACGAATTTATGGCGAAAAAAGAGAAACACGAAGTGGAATAACTTCTGCATACATTAACTGATCTTGATGAAACTTCAGCAGTGTGTTCGTGGTAAGAGGCCGATCAGATGGATGTAACTATTGTGAGTCAAAGTTATAGCGCCACCAACTGGCAGCAGGAAGTGTGTCACTTTCAACATGCTTTTGACAAAAGTGGGCGGGTTAGTTTTATCAACAGCAACAAAACTTGGTTATGTGTATTGTTCTCATCAAGACGGACAACTTTCTAATTTACATTAACGATCTCCGACCAACAGGAAGAGAGATATTTTGGTTTGAATGTTGATTTTCTGAAGAATTTTCTCTCCCTCTCTCTGTGTCTCTGTGTGTGTGAGGGGAGGGGGGGGATTTGACTATTGCTTTTATATTGTTAATCAAGGTTTCAGGGGCTTTTGGGGTCCTTAACGTGCTCAAAAACTCTTGAAACTTTGCACACAAGTCGGAACCCCCTGCCATCAGGGACGGGCTGAAGCTGGTACCCGGGCGTGGCAGGGGGGCTCAACAGCGCCCCCTTGAACGGGGTCCCAAAACTTGGTCCATAGATCAAACACGCTTGCATGAATTACTATGAAACTCGGTACACATATAGATATCATCGGGCCGAACAACTTTCCCCTGGTCAAGTTTTACGCCAGCCCAACAGGAAGTCGGCTATTATTGGTTGTTTGGAAAACGCTTGCTGTGGAATGCGAAGTACTCCTCCTAGAGAATTCATCCAATCCCCACCAAACTCGGTGTGCATGAAGTCAAGACATTGAGGATTCTAAATTGCGGACGGATTTTTGATATCTCGAATGGTTTGGCCGTGGCGAGGAAACGAATTTATGGCGAGAAAAGAGAAACACGAAGTTTTACTAGGTAGGCCTATTGTATTTAAATATAAATTTATTAGGTATATGACTGTGAGGATATTTTCCCATCGGTTAATCGACGTGTGACTCGAGCGGGTGCTTTTAAATCGCTAATATAAAAGTGAAAGTAAAAAAAACGGACGTCCGCACGGACATTGATAATGGTGCACGTTGGAAAGAATGATACTTTTAAACATAACACTAAACCGCCATTAGGTGTCGCCAGGCGACCATCTTAATGAGCGAGTCATTGATTCATTCGTTCAAATGATTCGTTCCAATGACTGAGTCATTCATGATTGAGACAGATGTTTATGGATTGACCATTGAATCTTTGAGTCAAGCGATTCGTTTCAAAATGCTGAATCATTCAGTAATGAGAAAACAAGTTGCTGTGAGATGCGCGATGGTTCTGCTGTGATCTTTGTTTAACTATTTTTGCTGCTGAAACAGAACAAAAACAGTCAATATTGCATCTAAAATGTAAGTGACTTAATTGTAACTGTTTATTAACCTGTTGTATGAAATCAATGTCACAGTTTCAATCGTGATTGTATTCAGGAAATAGTTGCCTACTCGTCAAGTGAGGTTGCTTAACTCTATCAAATGTTATAAAATATATAAAAACTCCATATTTGTAATTTTTATAGTCAGTATGTTGTTAACTGGGTTGCTTTTTTGTGTGCTGCGCTCATTTATTTACAATTCTCCTGGAGAAGCAGCATGAGCCTCAGCAGTGCAACCTTGTTACCATTGATCAGTAATACATTCATTATTAACTGCTGATTGCAACTTAAAATGAATGTAATGAAATTAGAATAATCTCTCGTTTTAGTGACTCCCAAGTTATTTTTTTTGTTATTGACGTTCTAATCAGGCTATACTCTGGTCGGGCAAGTAAAATTCTCTTTCAGGTAGGCCTATTGTATTTATATATAAATATATTAGGGATGTGACTGTGATAAAATTTTCCCACCGGTTAATCGACGTGTGACACCGCTGAGGGCTTTTAAATCGCTAACTATAGTATACTATATACTAGTAAAATACAGACGTCCGCACAGACATTGATAATGGTGCGGAGTAGAGCGAGCATTTTCAATGTATTCCTATGAATGTAGGAATTAACTAAAACATTTTATTTATGTTTTTGTGTCCACTGTTCAACCGCAACCGCGTCACACACACACACACATTCCAGAATTGCAATCTTGACATCGCAGCCTGTTCATTATAGCCCTAATACAATATAATAATAAAAATAGTCAACCTAACATAAACGAATTACACTGCTTTGTTTAAATAGTCAGTAGTACAATTTGTACCATTCACAGAAAGCAGAGCTCCACTGTAATGTTTCCAAACACATTTTTGCGCGTGTGAAGAGGATGATTTTTTCCATCGATATTGGAACACGAGTGAAGTACAAAGCCTATAATAAAGAATAGTTTAGCATCCAAATACATCGCAAATATTGAAACATTTTGATTCTAATGAGAGGGTTACGTGAGACCAACACTGCTTACTTTCGTTTTTATTTTTACATTAAATTTAAAGGATTTGTTGTGGAATATTTTGAGTGTATCATGAAATCAGAATAAGGTAAGACAAGTAATATTTTCTGTCTTATATATATATATAGATAGATAGTTAGATATAGATATAGATAGATAGATAGATATTTATATACATATATATATATATATATATATATATATATATATATATATATATATATATATATACATACATATATATATATATATATATATATATATATATATATATATATATATATATATATATATATATATAAAAAAATATAGCTGCGAGCAGCGATGGAGGGCCAAAGCCGGCGGCACCGCCATCCCTGGTGCCTTTAGGTAACTAAAGGCACCGGGGTTGCGGTGCCACCGGCTTGGGCCCGCAATCGCTGCTCGCAGCTATATTTTTTTATATATATATTTAGGGCCCAAGCCCTGAAAGGGCGAAGGCCCTATTGTTTTCGGTAAGATTATTATTATTATTATTAGGGCCCAAGCCCTGAAAGGGCGAAGGCCCTATTGTTTTCGTTAGGATTATTATTATTAGGGCCCAAGCCCTGAAAGGGCGAAGGCCCTATTGTTTTCGTTAGGATTATTATTATTATTATTATTATTATTATTGTTCTTCAAGGGTTCGGGGGCTTTTGGGGCCTTTAACGTGCTCAAAAACTCATGAAACTTTGCACGCATGTCAGAACCCGTGGCCATTAGGGCCGGGCTGAAGCTGGTACCCGGGCGTGGCAGGGGGGCTCAACAGCGCCCCCTGGTACGGAATCCGAACACTTGTCCATAAATCAAACACACTTGCATGTAATAATATGAAACTCGGAACACATATAGATCTCATCGGGCCGAACAACTTTCGTGCTCTAAGTTTTACGCCAGCCCAACAGGAAGTTGGCTATTATGGGATGTTTGGAAACGCATGCTGTGGAATTTAATGTACTCCTCCTAGGGAATTCATCCAATCACCTCCAAACTCAGTCAGCATGAAGTCAAGACATTGAGGATGCTAAATTGCGGACGGATTTTTGATATCTCGAACGGTTTGGCCGTGGCGAGGACACGAATTTATGGCGAATAATGGAAACAGGAAGTGTGTTATAACTTCTGCATACATTAACTGATCTTGATGAAACTTCAGCAGTGTGTTCGTTGTAAGAGGCCGATCACATGGATGTGACTACTGTGAGTCTAAGTTAAAGCGCCACCAACTGGCAGCAGGAAGTGTGTCCCTTTCAAAATGCTTTAAAATCACCCTCTTATTTTTACCCAATTTGCTTCAAACTTTATGTGTATAATGTAAACACACGGCAGATGTAGACCTGTGAAAGGATTTTTGATATCTTTAATAATGTTGCCATGGCAACGCTTCAAACTTTAATATTCTTTTTTGATGCTTTTGAGACTCTTAACATACTTGAAATTGCATGAAACTCGACAGACACATCACATTTATTAGCCAGTAGACATGTGCAAAGTTTCAGAAACGGGCGTGGTGAGGGGCTCAGTAGCGCCACCTTTAGTCATAAGTGGGGGGGGTTAGTTTTATCAACAGCAACAAAACTTGGTATGTGTATTGTTCTCATCAAGACGGACAACTTTCTAATTGACATTAACTACCTCCAACCAACAGGAAGAGAGATATTTTGGTTTGAATGTGGATTTTCTGAAGAATTTTCTCTCCCTCTCTCTGTGTCTCTGTGTGTGAGAGGGGAGGGGGGAATTTGACTATTGCTTTTATATTGTTAATCAAGGTTTCAGGGGCTTTTGGGGTCCTTAACGTGCTCAAAAACTCTTGAAACTTTGCACACAAGTCAGAACCCCCTGCCATCAGGGACAGGCTGAAGCTGGTACCCGGGCGTGGCAGGGGGGCTCAACAGCGCCCCCTTGAACGGGGTCCCAAAACTTGGTCCATAGATCAAACACGCTTGCATGAATTAATATGAAACTCGGTACACATATAGATCTCATCGGGCCGAACAACTTTCCCCCGGTCAAGTTTTACGCCAGCCCAACAGGAAGTCGGCTATTATTGGTTGTTTGGAAAACGCTTCCTGTGGAATGCGAAGTACTCCTCCTAGAAAATTCACCGTGTCCCCTCCAAACTCGGTGTGCATGTAGTCAAGACTTTGAGGATGATAAATTGCGGACGGATTTTTGATATCTCGAACGGTTTGGCCGTGGCGAGGAATCGAATTTATGGCGAGAAAAGAGAAACACGAAGTGGAATAACTTCTGCATACATTAACTGATCTTGATGAAACTTCAGCAGTGTGTTCGTGGTAAGAGGCCGATCAGATGGATGTAACTATTGTGATTCAAAGTTATAGCGCCACCAACTGGCAGCAGGAAGTTTGTCACTTTCAACATGCTTTTGACAAAAGTGGGGGGGTTAGTTTTAACTCCAGTAAAAAAAACTCAGTTCATATATTGATCTCATCGACCCGGACAACTTTCTAATTTAAAGTCATTAGCTCTGACCATCAGGAAGTCAGATATTTTGGTCTGAATGTGGATTTTTTTGCAAAATCAGCCTCTGAATTTTTAGCCACCTTTATCTAAGTGGTTATTTTATTCCCACCAAACTTTTTCAACATGATAAAAATATATTAATGATGCTAAATTGTGAACGGATAATAAATATCTCAAACGGTTTTGCTATGGCGAGGGATTAAAGTAATGTCAAAAAAGTAAACACTAAAAGGCTCATATATTCTAAAAATGTAATTATACACCATTTATTACTACATAAAAGTATACAAATATCAGAACTTAACTCATTTTATTCTTTTTTTTTTCAATTTAAGAATGAAGTTTAAGTTTAAAAACTGCCAGAATGGTTGTTTAGTCTAAACAATAAATAAATAAAGTCAAACATAGTGCTATACTGCCCTCTTGTGTTCAAAATCAGGTAGGCCTATTATATCTATATAAAAATATACTAGGTATGTGACGGTGAGAATATTTTACCACCGGTTAACTGACGTGTGACACTGCTGGGGGCTTTTTAATCGCTAACTTAAAAACGAAAGTAAAATATGTTCGTCCGCACGGACATTGATAATGGTGCGGAGCAGAGCGAGCGTTTTCAATAAATTCCTATGGAAGGAGGAATGACCTAAGAAACGTTGACTCTGTTCTGCTCGTTCCTCGCTGAGGACGCGCACCATTATGAATGCCTGTGCAGCCGTGAGCATTTTAGTTTCATTTTCGGGGCGGATTGCTTGAATGTATTTAAAAAAAGCACAATGTTGTGTTTTATTGCGACTGTACAAAAATATAAGTTACCACTTTGCAGTTTGAATGATGTTCTGAACAAAATGACAGAGTATGTTTTTATGTGTCCACTGTTCAATCGCGCCCTCGTTTTAGTGATTCCCAAGTTATTTTTTCATTTAAGTTTTTTTCATTGTTCTAATCAGGTCAGGCAAGTAAAATGATCTGTCTTATCCCTTACATTTTTATATAATTATATAAATATATAATACACTACTGTTCAAAAATTTGGCGTCAGTAAGATTTTTAAGCTAAGTTTCTTCTGCTCACCAAGGCTGCATTTGTTTGATTAAAAATACAAACAAAAACAGTAATATTGTAAAATAGTATTCCAATTTAAAACAGCTGCTTTCTATTTTAATATATTTTAAACTGTTATTTATTCCTGTGATCAAAGCTGAGTTTTCAGCATCATTATTCCAGTCGTCACTGTCACATGATCCTTCAGAAATTATTCTAATATGATGATTGATGCTCAAGAAACATTCATTATTATTTTAAATGTCGAAAACAGTTGTGTACAGTCTTTGATGAATAGAAAGTTCAAAAGAACAGCATTTATCTGAAATCTAAAGCTTTTGTAACATTAAACACTACCGTTCAGAAGTTTGGGGTCAGTAATAATTTTAATTTTATTTTTGGGGGAAAGAAATAAATAAATCAATACTTTTATTCATCGAGAATGAGTTAAACTGATAAAAAGTTACAGTACAGACATTTATAATGTTAAAAAAAATTATATTTGAAATAAATGCTGTTCTTTTGAACTTTACATTCATCAACGCATTTTGAAAAAAAATCTGTACACAACTGTTTTCAACATTGAAAATAATAATTAATATTTATTGACCATCAATCATCATATTAGAATGGTTTCTGAAGGATCATGTGACACTGAAGACGGGAGTAATGATGCTGAAAACTCAGCTTTGATCACATAAATTAATTACAGTGTAAAATATTTGATAATAGAAAACAGCTGTTTTAAATTGGAATAATATTTCACAATATTACTGTTTTTGTTTGTATTTTTAATCAAATAAATGCAGCCTTGGTGAGCAGAAGAGACTTCTCCTAAAAACATTGAAAATCTTCCTTACCCCAAACTTTTGAACGGTATATATATATGTTTGTATAATATATATATATATATATATATATATATATATATGTGTTTGTATAATATATATATATATATATATATATATATATATATATATATATATATATAATAAATATATATATATATATATATATATATATATATATATATAAATATAGCTGCGAGCAGCGATGGAGGGCCAAAGCCGGCGTTACCGCCACCCCGGTGCCTTTAGGTAACTAAAGGCACCGGGGTTGCGGTGCCACCGGCTTGGGCCCGTAATCGCTGCTCGCAGCTATATTTATTATTGTTGTTCAAGGGTTCGGGGGCTTTTGGGACCCTTAACAGACTCAAAAACTCATGAAACTTTGCACACAGGTCAGAACCCGCGGCCATTAGGGCCGGGCTGAAGCTGGTACCCGGGCGTGGCAGGGGGGCTCGACAGCGCCCCCTAGAACACAATCTTAAATCTTGGACACATACAAGAACGTATTAGTATGAAACTCGGTACACATATAGATCTCATCGGGCCGAACAACTTTCGCACTCTAAGTTATTAGCTCTGCCCAACAGGAAGTCAGCTATTATGGGTTGTTTGAAAAACGCATGCTGTGGAATTTAATGTACTCCTCCTAGGGAATTGATCCAATCCACACCAAACTCGGTCAGCATGAAGTCAAGACATTGAGGATGCTAAATTGCGGACGGATTTTTGATATCTCGAACGGTTTGGCCGTGGCGATGAAACGAATTTATAGCGAGAAAAGATAAACAGGAAGTGTGTTATAACTTCTGCATACATTAACTGATCTTGATGAAACTTCCGCAGTGTGTTCGTTGTAAGAGGCCGATCACATGGATGTGACTATTGTGAGTCAAAGTTATAGCGCCACCAACTGGCAGCAGGAAGTGTGTCACTTTCAAAATGCTTTGAAATCACCCTCTCATTTTTACCCGATTTGCTTCAAACTTTATGTGTATAATGTAGACACACAGCAGATGTAGACCTGTGAAAGGTTTATTGATATCTTAAATACTGTTGCCGTGGCAACGCATCAAACTTTAATATTCTTTTCAGATGCTTTTGAGACTCTTAACATACTTGAAATTGGATGAAACTCGACAGACACATCACATTTATTAGCCGGTAGACATGTGCAAAGTTTCAGAAACGGGCGTGGTGAGGGGCTCAGTAGCGCCACCTTTAGTCAAAAATGGGGGCTTAGTTTTAAGTAGAGTCACAAAAATCGTTATGTATATTGTTCTCATCAAGCCGGACAACTTTCTAATTTATAGTCATAAGCTGTGACCAACAGGAAGTGAGATATTTTGGTTTGAATGTGATTTTTTGTAGAATTCTCTCCCTCTCTCTCTCTGCCTCTGCGTCTCTGTGTGTGTGAGGGGTGGGGGGATTTGTCTTTTGAGTGAGATTTGTTTAAAATTCCTGTTTTTCAAGGTTTCAGGGGCTTTTGGGGCCTTAAACGTGCTCGAAAACTCTTGAAACTTTGCACACAGGTCAGAACCCGCGGCCATCAGGGCCGGGCTGAAGCTGGTACCCGGGCGTGGCAGGGGGGCTCAACAGCGCCCCCTGGAATGGGATCCGAACACTTGTCCATAAATCAAACACACTTGCATGTAATGATATGAAACTCGGTACACATATAGATCACATCGGGCTGAACAACTTTCGTGCTCTAAGTTTTACGCCAGCCCAACAGGAAGTCGGCAATTATGGGTTGTTTGGAGAACGCTTGCTGTGGAATGCGAAGTACTCCTCCTAGAGAATTCATCCAATCCCCACCAAACTCGGTGTGCATGAAGTCAAGACATTGAGGATTCTAAATTGCGGACGGATTTTTGATATCTCGAACGGTTTGGCCGTGGCGAGGAAACGAATTTATGGCGAGAAAAGAGAAACACGAAGTGGTATAACTTCTGCATACATTAACGGATCATGATGAAACTTCACCAGTGTGTTCGTGGTAAGAGACCGATCAGATGGATGTAACTATTGTGAGTCAAAGTTATAGCGCCACCAACTGGCAGCAGGAAGTGTGTCACTTTCAAAATGCTTTTGACAAAAGTGGGGGGGTTAGTTTTACCCACAGTTTTAAAAATCAGTACGTACATTGGTCTCATCGAGCCGGACAACTTTCTAATATACAGTTATTAGCTTCGACCAATAGGAAGTCAGATATTTTGGTTTGAATGTGGATTTATTTGCAAATTCAGCCTCTGCTTTTTACCCACTCCTGCTAAGTGTTTTTTTTTTTATTCACACCAAACTTTTTTAACACGATGAAAATACATTAAAGATGCTAAATTGTGAACGGATATTAAATATTTCAAACGGTTTTGACATGGCGAGGGATTAAAATAATGTCAAAAAAGGAATCAGAAAACATCTCATATATTCTTAAAATTTAATTATACACCATTTATTTTTATATAAAATTATACAAATATTAGAACTAAACCTATTTTATTCTGTTTTTGCAATTCAAAAAGTATGAAAAAGTTAAAAACAGGCTATTTAGTGCTATTTGTTTCAACAAAAAAGCAAACATAGGGCTATACTGCCCTCTTGTGTCCAAAAGGATATCAAAATAGTATATAAAACGTTTTACTAGGTAGGCCTATTGTATTTAAATATAAATTTATTAGGTATATGACTGTGAGGATATTTTCCCATCGGTTAAGCGACGTGTGACACGAGCGGGTGCTTTTAAATCGCTAATATAAAAGTGAAAGTAAAAAAACGGACGTCCGCACGGACATTGATAATGGTGCATGTTGGAAAGAATGATAAACATAACACTAAACCGCCATTAGGTGTCGCCAGGCGACCATCTTAATGAGCGAGTCATTGATTCATTCGTTCAAACAATTCATTCCAATGACTGAGTCATTCATGATTGAGACAGATGTTTATGGATTGACCATTGAATCTTTGAGTCAAGCGATTCGTTTCAAAATGCTGAATCATTCAGTAATGAGAAAACAAGTTGCTGTGATCTTTGTTTAACTATTTTTGCTGCTGAAACAGAACAAAAACAGTCAATATTGCATCTAAAATCTAAGTGACTTAATTGTAACTGTTTATTAACCTGTTGTATGAAATCAATGTCACAGTTTCAATCGTGATTGTATTTAGGAAATAGTTGCCTACTCGTCAAGTGAGGTTGCTTAACTCTATCATATGTTATAAAATATATAAAAACTCCATATTTGTAATTTTTATAGTCAGTATGTTGTTAACTGGGTTGCTTTTTTGTGTGCTGCGCTCATTTGTTTACAATTCTCCTGGAGAAGCAGCATGAGCCTCAGCAGTGCAACCTTGTTACCATTGATCAGTAATACATTTATTATTAACTGCTGATTGCAACTTAAAATGAATGTAATGAAATTAGAATAATCTCTCGTTTTAGTGATTCCCAAGTTATTTTTTTGTTATTGACGTTCTAATCAGGCTATACTTTGGTCGGGCAAGTAAAATTCTCTTTCAGGTAGGCCTATTGTATTTATATATAAATATATTAGGGATGTGACTGTGATAAAATTTTCCCACCGGTTAATCGACATGTGACACCGCTGAGGGCTTTTAAATCGCTAACTATAGTATACTATATACTAGTAAAATACAGACGTCCGCACAGACATTGATAATGGTGCGGAGTAGAGCGAGCATTTTCAATGTATTCCTATGGATGTAGGAATTAACTAAAACATTTTATTTATGTTTTTGTGTCCACTGTTCAACCGCAACCGCGTCACACACACATTCCAGAATTGCAATCTTGACATTGATTATAGCCCTAATACAATATAATAATAAAAATAGTCAACCTAACATAAACGAATTACACTGCTCTGTTTAAATAGTCAGTAGTACAATCTGGACCATTCACAGTAAGCAGAGCTCCACTGTGATGTTTCCAAGAACATTTTTGCGCGTGTGAAGAGGATGATTTTTTCCATCGATATTGGAACACGAGTGAAGTACAAAGCCTATAATAAAGAATAGTTTAGCATCCAAATACATCGCAAAAATTGAAACATTTTGATTCTAATGAGAGGGTTACGTGAGACCAACACTGCTTACTTTCGTTTTTATTTTTACATTAAATTTAAAGGATTTGTTGTGGAATATTTTGAGTGTATCATAAAATCAGAATAAGGTAAGACAAGTAATATTTTCTGTCATATATATATATATATATATGAAGAGTTCAGATGCAAAAGCCTCTAAGTGCCATCTGAAATTTTCTTCTAGAATGATCATTTTTATAAAGCTTGTATATTTAGGTTAAGTGATTTCACTTAAATGACAATTAATAGGTAATTTGCATTGCCATTTAAGTGAAATTATTGAACTTAAATATACGAGCCTGATAAAAATGATCATTCTAGAAGAAAATTTCAGATGGCACTTAGAGGCTTTTGCATCTGAACTCTTCATATATATATATATATATATATATATATATATATATATATATATATATGTGTGTGTGTGTGTGTGTGTGTGTGTATATATATATATACATATATATATATAAACAAAAGCAGATATGTGAACATTGATGGTTGTACATAGTCTTAGTTGTTTATTTTATAAATTTTTTTTTTTTTTTTTTTTTTTTTTTTTTTAGCCCAACCAGGGACTGGGGCTGCAAATTAGCCTCTGGCTAGAAGCCTATATGTAGAGCATCGGCTGCATGAAATTGTAGCAATGTTATACTGCATTGTCCCTGTTAAATAAACGAATAAATAAATAAATATATATATATATATATATATACTAGGGGTGTCGCAATATACCGGTATTGACGATAATCGTGATATTCAAAGCATGAAATATCGACATCGTGTTAATTTAGAGCAATACAATATACCGGTATTGGCGATATTGGCGTTTTCTAGACGCAGCGCTCGTCCGCGCCCGCGCAGCTAGAGTGAAACACTCTGTCCACACCCGAAAAAAGTAAGCTGAGCTCGCCAGTATTAACAACAGAGTTCTTCGGCTTCAAAGAAAACAGCACCTTAGAGGTGGTCGCACACCGGACGAGAAGCGCAGCGCCACGTCTTTAAAATTCGAACACATTCTGTATGAGTGTACACACACCGGACGAGAAGCACAAGCGCGGTTCTATTCGGCGTCTGTCCGCGGCGCCCAGCAACGGCTCAGGACCTTGTTCAAAATCCTGCCGCGACACAGAGCGCAGAAAAAAGTGTTCAGATCACAGACTCAGCAACTATTGTATTTAATTGTACAGTATAATCATAACATAGTACAGACATTATCTCAATTCCATAATGTCCTTAAACATAATGATATTGCTGGCCATAAACTGAGAAAGTGCGTGTCCGGTGTGCAATACCTGGAGTTGTCATAGACGCGACGCGGCTATTATTTTACTAGTCATCATGGAATGGGAAACGTGACATTAACTGTTAACAGGGGGTTTCTGTGTTCATATATTTAATAAAGGGTGATTATTAAAATTAAGAACCCCGTTTTCTTTACTCATCTTATTTTTGTATTTGTATTTGCACTTGATTTTTTTATTCAAATCTGCTATCTGCATGACTTTATTGGCGCCAGTGCAACAACAGGTTTAAGAGCTTTTCAGTTCTTCAGGAAACCTTCAGACAGTGTTTGGCAAAAAAATTTGCCATAGATTGAGTATCCCCCCCCATAGATTCTATAGATATCACGATATATCGATATCGTGAATTATTTTGGCCACAATAACCGTGGTGTGAAAAATCTAACATCGTGACAGCCCTAATATATACATATAGATATAGATATAGATAGATAGATATTTATATACACACACATATATATATATATATATATATATATATATGTGTGTGTGTGTGTGTGTGTATATATATATATATATATAAATATAGCTGCGAGCAGCGATGGAGGGCCAAAGCCGGTGGCACCGCCATCCCCGGTGCCTTTAGGTAACTAAAGGCACCGGGGTTGCGGTGCCACCGGCTTGGGCCCGTAATCGCTGCTCGCAGCTATATTTAGGGCCCAAGCCCTGAAAGGGCGAAGGCCCTATTGTTTTCGGTAGGATTATTTATTATTATTATTATTTTGTCAACCTTTCGGGCACTTTTGGGGCTCTTAACATGCTCGAAAACTCTTGAAATTTTGCACACACGTCAGAACCCACGGCCATCAGGGCCTGACTGAAGCTGGTACCCGGGCGTGGCAGGGGGGCTCGACAGCGCCCCCTGGAATGGTGTCCGAAAACTTGGTCCATAAATCAAACATGCTTGCATATAATAATATGAAACTCAGTACACATATAGATCTCATCGGGCCGAACAACTTTCGTCCTCTAAGTTTTACGCTAGCTTTACGCTAGCCCAACAGGAAGTCGGCTATTATGGGTTGTTTGGAAACGCATGCTGTGGAATTTGAAATACTCCTCCTAGAAAATTCGTCCAATCACAACCAAACTCGGTCAGCATGAAGTCAAGACATTGAGGATGCTAAATTGCGGACGGATTTTTGATATCTCAAACGGTTTGGCCGTGGCGAGGAAACGAATTTATGGCGAATAAGGGACACAGGAAGTGTGTTATAACTTCTGCATACATTAACTGATCTTGATGAAACTTCCGCAGTGTGTTCGTTGTAAGAGGCCGATCACATGGATGTGACTATTGTGAGTCAAAGTTATAGCGCCACCAACTGGCAGCAGGAAGTGTGTCACTTTCAAAATGCTTTGAAATCACTCTCTTATTTTTACCCGATTTGCTTCAAACTTTATGTGTATAATGTAGACACACGGCAGATGTAGACCTGTGAAAGGTTTATTGATATCTTAAATACTGTTGCCGTGGCAACGCATCAAACTTTAATATTCTTTTCAGATGCTTTTGAGACTCTTAACATACTTGAAATTGGATGAAACTCGACAGACACATCACATTTATTAGCCAGTAGACATGTGCAAAGTTTCAGAAACGGGCGTGGTGAGGGGCTCAGTAGCGCCACCTTTAGTCAAAAATGGGGGCTTAGTTTTAAGTAGAGTCACAAAAATAGTTATGTATATTGTTCTCATCAAGCCGGACAACTTTCTAATTCACACTTATTAGCTCAGAGCAACAGGAAGTCAGATATTTTGGTTTGAATGTGATTTTTTGGAGAATTTTCTCTCTCTCTCTCTCTGTCTCTGTGTGTGTGAGGGGTGGGAGGGAATTTCCAATTGATTTCAGTGTGTTTCAAGGTTTCAGGGGCTTTTGGGGCCCTTAACGTGCTCAAACTCTTGAAACTTTGCACACAGGTCAGAACTCGCGGCCATCAGGGCCGGGCTGAAGCTGGTACCCGGGTGTGGCAGGGGGGCTCAACAGCGCCCCCTTGAACGGGATTCTAAAACTAGATCCATATATCAAACACACTTGCATGTAATGATATGAAACTCGGTACACATATAGATCACATCGGGCTGAACAACTTTCGTGCTCTAAGTTTTACGCCAGCCCAACAGGAAGTCGGAAATGATGGGTTGTTTGGAGAACGCTTGCTGTGGAATGCGAAGTACTCCTCCTAGAGAATTCATCCAATCCCCACCAAACTCGGTGTGCATGAAGTCAAGACATTGAGGATTCTAAATTGCGGACGGATTTTTGATATCTCGAACGGTTTGGCCGTGGCGAGGAAACGAATTTATGGCGAGAAAAGAGAAACACGAAGTGGTATAACTTCTGCATACATTAACGGATCTTGATGAAACTTCACCAGTGTGTTCGTGGTAAGAGGCCGATCAGATGGATGTAACTATTGTGAGTCAAAGTTATAGCGCCACCAACTGGCAGCAGGAAGTGTGTCACTTTCAAAATGCTTTTGACAAAAGTGGGGGGGTTAGTTTTACCCACAGTTTTAAAAATCAGTACGTACATTGGTCTCATCGAGCCGGACAACTTTCTAATATACAGTTATTAGCTTCGACCAATAGGAAGTCAGATATTTTGGTTTGAATGTGGATTTATTTGCAAATTCAGCCTCTGCTTTTTACCCACTCCTGCTAAGTGTTTTTTTTTTTATTCACACCAAACTTTTTTAACACGATGAAAATACATTAAAGATGCTAACTTGTGAACGGATATTAAATATTTCAAACGGTTTTGACATGGCGAGGGATTAAAATAATGTCAAAAAAGGAATCAGAAAACATCTCATATCTTCTTAAAATTTAATTATACACCATTTATTTTTATATAAAATTATACAAATATCAGAACTAAACCGAAACAGAACTAGTTTTGGGTTTATTCAGTTTTTTTCAATTCAAGAATTATGTACAAGTTTAAAATCAGCCAGAATGCGCTATTTAGTAAAAAAAAAAAAGTCATACATAGGGCTATACTGCCCTCTTGTGTTCAAAATCAGGTAGGCCCATTGTATATTGTATTTATATATAAATATAATAGCGATGTGACTGAGATTTTTTTCCCACTGGTTAATTGATGTGTGACACCGCAGCGGGGGCTTTTAAATCGCTAACTTAAAGGGATACTCCACTTTAAAATGAAAATTCTGTCACCATATTCTCACCCTCATGTTGTTTTAATCCTTTATGAATTTCTTTCTTCTGCTGAACAGAAAGGAAGATATTTAGAAGAATGTCAGTAACCAGACAGTTTCTGGTCTCATTGACTTCCATAGTATACATTTTTTTCCTACTATGGAAGTCAATGGGATCAGAAACTGTCTGGTTACTGACATTCTCCTAAATATCTTCCTTTCTGTTCAGCAGAAGAAAGAAATTCATAAAGGATTAAAACAACATGAGGGTGAGAATATGGTGACAGAATTTTAATTTTAAAGTGGAGTATCCCTTTAAAAGCGAAAGTGAAATACGGTCGTCCAGTAGGAATGAACTAAAAAACATTCACTCTGTTCTGCTCGTTCCTCGCTGTAGACGCGTTATTGCCCATGCAGCCGTGAGCATTTTAGTTTCATTTAAAGGAGTCATAACCTGCAATTTTCACTTTTCCACGAGAATCAATGTATGTTATGATCGACTAACGATTATACACTGGCCGGGAAGCCGATATTTAAAAGTGAAGCGTTTGTTTACCTCAGGGTAAATAAACCAGCGCGCGTGCACGCCCACTCAAATACGAGATTTTGATTTCAGCTCCCTCTTGACGTCATGAGGTAATAGGATATACCATATATGGACACCGCAGCAGGAAGCCCCCCCTTCCCCTCTCCCCCTCATATTCAGTTCAGTCGGGAAAGATGGAGAAACCGAGTGCACACCGGACTTGCTCTGTGGTTGATTGCCATAAAAAACATGTAAATGTGTTTTATCTCCCAAAATCGGACGAAACTATCAGGGACCAGTGGATGAAATTCATTTTTAATGACGCTGTCCCAACAACCCTTTCAACTGGCGTGCAGAGCCATATAGAGCGTCCACGACAGCCAAAACATCGCATTGATCTCGCGAGACAATAATGCCTTCAGAAATAAGGGTAAAAGTAGGTCTGTGTTTTTTTTTTCTTCCACTTTTCTTTTTTAGAAGGGCCTGAAAGACTATAATACAGCAGTAGGTATCCAATGTAATACAAGGTTATGACTCCTTTAAAAAATAGCGCCATTCCGGGGGTGGGATTGCTTGAATGTTTTTTTACAAAAGCACAATGTTGTGTTTTTTTTGCGAGTGTACTTAAATATAAGTAAACACAGTGCAGTTTAAATGATGTCCTGTATGAACAAACCGACGGAGTAGCCTATGTTTTTATGTTTCCACTGTTCGATCGTGCCCACGCCTCACACACACACACACATACACACACACACACACACACACACACACAGACACACACACACACACACACACACACACACACACACACACACACTGTGCATTCCAGCATTGCAATCTTGACATCGCAGCCGGTTCATTACAGCCGTAATAAAATATAATAATAAATATAAATAGTCAACCTATTTGCAGCAAATGATAGTAGATTTTAGATCAATATATTTGTTTTCCTTACAATTTTAATTAACACTAACTTTATTCTCATCTGAATTATAAATAATTTATTTCTGTATAAAATAATACTACCATTAAAAAATACATTTGATTGTCTTTTTTAATCAATGGAGAATGTGTGACTTAAAAATAAACAGATTAGTGCTCGGTTTGAGGACAAGAAATGAAAACCAATGCAATATGATTGAATGTCCAAAAACGTTCGCTCTTCTCTGCCCGTTCCTCGCCTCGCCATATATATATATATATATATATATATATATATATATATATATATATATATATATATATATATTTATTTTTTGTTACATATATATAATGTATATATATATATATATTTATTTTTTTTGTTACATTTTTATATATATCTATATATATCTATATATATCTATATATATATATATATATATATATATATATATATATATATAAATATAGCTGCGAGCAGCGATGGAGGGCCCAAGCTGGTGACACCGCCACCCCGGTGGCTTTAGTGTAACTAAAGGCACCAGGGTGGCGGTGCCACCGGCTTGGGCCCGCCATCGCTGCTCGCAGCTATATTTATTATTATTATTATTATTTTGTCAACCTTTCGGGCACTTTTGGGGCCCTTAACATGCTCGAAAACTCTTGAAACTTTGCACACAGGTCAGAACCCGCGGCCATCAGGGCCGGGCTGAAGCTGGTACCCGGGCGTGACAGGGGGGCTCGACAGCGCCCCCTGGAACGGGATCCGAACACGTGTCCATAAATCAAACACGCTTGCATGTAATAATATGAAACTCGGTACACATATAGATCTCATCCGGCCGAACAACTTTCGTGCTCTAAGTTTTACGCCAGCCAAACAGGAAGTTGGCTATTTAGCGTTGTTTGGAAACGCATGCTGTGGAATTTAATGTACTCCTCCTAGGGAATTCATCGATTCGCCTCCAAACTCGGTGTGCATGAAGTCAAGACATTGAGGATGCTAAATTGCGGACGGATTTTTGATATCTCGAACGGTTTGGCCGTGGCGAGGAAACAAATTTATGGCGAAAAAATGAAACAGGAAGTGTGTTATAACTTCTGCATACATTAACTGATCTTGATGAAACTTCAGCAGTGTGTTCGTGGTAAGAGGCCGATCACATGGATGTGACTATTGTGAGTCAAAGTTATAGCGCCACCAACTGGCAGCAGGAATATGTCACTTTCAAAATGCTTTGAAATCAGTGTCTTATTTTTACCCGATTTGCTTCAAACTTTATGTGTACAATGTAGACACACGGCAGATGTAAACCTGTGAAAGGATTATTGATATCTTAGATACTGTTGCCGTAGCAACGCATCAAACTTTAATATTCTTTTTTGATGCTTTTGAGACTCTTAACATACTTGAAATTGCATGAAACTCAACAGACACATCACATTTATTAGCCAGTAGACATGTGCAAATTTTCAGAAACGGGCGTGGTGGAATGGCTCAGTAGCGCCACCTTTAGTCAAAAATGGGGGCTTAGTTTTTCCTAGAATCACAAAACTTGGTATGTGTATTGTTCTCATCAAGACGGACAACTTTCTAATTTACATGAACCATATCCGACCAACAGGAAGAGAGATATTTTGGTTTGAATGTGGATTTTCTGAAGAATTTTCTCTCCCTCTCTCTGTGTCTGTGTGTGTGTGAGGGGAGGGGGGGATTTGACTATTGCTTTTATATTGTTAATCAAGGTTTCAGGGGCTTTTGGGGTCCTTAACGTGCTCAAAACTCTTGAAACTTTGCACACAGGTCAGAACCCACGGCCATCAGGGCCGGGCTGAAGCTGGTACCCGGGCGTGGCTGGGGGGCTCAACAGCGCCCCCTTGAACGGGGTTCTAAAACTTGATCCATATATCAAACACGCTCGCATGAATTAATATGAAACTCGGTACACATATAGATCTCATCGGGCCGAACAACTTTACCCCGGTCAAGTTTTACGCCAGCCCAACAGGAAGTCGGCTATTATGGGTTGTTTGGAAAACGCTTGCTGTGGAATGTGAAATACTCCTCCTAGAAAATTCACCGTGTCCCCTTCAAACTCGGTGTGCATGTAGTCAAGACTTTGAGGATGCTAAATTGCGGACGGATTTTTGATATCTCGAACGGTTTGGCTGTGGCGAGGAATCGAATTTATGGCGAGAAAAGAGAAACACGGAAGTGGAATAACTTCTGCATACATTAACTGATCTTGATGAAACTTCAGCAGTGTGTTCGTGGTAAGAGGCCGATCAGATGGATGTAGCTATTGTGAGTCAAAGTTATAGCGCCACCAACTGGCATTAGGAAGTGTGTCACTTTCAACATGCTTTTGACAAAAGTGGGGGGTTACTTTTAACTACAGTAAAGAAAAAATAGTTTGTATATTGTTCTCATCAAGCCGGACAACTTTCTAATTTACATTCAATAGCTCTGGCCATCAGGAAGTCAGATATTTTGGTCTGAATGTGAATTTTTTTGCAAAATCAGCCTCTGAATTTTTAGCCACTCCTCTTAAACTATTTATTTTATTCGTACCAAACTTTTTCAACATGATGAAACTACATTAAATATGCTAAATTGTGAATGGATAATAAATATCTCAAACGGTTTTGCTATGGCGAGGGATTAAAGTAAAAATCTTCTAAAAATGTAATTATATACCATTTATTTCTATATAAAAGTATACAAATATCACAACTAAACCCATTTTATTCTGTTTTTGCAATTCAAGAAGAATGAAAAAGTTAAAAACAGGCTATTTAGTGCTATTTGGTTCAACAAAAAAGCAAACATAGGGCTATACTGCCCTCTTGTGTCCAAAAGGACATCAAAATAGTATATAAAACTTTTTACCAGGTAGGCCAATATTGTATTTAAATATACATTTATTAGGTATGTGTCTGAGGATATTTTCCCACCGGTTAATCGACGTGTGACACGAGTGGGTGCTTTTAAATCGCTAATATAATAGTGAAAGAAAAATAATGATAATGTTGCACACACAAATCACACACATGTGGGAAAGAATGATGCTTTTAAACAACACTAAACCGCCATTAGGTGTCGCCAGGCATCCATCTTAATAAGCGAGTCATTGATTCATTCGTTCAAACGATTCGTTCGAATGAGTCGATCATGATTAAGACAGATGTTTATGGATTGATCATTCAATCTTTGAGTCAACCGATTCGTTAAAAATGCTGAATCGTTCAGTTATGAGAAAACACGTGATGCGTGATGGTTCTGCCGTGATCTTTGTTTAACTATTTTCGCTGCTGAAACAGAACAAAAACAGTCAACATTGCATCTAAAATGTAAGTGACTTAATTGTAACTGTTTATTAACCTGTTGTATGAAATCTAGGGGTGGGAGAAAAAATTGATTCTTAGATGCATCGCGATGCGGACGTGGACGATTCTGAATCGATTCACAAATGTCAAAAAATCGATTCTCTAAAAAAATATTTTTCTAATAACGTAATATTGACGGAAGGCAAAAGGCGGAACTCTAAGCGGACGTGCGTGCAGTCTGTGGCGCGCACATAACAGAGAAGTTTCTTCTGCTCACCAAGGCTGCATTTATTTGATTAAAAATACAAACAAAAACAGTAATATTGTAAAATAGTGTTCCAATTTAAAACAGCTGCTTTCTATTTTAATATATTTTAAACTGTTATTTATTCCTGTGATCAAAGCTGAGTTTTCAGCATCATTACTCCAGTCGTCACTGTCACATGATCCTTCAGAAATTATTCTAATATGATGATTGATACTCAAGAAACATTCATTATTATTTTAAATGTCGAAAACAGTTGTGTACAGTCTTTGATGAATAGAAAGTTCAAAAGAACAGCATTTATCTGAAATCTAAAGCTTTTGTAACGTTAAACACTACCGCTCAAAAGTTTGTGGTTAGTAATAATTAAAATTTTATTTTTTGGGGAAAGAAATAAAATAAATCAGTACTTTTATTTATGAAGGATGAGTTAAACTGATCAACAGTTACAGTAAAGACATTTATAATGTTAAAAACATATATATTTGAAATATATGCTGTTCTTTTGAACTTTACATTCATCAAAGCATTTTGAAAAAAAAAAAAATCTGTACACAACTGTTTTCAACATTGAAAATAATAATGAATATTTATTGAGCATCAATCATCATATTAGTATGATTTCTGAAGGATCATGTGACACTGAAGACTGGAGTAATGATGCTGAAAACTCAACTTTGATCACAGAAATGAATTACTATGTAAAATATTTTAAAATTGAAAACAGCTGTTTTAAATTGGAATAATATTTCACAATATTACTGTTTTTGTTTGTATTTTTAATCAATAAATGCAGCCTTGGTGAGCAGAAGAGACTTCTCCTAAAAACATTAAAAATCTTACTGACCCCAAACTTTTGAACAATAATATATATATATATATATACATATATATGTATGTGTGTGTATGTATGTATGTATATATATACATATATATGTATGTGTGTGTATGTATGTATTAGGGGTGTGACGAGACGCTTACTCCACGAGACGAGACGAGACACGAGATTGGGTTCACGAGAACGAGACAAGACGAGATTTTTACACAATTTTTAAGAATTCCTCAATGATGAAATATATGAATGGAAAATAGTCTTTTATTCAACTGAAAATCACAAAATGCAAAACAATTTAGGTTCATTTTGAAATCAACTTGTAATGAATGTTATTTTACTTCTATTTTATTGAATTCTATGCAGTAAAGGACATGCAAACACTGCAAAATGTTTTGCTATAAACTCTACTGTCTGGCTTCTCCCCTGTACGATTTCACATGAGAAATCTAACTCCTTTCCACAAATCGAACATAAAGAAAAATAAAACAGTATAAATAAAATAAATATAAATAACTGAAATAACACTTTAAATGCAAACAGTAAGTGTGTATCCATAATCAAAGTATTGCTCTCTCAAAACTACAAGTTCAAACAGAAACAATTTTTTTTTTCAAGCATGAAAAAGAGATAAAATTAACTACACAGAACAGACTAAGATTTTGGTCATGTTCTTTTTCAAGAATATAAGCATGTCGACGATTTCTGGCAGCATTTGAGACCTTTGGGCAGTAGCTAACTAGGGCTGCACGATATGAGGAAAAGCTGCGATGTGCGATAACATTGTTTAATATTGCGATGTCGATATGACTTGTGATATGTGAATGTTAGCTATACTATTCCCATGTCTTAGTTCTTTAATAGGTTCTTTGCGCGATAGGTCAAATGTTTATTACCTGCCTGGTTCAGATTACACTATTTTAGCGCGATTTTGGCACGATCCGTTTCGTGGAGATTCGTAAAGGACAACGGGCGTCGGGACGCAAGATTCGATCGTTTCATTTCGAATAGTGTGTCATAGTGGGCGACAACCTACGCGTCTGCGATGCTCCAGGACATCATGACAGAAAGACTAGCATGTTTAACTTTAACGGTCCTCCACGACGGGTTGAGTGTTAGCGTGAGTGAGTGAGAGTGCGAGCAACAGTGAGTGTGCGTGTGTGCGCCCGCCAGTGAGCGTGTGTGTGTGTTCGCGCGTGAGTGAGTGAGCGAGGGACAGTGAGTGTGTGTGTGTGCGCGGAGTGTGTGTGTGTGATTGGCCCGGCACACAAATTATTTAAAAGTGGCAGGGGCATCTTCAATAGGCTACTAATTTCACCCTCACTCACGAGACAAAGTTTTACCTCGACGAGAAATCTTGTCGCGTTTTAATCTCGCGAGATCTCGTAACACGAGATCTCGTCACACCCCTAGTATGTATGTATATATATATAAATATAGCTGCGAGCAGCGATGGAGGGCCAAAGCCGGCGGTACCGCCACCCCGGTGCCTTTAGGTAACTAAAGGCACCGGGGTTGCGGTGCCACCGGCTTGGGCCCGTAATCGCTGCTCGCAGGTATATTTATTATTATTATTATTATTTTGTCAACCTTTCGGGCACTTTTGGGGCTCTTAACATGCTCGAAAACTCTTGAAATTTTGCACACACGTCAGAACCCTCGGCCATCAGGGCCGGACTGAAGCTGGTACCCGGGCGTGGCAGGGGGGCTCGACAGCGCCCCCTGGAACGGGATCCGAACACGTGTCCATAAATCAAACACGCTTGCATGTAATAATATGAAACTCGGTACACATATAGATCTCATCCGGCCGAACAACTTTCGTGCTCTAAGTTTTACGCCAGCCAAACAGGAAGTTGGCTATTTAGCGTTGTTTGGAAACGCATGCTGTGGAATTTAATGTACTCCTCCTAGGGAATTCATCGATTCGCCTCCAAACTCGGTGTGCATGAAGTCAAGACATTGAGGATGCTAAATTGCGGACGGATTTTTGATATCTCAAACGGTTTGGCCGTGGCGAGGAAACAAATTTATGGCGAAAAAATGAAACAGGAAGTGTGTTATAACTTCTGCATACATTAACTGATCTTGATGAAACTTCAGCAGTGTGTTTGTTGTAAGAGGCCGATCGCACAGATGTGACTATTGTGAGTCAAAGTTATAGCGCCACCAACAGGCAGCAGGAAGTACATCATTTTCAAAATGCTTTGAAATCAGTGTCTTATTTTTACCCGATTTGCTTCAAACTTTATGTGTACAATGTAGACACACGGCAGATGTAAACCTGTGAAAGGATTATTGATATCTTAGATACTGTTGCCGTGGCAACGCATCAAACTTTAATATTCTTTTTTGATGCTTTTGAGACTCTTAACATACTTGAAATTGCATGAAACTCAACAGACACATCACATTTATTAGCCAGTAGACATGTGCAAAGTTTCAGAAACGGGCATGGTGGAATGGCTCAGTAGCGCCACCTTTAGTCAAAAATGGGGGCTTAGTTTTTCCTAGAATCACAAAACTTGGTATGTGTATTGTTCTCATCAAGACGGACAACTTTCTAATTTACATGAACCATCTCCGACCAACAGGAAGAGAGATATTTTGGTTTGAATGTGGATTTTCTGAAGAATTTTCTCTCCCTCTCTCTGTGTCTGTGTGTGTGTGAGGGGAGGGGGGGATTTGACTATTGCTTTTATATTGTTAATCAAGGTTTCAGGGGCTTTTGGGGTCCTTAACATGCTCAAAAACTCTTGAAACTTTGCACACAGGTCAGAAATAACGGCCATCAGGGCCGGGCTGAAGCTGGTACCCGGGCGTGGCTGGGGGGCTCAACAGCGCCCCCTTGAACGGGGTTCTAAAACTTGATCCATATATCAAACACGCTCGCATGAATTAATATGAAACTCGGTACACATATAGATCTCATCGGGCCGAACAACTTTACCCCGGTCAAGTTTTACGCCAGCCCAACAGGAAGTCGGCTATTATGGGTTGTTTGGAAAATGCTTGCTGTGGAATGTGAAATACTCCTCCTAGAAAATTCACCGTGTCCCCTTCAAACTCGGTGTGCATGTAGTCAAGACTTTGAGGATGCTAAATTGCGGACGGATTTTTGATATCTCGAACGGTTTGGCCGTGGCGAGGAATCGAATTTATGGCGAGAAAAGAGAAACACGGAAGTGGAATAACTTCTGCATACATTAACTGATCTTGATGAAACTTCAGCAGTGTGTTCGTGGTAAGAGGCCGATCAGATGGATGTAGCTATTTTGAGTCAAAGTTATAGCGCCACCAACTGGCAGCAGGAAGTGTGTCACTTTCAACATGCTTTTGACAAAAGTGGGGGGGTTAGTTTTAACTACAGTAAAGAAAAAATAGTTTGTATATTGTTCTCATCAAGCCGGACAACTTTCTAATTTACATTCAATAGCTCTGGCCATCAGGAAGTCAGATATTTTGGTCTGAATGTGAATTTTTTTGCAAAATCAGCCTCTGAATTTTTTGCCACTCCTCTTAAACTATTTTTTAACATTACTTTTTCAACATGATGAAACTACATTAAATATGCTAAATTGTGAATGGATAATAAATATCTCAAACGGTTTTGCTATGGCGAGGGATTAAAGTAATGTCCAAAAAGGAAACACAAAAAATCTTCTAAAAATGTAATTATATACCATTTATTTCTATATAAAAGTATACAAATATCACAACTAAACCCATTTTATTCTGTTTTTGCAATTCAAGAAGAATGAAAAAGTTAAAAACAGGCTATTTAGTGCTATTTGGTTCAACAAAAAAGCAAACATAGGGCTATACTGCCCTCTTGTGTCCAAAAGGACATCAAAATAGTATATAAAACTTTTTACTAGGTAGGCCTATTGTATTTAAATATACATTTATTAGGTATATGACTGTGAGGATATTTTCCCATCGGTTAATCGACGTGTGACACGAGCGGGTGCTTTTAAATCGCTAATATAAAAGTGAAAGTAAAAAAACGGACGTCCGCACGGACATTGATAATGGTGCACGTTGGAAAGAATGATACTTTTAAACATAACACTAAACCGCCATTAGGTGTCGCCAGGCGACCATCTTAATGAGCGAGTCATTGATTCATTCGTTCAAACGATTCGTTCCAATGACTGAGTCATTCATGATTGAGACAGATGTTTATGGATTGACCATTGAATCTTTGAGTCAAGCGATTCGTTTCAAAATGCTGAATCATTCAGTAATGAGAAAACAAGTTGCTGTGATCTTTGTTTAACTATTTTTGCTGCTGAAACAGAACAAAAACAGTCAATATTGCATCTAAAATGTAAGTGACTTAATTGTAACTGTTTATTAACCTGTTGTATGAAATCAATGTCACAGTTTCAATCGTGATTGTATTCAGGAAATAGTTGCCTACTCGTCAAGTGAGGTTGCTTAACTCTATCATATGTTATAAAATATATAAAAACTCCATATTTGTAATTTTTATAGTCAGTATGTTGTTAACTGGGTTGCTTTTTTGTGTGCTGATCTCATTTGTTTACAATTCTCCTGGAGAAGCAACATGAGCCTCAGCAGTGCAACCTTGTTACCATTGATCAGTAATACATTTATTATTAACTGATGATTGCAACTTAAAATGAATGTAATGAAATTAGAATAATCTCTCGTTTTAGTGATTCCCAAGTTATTTTTTTGTTATTGACGTTCTAATCAGGCTATACTCTGGTCGGGCAAGTAAAATTCTCTTTCAGGTAGCCCTATTGTATTTATATATAAATATATTAGGGATGTGACTGTGATAAAATTTTCCCACCGGTTAATCGATGTGTGACACCGCTGAGCGCTTTTAAATCGCTAACTATAGTATACTATATACTAGTAAAATACAGACGTCCGCACAGACATTGATAATGGTGCGGAGTAGAGCGAGCATTTTCAATTTATTCCTATGGATGTAGGAATTAACTAAAACATTTTATTTATGTTTTTGTGTCCACTGTTCAACCGCAACCGCGTCACACACACACACACATTCCAGAATTGCAATCTTGACATCGCAGCCTGTTCATTATAGCCCTAATACAATATAATAATAAAAATAGTCAACCTAACATAAACGAATTACACTGCTCTGTTTAAATAGTCAGTAGTACAATCTGTACCATTCACAGTAAGCAGAGCTCCACTGTGATGTTTCCAAGAACATTTTTGCGCGTGTGAAGAGGATGATTTTTTCCATCGATATTGGAACACGAGTGAAGTACAAAGCCTATAATAAAGAATAGTTTAGCATCCAAATACATCGCAAATATTGAAACATTTTGATTCTAATGAGAGGGTTACGTGAGACCAACACTGCTTACTTTCGTTTTTATTTTTACATTAAATTTAAAGGATTTGTTGTGGAATATTTTGGGTGTATCATAAAATCAGAATAAGGTAAGACAAGTAAAATTTTCTGTCTTATATTTATATATATACGTATATATATACGTATATATATATATATATATATATATATATATGTGTGTGTGTGTGTGTGTATATATATATATAAATATAGCTGCGAGCAGCGATGGAGGGCCAAAGCCGGTGGCACCGCCATCCCCGGTGCCTTTAGGTAACTAAAGGCACCGGGGTGGCGGTGCCACCGGCTTGGGCCCGCAATCGCTGCTCGCAGCTATATTTAGGGCCCAAGCCCTGAAAGGGCGAAGGCCCTATTGTTTCCGGTAGGATTATTTATTATTATTATTATTATTATTATTATTATTATTATTATTATTTTGTCAACCTTTCGGGCACTTTTGGGGCTCTTAACATGCTCGAAAACTCTTGAAATTTTGCACACACGTCAGAACCCGCGGCCATCAGGGCCGGACTGAAGCTGGTACCCGGGCGTGGCAGGGGGGCTCGACAGCGCCCCCTGGAACGGGATCCGAACACGTGTCCATAAATCAAACACGCTTGCATGTAATAATATGAAACTCGGTACACATATAGATCTCATCGGGCCGAACAACTTTCGTGCTCTAAGTTTTACGCCAGCCAAACAGGAAGTTGGCTATTTAGCGTTGTTTGGAAACGCATGCTGTGGAATTTAATGTACTCCTCCTAGGGAATTCATCGATTCGCCTCCAAACTCGGTGTGCATGAAGTCAAGACATTGAGGATGCTAAATTGCGGACAGATTTTTGATATCTCGAACGGTTTGGCCGTGGCGAGGAAACAAATTTATGGCGAAAAAATGAAACAGGAAGTGTGTTATAACTTCTGCATACATTAACTGATCTTGATGAAACTTCAGCAGTGTGTTCGTGGTAAGAGGCCGATCACATGGACGTGACTATTGTGAGTCAAAGTTATAGCGCCACCAACTGGCAGCAGGAATATGTCACTTTCAAAATGCTTTGAAATCAGTGTCTTATTTTTACCCGATTTGCTTCAAACTTTATGTGTACAATGTAGACACACGGCAGATGTAGACCTGTGAAAGGATTATTGATATCTTAGATACTGTTGCCGTGGCAACGCATCAAACTTTAATATTCTTTTTTGATGCTTTTGAGACTCTTAACATACTTGAAATTGCATGAAACTCAACAGACACATCACATTTATTAGCCAGTAGACATGTGCAAAGTTTCAGAAACGGGCGTGGTGAGGGGCTCAGTAGCGCCACCTTTAGTCAAAAATGGGGGCTTAGTTTTACATAGAGTCACTAAACTCGCTATGTATATTGTTCTCATTAAACCGGACAACTTTCTAATTCACACTTATTAGCTGAGAGCAACAGGAAGTCAGATATTTCGGTTTGAATGTGATTTTTTGGAGAATTTTCTCTCTCTCTCTCTCTGTCTCTGTGTGTGTGAGGGGTGGGAGGGAATTTCCAATGGATTTCAGTGTGTTTCAAGGTTTCAGGGGCTTTTGGGGCCCTTAACGTGCTCGAAAACTCTTGAAACTTTGCACACAGGTCAGAACCTGCGGCCATCAGGGCCGGGCTGAAGCTGGTACCCGGGCGTGGCAGCGGGGCTCAACAGCGCCCCCTGGAACGGGATCCGAACACTTGTCCATAAATCAAACACACTTGCATGTAATGATATGAAACTCGGTATACATATAGATCTCATCGGGCCGAACAACTTTCGTGCTCTAAGTTTTACGCCAGCCAAACAGGAAGTTGGCTATTTAGCGTTGTTTGGAAACGCATGCTGTGGAATTTAATGTACTCCTCCTAGGGAATTCATCGATTCGCCTTCAAACTCGGTGTGCATGAAGTTAAGACATTGAGGATGCTAAATTGCGGACGGATTTTTGATATCTCGAACGGTTTGGCCGTGGCGAGGAAACAAATTTATGGCGAAAAAATGAAACAGGAAGTGTGTTATAACTTCTGCATACATTAACTGATCTTGATGAAACTTCAGCAGTGTGTTCGTTGTAAGAGGCCGATCGCACAGATGTGACTATTGTGAGTCAAAGTTATAGCGCCACCAACAGGCAGCAGGAAGTACATCACTTTCAAAATGCTTTTAAATCAGTGTCTTATTTTTACCCGATTTGCTTCAAACTTTATGTGTACAATGTAGACACACGGCAGATGTAAACCTGTGAAAGGATTATTGATATCTTAGATACTGTTGCCGTGGCAACGCATCAAACTTTAATATTATTTTTTGATGCTTTTGAGACTCTTAACATACTTGAAATTGCATGAAACTCAACAGACACATCACATTTATTAGCCAGTAGACATGTGCAAAGTTTCAGAAACGGGCGTGGTGGAATGGCTCAGTAGCGCCACCTTTAGTCAAAAATGGGGGCTTAGTTTTTCCTAGAATCACAAAACTTGGTATGTGTATTGTTCTCATCAAGACGGACAACTTTCTAATTTACATGAACCATCTCCGACCAACAGGAAGAGAGATATTTTGGTTTGAATGTGGATTTTCTGAAGAATTTTCTCTCCCTCTCTCTGTGTCTCTGTGTGTGTGAGGGGAGGGGGGGATTTGACTATTGCTTTTATATTGTTAATCAAGGTTTAAGGGGCTTTTGGGGTCCTTAACGTGCTCAAAAACTCTTGAAACTTTGCACACAGGTCAGAACCCACGGCCATCAGGGCCGGGCTGAAGCTGGTACCCGGGCGTGGCTGGGGGGCTCAACAGCGCCCCCTTGAACGGGGTTCTAAAACTTGATCCATATATCAAACACGCTCGCATGAATTAATATGAAACTCGGTACACATATAGATCTCATCGGGCCGAACAACTTTACCCCGGTCAAGTTTTACGCCAGCCCAACAGGAAGTCGGCTATTATGGGTTGTTTGGAAAACGCTTGCTGTGGAATGTGAAATACTCCTCCTAGAAAATTCACCGTGTCCCCTTCAAACTCGGTGGGCATGTAGTCAAGACCTTGAGGATGCTAAATTGCGGACGGATTTTTGATATCTCGAACGGTTTGGCCGTGGCGAGGAATCGAATTTATGGCGAGAAAAGAGAAACACGGAAGTGGAATAACTTCTGCATACATTAACTGATCTTGATGAAACTTCAGCAGTGTGTTCGTGGTAAGAGGCCGATCAGATGGATGTAGCTATTGTGAGTCAAAGTTATAGCGCCACCAACTGGCAGCAGGAAGTGTGTCACTTTCAACATGCTTTTGACAAAAGTGGGGGGGTTAGTTTTAACTACAGTAAAGAAAAAATAGTTTGTATATTGTTCTCATCAAGCCGGACAACTTTCTAATTTACATTCAATAGCTCTGGCCATCAGGAAGTCAGATATTTTGGTCTGAACGTGAATTTTTTTGCAAAATCAGCCTCTGAATTTTTTGCCACTCCTCTTAAACTATTTATTTTATTCGTACCAAACTTTTTCAACATGATGAAACTACATTAAATATGCTAAATTGTGAATGGATAATAAATATCTCAAACGGTTTTGCTATGGCGAGGGATTAAAGTAATGTCCAAAAAGGAAACACAAAAAATCTTCTAAAAATGTAATTATATACCATTTATTTCTATATAAAAGTATACAAATATCACAACTAAACCCATTTTATTCTGTTTTTGCAATTCAAGAAGAATGAAAAAGTTAAAAACAGGCTATTTAGTGCTATTTGGTTCAACAAAAAAGCAAACATAGGGCTATACTGCCCTCTTGTGTCCAAAAGGACATCAAAATAGTATATAAAACTTTTTACCAGGTAGGCCAATATTGTATTTAAATATACATTTATTAGGTATGTGTCTGAGGATATTTTCCCACCTGTTAATCGACGTGTGACACGAGTGGGTGCTTTTAAATCGCTAATATAATAGTGAAAGAAAAATAATGATAATGTTGCACACACAAATCACACACATGTGGGAAAGAATGATGCTTTTAAACAACACTAAACCGCCATTAGGTGTCGCCAGGCATCCATCTTAATAAGCGAGTCATTGATTCGTTCGTTCAAACGATTCGTTCGAATGAGTCGATCATGATTAAGACAGATGTTTATGGATTGATCATTCAATCTTTGAGTCAACCGATTCGTTAAAAATGCTGAATCGTTCAGTTATGAGAAAACACGTGATAAGTGATGGTTCTGCCGTGATCTTTGTTTAACTATTTTCGCTGCTGAAACAGAACAAAAACAGTCAACATTGCATCTAAAATGTAAGTGACTTAATTGTAACTGTTTATTTGTATGAAATCTAGGGGTGGGAGAAAAAAATTATTCTTAGATGCATCGCGATGCGGACGTGGACGATTCTGAATCGATTCACAAATGTCAAAAAATCGATTCTCTAAAAAAATATTTTTCTAATAACGTAATATTGACGGAAGGCAAAAGGCGGAACTCTAAGCGGACGTGCGTGCAGTCTGTGGCGCGCACATAACAGAGAAGTTTCTTCTGCTCACCAAGGCTGCATATATTTGATTAAAAATACAAACAAAAACAGTAATATTGTAAAATATTATTCCAATTTAAAACAGCTGCTTTCTATTTTAATATATTTTAAACTGTTATTTATTCCTGTGATCAAAGCTGAGTTTTCAGCATCATTACTCCAGTCGTCACTGTCACATGATCCTTCAGAAATTATTCTAATATGATGATTGATACTCAAGAAACATTCATTATTATTTTAAATGTCGAAAACAGTTGTGTACAGTCTTTGATGAATAGAAAGTTCAAAAGAACAGCATTTATCTGAAATCTAAAGCTTTTGTAACGTTAAACACTACCGCTCAAAAGTTTTGGGTTAGTAATAATTAAAATGTTATTTTTGGGGTAAATAAATAAAATAAATCAGTACTTTTATTTATGAAGGATGTGATCAACAGTTACAGTAAAGACATTTATAATGTTAAAAAAATATATATTTGAAATATATGCTGTTCTTTTGAACTAACATTCATCAAAGCATTTTGAAAAAAAAAATCTGTACACAACTGTTTTCAACATTGAAAATAATAATGAATATTTATTGAGCATCAATCATCATATTAGTATGATTTCTGAAGGATCATGTGACACTGAAGACTGGAGTAATGATGCTGAAAACTCAACTTTGATCACAGAAATGAATTACTATGTAAAATATTTAAAAATTGAAAACAGCTGTTTTAAATTGGAATAATATTTCACAATATTACTGTTTTTGTTTGTATTTTTAATCAATAAATGCAGCCTTGGTGAGCAGAAGAGACTTCTCCTAAAAACATTAAAAATCTTACTGACCCCAAACTTTTGAACAATAATATATATATATATATATATATATATATATATATATATATATATATATACACATATATGTATTTGTGTGTATGTATGTATATATATATATATATATATATATATATAAATATAGCTGCGAGCAGCGATGGAGGGCCCAAGCCGGCGGTACCGCCACCCCGGTGCCTTTAGGTAACTAAAGGCACCGGGGTTGCGGTGCCACCGGCTTGGGCCCGTAATCGCTGCTCGCAGCTATATTTATATATATATATATTTTATTATTATTTTTTATCAACCTTTCGGGCACTTTTGGGGCCCTTAACGTGCTCGAAAACTCTTGAAACTTTGCACACGGGACAGAACCCGCGGCCATTAGGGCCGGGCTGAAGCTGGGACACGGGCGTGGCAGGGAGGCTCGACAGCGCCCCCTGGAACGGGATCCGAAAACTTGGTCCATAAATCAAACACGCTTGCATGTAATAATATGAAACTCGGTACACATATAGATCTCATCGGGCCAAACAACTTTCGTACTTTTACTTTTTACGCCAGCCCAACAGGAAGTCTGCTATTATGGGTTGTTTGGAAACGCATGCTGTGGAATTTAATGTACTCCTCCAAGGGAATTCATCCATTCGCCTCCAAACTCAGTCAGCATGAAGTCAAGACATTGAGGATGCTAAATTGCGGACGGATTTTTGATATCTCGAACGATTTGGCTGTGGCGAGGACACGAATTTATGGCGAATAATGGAAACAGGAAGTGTGTTATAACTTCTGCATACATTAACTGATCTTGATTAAACTTCAGCAGTGTGTTCGTTGTAAGAGGCCGATCACATGGATGTGACTATTGTGAGTCAAAGTTATAGCGCCACCAACTGGCAGCAGGAAGTGTGTCCCTTTCAAAATGCTTTGAAATCACCCTCTTATTTTTACCCGATTTGCTTCAAACGTTATGTGTATAATGTAAACACACGTCTGATGTAGACCTGTGAAAGGATTTTTGATATCTTTAATACTGTTGCCATGGCAACGCTTCAAACTTTAATATTCTTTTTTGATGCTTTTGAGACTCTTAACATACTTGAAATTGGATGAAACTCGACAGACACATCACATTTATTAGCCCGTAGACATGTGCAAAGTTTCAGAAACGGGCGTGGTGAGGGGCTCAGTAGCGCCACCTTTAGTCATAAGTGGGGGGGTTAGTTTTATCAACAGCAACAAAACTTGGTATGTGTATTGTTCTCATCAAGACGGACAACTTTCTAATTTACATGAACTATCTCTGACCAACAGGAAGAGAGATATTTTGGTTTGAATGTGGATTTTCTGAAGAATTTTCTCTCCCTCTCTCTGTGTCTCTGTGTGTGTGAGGGGAGGGGGGGATTTGACTATTGCATTTATATTGTTAATCAAGGTTTCAGGGGCTTTTGGGGTCCTTAACGTGCTCAAAAACTCTTGAAACTTTGCACACAAGTCAGAACCACCTGCCATCAGGGACGGGCTGAAGCTGGTACCCGGGCGTGGCAGGGGGGCTCAACAGCGCCCCCTTGAACGGGGTCCCAAAACTTGGTCCATAGATCAAACACGCTTGCATTAATTAATATGAAACTCGGTACACATATAGATCTCATTGGGCCGAACAACTTTCCCCCGGTCAAGTTTTACGCCAGCCCAACAGGAAGTCGGCTATTATGGGTTGTTTGGAAAACGCTTGCTGTGGAATGCGAAGTACTCCTCCTAGAGAATTCATCCAATCCCCACCAAACTCGGTGTGCATGAAGTCAAGACATTGAGGATTCTAAATTGCGGACGGATTTTTGATATCTCGAACGGTTTGGCCGTGGCGAGGAAACGAATTTATGGTGAGAAAAGAGAAACACGAAGTGGTATAACTTCTGCATACATTAACTGATCTTGATGAAACTTCACCAGTGTGTTCGTGTTAAGAGGCCGATCAGATGGATGTAACTATTGTGAGTCAAAGTTATAGCGCCACCAACTGGCAGCAGGAAGTGTGTCACTTTCAAAATGCTTTTGACAAAAGTTAGTTTTACCCACAGTTACAAAAATCAGTACGTACATTGGTCTCATCGAGCCGGACAACTTTCTAATATACAGTTATTAGCTTCGACCAATAGGAAGTCAGATATTTTGGTTTGAATGTGGATTTATTTGCAAATTCAGCCTCTGCTTTTTACCCACTCCTGCTAAGTGTTTTTTTTTTTTATTCACACCAAACTTTTTTAACACGATGAAAATACATTAAAGATGCTAAATTGTGAACGGATATTAAATATTTCAAACGGTTTTGACATGGCGAGGGATTAAAATAATGTCAAAAAAGGAATCAGAAAACATCTCATATCTTCTTAAAATTTAATTATACACCATTTATTTTTATATAAAATTATACAAATATCAGAACTAAACTGAAACAGAACTAGTTTTGGGTTTATTCAGTTTTATGTACAAGTTTAAAATCAGCCAGAATGCGCTATTTAGTAAAAAAAAAAGTCATACATAGGGCTATACTGCCCTCTTGTGTTCAAAATCAGGTAGGCCCATTGTATATTGTATTTATATATAAATATAATAGCGATGTGACTGAGAATTTTTTCCCACTGGTTAATCGATGTGTGACACCGCGGCGGGGGCTTTTAAATCGCTAACTTAAAGGGATACTCCACTTTAAATTGAAAATTCTGTCATCATATACTCACCCTCATGTTGTTTCAATCCTTTATTAATTTCTTTCTTCTGCTGAACAGAAAGGAAGATATTTAGAAGAATGTCAGTAACCAGGCAGTTTCTGGTCTCATTGACTTCCATAGTATACATTTTTTTCCTACTATGGAAGTCAATGGGATCAGAAACTGTCTGGTTACTGACATTCTCCTAAATATCTTCCTTTCTGTTCAGCAGAAGAAAGAAATTCATAAAGGATTAAAACAACATGAGGGTGAGTATATGATGAGCGAAAGTGAAATACGGACATCCTAAAAAACATTCACTCTGTTCTGCTCGTTCCTCGCTGTAGACGTGTTATTGCCCATGCAGCCGTGAGCATTTTAGTTTCATTTAAAAAATAGCGCCATTTCGGGGGTGGGATTGCTTGAATGTTTTTTTACAAAAGCACAATGTTGTGTTTTATTGCGAGTGTACATAAATATAAGGGTGTATTCACACCAGGAAAGTCCGATAGTTCACTTGCTTTGGTCCGGACCAAATAGAATGTTGATTTTTTTTTTTTGGTACGGTTCGTTTTCACACTGCTCTTTTTACAAGTGAACAGGGCTTGACATTAACACCCGCCAACCCGCCAAATGCGGGTGGATTTTGCTCGTGGCGGGTAACGCAGTCACTCCAACTAGCCACTTTGGCGGGTTGAATAATTGTAGTCTTTTCAAAAGGCATCTGAAATAAGTGTGACACTACGACACTACAAATCCCATAGGGCTGTCAACGAATATTCTAAATTCGAATATATATTCGAATAGTTTTAAAAAACAGAATTTCGAAGGTGAAAATTAATATTCGAATGTGGAAAAACGCCCGCGGTAGCAGAGGCGCGGCTGTCTGCTTTGCGAGTGGGCGCGCTGCCTGAGGGATCATTTTATTTAACGTTAAACAGAAACATTTCTGAAGTGTAGGCTACTGTACTGACTGAATAGATATTGCATGAATAAGGTAGATACAGCAGTTTCATGCACTGCAGGCTTCCACTGGTTTGATTATTTACCGTTTCATGTCAAGGAAAAGTTCCATGTTTACCACAGCACAGCTCGCTCGGAGCGTTCAATGTCGGTTCTACTGTAAAACTTAAATTAATGTTAATAATATTTGTTTCAATCACTGAATGAAGCCTGCTATATAAGAGTCGCGACCTTAAATTGTTTGCACAAAACTCTTGATCAGCACTCAACATTTGCTTTGTTGTTGTTCATTTAAACTGCACAGAGCGCGTGACGCCTCATTCATGCCGCAAGACCTCCAGACGCGCGTAAACGCGTCTTTACACTCGCGCCAGACGCTCTATTCACGTTTGGTGTGAACGCAGCTTGAGGGAGGGCGAGAGAGAGAAAGAGTGCCTGCGAGTGAGCGAGCGAGAGTGAGTGAGGTCTGCGGTCTTGGCCATTAGTTGATTTACTTGTTTTCGTGTAGGTAAGACGTTGTCAAATATGTTTAAACTTAAATAAACTACCTATATAGTAGTTATGTCTCTTTGTATTAATTTGTCCTGTTATTGACGTAATTTGCGTCATTGACAAAATGTGCAACCAGATGTTCGAATAGTTCGAAGATAAGCTATGTGTTTTTTTTTAGAGGGAATATTCGAAGGTCATTTTTGAGCAATTTTGACAGCCCTAATGAGTATTGTCGCTAGTGACCGACAACAAAGAATCGAAGAGACAGCTAGCTGCCCTGCTGGAGTTATGTCGTATGCCGGTGGAGCAATGTGGCAACATATAATACATGGTTTTATTTTAAAAAAAGGAGCTTTACACACAACCTTATCAGAGCTAATGATAATGACCTGTATTGTTATATATTTATGTAGTCTTGATTTGGGTGGATGTAACAATGGTTTTACATTTAAAAGGGTTGTAAATCTAGTTCAAGTAAATTTTAGCACGCCATAGTCCACTTTTATCAGGTAATTTCACAACAACAAAAATGTGGCTAGTAAAAATGCTGTGTGGCTAGTAACTTTGGAAAACCACTAGCCACATTGGCTAGTGAGGAAAAAAGTTAATGTCAAGCCCTGCAAGTGAACCAAAATGTGTAAACAAAACCACACGTGTGCTAAGGTCGTCCATTCATTGGACAGGAATTCTCAAGCAGGGAAAAGCAGGAAGTGAAAAAAAAGCAAAAAAAAAAAAAAACCAGGAGATATTTCGTAATGTAATCGCCTATTTGTTATTTTACTGATTTGGTGTTATTCTTTACAAACGCAATATGAAGAAACTATGGTAGTATAGATAAAAGCCCGCCCGCACTGACAATTGATTGCTTGGGTCCTTACATGCGCTTCGTGAGGCACACTAGCTGGCACACACACGCAAGGTCTCTCGCTCCCTCTCTCTGCCGTGCGCGCGCTCTTGCTCGCTCGCTCTAGATTTCCGGAGATTTTAAATGATTTGCGGGCATTCATGCGCTTCTATCGACATGCGGGAGACTGCCGGAACTTCCGGGAGACTTTGGATGTCTGTATAATAAGACACCATTATGCCAAAATGTCAGTTTTGTTAAGTATCCTCATAAGAGCAGTCAAATAAAAAGACGCAGTTTTCTGCAGTTGGGTCGGTTCATGTTCACACCGTAAACGAACCGTACCAGAGTTCGTTTGGAACCGTACCGAGACCACCTCTTCAGCTGGGTCTCGGTTCGATTGTTTGGTCCGCACCCGAGTTCGATTGCTGTATTCACACCTGCCCAAAAGGTCCGCACCAAGGGGGGAAACGAACTAGAGTTCGATTCAATCGAACCAAACAAGGCAGGTGTGAATACACCCTAAGTAAACACAGTGCAGTTTAAATGATGTCCTGTATGAACAAACCGACGGAGTAGCCTATGTTTTTATGTTTCCACTGTTCGATCGCGCCCACGCCTCACACACACACACACACACACACACACACACACACACTGTGCATTCCAGCATTGCAATCTTGACATCGCAGCCGGTTCATTACAGCCGTAATAAAATATAATAATAAATATAAATAGTCAACCTATTTGCAGCAAATGATGGTAGATTTTAGATCAATATATTTGTTTTCCTTACAATTTTAATTAACACTAACTTTATTCTCATCTGAATTATAAATAATTTATTTCTGTATAAAATAATACTACCATTAAAAAATACATTTGATTGTCTTTTTTAATCAATGGAGAATGTGTGACTTAAAAATAAACAGATTAGTGCTCGGTTTGAGGACAAGAAATGAAAACCAATGCAATATGATGAATGTCCAAAAACGTTCGCTCTTCTCTGCCCGTTCCTCGCCTCGCCATATATATATATATATATATATATATATATATATATATATTTATTTATTTTTTGTTACATATATAATGTATATATTATATTTTTTGTTACATATATATATATATATATATAAATATAGCTGCGAGCAGCGATGGCGGGCCCAAGCCGGTGACACCGCCACCCCGGTGGCTTTAGTGTAACTAAAGGCACCAGGGTGGCGGTGCCACCGGCTTGGGCCCGCCATCGCTGCTCGCAGCTATATTTAGGGCCCAAGCCCTGAAAGGGCGCAGAGCCCTATTGTTCTTCTAAGGATTATTAGGGCCCAAGCCCTGAAAGGGAAAAAGGCCCTATTGTTTTCGGTAGGATTATTATTATTATTATTATTATTATTATTATTATTTTGTCAACCTTTCGGGCACTTTTGGGGCCCTTAACATGCTCGAAAACTCTTGAAACTTTGCACACACGTCAGAACCCGCGGCCATCAGGGCCGGGCTGAAGCTGGTACCCGGGCGTGGCAGGGGGGCTCGACAGCGCCCCCTGGAACGGGATCCGAACACGTGTCCATAAATCAAACACGCTTGCATGTAATAATATGAAACTCGGTACACATGTAGATCTCATCGGGCCGAACAACTTTCGTGCTCTAAGTTTTACGCCAGCCCAACAGGAAGTCGGCTATTATGGGTTGTTTGGAAACGCATGGTCTGGTATTTGAAACACTTCTCCTAGGGAATTCACCCGATCACCACTAAACTCGGTGGGAATGAAGTCAAGACATTGAGGATGCTAAATTGCGGACGGATTTTTGATATCTCAAACGGTTTGGCCGTGGCGAGGAAACGAATTTATGGCGAATAATGGAAACAGGAAGTGTGTTATAACTTCTGCATACATTAACTGATCTTGATGAAACTTCAGCAGTGTGTTCGTGGTAAGAGGCCGATCACATGGATGTGACTATTGTGAGTCAAAGTTATAGCGCCACCAACTGGCAGCAGGAATATGTCACTTTCAAAATGCTTTGAAATCACCCTCTTATTTTTACCCGATTTGCTTCAAACTTTATGTGTATAATGTAAACACACGGCAGATGTAGACCTGTGAAAGGATTTTTGATATCTTTAATACTGTTGCCGTGGCAACGCTTCAAACTTTAATATTCTTTTTTGATGCTTTTGAAACTCTTAACATACTTGAAATTGGATGAAACTCGACAGACACATCACATTTATTAGCCAGTAGACATGTGCAAAGTTTCAGAAACGGGCGTGGTGAGGGGCTCAGTAGCGCCACCTTTAGTCATAAGTGGGGGGGGTTAGTTTTATCAACAGCAACAAAACTTGGTATGTGTATTGTTCTCATCAAGACGGACAACTTTCTAATTGACATTAACTACCTCCGACCAACAGGAAGAGAGATATTTTGGTTTGAATGTGGATTTTCTGAAGAATTTTCTCTCCCTCTCTCTGTGTCTCTGTGTGTGAGAGGGGAGGGGGGAATTTGACTATTGCTTTTATATTGTTAATCAAGGTTTCAGGGGCTTTTGGGGTCCTTAACGTGCTCAAAAACTCTTGAAACTTTGCACACAAGTCAGAACCCCCTGCCATCAGGGACAGGCTGAAGCTGGTACCCGGGCGTGGCAGGGGGGCTCAACAGCGCCCCCTTGAACGGGGTCCCAAAACTTGGTCCATAGATCAAACACGCTTGCATGAATTAATATGAAACTCGGTACACATATAGATCTCATCGGGCCGAACAACTTTCCCCCGGTCAAGTTTTACGCCAGCCCAACAGGAAGTCGGCTATTATTGGTTGTTTGGAAAACGCTTCCTGTGGAATGCAAAGTACTCCTCCTAGAAAATTCACCGTGTCCCCTCCAAACTCGGCGTGCATGTAGTCAAGACTTTGAGGATGCTAAATTGCGGACGGATTTTTGATATCTCGAACGGTTTGGCCGTGGCGAGGAATCGAATTTATGGCGAGAAAAGAGAAACACGAAGTGGAATAACTTCTGCATACATTAACTGATCTTGATGAAACTTCAGCAGTGTGTTCGTGGTAAGAGGCCGATCAGATGGATGTAACTATTGTGATTCAAAGTTATAGCGCCACCAACTGGCAGCAGGAAGTGTGTCACTTTCAACATGCTTTTGACAAAAGTGGGGGGGTTAGTTTTAACTCCAGTAAAAAAAACTCAGTTCATATATTGATCTCTTCGACCCGGACAACTTTCTAATTTAAAGTCATTAGCTCTGACCATCAGGAAGTCAGATATTTTGGTCTGAATGTGGATTTTTTTGCAAAATCAGCCTCTGAATTTTTAGCCACCTTTATCTAAGTGGTTATTTTGTTCCCACCAAACTTTTTCAACATGATAAAAATATATTAATGATGCTAAATTGTGAACGGATAATAAATATCTCAAACGGTTTTGCTATGGCGAGGGATTAAATTAATGTCAAAAAAGGAACCACTAAAAGGCTCATATATTCTAAAAATGTAATTATACACCATTTATTACTATATAAAAGTATACAAATATCAGAACTTAACTCATTTTATTCTTTTTTTTCAATTTAAGAATGAAGTTTAAGTTTAAAAACTGCCAGAATGGTTGTTTAGTCTAAACAATAAATAAATAAAGTCAAACATAGTGCTATACTGCCCTCTTGTGTTCAAAATCAGGTAGGCCTATTATATCTATATAAAAATATACTAGGTATGTGACGGTGAGAATATTTTACCACCGGTTAACTGACGTATGACACTGCTGGGGGCTTTTTAATCGCTAACTTAAAAACGAAAGTAAAATATGTTCGTCCGCACGGACATTGATAATGGTGCGGAGCAGAGCGAGCGTTTTCAATAAATTCCTATGGAAGGAGTAATGACCTAAAAAACGTTGACTCTGTTCTGCTCGTTCCTCGCTGAGGACGCGCACCATTATGAATGCCTGTGCAGCCGTGAGCATTTTAGTTTCATTTTCGGGGCGGATTGCTTGAATGTATTTTAAAAAAGCACAATGTTGTGTTTTATTGCTACTGTACAAAAATATAAGTTAACACTTTGCAGTTTGAATGATGTTCTGAACAAAATGACAGAGTATGTTTTTATGTGTCCACTGTTCAATCGCGCCCTCGTTTTAGTGATTCCCAAGTTATTTTTTCATTTAAGTTTTTTTCATTGTTCTAATCAGGTCAGGCAAGTAAAATTATCTGTGTCTTATCCCTTACATTTTTATATAATTATACAAATATATATAATACACTACTGTTCAAAAATTTGGCGTCAGTAAGATTTTTAAGCTAAGTTTCTTCTGCTCACCAAGGCTGCATTTATTTGATTAAAAATACAAACAAAAACAGTAATATAGTAAAATAGTATTCCATTTTAAAACAGCTGCTTTCTATTTTAATATATTTTAAACTGTTATTTATTCCTGTGATCAAAGCTGAGTTTTCAGCATCATTACTCCAGTCGTCACTGTCACATGATCCTTCAGAAATTATTCTAATATGATGATTGATGCTCAAGAAACATTCATTATTATTTTAAATGTCGAAAACAGTTGTGTACAGTCTTTGATGAATAGAAAGTTCAAAAGAACAGCATTTATCTGAAATCTAAAGCTTTTGTAACATTAAACACTACCGTTCAGAAGTTTGGGGTCAGTAATAATTTAAATTTTAATTTTGGGGGAAAGAAATAAAATAAATCAATACTTTTATTCATCGAGAATGAGTTAAACTGATCAAAAGTTACAGTACAGACATTTATAATGTTAAAAAAAATTATATTTGAAATAAATGCTGTTCTTTTGAACTTTACATTCATCAACGCATTTTGAAAAAAAATCTGTACACAACTGTTTTCAACATTGAAAATAATAATTAATATTTATTGACCATCAATCATCATATTAGAATGGTTTCTGAAGGATCATGTGACACTGAAGACGGGAGTAATGATGCTGAAAACTCAGCTTTGATCACATAAATTAATTACAGTGTAAAATATTTTAAAATAGAAAACAGCTGTTTTAAATTGGAATAATATTTCACAATATTACTGTTTTTGTTTGTATTTTTAATCAAATAAATGCAGCCTTGGTGAACAGAAGAGACTTCTCCTAAAAACATTAAAAATCTTCCTGACCCCAAACTTTTGAACGGTATATATATATATATATATATATATATATATATATACACACCAGTGTGCATCCACCTTAAAGCATCATAGAGGGAATGCTGTAAGTCTATTTATGCTATATTAGATATGTTTCCACACCAGTACGCATATAGGAAGAACCGATCCACAGAGGATGCCATTTCTTCTGTGGTCCACACAGCCCTCACCCACTTAGAGAACAAGAACTCTTATGTTCGCATGCTCTTCGTGGATTTCACTTCAGCCTTCAACACTATCATACCACAGACTCTGGTACAGAAACTGGTAACACTCGGACTGAGCTCCACCCTATGTAATTGGGTCCAGGACTTCCTAACAGACAGGTCACAGTCTGTGAGGATCCACGATGTCTCCTCTGCCTCCATCACCCTCAGCACCGGCTCCCCCCAGGGCTGTGTGCTGAGCCCCCTCCTATTCACCCTGCTCACATACGACTGCTCAGCGATACACCCGAGCTGTCTGATTGTGAAGTTTGCGGACGACACAGCTGTGGTTGGACGTATCGTGAACAACGACGAGTCTGACTACAGGAAGGAGGTAGAACACCTGGAGGGTTGGTGCAGAGAAAACAACCTCTGCATCAACGCGAAGAAGACCAAGGAGATGATCGTGGACTTCAGGAGGAGTAGACACCTCCCCCCTCCCCTGTACATCGGAGGGACAGTGGTGGAAGTGGTTTCGAGCTACAGGTACCTGGGCGTCCACATCTCTGACAACCTTACCTGGAGCACCAACACTTCCTGCCTGATCAGGAAGGTACATCAGCGCCTCTATTTTCTCAGGAGGCTGAGGCGCGCTGGACTGGGGAGCTCAGTCCTGACATCCTTCTATAGGTGTGTGGTGGAGAGCGTCCTGTGCTCCTGCATCACTGTGTGGCACGGCAGCTGCTCTGCAGCAGAGAAGAAGGCTCTGCAGAGGGTGGTGAAAGCTGCACAGAGGACTGTGGGACACAGTCTACCCACCACCACGGACATTTACACCTCCAGATGCAGGAGAAGGGCTACCTGCATCAGGAAAGACCCCACCCACCCTGCACACACACTGTTTGCCCCCCTCCCCTCAGGCAGGAGGCTACGGAGCATCAAAAGCAGGACCACCAGATTGAGGAACAGCTTCTTCCCAGAGGCTGTGAGACTGTTAAACGCTAGGGGTTTTTTGTAGCCCCCCCCTAAATAGTGAATAATAGTCAACCGACTGCATTTGCACTGCACTGTCATTTTAATTGCATTTGCACACTACCTCATTTAGTTAATTTTATAGTTTTTATTTAGTGTATAGTAGCTAATTTTATTCTTTATATTTAAAGATTTTTTATACATGTCTTTTTCCTTATTAATGGCTTGAAACGGGACCAGAGAAACCATTTTCGTTCCTCCATATGTACCAACGTGTAGAAATGACAATAAAGAATCCTTGAATCCTTGAATCCTTGAATATATATATATATATATATATGTTTGTATATATGAATATATATATATATATATATATATATATATATAGCTGCGAGCAGCGATGGAGGGCCAAAGCCGGCGGTACCGCCACCCCGGTGCCTTTAGGTAACTAAAGGCACCGGGGTTGCGGTGCCACCGGCTTGGGCCCGTAATCGCTGCTCGCAGCTATATTTTATTATTATTTTTTTTTCAACCTTTCGGGCACTTTTGGGGCCCTTAACGTGCTCGAAAACTCTTGAAACTTTGCACACGGGTCAGAACCCGCGGCCATTAGGGCCGAGCTGAAGCTGGGACACGGGCGTGGCAGGGAGGCTCGTCAGCGCCCCCTGGAACGGGGTCCGAAAACTTGGTCCATAAATCAAACACGCTTGCATGTAATAATATGAAACTCGGTACACATATAGATCTCATCGGGCCAAACAACTTTTGTACTTTTACTTTTTACGCCAGCCCAACAGGAAGTCGGCTATTATGGGTTGTTTGGAAACGCATGCTGTGGAATTTAATGTACTCCTCCTAGGGAATTCATCCATTCGCCTCCAAACTCAGTCAGCATGAAGTCAAGACATTGAGGATGCTAAATTGCGGACGGATTTTTGATATCTCGAACGGTTTGGCTGTGGCGAGGACACGAATTTATGGCGAATAATGGAAACAGGAAGTGTGTTATAACTTCTGCATACATTAACTGATCTTGATTAAACTTCAGCAGTGTGTTCGTTGTAAGAGGCCGATCACATGGATGTGACTATTGTGAGTCAAAGTTATAGCGCCACCAACTGGCAACAGGAAGTGTGTCCCTTTCAAAATGCTTTGAAATCACCCTCTTATTTTTACCCGATTTGCTTCAAACTTTATGTGTATAATGTAAACACACGGCAGATGTAGACCTGTGAAAGGATTTTTGATATCTTTAATACTGTTGCCATGGCAACGCTTCAAACTTTAATATTCTTTTTTGATGCTTTTGAGACTCTTAACATACTTGAAATTGGATGAAACTCGACAGACACATCACATTTATTAGCCCGTAGACATGTGCAAAGTTTCAGAAACGGGCGTGGTGAGGGGCTCAGTAGCGCCACCTTTAGTCATAAGTGGGGGGGTTAGTTTTATCAACAGCAACAAAACTTGGTATGTGTATTGTTCTCATCAAGACGGACAACTTTCTAATTTACATGAACTATCTCTGACCAACAGGAAGAGAGATATTTTGTTTTGAATGTGGATTTTCTGAAGAATTTTCTCTCCCTCTCTCTGTGTCTCTGTGTGTGTGAGGGGAGGGGGGGATTTGACTATTGCTTTTATATTGTTAATCAAGGTTTCAGGGGCTTTTGGGGTCCTTAACGTGCTCAAAAACTCTTGAAACTTTGCACACAAGTCAGAACCCCCTGCCATCAGGGACGGGCTGAAGCTGGTACCCGGGCGTGGCAGGGGGGCTCAACAGCGCCCCCTTGAACGGGGTCCCAAAACTTGGTCCATAGATCAAACACGCTTGCATTAATTAATATGAAACTCGGTACACATATACATCTCATCGGGCCGAACAACTTTCCCCTGGTCAAGTTTTACGCCAGCCCAACAGGAAGTCGGCTATTATGGGTTGTTTGGAAAACGCTTGCTGTGGAATGCGAAGTACTCCTCCTAGAGAATTCATCCAATCCCCACCAAACTCGGTGTGCATGAAGTCAAGACATTGAGGATTCTAAATTGCGGACGGATTTTTGATATCTCGAACGGTTTGGCCGTGGCGAGGAAACGAATTTATGGCGAGAAAAGAGAAACACGAAGTGGTATAACTTCTGCATACATTAACTGATCTTGATGAAACTTCACCAGTGTGTTCGTGGTAAGAGGCCGATCAGATAGCGATGTGACTGAGAATTTTTTCCCACTGGTTAATCGATGTGTGACACCGCGGCGGGGGCTTTTAAATCGCTAACTTAAAGGGATACTCCACTTTAAATTGAAAATTCTGTCATCATATACTCACCCTCATGTTGTTTCAATCCTTTATTAATTTCTTTCTTCTGCTGAACAGAAAGGAAGATATTTAGAAGAATGTCAGTAACCAGACAGTTTCTGGTCTCATTGACTTCCATAGTATACATTTTTTTCCTACTATGGAAGTCAATGGGATCAGAAACTGTCTGGTTACTGACATTCTCCTAAATATCTTTCTTTCTGTTCAGCAGAAAAAAGAAATTCATAAAGGATTAAAACAACATGAGGATGAGTATATGATGACAGAATTTTCATTTTAAAGTGGAGTATCCCTTTAAAAGCGAAAGTGCTGTACATCATACTTTCTCCCGCATTGATTACTTTCTTGTTGATAACAAATTGCTTCCATTGATTAGCTCATGTATCTATAATACTATTGTTATTTCAGACCATGCTGCTGTTACATTTGACCTCGCTTTACCAAGCCTTTCAATGTCCCGGTCTCCTTGGCTTTTTAACTCTCTGCTTCTCAATGATTCTAATTTTATTTCTGTCATTAATGATCGTATTGACCTTTTTATCTCCACAAATATTTCCCCTGGTATTTCAGCTAAGACAATTTGGGAGGCATGTAAGGCTTATTTAAGGGGAGAAATAATTTCATACTCTGCCTATAAGAGAAAAATAAACAATGAAAGGAGAGCTAATCTTTTGAATACTTTGGCAGACCTTCAGTCTAATTGTGTTAATTCTACAAACTCAGATGACTTTGTTAAATTTCTGACAACAAAGACAGAGTTTGACTTACTTACTACAAATGAGGCGACTGAAGCTCTACATAAGACTCATTGCAATTATTATGAATTCGGTGATAAATCAAGCAAATTGCTTGCCCATCAGTTGCGTCAGTCTGCTGCTTCACATCTCATTACTCAAATTTCCACCTCTGCTGGGTCTTCAGTTAATCCACTGACTATTAATAATGAGTTTAGGAATTTTTATTCCTCGTTATATACTTCGGAAAGCATAGCTGAAGTAGGCCAATTCGATAATTTTTTCAATTCCTTCAATATGCCTTGCATTGATCCTGATATCTCCTCAAATTTGATAGGCCCTCTTACATTGAACGAAATTAAGTCTGCTCTTAGTCTAATGCAGAATGGCAAATGCCCAGGGCCGGATGGCTTCCCTGCTGAATTTTTCAAGACATTTTCTGACAAATTATCACCTCTTTTACTTAACATGTTCAATGAGTCTTACAGCTCAGGTATTCTCCCTCATTCCTTACGGCAGGCTATCATTTCTCTTATTCTCAAAAAAGATAAAGATCCTTCTCAGTGCAGCAACTATCGCCCGATCTCCTTACTTTGTTCAGATGTGAAATTATTAGCTAAAGTCCTAGCAAGACGCCTGGAGGTGGTCCTTCCAACTTTAATTTCTACTGACCAAACAGGCTTTATTAAAAACAGACATTCTTTTCATAATATTAGACGCCTTTTTAATATTCTTTATTCTTCTACTTTAAATGAAACACCAGAGTTAGTTATTTCCATGGATGCTGAGAAGGCGTTTGATAGAGTCGAGTGGCACTATTTGTTTTATACACTGAAGAAATTTGGCTTTCCTGATCAGTTTATATATTGGATTAGGCTTTTATATACATCTCCCTTGGCCTGTGTTCGAACTAATAATAACTATTCTGAGTATTTCTCCCTCGGTCGTGGGACTAGACAAGGTTGCCCGCTTTCTCCCCTTTTGTTTGCAATAGCCATTGAGCCTTTGGCAATTGCTCTAAGATCCAGTGTGATGGCTGGCATTCAAAGGGGAGGATTGGAGCATAAGCTATCTCTGTACGCAGATGATCTTCTCTTATATGTCTCTGAGCCTGGTACTTCCATTCCCTTGGTGCTTGATTTGCTAATGGATTTTGGCCTAATCTCAGGCTATAAGTTAAATTTGAGTAAAAGTGAATTAATGCCCATTAACACAGCTGCCTTGAATTAACCATTAGCATCCCTACCTTTTAGATCTTCCTTAAGTTTTAGATATTTGGGCATAAATGTGACAAGAAACTTTTCAGACTTATTTGACCACAATTTTGTTCCACTGCTTAATCGTCTATCTCAGGATTTTAATCGTTGGTCTCTCCTTCCTTTATCCCTGATCGGTAGGGTTAATTGTATTAAGATGAGCGTGCTCCCTAAATTTTTATATTTATTTCAGTGTATTCCTATCTTTATTCCAAAGTCTTTTTTTGTTACACTCGACAGCTCTATTTCTAGTTTTCTTTGGAATAAAAAGACCCCAAAGATTCGAAAAGGCATTCTGCAGAAGACAAAACAATTAGGTGGTCTAGCTCTTCCTAATTTTCTAATATATTACTGGGCAGCAAATATACGCACCACTCTTTACTGGTTCCAACCAAGCAACTCCGTCAACTCCCCATCCTGGCTGCATATCGAGAATGCCTCATGTAAATCATCTTCCCTGGTGGCTCTTTTATGCCTCCCATACACATTGTCCCCAATGAAATATTCAAGTAATATAATTGTTAAAAACAGTCTTAAAATCTGGACCCAATTTTTGCGACATTTCGGTCTTCATAATACCCCCCTGTTATCCCCAATACATTCTAACCCGTTGTTTTACCCCTCCATTTTAGACCGTGCTTACACCTCTTGGAGAGATCTTGGGTTGGTTTCTGTTGCTGACCTTTACATCGATGGTGTTTTTGCCTCTTTTGAACAGTTGACTTCTCAGTTTAATATTTCCAAAAAACATTTTTTTCAGATATTTACAAATTCGAGACTTTGTACGAAAAAAAATGGTCAACTTTCCAAATGCACCTCTCCCTTCAGATTTAGACACCATTCTGGGTGTGGATCCTTGTACTAAAGGGTCAATTTGTAAACTAGTGAATATAATTGTTTATTTGCAATTTTCCTCTGATGATTTACGCCTTGTCTGGTCCCAAGACATCGGTACTGAGATTAACGAGGACACATGGAGGGCAGTCCTGAACAGGGTTTACTCCTCTTCCCTCTGCGCACGTCATAGGCTCATACAGTGCAAGGTGGTTCATAGAGCCCACTGGTCGAAGACCAGGTTAGCACGCATTAACCCGTCTATTGACTCGGAGTGTGACAGGTGTCATTCTGGTTCAGGCACTTTAATTCACATGTTCTGGTCCTGCCCTGCTCTGTCTTCCTTTTGGAGACAAATTTTTGTCTCATTGTCAGCCATTACCTCGGCGGATATCCCACTCTGCCCAGTTACAGCTTTATTTGGGGTTCTCCCGCCTGGCCATTCTTTGCCTTCTCACTTTTCAGATTTTGCAGCCTTTCTGACTCTTTTAGCTAGGCGTTTAATTCTATTGAATTGGAAAAGCCCTCACCCTCCATCTTACACTCGTTGGATAAGAGATGTTCTTTATTTTATGAAACTGGAGAAAATTAGGTACTCTCTTCACCGACCTAGCACCATTTTCATCAAGCTTTGGCAACCCATGTGTGAACATATCAAAACTCTCCAGCTTGACCCTGCTCTTTGTGTGTGATCCCCTTATCTCCCCCCACATCTGTCACCAATCTAGATGTTGATACAAATTTTGTATTGCCTGGCCAATACACTGCTATGTTTACTGTTACTGTATGTGATTGTACTTTGTTTATTTATTTTTTGAGGGGAAAATAATCCTTAGTGCATCTTCTCTCTGTAATGGTTTGTGTATTGTCATCTTCCCCTGTTTCTATTTTTTTTTTTTTTGTAATGGTTTAAAGTGTATAAATAAATCATAAAAAAAAAAAAAAAAGAAGCGAAAGTGAAATACGGACGTCCAGTAGGAATGAACTAAAAAACATTCACTCTGTTCTGCTCGTTCCTCGCTGTAGACGCGTTATTGCCCATGCAGCCGTGAGCATTTTAGTTTCATTTAAAAAATAACGCCATTTCGGGGGTGGGATTGCTTGAATGTTTTTTTACAAAAGCACAATGTTGTGTTTTATTGCGAGTGTACATAAATATAAGTAAACACAGTGCAGTTTAAATGATGTCCTGTATGAACAAACCGACGGAGTAGCCTATGTTTTTATGTTTCCACTGTTCGATCGCGCCCACGCCTCACACACACACACACACACACACACACACACACACACACACACACACACACACACACACACACACACACACACACACACACACACACACACACACACACACACACACACACACACTGTGCATTCCAGCATTGCAATCTTGACATCGCAGCCGGTTCATTACAGCCGTAATAAAATATAATAATAAATATAAATAGTCAACCTATTTGCAGCAAATGATAGTAGATTTTAGATCAATATATTTGTTTTCCTTACAATTTTAATTAACACTAACTTTATTCTCATCTGAATTATAAATAATTTATTTCCGTATAAAATAATACTACCATTAAAAAATACATTTTATTGTCTTTTTTAATCAATGGAGAATGTGTGACTTAAAAATACACAGATTAGTGCTCGGTTTGAGGACAAGAAATGAAAACCAATGCAATATGATGAATGTCCAAAAACGTTCGCTCTTCTCTGCCCATTCCTCGCCTCGCCATATATATATATATTTATTTTTTTTTTTTTTGTTACATATATATAATGTGTATATATATATATATATATATATATTTTTTTTTTTTTTACATTTATATATATATATATATATATATATATATATATATATATATATATATATAAATATAGCTGCGAGCAGCGATGGAGGGCCCAAGGCGGTGACACCGCCACCCCGGTGGCTTTAGTGTAACTAAAGGCACCAGGGTGGCGGTGCCACCGGCTTGGGCCCGCAATCGCTGCTCGCAGCTATATTTAGGGCCCAAGCCCTGAAAGGGCGAAGGCCCTATTGTTTTCGGTAGGATTATTATTATTATTATTATTATTATTATTATTATTTTGTCAACCTTTCGGGCACTTTTGGGGCCCTTAACATGCTCGAAAACTCTTGAAACTTTGCACACAGGTCAGAACCCGCGGCCATCAGGGCCGGGCTGAAGCTGGTACCCGGGCGTGGCAGGGGGGCTCGACAGCGCCCCCTGGAACGGGATCCGAACACGTGTCCATAAATCAAACACGCTTGCATGTAATAATATGAAACTCGGTACACATGTAGATCTCATCGGGCCGAACAACTTTCGTGCTCTAAGTTTTACGCCAGCCCAACAGGAAGTCGGCTATTATGGGTGGTTTGGAAACGCATGGTCTGGTATTTGAAACACTTCTCCTAGGGAATTCACCCGATCGCCACTAAACTCGGTGGGAATGAAGTCAAGACATTGAGGATGCTAAATTGCGGACGGATTTTTGATATCTCAAACGGTTTGGCCGTGGCGAGGAAACGAATTTATGGCGAATAATGGAAACAGGAAGTGTGTTATAACTTCTGCATACATTAACTGATCTTGATGAAACTTCAGCAGTGTGTTCGTGGTAAGAGGCCGATCACATGGATGTGACTATTGTGAGTCAAAGTTATAGCGCCACCAACTGGCAGCAGGAATATGTCACTTTCAAAATGCTTTAAAATCACCCTCTTATTTTTACCCGATTTGCTTCAAACTTTATGTGTATAATGTAAACACATGGCAGATGTAGACCTGTGAAAGGATTTTTGATATCTTTAATACTGTTGCCGTGGCAACGCTTCAAACTTTAATATTCTTTTTTGATGCTTTTGAAACTCTTAACATACTTGAAATTGGATGAAACTCGACAGACACATCACATTTATTAGCCAGTAGACATGTGCAAAGTTTCAGAAACGGGCGTGGTGAGGGGCTCAGTAGCGCCACCTTTAGTCATAAGTGGGGGGGTTAGTTTTATCAACAGCAACAAAACTTGGTATGTGTATTGTTCTCATCAAGACGGACAACTTTCTAATTGACATTAACTACCTCCGACCAACAGGAAGAGAGATATTTTGGTTTGAATGTGGATTTTCTGAAGAATTTTCTCTCCCTCTCTCTGTGTCTCTGTGTGTGAGAGGGGAGGGGGGAATTTGACTATTGCTTTTATATTGTTAATCAAGGTTTCAGGGGCTTTTGGGGTCCTTAACGTGCTCAAAAACTCTTGAAACTTTGCACACAAGTCAGAACCCCCTGCCATCAGGGACAGGCTGAAGCTGGTACCCGGGCGTGGCAGGGGGGCTCAACAGCGCCCCCTTGAACGGGGTCCCAAAACTTGGTCCATAGATCAAACACGCTTGCATGAATTAATATGAAACTCGGTACACATATAGATCTCATCGGGCCGAACAACTTTCCCCCGGTCAAGTTTTACGCCAGCCCAACAGGAAGTCGGCTATTATTGGTTGTTTGGAAAACGCTTCCTGTGGAATGCGAAGTACTCCTCCTAGAAAATTCACCGTGTCCCCTCCAAACTCGGCGTGCATGTAGTCAAGACTTTGAGGATGCTAAATTGCGGACGGATTTTTGATATCTCGAACGGTTTGGCCGTGGCGAGGAATCGAATTTATGGCGAGAAAAGAGAAACACGAAGTGGAATAACTTCTGCATACATTAACTGATCTTGATGAAACTTCAGCAGTGTGTTCGTGGTAAGAGGCCGATCAGATGGATGTAACTATTGTGATTCAAAGTTATAGCGCCACCAACTGGCAGCAGGAAGTGTGTCACTTTCAACATGCTTTTGACAAAAGTGGGGGGGTTAGTTTTAACTCCAGTAAAAAAAACTCAGTTCATATATTGATCTCTTCGACCCGGACAACTTTCTAATTTAAAGTCATTAGCTCTGACCATCAGGAAGTCAGATATTTTGGTCTGAATGTGGATTTTTTTGCAAAATCAGCCTCTGGATTTTTAGCCACCTTTATCTAAGTGGTTATTTTATTCCCACCAAACTTTTTCAACATGATAAAAATATATTAATGATGCTAAATTGTGAACGGATAATAAATATCTCAAACGGTTTTGCTATGGCGAGGGATTAAAGTAATGTCAAAAAAGTAAACACTAAAAGGCTCATATATTCTAAAAATGTAATTATACACCATTTATTACTACATAAAAGTATACAAATATCAGAACTTAACTCATTTTATTCTTTTTTTTCAATTTAAGAATGAAGTTTAAGTTTAAAAACTGCCAGAATGGTTGTTTAGTCTAAACAATAAATAAATAAAGTCAAACATAGTGCTATACTGCCCTCTTGTGTTCAAAATCAGGTAGGCCTATTATGTCTATATAAAAATATACTAGGTATGTGATGGTGAGAATATTTTACCACCGGTTAACTGACGTGTGACACTGCTGGGGGCTTTTTAATCGCTAACTTAAAAACGAAAGTAAAATATGTCCGTCCGCACGGACATTGATAATGGTGCGGAGCAGAGCGAGCGTTTTCAATAAATTCCTATGGAAGGAGGAATGACCTAAGAAACTTTGACTCTGTTCTGCTCGTTCCTCGCTGAGGACGCGCACCATTATGAATGCCTGTGCAGCCGTGAGCATTTTAGTTTCATTTTCGGGGCGGATTGCTTGAATGTATTTAAAAAAAGCACAATGTTGTGTTTTATTGCTACTGTACAAAAATATAAGTTAACACTTTGCAGTTTGAATGATGTTCTGAACAAAATGCCAGAGTATGTTTTTATGTGTCCACTGTTCAATCGCGCCCTCGTTTTAGTGATTCCCAAGTTATTTTTTCATTTAAGTTTTTTTCATTGTTCTAATCAGGTCAGGCAAGTAAAATGATCTGTCTTATCCCTTACATTTTTATATAATTATATAAATATATAACACACTACTGTTCAAAAATTTGGCGTCAGTAAGATTTTTAAGCTAAGTTTCTTCTGCTCACCAAGGCTGCATTTATTTGATTAAAAATACAAACAAAAACAGTAATATTGTAAAATAGTATTCCAATTTAAAACAGCTGCTTTCTATTTTAATATATTTTAAACTGTTATTTATTCCTGTGATCAAAGCTGAGTTTTCAGCATCATTATTCCAGTCGTCACTGTCACATGATCCTTCAGAAATTATTCTAATATGATGATTGATGCTCAAGAAACATTCATTATTATTTTAAATGTCGAAAACAGTTATGTACAGTCTTTGATGAATAGAAAGTTCAAAAGAACAGCATTTATCTGAAATCTAAAGCTTTTGTAACATTAAACACTACCGTTCAGAAGTTTGGGGTCAGTAATAATTTTAATTTTATTTTTGGGGGAAATAAATAAATAAATCAATACTTTTATTCATCGAGAATGAGTTAAACTGATAAAAAGTTACAGTACAGACATTTATAATGTTAAAAAAAATTATATTTGAAATAAATGCTGTTCTTTTGAACTTTACATTCATCAACGCATTTTGAAAAAAAAATCTGTACACAACTGTTTTCAACATTGAAAATAATAATTAATATTTATTGACCATCAATCATCATATTAGAATGGTTTCTGAAGGATCATGTGACACTGAAGACGGGAGTAATGATGCTGAAAACTCAGCTTTGATCACATAAATTAATTACAGTGTAAAATATTTTAAAATAGAAAACAGCTGTTTTAAATTGGAATAATATTTCACAATATTACTGTTTTTGTTTGTATTTTTAATCAAATAAATGCAGCCTTGGTGAGCAGAAGAGACTTCTCCTAAAAAATGTTTGTATAATATATATATATATATATATATATATATATATATATATGTGTATAAATATAGCTGCGAGCAGCGATGGAGGGCCAAAGCCGGCGGTACCGCCACCCCGGTGCCTTTAGGTAACTAAAGGCACCGGGGTTGCGGTGCCACCGGCTTGGGCCCGTAATCGCTGCTCGCAGCTATATTTATTATTAGGGCCCGAGCACCGATGGTGTGAGGACCCTCTTGGAATTGCTCTGTTTATTATTATTATTATTATTATTATTCTTCTCCGCATTTAATTGCATTTTTGAGGGCCTAAACATGCTCGAAAACTCACAAAACTTTGCACACGCGTCAGAACTGGCGAAAATTTACATCTGATATAGGTTTCAGAATTGGACGGGGCAAAATGGCTCGATAGCGCCACCTATAAAAGTTCAACGGAGTGCGCCTCCCGCAACGTTCCACGTACGTGCACGAAATTCGGTACATACATGTAATGACCTAATACCTACAAAAAAGTCTCTTGGAGCATAGCCCTAAACACAACAGGAAGTCAGCCATTTTGAACTTCCTCTCAGATTTTTGTGCAGTTTTTGCCATTTTCAGGCCTTGTACTTTAACGAACTCCTCCTACAGTTTTAATCTGATCATCTTCAAATTTGGTGAGTGTAATCTTAAGGCCTTTGCGACGTTAAATTGCGAAGATCTTGAGTTTTCGTCGAAGGGCGGGTCCTCGGCGGCCTGACAAATTTCGATGTTTCGCCATGAAACAGGAAGTTGCTGTAACTCAGGCATGGAATGTCCAATCTGCCCCAAACTTCACACGTTTGATAAGAGTTCTGTCCTGAACACATGACCATGCTCATATTCAGTTATAGTCATAGCGCCACCTGCTGGCAACAGGAAGTGACATGTTTAACACTGTTATGGACTCCTAATAACATATAAAAAAGTGCCAGCAAGTGCTAAACATGCTAACAACATACTAGAAGCATGCTAAAACATGCTAGCAAACTCTTAGCTAAGTGCTAAAGCATGCTATTGCTGCAATTAAATAGGAATTTGCTGTAACTCAGGCATGGAATGTCCAATCTGCCCCAAACTTCACACTTTTGATAAGCGTTCTGTCCTGAACACATCTACATGAGAATATTCAGTTATAGTAATAGCGCCACCTACTGGTAACAGGAAGTGTCATGTTTAACACGTTGATGCCATTCTAGCAACATGTTAAAAATGCCATTGACTTCTAAACATGCTAGAAACATGTTAAAACATGCTAGCAATACTTAGCTAAGTGCTAAAGCATGCTAATTCAATGAAACAGGATGTCGTTGTTACGCAAGAAGGCAATGTCCATTCTGCACCAAACTTCACACTTTTAATAAACGTTCTGTCCGGAACACATGACCATGCTCATATTCAGTTACAGTCATAGTGCCACCTGCTGGCAACAGGAAGTGACATGTTAAGCACTGTTGTGGACATATAAAAACATATAAAAAAAGTGCCATCAAATGCTAAACATGCTAACAACATACTAGAGACATGTTAAAACATACTAGCAAACACTTAGCTAAGTGCTAAAAAATGATATTACTGCAATTAAATATGAATTTGCTGTAACTCAGGCATGGAATGTCCAATCTGCGTCAAACTTCACACGTTTGATAAGCGTTCTGTCTTGAACACATGACCATGCTTATATTCAGTTACAGTCATAGCGCCACCTGCTGGCAACAGGAAGTGACATGTTTAACACTGTTATGGACTCCTAATAACATATAAAAAAGTGCCAGCAAGTGTTAAACATGTTAACAACATACTAGAAACATGCTAAAACATGCTAGCAAACTCTTAGCTAAGTGCTAAAGCATGCTTTTATTGCAATTAAAAAGGAATTTGCTGTAACTCAGGCATGGAATGTCCAATCTGCCCCAAACTTCACACTTTTGATAAGAGTCATGGCCTGAACACATCTACATGAGAATGTTCAGTTATAGTAATAGCGCCACCTACTGGCAACAGGAAGTGACATGTTTAACACGTTGATGCCGTTCTAGCAACATGTTAAAAATGCCATTGAGTTCTAAACATGCTAGAAACATGTTAAAACATGCTAACAATGCTTAGCTAAGTGCTAAAGAATGCTAATTCAATGAAACATGACTTTGTTGTTACTCAAGAAGGCAATGTCCAATTTGCACCAAACTTCACACGTTTGATAAGAGTTCTGTCCTGAACACACATCCATGCTCATATTCAGTTATAGTCATAACGCCACCTACTGGCAACAGAAACTGACATGGTTAACACAGTAATGCAGTACTAACCACATAATTATTGTGTACTGAGCATGCTAGAAACATAGTCATGAAGCATGCTATTATCACCATTATACAAAACATTTTGTAACTGACTTTGACATACTATTACTATATATACCTCCTTAAATGTACATTTCCCAACCATGCTCTGTCTTCCTAAAACCACCGAGTGTTGATGGCACGGGTGCGAGGGCCCTTTCATCGCTGCTTGCAGCTTTAATTATTATTGTTCTTCAAGGGTTCGGGGGCTTTTGGGGCCTTTAACGTGCTCAAAAACTCATGAAACTTTGCACGCAGGTCAGAACCTGCGGCCATTAGGGCCGGGCTGAAGCTGGTACCCGGGCGTGGCAGGGGGGCTCAACAGCGCCCCCTAGAACACAATCTTAAATCTTGGACACATACAAGAACGTATTAGTATGAAACTCGGTACACATATAGATCTCATCGGGCCGAACAACTTTCGCACTCTACGTTATTAGCTCTGCCCAACAGGAAGTCAGCTATTATGGGTTGTTTGAAAAATGCATGCTGTGGAATTTAATGTACTCCTCCTAGGGAATTGATCCGATCCACACCAAACTCGGTCAGCATGAAGTCAAGACATTGAGGATGCTAAATTGCGGACGGATTTTTGATATCTCGAACGGTTTGGCCGTGGCGATGAAACGAAATTATAGCGAGAAAAGATAAACAGGAAGTGTGTTATAACTTCTGCATACATTAACTGATCTTGATGAAACTTCCACAGTGTGTTCGTTGTAAGAGGCCGATCACATGGATGTGACTATTGTGAGTCAAAGTTATAGCGCCACCAACTGGCAGCAGGAAGTGTGTCACTTTCAAAATGCTTTGAAATCACCCTCTTATTTTTACCCGATTTGCTTCAAACTTTATGTGTATAATGTAGACACTTGGCAGATGTAGAACTGTGAAAGGTTTATTGATATCTTAAATACTGTTGCCGTGGCAACGCATCAAACTTTAATATTCTTTTCAGATGCTTTTGAGACTCTAAACATACTTGAAATTGGATGAAACTCGACAGACACATCACATTTATTAGCCGGTAGACATGTGCAAAGTTTCAGAAACGGGCGTGGTGAGGGGCTCAGTAGCGCCACCTTTAGTCAAAAATGGGGGCTTAGTTTTAAGTAGAGTCACAAAAATCGTTATGTATATTGTTCTCATCAAGCCGGACAACTTTCTAATTTATAGTCATAAGCTGTGACCAACAGGAAGTGAGATATTTTGGTTTGAATGTGATTTTTTGTAGAATTCTCTCCCTCTCTCTCTCTGCCTCTGCGTCTCTGTGTGTGTGAGGGGTGGGGGGATTTTTCTTTTGAGTGAGATTTGTTTAAAATTCCTGTTTTTCAAGGTTTCAGGGGCTTTTGGGGCCTTTAACGTGCTCGAAAACTCTTGAAACTTTGCACACAGGTCAGAACCCGCGGCCATCAGGGCCGGGCTGAAGCTGGTACCCGGGCGTGGCAGGGGGGCTCAACAGCGCCCCCTGGAACGGGATCCGAACACTTGTCCATAAATCAAACACACTTGCATGTAATGATATGAAACTCGGTACACATATAGATCACATCGGGCTGAACAACTTTCGTGCTCTAAGTTTTACGCCAGCCCAACAGGAAGTCGGCAATTATGGGTTGTTTGGAGAACGCTTGCTGTGGAATGCGAAGTACTCCTCCTAGAGAATTCATCCAATCCCCACCAAACTCGGTGTGCATGAAGTCAGGACATTGAGGATTCTAAATTGCGGACGGATTTTTGATATCTCGAACGGTTTGGCCGTGGCGAGGAAACGAATTTATGGCGAGAAAAGAGAAACACGAAGTGGTATAACTTCTGCATACATTAACGGATCTTGATGAAACTTCACCAGTGTGTTCGTGGTAAGAGGCCGATCAGATGGATGTAACTATTGTGAGTCAAAGTTATAGCGCCACCAACTGGCAGCAGGAAGTGTGTCACTTTCAAAATGCTTTTGACAAAAGTGGGGGGGTTAGTTTTACCCACAATTTTAAAAATCAGTACGTACATTGGTCTCATCGAGCCGGACAACTTTCTAATATACAGTTATTAGCTCTGAACAACAGGAAGTCAGATATTTTGGTTTGAATGTGGATTTATTTGCAAATTCAGCCTCTGAATTTTTACCCACTCCTGCTAAGTGGTTTATTTATTCACATCAAACTTTTTCAACATGATGAAAATACATTAAAGATGCTAAATTGTGAACGGATATTAAATATTTCAAACGGTTTTGACATGGCGAGGGATTAAAATAATGTCAAAAAAGGAATCAGAAAACATCTCATATATTCTTAAAATTTAATTATACACCATTTATTTTTATATAAAATTATACAAATATTAGAACTAAACCTATTTTATTCTGTTTTTGCAATTCAAAAAGTATGAAAAAGTTAAAAACAGGCTATTTAGTGCTATTTGTTTCAACAAAAAAGCAAACATAGGGCTATACTGCCCTCTTGTGTCCAAAAGGATATCAAAATAGTATATAAAACGTTTTACTAGGTAGGCCTATTGTATTTAAATATAAATTTATTAGGTATATGACTGTGAGGATATTTTCCCATCGGTTAAGCGACGTGTGACACGAGCGGGTGCTTTTAAATCGCTAATATAAAAGTGAAAGTAAAAAAACGGACGTCCGCACGGACATTGATAATGGTGCACGTTGGAAAGAATGATACTTTTAAACATAACACTAAACCGCCGTTAGGTGTCGCCAGGCGACCATCTTAATGAGCGAGTCATTGATTCATTCGTTCAAACGATTCATTCCAATGACTGAGTCATTCATGATTGAGACAGATGTTTATGGATTGACCATTGAATCTTTGAGTCAAGCGATTCGTTTCAAAATGCTGAATCATTCAGTAATGAGAAAACAAGTTGCTGTGATCTTTGTTTAACTATTTTTGCTGCTGAAACAGAACAAAAACAGTGAATATTGCATCTAAAATGTAAGTGACTTAATTGTAACTGTTTATTAACCTGTTGTATGAAATCAATGTCACAGTTTCAATCGTGATTGTATTCAGGAAATAGTTGCCTACTCGTCAAGTGAGGTTGCTTAACTCTATCATATGTTATAAAATATATAAAAACTCCATATTTGTAATTTTTATAGTCAATATGTTGTTAACTGGGTTGCTTTTTTGTGTGCTGCGCTCATTTGTTTACAATTCTCCTGGAGAAGCAGCATGAGCCTCAGCAGTGCAACCTTGTTACCATTGATCAGTAATACATTTATTATTAACTGCTGATTGCAACTTAAAATGAATGTAATGAAATTAGAATAATCTCTCGTTTTAGTGATTCCCAAGTTATTTTTTTGTTATTGACGTTCTAATCAGGCTATACTTTGGTCGGGCAAGTAAAATTCTCTTTCAGGTAGGCCTATTGAATTTATATATAAATATATTAGGGATGTGACTGTGATAAAATTTTCCCACCGGTTAATCGACATGTAACACCGCTGAGGGCTTTTAAATCGCTAACTATAGTATACTATATACTAGTAAAATACAGACGTCCGCACAGACATTGATAATGGTGCGGAGTAGAGCGAGCATTTTCAATGTATTCCTATGGATGTAGGAATTAACTAAAACATTTTATTTATGTTTTTGTGTCCACTGTTCAACCGCAACCGCGTCACACACACATTCCAGAATTGCAATCTTGACATTCATTATAGCCCTAATACAATATAATAATAAAAATAGTCAACCTAACATAAACGAATTACACTGCTCTGTTTAAATAGTCAGTAGTACAATCTGTACCATTCACAGTAAGCAGAGCTCCACTGTGATGTTTCCAAGAACATTTTTGCGCGTGTGAAGAGGATGATTTTTTCCATCGATATTGGAACACGAGTGAAGTACAAAGCCTATAATAAAGAATAGTTTAGCATCCAAATACATCGCAAAAATTGAAACATTTTGATTCTAATGAGAGGGTTACGTGAGACCAACACTGCTTACTTTCGTTTTTATTTTTACATTAAATTTAAAGGATTTGTTGTGGAATATTTTGAGTGTATCATAAAATCAGAATAAGGTAAGACAAGTAATATTTTCTGTCTTATATATATATATATATATATATATATATATATATATATATATATATAGATATAGATATAGATAGATAGATATTTATATACACACACACACACACATATATATATATATATATATATATATATATATATATATATATATATATATGTGTGTGTGTGTGTGTATGTATATATATATATATATATATATATATATATATATATATATATAAATATAGCTGCGAGCAGCGATGGAGGGCCAAAGCCGGTGGCACCGCCATCCCCGGTGCCTTTAGGTAACTAAAGGCACCGGGGTTGCGGTGCCACCGGCTTGGGCCCGTAATCGCTGCTCGCAGCTATATTTATTATTATTATTATTATTTTGTCAACCTTTCGGGCACTTTTGGGGCTCTTAACATGCTCGAAAACTCTTGAAATTTTGCACACACGTCAGAACCCGCGGCCATCAGGTCCGGACTGAAGCTGGTACCCGGGCGTGGCAGGGGGGCTCGACAGCGCCCCCTGGAACGGGATCCGAACACGTGTCCATAAATCAAACACGCTTGCATGTAATAATATGAAACTCGGTACACATATAGATCTCATCGGGCCGAACAACTTTCGTGCTCTAAGTTTTACGCCAGCCAAACAGGAAGTCGGCTATTTAGCGTTGTTTGGAAACGCATGCTGTGGAATTTAATGTACTCCTCCTAGGGAATTCATCGATTCGCCTCCAAACTCGGTGTGCATGAAGTCAAGACATTGAGGATGCTAAATTGCGGACGGATTTTTGATATCTCGAACGGTTTGGCCGTGGCGAGGAAACAAATTTATGGCGAAAAAAAGAAACAGGAAGTGTGTTATAACTTCTGCATACATTAACTGATCTTGATGAAACTTCAGCAGTGTGTTCGTGGTAAGAGGCCGATCACATGGATGTGACTATTGAGTCAAAGTTATAGCGCCACCAACTGGCAGCAGGAAGTGTGTCACTTTCAAAATGCTTTGAAATCAGTGTCTTATTTTTACCCGATTTGCTTCAAACTTTATGTGTATAATGTAGACACACGGCAGATGTAGACCTGTGAAAGGTTTATTGATATCTTAAATACTGTTGCCGTGGCAACGCATCAAACTTTAATATTCTTTTCAGATGCTTTTGAGACTCTTAACATACTTGAAATTGGATGAAACTCGACAGACACATCACATTTATTAGCCGGTAGACATGTGCAAAGTTTCAGAAACTGGCGTGGTGAGGGGCTCAGAGGGGCTCACCTTTAGTCAAAAATGGGGGCTTAGTTTTAAGTAGAGTCACAAAAATCGTTATGTATATTGTTCTCATCAAGCCGGACAACTTTCTAATTTATAGTCATAAGCTGTGACCAACAGGAAGTGAGATATTTTGGTTTGAATGTGATTTTTTGTAGAATTCTCTCCCTCTCTCTCTCTGCCTCTGCGTCTCTGTGTGTGTGAGGGGTGGGGGGATTTGTCTTTTGAGTGAGATTTGTTTAAAATTCCTGTTTTTCAAGGTTTCAGGGGCTTTTGGGGCCTTTAACGTGCTCGAAAACTCTTGAAACTTTGCACACAGGTCAGAACCTGCGGCCATCAGGGCCGGGCTGAAGCTGGTACCCGGGCGTGGCAGGGGGGCTCGACAGCGCCCCCTGGAACGGGATCTGAACACGTGTCCATAAATCAAACACACTTGCATGTAATGATATGAAACTCGGTACACATATAGATCGCATCGGGCTGAACAACTTTCGTGCTCTAAGTTTTACGCCAGCCCAACAGGAAGTCGGCAATTATGGGTTGTTTGGAGAACGCTTGCTGTGGAATTTGAAACACTTCTCCTAGAGAATTAATTAAATCGCCACCAAACTCGGTGTGCATGAAGTCAAGACATTGAGGATGCTAAATTGCGGACGGATTATTGATATCTCAAACGGTTTGGCCGTGGCGAGGACACGAATTTATGGCGAGAAAAGAGAAACACGAAGTGTTATAACTTCTGCACACATTAACTGATCTTGATGAAACTTCAGCAGTGTGTTCGTGGTAAGAGGCCGATCAGATGGATGTGACTATTGTGAGTCAAAGTTATAGCGCCACCAACTGGCAGCAGGAAGTGTGTCACTTTCAAAATGTTTTTGACAAAAGTGGGGGGGTTAGTTTTACCCACAATTACAAAAAACAGTACGTATATTGGACTCATCGAGCCGGACAACTTTCTAATTTAAAGTTATTAGCTCTGACCAACAGGAAGTCAGATATTTTGGTTTGAATGTGGATTTATTAGCAAATTCAGCCTCTGCATTTTTACCCACTCCTGCTAAGTGGTTTATTTTATTCACACCAAACTTTTTCAACATGATGAAAATACATTAAAGATGCTAAATTGTGAACGGATATTGAATATCTCAAACGGTTTTGATATGGTGATTGATTAAAATAATGTCAAAAAAGGAATCAGAAAACATCTCATATCTTTAAAAAAAATTATTATACACCATTTATTTTTATATAAAATTATACAAATATCAGAACTAAAACGAAACAGAACTAGTTTTGGGTTTATTCAGTTTTTTCAATTCAAGAATTATGTGCAAGTTTAAAATCAGCCAGAATGCGCTATTTAGTAAAAAAAAAAAAGTCATACATAGGGCTATACTGCCCTCTTGTGTTCAAAATCAGGTAGGCCCATTGTATATTGTATTGATATATAAATATAATAGCGATGTGACTGAGAATTTTTTCCCACTGGTTAATCGATGTGTGACACCGCAGCGGGGGCTTTTAAATCGCTAACTTAAAGGGATACTCCACTTTAAATTGAAAATTCTGTCATCATATACTCACCCTCATGTTGTTTCAATCCTTTATTAATTTCTTTCTTCTGCTGAACAGAAATGAAGATATTTAGAAGAATGTCAGTAACCAGACAGTTTCTGGTCTCATTGACTTCCATAGTATAATTTTTTTTCCTACTATGGAAGTCAATGGGATCAGAAACTGTCTGGTTACTGACATTCTCCTAAATATCTTCCTTTCTGTTCAGCAGAAGAAAGAAATTCATAAAGGATTAAAACAACATGAGGGTGAGAATATGATGACAGAATTTTCATTTTAAAGTGGAGTATCCCTTTAAAAGCGAAAGTGAAATACGGACGTCCAGTAGGAATGAACTAAAAAACATTCACTCTGTTCTGCTCGTTCCTCGCTGTAGACGCGTTATTGCCCATGCAGCCGTGAGCATTTTAGTTTCATTTAAAAAATAGCGCCATTTCGGGGGTGGGATTGCTTGAATGTTTTTTTACAAAAGCACAATGTTGTGTTTTATTGCGAGTGTACATAAATATAAGTAAACACATTGCAGTTTAAATGATGTCCTGTATGAACAAACCGACGGAGTAGCCTATGTTTTTATGTTTCCACTGTTAGATCGCGTCCACGCCTCACACACACACACTGTGCATTCCAGCATTGCAATCTTGACATCGCAGCCGGTTCATTACAGCCGTAATAAAATATAATAATAAATATAAATAGTCAACCTATATGCAGCAAATGATAGTAGATTTTAGATCAATATATTTGTTTTCCTTACAATTTTAATTAACACTAACTTTATTCTCATCTGAATTATAAATAATTTATTTCTGTATAAAATAATACTACCATTAAAAAATACATTTGATTGTCTTTTTTAATCAATGGAGAATGTGTGACTTAAAAATAAACAGATTAGTGCTCGGTTTGAGGACAAGAAATGAAAACCAATGCAATATGATGAATGTCCAAAAACGTTCGCTCTTCTCTGCCCGTTCCTCGCCTCGCCATATATATATATATATATATATATATATATATATATATTTTTTTATTATTTTTTTATTTTTTTTGTTACATATATACAGTATATATATATATTTTTTTTTTTTGTTACATTTTTATATATATATATAATATATATATATATATATATATATATATATATATATATATATATATATATAGCTGCGAGCAGCGATGGAGGGCCCAAGCCGGTGACACCGCCACCCCGGTGGCTTTAGTGTAACTAAAGGCACCAGGGTGGCTGTGCCACTGGCTTGGGCCCGCAATCGCTGCTCGCAGCTATATTTATTATTATTTTTCTTACGACTATTCGGGCACTTTTGGGGCCCTTAACATGCTCAAAAACTCTTGAAACTTTGCACACGGGTCAGAACCCGTGGCCATCAGGGCCGGGCTGAAGCTGGGACACGGGCGTGGCAGGGGGGCTCGACAGCGCCCCCTGGAACGGTGTCCGAAAACTTGGTCCATAAATCAAACACGCTTGCATGTAATGATATGAAACTCGGTACACATAAAGATCTCATCAGGCCGAACAACTTTCATGCTCTAAGTTTTACGCCAGCCCAAAAGGAAGTGGACTATTTAGGGTTGTTTGGAAACGCATGCTTAGGAATTTGAAACACTTCTCCTAGGGAATTCACCCGGTCGGCACCAAACTCGGTGTCCATGAAGTCAAGACATTGAGGATGAAAAATTGCCAGGGGATTTTTGATATCTCGAACGGTTTGGCCGTGGCGAGGAAACGAATTTATGGCGAATAATGGGACACAGGAAGTGTATTATAACTTCTGCATACATTAACTGATCTTGATGAAACTTCAGCAGTGTGTTCATTGTAAGAGGCCGATCACATGGATGTAACTATTGTGAGTCAAAGTTATAGCGCCACCAACTGGCAGCAGGAAGTGTGTCACTTTCAAAATGCTTTGAAGTCACCCTCTTATTTTAACCCGATTTGCTTCAAACTTTATGTGTATAATGTAAACACACGGCAGATGTAGAACTGTGAAAGGATTTTTGATATCTTTAATACTGTTGCCATGGCAACACTTCAAACTTTAATATTCTTTTTTGATGCTTTTGAGACTCTTAACATAGTTGAAATTGGATGAAACTCGACAGACACATCACATTTATTAGCCCGTAGACATGTGCAAAGTTTCAGAAACAGGCGTGGTGAGGGGCTCAGTAGCGCCACCTTTAGTCATAAGTGGGGGGGGTAGTTTTATCAACAGCAACAAAACTTGGTATGTGTATTGTTCTCATCAAGACGGACAACTTTCTAATTGACATTAACTACCTCCGACCAACAGGAAGAGAGATATTTTGGTTTGAATGTGGATTTTCTGAAGAATTTTCTCTCCCTCTCTCTGTGTCTCTGTGTGTGTGAGGGGAGGGGGGGGGGGGGGTTTGACTATTGCTTTTACATTGTTAATCAAGGTTTCAGGGGCTTTTGGGGTCCTTAACGTGCTCAAAAACTCTTGAAACTTTGCACACAAGTCAGAACCCCGTGCCATCAGGGACGGGCTGAAGCTGGTACCCGGGCGTGGCAGGGGGGCTCAACAGCGCCCCCTTGAACGGGGTCCCAAAACTTGGTCCATAGATCAAACACGCTTGCATGAATTAATATGAAACTCGGTACACATATAGATCTCATCGGGCCGAACAACTTTCCCCCGGTCAAGTTTTACGCCAGCCCAACAGGAAGTCGGCTATTATTGGTTGTTTGGAAAACGCTTGCTGTGGAATGCGAAGTACTCCTCCTAGAAAATTCACCGTGTCCCCTCCAAACTCGGTGTTCATGTAGTCAAGACTTTGAGGATGCTAAATTGCGGACGGATTTTTGATATCTCGAACGGTTTGGCCGTGGCGAGGAATCGAATTTATAGCGAGAAAAGAGAAACACGAAGTGGAATAACTTCTGCATACATTAACTGATCTTGATGAAACTTCAGCAGTGTGTTCGTGGTAAGAGGCCGATCAGATGGATGTAACTATTGTGAGTCAAAGTTATAGCGCCACCAACTGGCAGCAGGAAGTGTGTCACTTTCAAAATGTTTTTGACAAAAGTGGGGGGGTTAGTTTTACCCACAATTACAGAAATCAGTACGTATATTGGTCTCATCGAGCCGGACAACTTTCTAATTCATTAGCTCTGACCATCAGGAAGTCAGATATTTTGGTCTGAATGTGGATTTTTTTGCAAAATCAGCCTCTGAATTTTTAGCCACCTTTATCTAAGTGGTTATTTTATTCCCACCAAACTTTTTCAACATGATAAAAATATATTAATGATGCTAAATTGTGAACGGATAATAAATATCTCAAACGGTCTTGCAATGGCGAGGGATTAAAGTAATATCAAAAAATGAACCACTAAAAGGCTCCTATATTCTAAAAATGTAATTATACACCATTTATTACTATATAAAAGTATACAAATATCAGAACTTAACTCATTTTATTCTTTTTTTTTCAATTTAAGAATGAAGTTTAAGTTTAAAAACTGCCAGAATGGTTGTTTAGTCTAAACAATAAATAAATAAAGTCAAACATAGTGCTATACTGCCCTCTTGTGTTCAAAATCAGGTAGGCCTATTATATCTATATAAAAATATACTAGGTATGTGACGGTGAGAATATTTTACCACCGGTTAACTGACGTGTGACACCGCTGGGGGCTTTTTAATCGTTAACTTAAAAACGAAAGTAAAATATGTTCGTCCGCACGGACATTGATAATGGTGCGGAGCAGAGCGAGCGTTTTCAATAAATTCCTATGGAAGGAGGAATGACCTAAGAAACGTTGACTCTGTTCTGCTCGTTCCTCGCTGAGGACGCGCACCATTATAAATGCCTGTGCAGCCGTGAGCATTTTAGTTTCATTTTCGGGGCGGATTGCTTGAATGTATTTAAAAAAAGCACAATGTTGTGTTTTATTGCTACTGTACAAAAATATAAGTTAACACTTTGCAGTTTGAATGATGTTCTGAACAAAATGACAGAGTATGTTTTTATGTGTCCACTGTTGAATCGCGCCCTCGTTTTAGTGATTCCCAAGTTATTTTTTCATTTAAGTTTTTTTCATTGTTCTAATCAGGTCAGGCAAGTAAAATTATCTGTGTCTTATCCCTTACATTTTTATATAATTATATAAATATATAATACACTACTGTTCAAAAATTTGGCGTCAGTAAGATTTTTAAGTTAAGTTTCTTCTGCTCACCAAGGCTGCATTTATTTGATTAAAAATACAAACAAAAACAGTAATATTGTAAAATAGTATTCCAATTTAAAACAGCTGCTTTCTATTTTAATATATTTTAAACTGTTATTTATTCCTGTGATCAAAGCTGAGTTTTCAGCATTATTATTCCAGTCGTCACTGTCACATGATCCTTCAGAAATTATTCTAATATGATGACTGATGCTCAAGAAACATTCATTATTATTTTAAATGTCGAAAACAGTTATGTACAGTCTTTGATGAATAGAAAGTTCAAAAGAACAGCATTTATCTGAAATCTAAAGCTTTTGTAACATTAAACACTACCGTTCAGAAGTTTGGGGTCAGTAATAATTTTAATTTTATTTTTGGGGGAAAGAAATAAAATAAATCAATACTTGTATTCATCGAGAATGAGTTAAACTGATAAAAAGTTACAGTACAGACATTTATAATGTTAAAAAAAATTATATTTGAAATAAATGCTGTTCTTTTGAACTTTACATTCATCAACGCATTTTGAAAAAAAATCTGTACACAACTGTTTTCAACATTGAAAATAATAATTAATATTTATTGACCATCAATCATCATATTAGAATGGTTTCTGAAGGATCATGTGACACTGAAGACGGGAGTAATGATGCTGAAAACTCAGCTTTGATCACATAAATTAATTACAGTGTAAAATATTTTAAAATAGAAAACAGCTGTTTTAAATTGGAATAATATTTCACAATATTACTGTTTTTGTTTGTATTTTTAATCAAATTAATGCAGCCTTGGTGAGCAGAAGAGACTTCACCTAAAAACATTAAAAATCTTCCTTACCCCAAACTTTTGAACGGTATATATATATATGTTTGTATAATATATATATATATATATATATATATATATATATATATATATATATATATATATATATATAAATATAGCTGCGAGCAGCGATGGAGGGCCAAAGCCGGCGGTACCGCCACCCCGGTGCCTTTAGGTAACTAAAGGCACCGGGGTTGCGGTGCCACCGGCTTGGGCCCGTAATCGCTGCTCGCAGCTATATTTATTATTATTATTATTATTTTTCTTACGACTATTCAGGTAATTTTGGGGCTCTTAACATTCTCAAAAACTCTTGAAACTTTGCACACGGGTCAGAACCTGTGGCCATCAGGGCCAGGCTGAAGCTGGGACACGGGCGTGGCAGGGGGGCTCAACAGCGCCCCCTTGAACGGGGTCCGAAAACTTGGTCCACATATAGATCTCATCGGGCTGAACAACTTTCGTACTTTTACTTTTTACGCCAGCCCAACAGGAAGTCGGTTATTAAGGGTTGTTTGGAAACGCATGGTCTGGTATTTGAAACACTTCTCCTAGAGAATTCACCCGATCGCCACCAAACTCGGTGTGCATGAAGTCAAGACATTGAGGATGAAAAATTGCCAGGGGATTTTTGATATCTCGAAAGGTTTGGCCGTGGCGAGGAAACGAATTTATGGCGAATAATGGAAACAGGAAGTGTGTTATAACTTCTGCATACATTAACTGATCTTGATTAAACTTCAGCAGTGTGTTCGTTGTAAGAGGCCGATCACATGGATGTAACTATTGTGAGTCAAAGTTATAGCGCCACCAACTGGCAGCAGGAAGTGTGTCACTTTCAAAATGCTTTGAAATCACCCTCTTATATTTACCCGATTTGCTTCAAACTTTATGTGTATAATGTAGACACACGGCAGATGTAGACCTGAGAAAGGATTATTGATATCTTAGATACTGTTGCCGTGGCAACGCATCAAACTTTAATATTTTTTTCAGATGCTTTTGAGACTCTTAGCATGCTTGAAATTGGATGAAACTCGACAGACACATCACATTTATTAGCCAGTAGACATGTGCAAAGTTTCAGAAACGGGCGTGGTGGAATGGCTCAGTAGCGCCACCTTTAGTCAAAAATGGGGGCTTAATTTTTCCTAGAATCACAAAACTTGGTACGTATATTGTTCTCATCAAGCCGGACAACTTTCTAATTTACAGTCATTATCTCAGACCAAGAGGAAGTCAGATATTTTGGTTTGAATGTGATTTTTTGGGAGAATTTTCTCTCTCTCTCTGTCTGTCTGTGTGTGTGTGTGAGGGGTGGGAGGGATTTGTCTGTTGGGTGAAATTTGCTTTTTTGTTTTTCAAGGTTTCAGGGGCTTTTGGGGCCTTTAACGTGCTCGAAAACTCTTGAAACTTTGCACACAGGTCAGAACCAACGGCCATCAGGGCCGGGCTGAAGCTGGTACCCGGGCGTGGCTGGGGGGCTCAACAGCGCCCCCTGGAACGGGATCCGAACACTTGTCCATAAATCAAACACACTTGCATGTAATGATATGAAACTCGGTACACATATAGATCACATCGGGCTGAACAACTTTCGTGCTCTAAGTTTTACACCAGCCCAACAGGAAGTCGGCAATTATGGGTTGTTTGGAGAACGCTTGCTGTGGAATGCGAAGTACTCCTCCTAGAGAATTCATCCAATCCCCACCAAACTCGGTGTGCATGAAGTCAAGACATTGAGGATGCTAAATTGCGGACGGATTTTTGATATCTCGAACGGTTTGGCCGTGGCAAGGAAACGAATTTATGGCGAGAAAAGAGAAACACGAAGTGGTATAACTTCTGCATACATTAACGGATCTTGATGAAACTTCACCAGTGTGTTCGTGGTAAGAGGCCGATTAGATGGATGTAACTATTGTGAGTCAAAGTTATAGCGCCACCAACTGGCAGCAGGAAGTGTGTCACTTTCAAAATGCTTTTGACAAAAGTGGGGGGGTTAGTTTTACCCACAGTTTTAAAAATCAGTACGTACATTGGTCTCATCGAGCCGGACAACTTTCTAATATACAGTTATTAGCTTCGACCAATAGGAAGTCAGATATTTTGGTTTGAATGTGGATTTATTTGCAAATTCAGCCTCTGCTTTTTACCCACTCCTGCTAAGTGTTTTTTTTTTTATTCACACCAAACTTTTTTAACACGATGAAAATACATTAAAGATGCTAAATTGTGAACGGATATTAAATATTTCCAACGGTTTTGACATGGCGAGGGATTAAAATAATGTCAAAAAAGGAATCAGAAAACATCTCATATCTTCTTAAAATTTAATTATACACCATTTATTTTTATATAAAATTATACAAATATCAGAACTAAACCGAAACAGAACTAGTTTTGGGTTTATTCAGTTTTTTTCAATTCAAGAATTATGTACAAGTTTAAAATCAGCCAGAATGCCCTATTTAGTAAAAAAAAAAAAGTCATACATAGGGCTATACTGCCCTCTTGTGTTCAAAATCAGGTAGGCCCATTGTATATTGTATTTATATATAAATATAATAGCGATGTGACTGAGAATTTTTTCCCACTGGTTAATTGATGTGTGACACCGCGGCGGGGGCTTTTAAATCGCTAACTTAAAGGGATACTCCACTTTAAATGGAAAATTCTGTCATCATATATTCACCCTCATGTTGTTTCAATCCTTTATTAATTTCTTTCTTCTGCTGAACAGAAAGGAAGATATTTAGAAGAATGTCAGTAACCAGACAGTTTCTGGTCTCATTGACTTCCATAGTATACATTTTTTTCCTACTATGGAAGTCAATGGGATCAGAAACTGTCTGGTTACTGACATTCTCCTAAATATCTTCCTTTCTGTTCAGCAGAAGAAAGAAATTCATAAAGGATTAAAACAACATGAGGGTGAGAATATGGTGACAGAATTTTCATTTTAAAGTGGAGTATCCCTTTAAAAGCGAAAGTGAAATACGGTCGTCCAGTAGGAATGAACTAAAAAACATTCACTCTGTTCTGCTCGTTCCTCGCTGTAGACGCGTTATTGCCCATGCAGCCGTGAGCATTTTAGTTTCATTTAAAGGAGTCATAACCTGCAATTTTCACTTTTCCACGAGAATCAATGTATGTTATGATCGACTAACGATTATACACTGGCCGGGAAGCCGATATTTAAAAGTGAAGCGTTTCTTTACCTCAGGGTAAATAAACCAGCGCGCGTGCACGCCCACTCAAATACGAGATTTTGATTTCAGCTCCCTCTTGACGTCATGAGGTAGTAGGATATACCATATATGGACACCGCAGCAGGAAGCCCCCCCTTCCCCTCTCCCCCTCATATTCAGTTCAGTCGGGAAAGATGGAGAAACCGAGTGCACACCGGACTTGCTCTGTGGTTGATTGCCATAAAAAACATGTAAATGTGTTTAATCTCCCAAAATCGGACGAAACTATCAGGGACCAGTGGATGAAATTCATTTTTAATGACGCTGTCCCAACAACCCTTTCAACTGGCGTGCAGAGCCATATAGAGCGTCCACGACAGCCAAAACATCGCATTGATCTCGCGAGACAATAATGCCTTCAGAAATAAGGGTAAAAGTAGGTCTGTGTTTATTTTTTTTCCACTTTTCTTTTTTAGAAGGGCCTGAAAGACTATAATACAGCAGTAGGTATCCAATGTAATACTAGGTTATGACTCCTTTAAAAAATAGCGCCATTTCGGGGGTGGGATTGCTTGAATGTTTTTTTACAAAAGCACAATGTTGTGTTTTATTGCGAGTGTACATAAATATAAGTAAACACAGTGCAGTTTAAATGATGTCCTGTATGAACAAACCGACGGAGTAACCTATGTTTTTATGTTTCCACTGTTCGATCGTGCCCACGCCTCACACACACTCACACACACACACACACACACACACACACACACACACACACACACACACACACACACACACACACACACACACACACACACACACACTGTGCATTCCAGCATTGCAATCTTGACATCGCAGCCGGTTCATTACAGCCGTAATAAAATATAATAATAAATATAAATAGTCAACCTATTTGCAGCAAATGATAGTAGATTTTAGATCAATATATTTGTTTTCCTTACAATTTTAATTAACACTAACTTTATTCTCATCTGAATTATAAATAATTTATTTCTGTATAAAATAATACTACCATTAAAAAATACATTTGATTGTCTTTTTTAATCAATGGAGAATGTGTGACTTAAAAATAAACAGATTAGTGCTCGATTTGAGGACAAGAAATGAAAACCAATGCAATATGATGAATGTCCAAAAACGTTCGCTCTTCTCTGCCCGTTCCTCGCCTCGCCATATATATAAATATATATATATATATATTTATTTTTTGTTACATATATATAATGTATATATATATATATATTTTTTTTTTTGTTACATTTTTATATCTCTCTCTCTCTCTCTCTCTATATATATATATATACATATATATATATATATATATATATATAAATATAGCTGCGAGCAGCGATGGAGGGCCCAAGCCGGTGACACCGCCACCCCGGTGGCTTTAGTGTAACTAAAGGCACCAGGGTGGCGGTGCCACTGGCTTGGGCCCGCAATCGCTGCTCGCAGCTATATTCATTATTATTTTCAATGTTGAAAACAGTTGTGTACAGATTTTTTTTTTTTCAAAATGCTTTGATGAATGTAAAGTTCAAAAGAACAGCATATATTTCAAATATATATATTTTTAACATTATAAATGTCTTTACTGTAACTGTTGATCAGTTTAACTCATCCTTCATAAATAAAAGTACTGATTTATTTTATTTCTTTCCCCCAAAAATAAAATTTTAATTATTACTAACCACAAACTTTTGAGCGGTAGTGTTTAACGTTACAAAAGCTTTAGATTTCAGATAAATGCTGTTCTTTTGAACTTTCTATTCATCAAAGACTGTACACAACTGTTTTCGACATTTAAAATAATAATGAATGTTTCTTGAGTATCAATCATCATATTAGAATAATTTCTGAAGGATCATGTGACAGTGACGACTGGAGTAATGATGCTGAAAACTCAGTTTTGATCACAGGAATAAATAACAGTTTAAAATATATTAAAATAGAAAGCAGCTGTTTTAAATTGGAATACTATTTTACAATATTACTGTTTTTGTTTGTATTTTTAATCAAATAAATGCAGCCTTGGTGAGCAGAAGAAACTTCTCTGTTATGTGCGCGCCACAGACTGCACGCACGTCCGCTTAGATTTCCGCCTTTTGCCTTCCGTCAATATTACGTTATTAGAAAAATATTTGTTTAGAGAATCGATTTTTTGACATTTGTGAATCGATTCAGAATCGTCCACGTCCGCATCGCGATGCATCTAAGAATCAATTTTTTCTCCCACCCCTAGATTTCATACAACAGGTTAATAAACAGTTACAATTAAGTCACTTACATTTTAGATGCAATGTTGACTGTTTTTGTTCTGTTTCAGCAGCGAAAATAGTTAAACAAAGATCACGGCAGAACCATCACGCATCACGTGTTTTCTCATAACTGAACGATTCAGCATTTTTAACGAATCGGTTGACTCAAAGATTGAATGATCAATCCATAAACATCTGTCTTAATCATGATCGACTCATTCGAACGAATCGTTTGAACGAATGAATCAATGACTCGCTTATTAAGATGGATGCCTGGCGACACCTAATGGCGGTTTAGTGTTGTTTAAAAGCATCATTCTTTCCCACATGTGTGTGATTTGTGTGTGCAACATTATCATTATTTTTCTTTCACTATTATATTAGCGATTTAAAAGCACCCACTCGTGTCACACGTCGATTAAACGGTGGGAAAATATCCTCAGACACATACCTAATAAATGTACATTTAAATACAATATTGGCCTACCTGGTAAAAAGTTTTATATACTATTTTGATGTCCTTTTGGACACAAGAGGGCAGTATAGCCCTATGTTTGCTTTTTTGTTGAACCAAATAGCACTAAATAGCCTGTTTTTAACTTTTTCATTCTTCTTGAATTGCAAAAACAGAATAAAATGGGTTTAGTTGTGATATTTGTATACTTTTATATAGAAATAAATGGTATATAATTACATTTTTAGAAGATTTTTAGTGTTTCCTTTTTGGACATTACTTTAATCCCTCGCCATAACAAAACCGTTTGAGATATTTATTATCCATTCACAAATTAGCATATTTAATGTAGTTTCATCATGTTGAAAAAGTTTGGTACGAATAAAATAAATAGTTTAAGAGGAGTGGCTAAAAATTCAGAGGCTGATTTTGCAAAAAAATTCACATTCAGACCAAAATATCTGACTTCCTGATGGCCAGAGCTATTGAATGTAAATTAGAAAGTTGTCCGGCTTGATGAGAACAATATACAAACTATTTTTTCTTTACTGTAGTTAAAACTAAACCCCCCACTTTTGTCTAAAGCATGTTGAAAGTGACACACTTCCTGCTGCCAGTTGGTGGCGCTATAACTTTGACTCACAATAGCTACATCCATCTGATCGGCCTCTTACCACGAACACACTGCTGAAGTTTCATCAAGATCAGTTAATGTATGCAGAAGTTATTCCACTTCCGTGTTTCTCTTTTCTCGCCATAAATTCGATTCCTCGCCACAGCCAAACCGTTCGAGATATCAAAAATCCGTCCGCAATTTAGCATCCTCAAAGTCTTGACTACATGCACACCGAGTTTGAAGGGGACACGGTGAATTTTCTAGGAGGAGTATTTCACATTCCACAGCAAGCGTTTTCCAAACAACCCATAATAGCCGACTTCCTGTTGGGCTGGCGTAAAACTTGACCGGGGTAAAGTTGTTCGGCCCGATGAGATCTATATGTGTACCGAGTTTCATATTAATTCATGCGAGCGTGTTTGATATATGGATCAAGTTTTAGAACCCCGTTCAAGGGGGCGCTGTTGAGCCCCCCAGCCACGCCCGGGTACCAGCTTCAGCCCGGCCCTGATGGCCGTGGGTTCTGACCTGTGTGCAAAGTTTCAAGAGTTTTTGAGCACGTTAAGGACCCCAAAAGCCCCTGAAACCTTGATTAACAATATAAAAGCAATAGTCAAATCCCCCCCTCCCCTCACACACACACAGAGAGAGGGAGAGAAAATTCTTCAGAAAATCCACATTCAAACCAAAATATCTCTCTTCCTGTTGGTCGGAGATGGTTCATGTAAATTAGAAAGTTGTCCGTCTTGATGAGAACAATACACATACCAAGTTTTGTGATTCTAGGAAAAACTAAGCCCCCATTTTTGACTAAAGGTGGCGCTACTGAGCCATTCCACCACGCCCGTTTCTGAAACTTTGCACATGTCTACTGGCTAATAAATGTGATGTGTCTGTTGAGTTTCATGCAATTTCAAGTATGTTAAGAGTCTCAAAAGCATCAAAAAAGAATATTAAAGTTTGATGCGTTGCCACGGCAACAGTATCTAAGATATCAATAATCCTTTCACAGGTTTACATCTGCCGTGTGTCTACATTGTACACATAAAGTTTGAAGCAAATCGGGTAAAAATAAGACACTGATTTCAAAGCATTTTGAAAGTGACATATTCCTGCTGCCAGTTGGTGGCGCTATAACTTTGACTCACAATAGTCACATCCATGTGATCGGCCTCTTACCACGAACACACTGCTGAAGTTTCATCAAGATCAGTTAATGTATGCAGAAGTTATAACACACTTCCTGTTTCATTTTTTCGCCATAAATTTGTTTCCTCGCCACGGCCAAACCGTTCGAGATATCAAAAATCCGTCCGCAATTTAGCATCCTCAATGTCTTGACTTCATGCACACCGAGTTTGGAGGCGAATCGATGAATTCCCTAGGAGGAGTACATTAAATTCCACAGCATGCGTTTCCAAACAACGCTAAATAGCCAACTTCCTGTTTGGCTGGCGTAAAACTTAGAGCACGAAAGTTGTTCGGCCCGATGAGATCTATATGTGTACCGAGTTTCATATTATTACATGCAAGCGTGTTTGATTTATGGACACGTGTTCGGATCCCGTTCCAGGGGGCGCTGTCGAGCCCCCCTGCCACGCCCGGGTACTAGCTTCAGTCCGGCCCTGATGGCCGCGGGTTCTGACGTGTGTGCAAAATTTCAAGAGTTTTCGAGCATGTTAAGAGCCCCAAAAGTGCCCAAAAGGTTGACAAAATAATAATAATAATAATAATAATAATAAAATATAGCTGCGAGCAGCGATTGCGGGCCCAAGCCGGTGGCACCGCCACCCCGGTGCCTTTAGATACCTATATGTATATAAATATCTATCTATCTATATCTATATCTATCTATCTAGCTATCTATATATATATATATATATATACACACGCACACACACACATACATATATATATATATATATATATATATATATATACTTATATATATACGTATATATATATATAAATATAAGACAGAAAATTTTACTTGTCTTACCTTATTCTGATTTTATGATACACCCAAAATATTCCACAACAAATCCTTTAAATTTAATGTAAAAATAAAAACGAAAGTAAGCAGTGTTGGTCTCACGTAACCCTCTCATTAGAATCAAAATGTTTCAATATTTGCGATGTATTTGGATGCTAAACTATTCTTTATTATAGGCTTTGTACTTCACTCGTGTTCCAATATCGATGGAAAAAATCATCCTCTTCACACGCGCAAAAATGTTCTTGGAAACATCACAGTGGAGCTCTGCTTACTGTGAATGGTACAGATTGTACTACTGACTATTTAAACAGAGCAGTGTAATTCGTTTATGTTAGGTTGACTATTTTTATTATTATATTGTATTAGGGCTATAATGAACAGGCTGCGATGTCAAGATTGCAATTCTGGAATGTGTGTGTGTGTGTGTGACGCGGTTGCGGTTGAACAGTGGACACAAAAACATAAATAAAATGTTTTAGTTAATTCCTACATCCATAGGAATAAATTGAAAATGCTCGCTCTACTCCGCACCATTATCAATGTCTGTGCGGACGTCTGTATTTTACTAGTATATAGTATACTATAGTTAGCGATTTAAAAGCGCTCAGTGGTGTCACACGTCGATTAACCGGTGGGAAAATGTTATCACAGTCACATCCCTAATATATTTATATATAAATACAATAGGCCTACCTGAAAGAGAATTTTAATTGCCCGACCAGAGTATAGCCTGATTAGAACGTCAATAACAAAAAAATAACTTGGGAATCACTAAAACGAGAGATTATTCTAATTTCATTACATTCATTTTAAGTTGCAATCATCAGTTAATAATAAATGTATTACTGATCAATGGTAACAAGGTTGCACTGCTGAGGCTCATGCTGCTTCTCCAGGAGAATTGTAAACAAATGAGCGCAGCACACAAAAAAGCAACCCAGTTAACAACATACTGACTATAAAAATTACAAATATGGAGTTTTTATATATTTTATAACATATGATAGAGTTAAGCAACCTCACTTGACGAGTAGGCAACTATTTCCTGAATACAATCACGATTGAAACTGTGACATTGATTTCATACAACAGGTTAATAAACAGTTACAATTAAGTCACTTACATTTTAGATGCAATATTGACTGTTTTTGTTCTGTTTCAGCAGCAAAAATAGTTAAACAAAGATCACAGCAGAACCATTGCGCATCTCACAGCAACTTGTTTTCTCATTACTGAATGATTCAGCATTTTGAAACGAATCACTTGACTCAAAGATTCAATGGTCAATCCATAAACATCTGTCTCAATCATGAATGACTCAGTCATTGGAACGAATCATTTGAACGAATGAATCAATGACTCGCTCATTAAGATGGTCGCCTGGCGACACCTAATGGCGGTTTAGTGTTATGTTTAAAAGTATCATTCTTTCCAACGTGCACCATTATCAATGTCCGTGCGGACGTCCGTTTTTTTACTTTCACTTTTATATTAGCGATTTAAAAGCACCCACTCGTGTCACACGTCGATTAACCGGTGGAAAAATATCCTCAGACACATACCTAATAAATGTATATTTAAATACAATATTGGCCTACCTGGTAAAAAGTTTTATATACTATTTTGATGTCCTTTTGGACACAAGAGGGCAGTATAGCCCTATGTTTGCTTTTTTGTTGAACCAAATAGCACTATAGCCTGTTTTTAACTTTTTCATTCTTCTTGAATTGCAAAAACAGAATAAAATGGGTTTAGTTGTGATATTTGTATACTTTTATATAGAAATAAATGGTATATAATTACATTTTTAGAAGATTTTTAGTGTTTCCTTTTTGGACATTACTTTAATCCCTCGCCATAGCAAAACCGTTTGAGATATTTATTATCCATTCACAACTTAGCATATTTAATGTAGTTTCAACATGTTGAAAAAGTTTGGTACGAATAAAATAAATAGTTTAAGAGGAGTGGCTAAAAATTCAGAGGCTGATTTTGGAAAAAAAATTCACATTCAGACCAAAATATCTGACTTCCTGATGGCCAGAGCTATTGAATGTAAATTAGAAAGTTGTCCGGCTTGATGAGAACAATATACAAACTATTTTTTCTTTACTGTAGTTAAAACTAACCCCCCCACTTTTGTCTAAAGCATGTTGAAAGTGACACACTTCCTGCTGCCAGTTGGTGGCGCTATAACTTTGACTCACAATAGCTACATCCATCTGATCGGCCTCTTACCACGAACACACTGCTGAAGTTTCATCAAGATCAGTTAATGTATGCAGAAGTTATTCCACTTCCGTGTTTCTCTTTTCTCGCCATAAATTCGATTCCTCGCCACAGCCAAACCGTTCGAGATATCAAAAATCCGTCCGCAATTTAGCATCCTCAAAGTCTTGACTACATGCACACCGAGTTTGAAGGGGACACGGTGAATTTTCTAGGAGGAGTATTTCACATTCCACTGCAAGCGTTTTCCAAACAACCCATAATAGCCGACTTCCTGTTGGGCTGGCGTAAAACTTGACCGGGGTAAAGTTGTTCGGCCCGATGAGATCTATATGTGTACCGAGTTTCATATTAATTCATGCGAGCGTGTTTGATATATGGATCAAGTTTTAGAACCCCGTTCAAGGGGGCGCTGTTGAGCCCCCCAGCCACGCCCGGGTACCAGCTTCAGCCCGGCCCTGATGGCCGTGGGTTCTGACCTGTGTGCAAAGTTTCAAGAGTTTTTGAGCACGTTAAGGACCCCAAAAGCCCCTGAAACCTTGATTAACAATATAAAAGCAATAGTCAAATCCCCCCCTCCCCTCACACACACACAGAGAGAGGGAGAGAAAATTCTTCAGAAAATCCACATTCAAACCAAAATATCTCTCTTCCTGTTGGTCGGAGATGGTTCATGTAAATTAGAAAGTTGTCCGTCTTGATGAGAACAATACACATACCAAGTTTTGTGATTCTAGGAAAAACTAAGCCCCCATTTTTGACTAAAGGTGGCGCTACTGAGCCATTCCACCACGCCCGTTTCTGAAACTTTGCACATGTCTACGGGCTAATAAATGTGATGTGTCTGTCGAGTTTCATCCAATTTCAAGTATGTTAAGAGTCTCAAAAGCATCAAAAAAGAATATTAAAGTTTGAAGCGTTGCCATGGCAACAGTATTAAAGATATCAAAAATCCTTTCACAGGTCTACATCTGCCGTGTGTTTACATTATACACATAAAGTTTGAAGCAAATCGGGTAAAAATAAGAGGGTGATTTCAAAGCATTTTGAAAGTGACACACTTCCTGCTGCCAGTTGGTGGCGCTATAACTTTGACTCACAATAGTCACATCAATGTGATCGACCTCTGACCACGAACACACTGCTGAAGTTTTATCAAGATCAGTCAATGTATGCAGAAGTTATAATACACTTCCTGTGTCCCATTATTCGCCATAAATTCGTTTCCTCGCCTTGGCCAAACCGTTCGAGATATCAAAAATCCATCCGCAATTTATCATCCTCAATGTCTTGACTTCATGCACACCGAGTTTTGAGGCGAATGGATGAATTTCCTAGGAGGAGTACATCAAATTCCACAGCATGCGTTTTCCAAACAACCCATAATAGCCGACTTCCTGTTGGGCTCGCGTAAAACTTAGAGCACGAAAGTTGTTCAGCCCAATAAGATCTATATGTGTACCAAGTTTCATATTAATTCATGCAAGAGTGTTTGGTATATGGACCAAGTTTTCGGACCGCACTCGGACCCCATTCAAGGGGGCGCTGTCGAGCCCCCCTGCCACGCCCAGGTACCATCTTCAGCCCGGCCCTAATGGCTGCAGCTTCTGATCTGTGTGCAAAGTTTCATGAGTTTTTGAGCACGTTAAAGGCCCCAAAAGCCCCCGAACCCTTGAACAACAATAATAATAATAATAATAATAATAATAATAATCCTAACGAAAACAATAGGGCCTTCGCCCTTTCAGGGCTTGGGCCCTAATAATCCTACCGGAAACAATAGGGCCTTCGCCCTTTCAGGGCTTGGGCCCTAATAATCCTACCGGAAACAATAGGGCCTTCGCCCTTTCAGGGCTTGGGCCCTAATAAATAATCCTACCGGAAACAATAGGGCCTTCGCCCTTTCAGGGCTTGGGCCCTAATAATAATAATAATCCTACCGAAAACAATAGGGCCTTCGCCCTTTCAGGGCTTGGGCCCTAATAATAAACAATAATCCTACCGAAAACAATAGGGCCTTCGCCCTTTCAGGGCTTGGGCCCTAATAATCCTTAGAAGAACAATAGGGCTCTGCGCCCTTTCAGGGCTTGGGCCCTAATAATAATAATCCTAACGAAAACAATAGGGCCTTCGCCCTTTCAGGGCTTGGGCCCTAATAATAATAAATAATCCTAACGAAAACAATAGGGCCTTCGCCCTTTCAGGGCTTGGGCCCTAATAATAATCCCACCGAAAACAATAGGGCCTTCGCCCTTTCAGGGCTTGGGCCCTAATAACAAATAATCCTACCGAAAACAATAGGGCCTTCGCCCTTTCAGGGCTTGGGCCCTAATAATAATAATAATCCTAACGAAAACAATAGGGCCTTCGCCTTTTCAGGGCTTGGGCCCTAATAATAAATAATCCTACCGAAAACAATAGGGCCTTCGCCTTTTCAGGGCTTGGGCCCTAATAATAAATAATCCTACCGAAAACAATAGGGCCTTCGCCCTTTCAGGGCTTGGGCCCTAATAAATAATCCTAACGAAAACAAAGGGCCTTCGCCCTTTCAGGGCTTGGGCCCTAATAATCCTACCGGAAACAATAGGGCCTTCGCCCTTTCAGGGCTTGGGCCCTAATAAATAATCCTACCGAAAACAATAGGGCCTTCGCCCTTTCAGGGCTTGGGCCCTAATAATAAATAATCCTACCGAAAACAATAGGGCCTTCGCCCTTTCAGGGCTTGGGCCCTAATAATAATAATAATAATCCTAACGAAAACAATAGAGCCTTCGCCCTTTCAGGGCTTGGACCCTAATAATAATAAACAGAGCAATTCCAAGAGGGTCCTCACACCATTGGTGGTCGGGCCCTAATAAATGTGCTTTCACTGACTCATTTCTCTAGGGGTTACCAGAGGACCTTAAAGAAGGCAAGTAATGATTTTGGTGTTTTGATACATTTTATGATACACTGGAGACATATTCTGTTGTTGACTGATGTGAAATATTAGCCACACCCTCTTAGGTTTTACAGTAAAGAGTTACAACATATAACAGTAGTGGATGGTGAGTATAAAACAAGGATTAATGCTCACATCACAATTGGAATGGTCACTTGCCAAGAAGGAGAAATGAATTTTCATCTTTTAATGACAGTGACACTACTGTATATTATTAGGATTTGCCCTGCTGTGTGTGGGGTTAATTTAGGCACATGCATCCTCCAAGGTGACCCTCAGCCCCCTGCTCTCTTCAAGGATGGAGACTTCATCATTGGAGGGGCTTTCACCATTCATTACTATGTGAGGACAGAGAAAAACACCTTTACTAGACGACCACAACCACTTGAGTGCAGTGGCAGGTATTTAATTCTAAATTAAATGCCGTTCTTAACAACGTAGGGTAAATAGCTGATGATTGTCCTAAAATTATGTTTATAACTGTATTTTAAAGTAAAATAAGTTAATAAGAAGCAAACAGGTTTAGGTGAGGGCTCTTTTTTAATAGGAGGCTATGTGTGTACTTCAACAGCATGGACTTCAGAGAGCTGCGCTTTGCTCGTGCCTTGCAGTTCACTATCCAAGAGATAAACAACAGCTCCGATCTCTTACCGGGCATCACATTAGGGTACCATATATATGACTCTTGTGCCTCTGTGCCAATGGCAATTAAAGTAGTGTTACAGCTTGCCAACGGACAAGATCTGGTATTTAACGACACTGATTCCTGTGCAAAATCTGCTGCAATTCCTGCACTAGTCGGAGATTCTGCTTCCACGCCGGCTATAAGCATTTCAAGACTTCTCGGTCCTTTTGGAATTCCACAGGTGCTTGGACAATAAAACAATTTCCTTGTCTTCTTATTTAAAAAAAAAAAAAAGTGTCACAGTGTAAAAATGATTGTAATTTTGACCATAACACTAGTGAACATTGTCACAACAGTTAGTGTTAAGTATGTGATTCGAGTATTCAACATGTTCTACTTAACGTCCTTTCATGTTCAGAATATAGTATTATTTGTCTTCACTCTGCACTTTAGGTGAGTCACTACGCAACATGCGCGTGTCTCAGTGACAAGCGGCAACATCCTACTTTCTTCAGGACAATCCCCAGCGATCACCATCAAGCGGCCGCACTGGCACGGATGGTCAAGCACTTCGGATGGACGTGGATCGGGACTGTGTGCAGTGATTCAGACTACGGGAATAATGGCATGGCGTCATTCTTGAAAGCTGCGGAGAACGAGGGAATCTGTGTGGAGTATTCTGAGGCCTACTACAGGACCCAGCCGCGCAGTAAACTGAAAAAAGTCGCTGATGTCATTCGCAGATCAACGGCTCGTGTAATAGTTGCCTTTGTGGCTGCAGGTGACATGAGATTTCTCTTAGAAGATCTGAGTCAGCAGCCTCCTCCTCCGATGCAATGGGTTGGCAGCGAGGCGTGGGTTACAGATCCACAAATGCTGCGGTTTAATTTATGTATCGGTGCTGTGGGCATTGCAATCCCGCGTTCTGTTATCCCAGGATTTCGTAACTTTTTACTTGACCTGTCTCCAGAGCAGGCGCTGAAATTTCCCCTGCTGACAGAATTCTGGGAAAGCTCATTTAGCTGTAGTCTAAAACAGCAGACAGGTTCTTCTACTGGTATGCCAGCATGTGATGGCACAGAGGACCTGCGCGCATTACAGAACCCGTACACAGACACGTCCCAGTTGCGCGTCACTAACATGGTGTACAAAGCTGCATATGCTATAGCTCATGCCCTACATGGCATTGTCTGTAACGAAAATCAATGTGACAAAAACATCAAATTTGAGCCCCGACAGGTACGTTTTCTCATCTTGGAATAATTCTTTTGTTATTTGTTTATTTAAAAAATGTTTTATGCGTTTAAAATTCTACAGTATTCCTTTACTTTTTTGTAAACCTAAATATAGGCTATATTCAACCACACCTATTTTAGTACTGATTAATTAGCAAATAATTGTAAAAACACTTTTTTGATTAGATTTTCTTATCATGCAGGTTTTTGATCAACTCAAGCAAGTGAATTTTACTAAAAATAATTATTCTGTTTCATTCGATACCAATGGAGACCCCGTGGCCACCTATGAACTTGTGAATTGGCAGCTTCAGGGAGACGGTTCAGTTGATTTTGTTACAGTGGTCAATATGATGCATCCCAGCCTAAAGGCCAAGAATTCAGTCTGAGCAGAGACATAATTTGGTTTGATAAGAGTGAGAAGGTATACAATGTGTTGTTCTATTCTCTGTGGTTGTAATTATATATGAATGTTATACAGTACCCCTGGATTTTTTATTTATTTTTTTTTTTACTTATAACCATTTAAACACACGTTCTTTATTTATGTCATACACTTCAATTAAATAAACTGAACAAAACAATATATTTGCTTAGCATTCAACAACACTCTTCGTTTAGAGCTTCACTTTCAGAGCATTTTTGGCCAAAGTCTTTAATTTCAGACTCTGTTACTGTCACCTGCAGGTGCCTGTGTCTGTGTGCAGTGAGAGCTGTCCTCCAGGCACTAGGAAGGCTGTGCAAAAAGGAAGGCCTGTCTGCTGTTATGACTGCATTAACTGTGCTGATGGAGAGATCAGCAATGAGACAGGTGCTTTGTCAGGATATTCTTATACAATATACAGTATAATTGTAATATTAGACAATTTTTAAGGGAGAATTTTCCTTACACACTGAAAGCATGTGACAGTACATGAATTATTCATATATATATATATATATATATATATATATATATATATATATACACACACACAGTGGTGGTCAAAATTATTAGAACGGTAAGATTTTTTAATGTTTTTAAAAAAGTCTCTTCTGCTCACCAAGGCTTCATTTATTTGATCCAAAATACAGCAAAACCAGTAATATTGTGAAATATTTTTACAATTTAAAATAACTGTTTTCTATCTGAATATATTTTAAAATGCAATTTAGTTCTGTGTTGGTAAAGCTGAATTTTCAGCATCATTACTCCCGTCTTCAGTGTCACATGATCCTTCAGAAATCATTCTAATATGATGATTTGATGCTCAAGAAACATTTATTATTATTATCAATGTTGAAAACAGTTGTGTAAAAAAAATTTTCAGGATTATTTGATGAATAGATAGTTCAAAAGAACAGCATTTATCCGCAATAGAAAGCTTTTGTAACATTATCACTACCGTTCAAAAGTTTGGGGTCAGTAAGAGTTTTTTTTTTTTTTTTTTTTTTTTGGGGGGGGGGGGGGGGTGAAAGAAATGAATAATTGTATTCAGCAAGGATGCATTAAATTAATCAAAAGCGACAGTATATATACATTTATTATGTTGCAAAAGCTTTCTATTTCAATCTGCTTTAAAATGCTGTTCTTAAATCTACCTCTCAGTACTAAATTGAGTTATTTTTCGCTGCTTATTGCACCTAAACAGTCAAATACACACAAAATGACGGTCTTGGCGAGTATTTACGCAAACACAGCCAGTTATGTTTTAAGTTAACGTAAACAGTTGAGAAAGAAAACCACTAGCCACGGTGGCTGGTGAGCAAAAATGTTAATGTCAAGCCCTGTGTATATATTTTTCAAGGTAGAAAGTACTTTTTTCAGATTATTTATTTCATAAATATCTTCACATTTTTGAGCAACTGAATAAAAAAATTTTCATCTTGCCTTTCATAAAAAGGTCAAATTATCTGATATTTTAAAGGACATATTGACCTTGACACACAGCTGTGAGAGGCCTTTTTTATGATGTTTTTGTTTTTTGTTTTTTGCATGTTTCTGCATATTAACTACTTTACATTAACTACTTAAATTTAGTAAACACGTTTTTTCCCCCTTTTTTTCAAATATCACTAAGCAGTGAAGCAGTTTTGTTACAAATATTTTAATCTTTTAATAATCCTTTTTGAAATTAATATAGTTGTATGTATGAATTGCATTTTTATGTATTTTAAATGACATATAATAAATAAATTAGCATCATGTTATTGATCCCCTCATTTGGTCATTCTAAAACAGTAGTCTGACATCATATATGTCTAAATTTTGTTTCTGTGATTCATAAATGGCTGTTAAGCACTGATTTCTTCATCTTCCAGATTCTTTACAATGCCTCAAATGCCTGCCCGAGAACTGGCCCAATAATGAGAAGGACAAGTGCCTTCTTAAACCAGTGGAGTTTATCTCCTGGAATGAGATCCTTGGGATTATCCTGGCTGCTTTCTCTGTTGTTGGCTCTTCAGTGGCATTGAGCATTACTCTAGTCTTCTACAAAAACAGGGCATCTCCAATAGTAAGAGCCAACAACTCAGAGCTGAGCTTCCTACTGCTCTTTTCATTGACTCTGTGTTTCCTCTGTTCACTTACTTTCATTGGTCGGCCCACTGAGTGGTCCTGTATGTTGCGTCACACTTCATTCGGGATCATATTTGTCCTCTGTATCTCTTGTGTTCTCGGAAAAACAATAGTGGTGTTAATGGCCTTCAAGGCTACACTTCCAGGAAGTAATGTTATGAAATGGTTTGGGCCTGCACAACAGAGACTCAGTGTTTTTGGTTTCACTCTTATACAGATTCTTATATGTGTGATTTGGTTAAAAATATCCCCACCTTTTCCCTACAAAAATATGCAACACTACAAAGAAAAGATCATTCTTGAATGCAGCTTAGGATCAGCTATTGGTTTCTGGGCTGTACTGGGTTATATTGGCCTCCTAGCTTTCCTTTGCTTTATTTTAGCTTTTCTGGCCCGCAAGCTCCCTGATAACTTCAATGAGGCTAAATTCATCACATTTAGTATGCTCATATTCTGTGCTGTTTGGATCACCTTTATTCCAGCTTATGTCAGTTCTCCAGGGAAATTTACTGTAGCTGTGGAGATATTTGCTATTTTAGCTTCAAGCTTTGGTCTGATTCTCTGTATTTTTGCTCCTAAGTGTTTCATTATTGTCTTTAGGCCAGAGCAGAATACCAAAAAACATTTAATGGGTAAAGTGCCATCAAAATCCCTTTGAGACTCAACTATTTTTACATGTTTGTGCTATATGTGCAAATATGTAATGTAAAAATGTATGTGCAAAAAAATATGATAAATAAATAAATATTAAATATAATATGAATATAAATAAATCACAATAAATATGCTTTGGTATAGTTCTATACTTACACATGTTGGTCGAACAGATGGTATGCAGTACATTCACAACTTGTGTAGTTCATTCATGCTGCTATATTTTAGCATGTTTCTGTAGTTCAGATGTAAAAATAAAAACATTTTTTTTTCCTCTCTCATTTAACATTGCTTAATATTTCACGGCAACCCATTATTACTCCTAAGAGCTCTGTGCATCACTATACAGATTTTTATTTAATTTTTTTAGAAGAAGAACTTTTTGAGTGGGTTTCCACAAACCATGTGTGTAGTCAAAGAAACAAAAACAACAAAAAAGTTACTTATAAATATTTTACTTCTCGTCAGACTTGGGCCGGCCAAAACAGGCAAACTCTGAGTGAACAGGTCCACTTCCGCTCTATCGTACCTCTGCCAAATCAAGTCCACCACTTCCGGGTTGAGTCTCTGTTGATTTAAAAATCTTGCTTTCCCCTGTTGGTTGATTTCATGGAAACAGACACCAGTGATTTTGCCAAGATATCTCTTATTTATTTTATATAAGACATAGGAAAAAGAGACAATGGATAAAACGAAGGTCGTGATTCAGCTTCGCAGTCATCTTCCATCTCTTTCTGCTTTCCGGACAGAAGGGCTTGGTTTTTATAGCCAACATCTCGTCATCTCTCTGCCATAGACAAAGACTATCAGTTATTGTATATGTTGACCAGAAAACTGCATTATCAGAAAAACACATGATGTGAAACACATGACTATAATGTAACTAAAACAGTACATCACCAGAGAAACATGTGGTTCCCATTAACAATGTATCTCCTTATGCTATGCTTGGTAAACACTGCACAAACATTTCAGTCTAACTCCAACACACTCAAAGTCTCACAAAGTCTCTCCTCCATGATTCACAAAATACAATTGATTACAAATGATTATAAATGTATATAAAAATTATAACACAGATACATAATACTACTGATTAATAATACTACTGATTATGAATATTAATAAAAAGTAATAATAATACTAAAAACAATATTAGATAAAAATTTTAGTCTTCAGTCCCTCCACTGGAACTACGGCCGTCAGTTCCACACCATCATTCCCAGGTGGCCAACCTATTGAAATTGACAGTGAGGAGAAATAGCAGACCAAAAGAATAGACATAAAGGACAGAAGAATAGAAACAGAAAAGAAGAGAAACAAAACAAAGAACAAAATAACAAAGAACCCAACCCATGTCATGTCCCCAAATACTATGTGTCATTTAACATCTATGTGTATGCATTTAAAAAATGAACCCCAATCATCTAAGAAAAGAAAAACTAATACGTCTTCTGCCAGTGCCTCGACTCGTTAACCCATTTAATCCCAAATTTTTCTCAGACACAAAAATATCCAAATCATGTGTCATTAGTATCCCTTTGAAACAATCAATCATAATTTTTTTAAATTTTCATGGAAAAGTATGTGAAAAAGTGTGTTTTATGATCGGTCACAATTGTGACCGGTGGGATACTGTGTTGTATCAACCATTGGACAGACTGAATATAGGTCTATTTGACCTGTGCGTGTGTTTGTGTGTTTGTTTGTGTGTGTGTTTGTGTGTGTGTGTGTGTTTGTGTGTGTGTGTGTGTGTGTGTGTGTGTGTGTGTGTGTTTGTGTGTGTTTGTGTGTGTTTTTGTGTTTTTGTGTGTGTGAGTGTGTGTGTGCGTGTGCATAAGAGTGTATAAAATCCTTATAAAATCCTTGAGGCCACGAGATACTATCTTGAGGCAACGAGAAACTATCTTGAGGCCACGGGATAGTGTCTGGAGGCCACGGGATAGTGTCTGGAGGCCACGGGATAGTGTCTGGAGGCCTCGGGATAGTGTCTGGAGGCCACGGGATATTGTCTGCAGGCCACGGGATAGTGTCTGGAGGCCACGGTATAGTGTCTGGAGGCCACGGGATAGTGTCTGGAGGCCTCGGGATAGTGTCTGGAGGCCACGGGATAGTGTCTCGAGGCCACGGGATAGTGTCTGGAGGCCTCGGGATAGTGTCTGGAGGCCACGGTATAGTGTCTGGAGCCCACGGGATAGTGTCTGGAGGCCTCGGGATAGTGTCTGGAGGCCTCGGGATAGTGTCTGGAGGCCACGGGATAGTGTCTGGAGGCCACGGGATAGTGTCTGGAGGCCACGGGATAGTGTCTGGAGGCCACGGGATAGTGTATCGAGGCCACGGGATAGTGTCTGGAGGCCTCGGGATAGTGTCTGGAGGCCACGGGATAGTGTCTGGAGGCCACGGGATAGTGTCTGGAGGCCACGGGATAGTGTATCGAGGCCACGGGATAGTATCTTGAGGCCACGGGATAGTGTCAGGAGGCCACGGGATGGTATCCTGAGGTCACGAGATGGTATCTCGAGGCCACGGGATACTATCTCGAGGCCACGGGATACTATCTCGAGGCCACGGATAGTGTCTCGAGGCCACGGGATAGTGTCTGGAGGCCACGGGATAGTGTCTCGAGGCCACGAGATAGTGTCTGGAGGCCACGGGATAGTGTCTGGAGGCCACGGGATAGTGTCTGGAGGCCACGGGATAGTGTCTGGAGGCCTCGGGATAGTGTCTGGAGGCCACGGGATAGTGTCTGGAGGCCACGGGATAGTGTCTGGAGGCCACGGGATAGTGTCTGGAGGCCACGGGATAGTGTATCGAGGCCACGGGATAGTGTCTGGAGGCCTCGGGATAGTGTCTCGAGGCCACGGGATAGTGTCTCGAGGCCACGGGATAGTGTCTCGAGGCCACGGGATAGTGTCTGGAGGCCACTGGAGGCCACGGGATAGTGTCTGGAGGCCACGGGATAGTGTATCGAGGCCACGGGATAGTATCTTGAGGCCACGGGATAGTATCTTGAGGCCACGGGATGGTATCCTGAGGTCACGAGATGGTATCTCGAGGCCACGGGATACTATCTCGAGGCCACGCGATAGTATCTCGAGGCCACGGGATACTATCTCGAGGCCACGGGATAGTGTCTCGAGGCCACGGGATAGTGTCTCGAGGCCACGGGATAGTGTCTCGAGGCCAGGGATAGTGTCTCGAGGCCACGGGATAGTGTCTGGAGGCCTCGGGATAGTGTCTGGAAGCCACGGGATAGTGTCTGGAGGCCACGGGATAGTGTCTGGAGGCCACGGGATAGTGTCTGGAGGCCACGGGATAGTGTCTGGAGGCCACGGGATAGTGTCTGCAGGCCACGGGATAGTGTCTGGAGGCCACGGGATAGTGTCTGGAGGCCACGGGATAGTGTCTGGAGGCCTCGGGATAGTGTCTGGAGGCCACGGGATAGTGTCTCGAGGCCACGGGATTGTGTCTCGAGGCCACGGGATAGCGGGATAGTGTCTCGAGGTCACGGGATAGTGTCTGTGTGTAAAATTAGGTAGAAAGTTAGGTAGCAGCAGAAAGTAAGGTAGAACAGTTAGCCTATGTGTATTAGCATGTTGATACAATGGGTTATCCCACCGGTCACTATTGTTGCCGTTGACATGTTTGTGAGTTCTATGACCACATTAAATAAAGTTGAGTAATTGCAAATGCATATATCAATACTAGACACCTTAAACATGATGTGTACCAAAAATCTATGTCCTATCTTTATGTTAACATACTTTAATAACCTTTTCTTTGGGAGCTTTCTTGCTGCCATCCTCTTCTCTTGGCGCAAACAGGAAGTAAACAGCTCTGGTCATGTGACAATTTACAGTAAACATGCGACACTGCACATATTTCATTGAGACCCTTTATTATTTCAATATCTGCTGGAAATGCATTGATAGATCATTCAGTAACATTTTTATAGCCTTAGAAATGAAACATTTTTTTACGGTCACTATTGTGACCGGTGGGATTAAATGGGTTAATTACTTAACTCCTCAAGTTCCTGGCCAAAACAACAAACTAAAATAAACGTTGATGTTAAAGGATTCTATCCCTTGGGGTTGAAAATCAGTAAGTGGGTGTTCATTGTTTGTGAGGTTGTGTTTTGTAAGTATTATAGAATGTGTAAAATCTCCTATTTCACTCCAAATTTCCCATTCTCGGTTCTATCCATTTGGTTAATAGTAACCAATTTAACAGGTTTGGTACTTTTCCTTCTAGTAACACATATGATGAGTAGTATTACTAATAAAATCACCAAGACTACTACCATAGTCAAAACTATCCATTCTGACCACGACAGATTTCCTGGAATTTGCGATAATTTAGTCTCAGACATTAATTTAGCTATTCCATTCGCTACGATAACATGACCCATTGCTTGAATTCCCTCCTCTTGAGCTGCTTTAACACTCTTTTTAACTATTCTAACCATTTCAAAGAGTTCATAATTCCTTTCTTCTACTAAATCATTATTCCACCATTGCGGCTCTAACTGCAACAATTGCACATGTGGAACATGAATTCCACCCAAGTGAAGAGGATAGAGAATCTCAAGACAAAACGGATCAGGAGGAATTGGACATAACTTCCCTCCGTATATCATATTTTCACTTATCCCATCATGTAATATGCACCACTGTGCTTCTGACACCTGCCATGCACCTGTGGCTTGTTCTAAAGGAACTACTTCCCAAACTGCAGATCCATTAAGAGATAAACTAAACATTGTAGAGCATGAGCAAATTACCCACTCATGTTCCTCAACACAACAGTCTGTGGTAGAAATCATTGGTGTATCACCTTCAGTCCAATATCCATTCTTTCCTAATCTAATTACTGAATTCCCTTGTCTAACCCCCATTGATTGGAATCGTCTAATTGTCATAATATTACGCTTCCCATATTGAGGCCATACTATAAACAAAGGTAAAGTTCCAGAACCTGACAACAAATTTTCATTAATGGCAATTTTAACTAATGGAACATGTTTAGCAGAAGTCAAATTAAGTTGATTACCAAAAACCACTAACAAAGATTCCGCTATTCGTTCAGGAACTTGACCCATTCGAATAACTTGAATATCCTCTACCATTTGGTCCTTCAAATTCTGAGCCAAAAATAAACATGCCGCACGATGCATCTCAAAATTAGACGATTTCGTTAATGCATCTGCCAATTCCTTCGCTGCATTATTAAGATGCTCACCCGCTGCTATAATATGTAGAGAACCTTGAAGAGCCTCAGTGAGTCCTTTCCCAGTCATTGTTCCCACCCACTGAGTGTATTTGCTTAGTTGGTTCATTTGAGCAGTATTACTAATTGAATTGACAGAACCAAATACCCCCGCTATGTCTCCCCATATACTTCGAGATTTACGATTTCGACCTCTCAGAGGATCTTTAGAGGTATAATATTTAATTTCTTTTTCCAACCAACTCCGTATTTTTGTGAAATTTCCACAATAGGACTGATCAAAAACGGTAAGAAGAGATATCAAGTTATAATTAATGCGTTGTCGCACCATGTGGGCTTCATTTATCAAGGTTTTGGTTTCTTTTGCTAACAAGATACCATGAGCTGGTGCAGTAGTTGTACTTGGACAAGTTTTAGCTCTGTTTGTCTTTTCCGCAGAAAGATAAAAACACCGTCCAATTTCCCCAGTTTCTAGATTAGTCTCACAATATTCATTCTCATCTTCTGAATGCCATACTCGTACATAATTTCCCTTGAATCTTGTTGTCCCCGAGGAAGTATCCCTTAGAAACCCCTCACATGGCAACACTATAGGATAGATACAGCCTTGAGCTAATGAATCCCATATTGTAAGCATGTGGGTACGATTCAATATGAAATTAATTTCCACATTAGAAGATGTTATGAGGTCTAACCCCACAATTTCACATTGTTCTTTTGAACAAATTTCTCGTCTTTGAGCACTACCAGAATATCCCCCATCTTTCACCGGCCAGATTATTCTACTTTTGTAACATTGATGATGAAAGTTACATCCACCATAGATGCCCTCACGATATTTAGCAAGGTCTTTATCATTACGTGGCACCCAATCCCATAATCCCCATTTGGAAATAAAGGGAAGAGTAAAATGTTGGCCAGATTTCAGAGTTGCATTCCGAGTGATTTCTTGAACTCGAGGAGTCCATAAGGCCTGGCTTCCTTGGTAAATGCCAAGTAAAATTAAAAATAAGCATACCATTGTCGTTGGGTATTGAGAATAACTTGCAACCATCTCTAATCAATGTCAATGGAATTGAACCCTGAAATGGAAGCAGAGAAATAATTAAACATCACTTCTTTGTTCCCAATCTTTAAAGCTAATGGATGAACAGTGCTCAATATCAGGCCATAAGCCATCATTATCATTTTGTTCATTCACTAAGCAAGGTTTAACTTGTGACCAATGATACCATCTATCTGTTCCTACCCCCTTCCCTTTAAGGCAAACACTTGTGTCGGTTGTTAAGAGTATCTCATATGGTCCCTCCCATCTAGGTTCTAAACCTTTCCTAGCAATGCGTTTGACCATAACAAAACTGCCTAACTCAGGAATGTGTGGAATGTCAGTAGTGGTATGTTTTTCATCCCATTGCTGTTGAGCTTCGCGCACTTTCTTATTATTGTTTTTGGTAGCTTTGTCCAGCATTGTGAGATAGCGTCGTAACTTCTCTTGGAACAAAGTAGAATCTCCTCCCGTTCCCGCAGGTGGCGGAGCATCAGGAGGTAGAACCATTGCTCTTCCAGTCATCAGTTCAAAAGGAGTTAGTCCCGTAACTCTGTTTGGAGTTGTTCTCAAGTTCCACAGAATAGCAGGTAATAACTTATGCCAACCTTGGCCAGTTTGCAGAATGGCTTTGGTAAGAGCGGTTTTTAACGATCTGTTCATTCGTTCTACCATGCCTGAGCTTTCCGGATGGTACGGAATGTGAAACTTCTGTTTGATCCCCATCAATTTCATTGCTTCCTTCATCAGTTTTCCAGTGAAGTGAGTTCCATTGTCAGAATCAATTTCATATGGAAGACCCCAGCGAGGAAAAACTTCTTCCACCATTACTCGTGCTGCTGCTTCAGCTGTGCAAGTTCTCGTAGGGAATGCTTCCACCCACCTAGTAAATCTGTCCATGATTACTAGAATGTATTGGTACCCTCCACTGGGTGATAAAGGTCCTGTGAAATCGATTTGGAGGTGTGTCCATGGACCTGTTGGTCTGGGTGCATGTGACATTCGCACCTTTACAGATTTTCCCACATTTGCTTTCATGCAAATTAAGCATCTTCTACAGTAATCATCAATGTCTCTCATCATTCGTGGCCACCACCACGTCTCGCTGATTTGAGCTTTCATTGCTTTTGCTCCAGCATGCACTTTTCCATGATACAGCTGCATTAGTTCTCTTCTTGTTCCAATAGGCATCACCACTTGTCCTGTTGGAATTCTCCAAATGCCTTGATCATCTTCTTTCGCTCCTGCTTTTATCCATTGTTCTTTCTCTTCATCTGTCTCTGTTTGATATGACAGAAGATGGCGCTCAGGATTATCTTTGCTGTTTTCCTGTACCATGGTAACAGGAGTAAGAGGTAGTAAAGCTGCTTCTCTAGCTGCTGCATCTGCTGCCGCGTTTCCTTGACTTTCTTTGGACTTGTCTGATTGATGTGATTTTACTTTGATCACGGCTGCTTCTCTTGGTAAGTGACATGCTGCAATCAAGCGACGAATTATGGAAGCGTGTTGTATTTCGCTCCCGCTACTAGTGATAAGTCCACGTCTTTTCCACAGAGCAAGATAGTCATGGACCACACCAAAAGCATAACGACTATCTGTGTAGATGTTGACTCGATCACCTTCTGATAGTTCAAAAGCTTCTGTAAGTGCCATGAGCTCAGCTACTTGTGCTGAAAATTGCCCCGGAAGAGCTCCTTTTTTCACAACAGTTCCATCTACTTCCACTACAGCCCATCCAGTATGTCGTTTTCCATCAACATAATAACTGGATCCATCAACCCATAACTCCTTATCTGGATTTTCAAGAGGGATTGGATTAACAGGACCATGGCTTTCCTCTTCTACTTGTTTTTCACACTCATGTGGTGTTCCCTCATGTGTTTCTAGCATCATTGTTGCAGGGTTAAGAGATGTGTCTCTGATTATTTCCACTCTCAAATCCTTGTTCAACAAAGTTGCTTCCCATTTTGCTCTTCTTGCATCAGTTATGGTCTTGATGTTTGTGTTGTTCAACAACGTCACTATACTGTGTGGAGTGTGCAATATGATAGTTTGTGCTCCTATCAAATTTTCCACAGCATCCACTGCCCATGTTGCACCATCGAGAGCTTGTATACATCGTGGTTGACCAATCATTGTGACAGGAATCTTTGTGGAAAAATATCCAACTGGTCTGTATCGATCACCTGGTTTTTGACACAGTACTGCTGAGTAGGTCTCATTTCCCACCCTGGTCCACAAATGGAATGGTAATCGTCCATCGGGAAGTCCCAAGGCTGGGGCTGATGTCAGTTTCTCTTTCATAGATGTAAATGCTTCCTCAGCTTCTGGTGTCCAGTTTATCTGTTCCACTCCAGGCTTTCCTCCCTTGTACAAGTCGATGAGAGGACTAGTGATGCTGGCAAAATCAGGTATATATTGGCGACAATAGTTGAAAAGTCCCATCACCTTCCGTATTCCTGTAACTGTTAGAGGTTTTGGGAGTTGCCGTAATGCCTCTACACGCTCTGTTGTCATTCTCCTTCCCTCGACAGATATTTCTTGGCCTAAGTAGATAACCTTGGTTTTGGCCAGCTGTGCTTTGTCGGGATTGACTTTGAATCCTCCTTTCTTAAGGGCTTGTAGGACAACATTCAGAGCAAATATGTGGCTGTTTTCATCTGGGCTTGCAATCAACAAGTCATCCACGTATTGGAGGCAAACACTTCCTGAGCTCTCAATTTCAGCTTTTCGCTCCGTTAAGAACTGGTCCAAAGTTCTGTGAAATACCACAGGAGAAAGATTAAGACCTTGTGGGAGTCTGTTCCAGACATACTGTTTTGCACCCACTGTGAAGGCCAATTTCTCTTGAGATCTTTCATCAATAGGTATAGACCAGAAAGCCGACAGTACATCTAGTACCGTGAAAATTCTTGCATTTCCTGGAACATCATTCAGAATGGTGGCAGGATTGGCCACAATAGGATGCGGTTTTGGTGGTACACTGTTAAGTCTTGTGTAATCAATGGTTAATCTCCATGAGTTATCCGATTTCTTGACAGGCCAGACAGGACTATTAGTGGTTGATGAAGTTTGTCTGATGATTCCTTCAGCTTCCAAGTCTGCCACTATTTCTTCCACGGCTTGTCTTGCTTCAGGTCGGATAGGGTATTGTTTATGAGGGGCATGTATCGGTCCCTCAATAACAACGGGATCAATGTTGGCTTTACCGCAATCCAATTTGTGTTTAGCCCAAACATCTGGATATAAACTGCACAGAAGTCCCCACACACCGTCTTTTCCCCAATCTCTGATAATTGGTTTTGCTGTACCAACAGACGTTAGATTACATGTGCGATCTTCGTGTGGTATTATCCCAGCTGTTGTAGCAATTTGACGACTGTCAGTAAATATGATCATGTTCAACAATGGAAGAATGTCCATGCCAATAAGGCTTCCTTGTGAATTCGGACCCACCCAGAAAGATGTCCATAAGACTTCATCTTCATGTATTTGCAAAGGAACTTGTATACTTTTGCGAAATTTAGTGATACCTCCTCCAACTCCTTCAACTTCCATAGTTTCATCTGTTGTAGGTAGGTTCAGATCTGTTATTGAAATCGCCGCTCCTGTGTCGACCAAAATGTCACATGGGTGGCCCCCTATTAATGCATTGACGAAAAGGCGATTGTCTCTTTTCTTACTAATACAGGGGGCCGCTGATTCCTATTGCGGATGCACAATTCCCTCTATGAGCTGACGGACTTGTGCTTCAGTCCACGTCTTCCCTTGAGAGGTTTCATCATGTTTTTTCGCACTGACTTGTTTAAATGATGGACCTTGACCTTCTGCTCCACCTCCTTTAGCCCAACAATCTTTTATTGAGTGGCCACACTTTCCACAGTTGGTGCAGAAAATCATCCTCTTCTTTGTGTCCATGTTGTATTGAGCTGTTGCCACTCCTCTTCGATTTGGCTTGTTTCCTTCTTCCTTGTTTGATCTCATAGCCATCTCTAAACGCCCCGCCCATTGTAAAATTTGATCATATGTCTCACCTGGATTGACTCCAAGTGATAAGGCTTGTTGGTATTTTGTACTAAGTCCATCCACAAGTGTGTCAGTGAACTGTACATCATCTCTGTCAGGTTGTTTCTTAGCACAGAGAGCCCATCTCTCGTAAGCATTCCACTTACGCAGAGCATATTCATCTGGAGATTCATCATCCTTTTGCTTAATCAATGTCACTAATGTGAAAGGAATTTTTCCGCTCCCCAAGATTTCTTGGATTTCTTTTCGAAACACATCTAATGCTTGCCAAAGACCCAAGGGTCGCCCCTGGTCATCAACCCACAAATTTATCCATTGGGCTGTGGTTATCGAAGCTGGCAAGCGTTCCCATCTGTCTCTTGGGATTTTAGCTTTCACAATGGTGTGTATGTCTTTTAATGTCATTTGATGTGCTTCAACCAGAGAGTCTAATTCTCGCCAAAACTCCGTGTTTGGATCTTGTCTCTTCAGAGGAGGCAAGGCTGTGAGAATGGCTTGACGTTCTCCTGGTGTGAATGGTCTCTCTTCTGTCATCATTTCGGATTGTAAGTCTTCCCATTTAACAACAGGTGAAGAAAATTCAGGACCGATCTTGTCGACTGTGATCATGTCGTCATCTCTCGTCTCATCATCCCAGTCAGATCCATAATTGCGAGCTGGTGTACATCGCAACATGTCTCTGTTTGGCTGGGCTGATTTAGATCTTGTTATTACTGGAGCTGCTTGTACAGATGCAATATACATTTTGTCAACTGGACTTCCATTTGATCTCGAAGGCTGAGACTGTGTCACAGGTTTAGATGAACTTGTATATTGTTCGGGCAAAGCTGGATAGATTGGTTTATAAGGAGGAGGCGTTACTGTGGCTGCGGATTTCACTGGTGCTTGTGAATATTTCCTTTCAGCTTCAGTTATTATTTTTGTCCAATCTGGATCAAACGAATCATCACTGGTTGTATTTTCTCCATCTGAACATTTAATAGACATGATTTTGTTCAACTTATTAAATGCTTCAATTTGAGGCTTCATTGCTTCAGCAAGTGGAACTGGACCGCCATTTATATCGCAACAAATTCCACCTTGTCTCACAATCCAATGAGCCGCCAAAATTGGGAATGCTTTGGATTTTATCTTGTCTTTTTGAGACATGAACCAGTGTAACTGTGCATCCATATTTGCATTTATGTCAAGTCCTTTTTTCAAAAGTTTAGCTTGTTTCTTGTTCTTTCTTTCAAGGTACCAAGCCGAAATTGTTCTGCTGTTACAGTCACTTTCTGCCATCTTGCAAAGTTACTTTGTGCTGCTCAGAACAGCAGGGATGTGTGTGTCTGTGAGTGTGTTTCTCTAAGGGTGGGGCTATAGTACTCTGCTTCTCTCTCGCTCTCTCTGTATATTATGTGTGTGCGTGTCAGAGGCTACCCTTCTTCTCTCTCTCTCCCTCCCTTCTTTCACTTCACAGAACAAAAGAAAATTTTATAGAAAAGTTAACTTCAATGTTTTTCAGTATTTTTGTTTAGGTTCCAGTTAACTCAAAACAATTTTTTTATTTATTTTTTTAAATATTTGTGGATTTTCCCTCAGATTAATTTCGTTTTCTTTTTCTTTTTTTTCTTTCTTTAAGCTTACTCTGATCAGTATCCTCAAAATATCTGAACAGCTTTACGGTCAAAGTTGGAATGCACGCGATCCTAACTATTTTAACTCGTATTACTCCAGCGTGTTAATGTTTTAGAGTTTTTCCCTGCCATCGTTTTAAACAGACTCGCCACACTTAACCGCTCATGTCAATCGAGCTTTGCTTGTGTTTCACCTCCTCGCCTCGAGTACGAATCTTCCGTGTGTTGGATATATTTTAGAGATTACTCTGCCATCGTTTTAAACAGTCTCGCCATATTTTCCAACCACCAATCAGTGACAACCAGCAAATAATAGTTTTACCGTCTTACAGCTAATTCTCCCAAATTTTTGACTAGATGGTCTTTTTTCTAAAAAAGATCCTTCTCAATCCCAGCATATCAAATAACTTTAGAGGTTTATTTTTCAGAGAAACTTAAATAAGCCAAATTAAATTAAATAATTTTTATATTTATTTTTATTACTATGTCTTATATTCATTGGCAAAACACTGGTACTTGAAATCACACAGTTCTTTTAAGCAGTTTCAGTCACTGTCTCTAATCATCAGGCAGACTTAGAATTATTTTATAAGAATAAAAACAAAGTCTTACCTGCGATCAATGATTGAGACAATGCCTGGATATGCGAATCCTGTTCGTGACGCCAATTGTTGATTTAAAAATCTTGCTTTCCCCTGTTGGTTGATTTCATGGAAACAGACACCAGTGATTTTGCCAAGATATCTCTTATTTATTTTATATAAGACATAGGAAAAAGAGACAATGGATAAAACGAAGGTCGTGATTCAGCTTCGCAGTCATCTTCCATCTCTTTCTGCTTTCCGGACAGAAGGGCTTGGTTTTTATAGCCAACATCTCGTCATCTCTCTGCCATAGACAAAGACTATCAGTTATTGTATATGTTGACCAGAAAACTGCATTATCAGAAAAACACATGATGTGAAACACATGACTATAATGTAACTAAAACAGTACATCACCAGAGAAACATGTGGTTCCCATTAACAATGTATCTCCTTATGCTATGCTTGGTAAACACTGCACAAACATTTCAGTCTAACTCCAACACACTCAAAGTCTCACAAAGTCTCTCCTCCATGATTCACAAAATACAATTGATTACAAATGATTATAAATGTATATAAAAATTATAACACAGATACATAATACTACTGATTAATAATACTACTGATTATGAATATTAATAAAAAGTAATAATAATACTAAAAACAATATTAGATAAAAATTTTAGTCTTCAGTCTCCATTCCCCGGGCCTCAGCCCCCACCTCGACAGGATGTAAACAAACAATAACTTCCACCAACATAAACACAGACGTGCAGCTTCCTGAAAACAAAGAAGTCAATGACGTTTATTTCAGGCACCTATTTATTATCTTGATGATGCACTTATACTACGTCACCTGACCCTGTCTTTGGTCAGTGAAATTGACGTGTTTCCACAGGTGCTTCTCGTAGAAGTTTTCCCATAGAATCAACATCATGATACAGTGTTAAGTTACCTCGAAAGTGAACGCGTTGGCTACAGCCATCTGTGCACCCGGCCTGTGGATCACCTGGAACTTAAAAGGCTGTAAAGCTAGATACCGACGAGTGATCCGCACGTTGGTATCCTTCATGCGGTGGAGCCACTGCAGGGGAGCGTGGTCCGAACAGAGGGTGAACTCCCGCCCCAGGAGGTAATAGCGGAGGGTGAGCACGGCCCATCTGATGGCCAAACATTCCTTCTCTATGGTGCTGTACATCGTCTCTCTCTTAGAGAGCTTTCGACTTATGTACAGCACCGGCCGCTCTTCACCCTCCACCTCCTGGGACAGGACCGCGCCCATCCCTCTGTCCGATGCGTCCGTCTGTAGGATAAAAGGGAGAGAAAAGTCAGGAGCATGCAAGAGCGGTCCGCCACACAGAGCAGCCTTTATCTGAGTAAAAGCCTGCTGGCACTGCTCCGTCCACTGAACCGTATCTGGCACTTCCTTTTTAGTTAGATCAGTCAGCGGGCTAGCGAGGTCCGAATAATTAGGTACAAACCTTCTGTAATATCCCGCCAGCCCCAGGAACTGTCTAACCTCCTTTTTGGTCTTTGGTCTTGGACAGGTCGCAACTGCTGCTGTCTTGTCAATTTGGGGACGCACCTGTCCATGACCTAAGTGGAAGCCCAGATATCTAACTTCCACACGCCCATCTGCACACTTCTTCGGGTTGGCCGTGAGCCCAGCCCTCCTCAGCATCTTCAGGACAGCCCGCAAATTCTGCATATGACGCTGCCAATCCCCACTATAGATGATGATATCATCCAAGTAGGCAGCGGCATATGCAGCATGCGGCCATCAGACGCTGAAAGGTGGCCGGAGCCCCGAACAAGCCGAAAAGAAGAGTGACAAATTGGTGTAATCCAAACGGCGCTGTGAAAGCTGTTTTTTCTTTGGACATAGGAGACAAGGGGATCTGCCAATATCCCTTTGTTAAGTCCAGTGTCGAGTAAAATCGAGCAGTAGCCTACCTAGCTGATCAAGCAATTCGTCAACCCTTGGCATTGGATAAGCGTCGAATTTCAACACAGCATTCACCTTACGACAGTCCACGCAGAACCGGACCGAGACGTCGGTTTTAGGCACTAAAACTATCGGGGCTCGCCCAGTCACTGTTGGGCTCTTCTATTACTCCCATGTCTAGCATTGCCTCTAATTCACTTTGAACTACCTTTTTTGTGTGTTCCGGCAAGCGATACGGCCGGTTGCGCACGACCACGCCTGGCTCTGTCTCAACGTGGTGCTGAATGAGGTCCGTCCGACCAGGCAGGAGCGAGAACACATCAGCAAACTCTGCTTGTAACTTTTTTACATCAGAGAGCTGGGAGGGTGAGAGGTGGTCTCCACCAGGGGCCAGGGTGAGAGATTGAGTTTTGAGACTCGCTTCTGGACCGAGATCGTCCTCTCTGCTCACCACCGTCGCCAGCATCACTGATTCTACCTCAGACCATTTTTTTAACAGGTTGAGGTGATATATTTGATGTGCTCCACCCCTATCTGTTCGAACTACCACATAGTTGAGATCCCCAATTCGCCGTGTGACCACGAAGGGTCCTTGCCACTTTGCGAGTAATTTTGAACTAGAAGTAGGGAGTAATACAAGCACTTTATCTCCCGGTGCAAATTGACGAAGTCTAGCCCCCCTGTTGTACAGCCGACTCTGTTTGTCCTGTGCCTGTAACAAATTCTCCATTGATAGCCGCCCCAACGTGTGGAGTTTTGTTCTCAGATCCAGGACATACTGAATTTCGTTTTTACTATTTGAAGGTCCGTCCTCCCAAGTCTCTCTAAGGACGTCCAACACCCCACGGGGCTGACGTCCATAGAGAAGCTCGAAGGGGGAAAACCCCGTGGAGGCTTGCGGGACCTCCCGTACAGCGAACAAGAGGGGTTCTAACCACTTATCCCAATTTTTGCCGTCTTCTTGTACGAACTTTCGAATCATGGTTTTCAACGTGCGGTTAAACCGTTCTACCAGTCCGTCAGTTTGTGGGTGATAGACGCTGGTTCGAACCGATTTAATGCCCAATAATTTGTAAAGTTTGCGAATTGTACGTGACATAAACGCCGTGCCTTGGTCGGTGAGAATCTCTTTCGGGATTCCCACCCTGGAGATTAGTTGAAACAGTGCGCTCGCCACGCTCTTAGCGGAAATAGTGCGGAGCGGCACTGCTTCAGGATACCGCGTTGCATAATCCACCAGGACTAAAGCAAAGCGGTGTCCCCGTGCTGACCGTTCTAATGGCCCGATGAGGTCCATACAAATTCGCTCGAAGGGGATCTGCATTAACGGAAGTGGGCACAAAGGTGCTTTTGGGTTGGCCGGTGGATTCACCAACTGACAGTCACGACAAGACGCGCACCACTTGCGCACTTGCGCACACCACTTGCGGCTTTTAGGTACCAACAACTGAGTTGTATCCTGTTTTGATTGGGCGTCTTGGGTCACCCGATACAACTTATCTTTTATAATTGTAAAATAAGGATAGGAGAGCGGTTGGTCAGGGTGGAGTAGCTGGCCGTCGATAGAGCAGACCTGATCAAAGGCATGTTTCAGCGGTTCATCCTGAGACTGCTCCAGGGGAAAATCATCGCGCTCCGTAAGGATGGTTCTTTCCAGAGTGCTCTGTTCCCCTGAACCAGCTCCCAGAGATCCCGACTCAGTTTCGCCCACCTGAGCAACCGCCTCCTTCCTCTTGTCTCTTTCTGCCCAAGAGGCATCCGCACACAAAAACCCCAATAATTCATTAAATGCTGGCCAATTTGTCCCCAAAATTAGCGGATGCCGGAGGTGCGGATTAATTGCCACCTCTACTCTATGCTTTTGTCCCCTAAATTGAATTTCCACAGGCATTATCGGAATAATTCATCACCTCCCTGTGCACACACCGAACCTTAACCAATGCCCTAGGTTGAATCAGGCTTTGATGGATGGAGGTTTGGTTACAACCTGAATCCACCAAAGCCTGATATGTACCCCCCTTGATACTTACTGGTACCTGGTACAGGCCAGCCTGATCGGGGGCAGCTTGTGGCGCGTCGGGGACCCGGATCAGCGTCCCCACCTCCATCACCGGACACCTATCAATAAAGTGGCCCGGGTCCCCACAGCGCCAACAAGCCGGCCCAGACTTCCCCACCACCCTGGTGGCAAGAAGCGGGTCAAGAGATTGCCGTGGAGAGAGCGGTGGTGCAGCCGGTGATGTAAAAAGACCGCTAGCCGAGCCCCCTCCCCTGGGAGGGGCCCTGGGCGTTGTCACCGGCTCTGCAGGGGTCCCCGTTCTCCACCTTGGCGCTGGCCTGGGCGGAAGCCCTACATGAGACCTGGGAGGAGGGACAGGTTTAGAGAGGGGACAGGAGAGAGAGGGGGAAGAGAGAGGGAGAGAGTGAGAAGCAGATGGTAGGGGTTCGCTGACCCCTGGGCACGCCACCATCTGATCCTCCGCCAGCTGGATGGCCTGGTTCAGCGACGTCGGGCGGTGGCACTGGACCCACTGCGCGGTCTTCCTCGGAAGCCGTGCCACGAACTGCTCCAGTACCACTCGGTCGATGATTTCCTCGACGTCGCTTCCGTCGGCCATCAGCCATTTGCGGCACGAGTCCCGGAGCTGTTGTGCCATGATGAAGGGCCGGCCGGACTCTTCGAGGCCCAGCGTCCTGAACCTCTGGCGATGTTGTTCTGGGGTCCGACCGACCCGCTGGAGGATGGCACGTTTGAGGTCTTTATAGACCAGGAGGTTCTGGACTGGCAGTTGGTGTGCGGCTACCTGTGCTTCCCCGGACAGCAGAGGGATGAGCCGCATTGGCCAGTCCGCGGAGGGCCATCCCCGGTCCTCTGCAGACCTCTCGAAAAGATCCAGAAACGCTTCCAGGTCATCCTGGGGTCCCATTTTGTTGAGAGGTAGCGGCGTGAATGAGTCTTTAGCAGGTGGGGGGACGGCCCGAACCTCCCGGTCTATCCAGCTCCGGAACAGCTCGCGGTCTTCATGCTGGGCGCGGAGGAGCGTTTCGAATCGCTTCGAATCGCTTGTCCTGCTCCTCCTTAATCGCCAGCAGGTGTTGGTGCTGTTCCTGGTGAAGACCGGCATTGTATGATGTCCGCAAATGGCGTGCCTGGCGGGGTCTGCATGGCGACGGCGATCTTCTTCCCTCCTGGGTTTCGGCACCAGTGTGATAAGGTTCAACGTTGTCAAAGAAGGGAAGGAAGAAGACAGGGGTCGGCGAGACTGGAGGTCCCAGTCCAACTCTCTCTCTCTCTCTCTCATTCCCGCCGGCTTATATCCGGTCTCTCCACGCCAATTACTGCAATCAGACACAGGTGTTCATCATCTGCACTTGACCTACTTACTCACCGCTCGGCTCCCTCCTCTCTCTCCCGCTACAGACATCGCAAAACCACGCCCCCCTCGCCACACATCAGAATTTAACAAATTTATGGGCCTCCAATTGCCACATTCATCTGGATTCTTATCCCGCTTGAGTATGAGTGAAATAGAGGCCTGAGTGAGAGTTAAGGGAAGAGAACCATTTGCTAAAGAATCATTATACATATCTAACAACAAAGGTGCCAGATTTTTGGCAAACATTTTGTAGAAATCAATCGGAAAGCCGTCTGGACCTGCTGCCTTACCACTTTGCATAAGCTGGAGACCTTTCAGAATCGCATCTAACTCTAGGGGCTTGTCAAGATCATCTGCTACTGCTGCATCAATACGAGGAATATTTAAACTATCTAAGAAACTATCCATGATGGAATCATCTTTAGGTGGCTCTGATTTATAAAGATTGGAATAGTAAGAGAAAAAAACATCATTGATATCCAATGGATTTTTAGTTAAGGAACCAGGAGTCATATACCTGAGTAATTAGACGAGAGGCAGTTAATCCCTTAACCCTCTGGGGACCAAAAACGCGCCCGCGCGTTTTGCTCGTTTTTTTTTTTTAGCAATGAAAAATAAACACAAAAAGCTCTGTTAATTTTGATCTTTCATTTTTGTGTAATACATCAGTCGATCCTGTTCAGTTTCTATTTTTTTCTGTATACTCACAATAAAAATAAAGTGTTTTGCTTTTTGACAAATAAAGAAAAATTTACATGATGCGATTTCTGCCTTCTCTCTGTCAGTAAACTCCCATTTGAAACGCGTTCGAAAATGATCTATAACTCCGCGAAAATTCAGTCAAACAGGCAAACAGACCCACGGGCATGAAGCTTGAGATCGCATCTTTTAAATGAAGTAATTTATATAAAAAAACAAATATTATCAGCTTCTGTAATCTGTATAAAAAGAGAGCGATTCCAGTCGAGCTCATTACGAGCTCATTCAAAAGTAATGTGACCACTCCCTGGAGAGCGCGTGCTATTCAAATGCAAATTCTGAGAACCATTTCACACCTGTGAAACGCCCACATCAGCTGTAAACAAAGCGCCGCGAGTGAGGCATAATATAGCCTACCTTATGGAGAAAAGTTTCCTCAGAACAGTGCTGATATGAGGAGCAATATCTCCTGATATGAGGAGCAGATCCCGCTGAGGAGTGAGGTAGGCTGTTATCTTTTCTCAAGTGTTAATGTGGAATAACGTTATGGAATAAAGTTAGTGTAGGCCTATGTAAACAAAAAGATGAATCGCGTTTCTATAATATGAATCACGTTTCTGTGAGATGAATGAAGGGTACATATTTGTTTAGCTGTTTAGCCTAAATATGAATCGCTGTGTGTGAAAGAATAAACTGCTTTGCTATAGCCTACTGAGATGAGTAAAAATTGACTGAAATATGTTGAAATAAAATGTATTTGTATAAGCAACGTATTAAACTGCAAATTAACATTTATAGGCTATGCCCTAATATTTCATAAAAACAACGTTACAGTCAGGCGAAGTATGAAAGACAACATTTTGTTGACTAGATTTGGGTACAGTTTTTACTGTAGAATATACTGTCACATCAAATAAGCTTTTGTTTAGCAATTTCTGCTCATATCTCTATATATATATATATATAAAATACTATTTTTGTCAAAAATAAAGTCATAGACTAAGATGTTAGATGTTCCAATGTTGGCTATATTCAAACTAATGAATACATATGATAAAATGTAGGCCTATAATCTTTTTTTTTTTTTTTTTACAAAGAAAGAGTACACTTGAAATATTGTTGAAATTGTAATTATTGTTGTAATTGTAACCTTTTTAATAAAATAGCAAAACATATTTACAAGATAGATGTAAGCAAAATCTTAAATGGTCAATATAAGTCTTCTTCAAAATTTATATCTTTTGTCCTTGCATTGTGGCTCAGTCAGTGTCACACCTGAAAGAATGGCTAATTATGCAGAGTCATTATGCAGAGTGGGTGGGACATTGTAATCTCAGGTGTAAACTACTCCTCCTTCACTCCCCCTCGCATATTGGCTTTCCAAGCAAAACCTGTTTTACACTATTTAAATCAATGTATTTTTTTTTGTGAACGATAAAGCAAGACTATTTTCACATCATTTTGAAGCCAGAACTCGAAGAGACAACATCCATTAGTCAAAAGTCTTGTGGGCACATATTTTGTATGAGTTTTGTGGTCTTATTTCAGCAACTTTCATTTTTATTTTTTTAAATAACCACGCATAAACATTATTCTCTTAAAAATACAAACATCTACATGTTGCTCGCATATTATGAATTTACACCTTTGCCATTAACATGTTTATAAATAACTGAAAAAAGCACAAATGTCAAGGCATGTCAGAACATCTCAAGGGCCCCAAAAACACCTTGGTGCCCAGAGGGTTAAGCTAGGAAGCCAGTAACCGACCAGCTTTATCTCCATGCTCATAATAAGTAGCTTTAGTTCTTCGCAGCATAAATTCCGCATTTTTTGTACTGAGCAAATCAAATTCCGTTTTTAATTCCAATTTCTTAGCACGCAACTCAGGGGTAGGATTATTAAGAAGCTGCCTATCAATCTCGATGATGTAATTAACCAGGTCTTGTAACTTTTGTTTCCTTTGTGTGTACTTATAACCAGCGTATGAAATAATATAACCTCGGATTACCACTTTAAATGTTTCCCACAATAATGAAGGAGAAACAGATTCTGATTGATTAGTCTCAATAAACGTATCAATATTAGTACTAATATACTTACAAAATTCTTTATCAGATAATAATCCTGAATCAAACCTCCACTGATTTGCCCTACCTCTAATATTAGAAAAATTCAGGTTTAGAGAGTGTGGTGCATGATCGGAAATGACTATAGCCAAATATTCAGAGGAACGGACTAATGGCAAAAGAGCTTTATCTAGGAAAAAATTGTCAATACGTGAGTAAGATTGGTGAACACTAGAAAAAAAAGAAAATTCCTTTTTTGACGGGTTCAGAAAACGCCATGGGTCAGCACAACCAGTCTGAGTCATGAATGCTGACACTGATAAATATTTACAAACACAACTGACATATGAAAGAGAATGCCAACGACTATAACATAACGACCCTCACGATCCGCAATAATCTGTGATGGAGAGAAATTAACTCGTTTATGCATAACAAAAGCTGTACCTCTGGCTCTGCTGTTAAAATTAGAATGAAACACCTGGCCTATCCAGGGTTTTCTTAATCTAACATGGTCTTTGACTCGCAGGTGTGTTTCCTGGAGAAAAATTTTATCAGAATTTAAATTCTTAAGATGAGAAAAACACTCGAGAACCTTTAATTGGCCCTCCCAAACCCAAACATTCCAGCTAACTATGTTAACAGAAATACCCCTACTACTCAGCCCTGTATTTAGTCCAGCCATTTCACTGAAGCATGGAAAACAAAATCAGTAAAAAGGACTGGAGAAAAAAAAAAAAATAATAATGGAAAAAAAAATAATAAGAAAAAAAGAGAAAAAAAAAAAGAAAAAGAAAAAGAGGAAAAAAACACACACAATTAAGTTATCCTTTTCCTCCATATGAATGTAAACAACCCCAAAACAGATAAAACAACAAAAACAAAAGAACATACATCCTAAACTCACCATAGAAACCCACACGAGTTGCAGGAGCAAACTGTAGCACAACCGGAAAACCATGCAGTGATGACCACTGTGGATCGTTGGATCGCTGATCGATTGCTCCTGTCTGCCTCGCTGCCTGCTGTGAGTGTGTTTGCTTCGGTGCTGTAAGCTCCGTCTTAGCCTCGTATTTCTTTGTTTTGAACCATCATTTACTACAATTTGTAGTTGTTTATACTAAATACAGCTTACCCAACATCTCAGATCGACATCGCTAGCTTCCATTACTACTAGCACAACACGCTAATTCGCTACTGCTAGCCTGTTAACGCGCCACCCGTGCGCTCAGCTGTTTTATTTATTTATTTTTCTCTCGCGCGCTCGCGCCTTTGAGTTAATAAAAGCTCAGGTAAGTAATAATCAGTCAACAAACACGGTGAGTAATGTCTTGTCCTGTTATTGTCACCTGCACTTCATGTCACATGTTTAGCATAGACTTCTCTGTTGGCAATGTAGGATTTATATGTGATAAATGTAAGGAGACAGTTAGGCTGACAGAGAAGATTTCAGAATTAGAGACACGCATCCAAACTTTAATTGAGGATAGTAAGAGTGCTAGAGCTTTAGATACTATTTTGGATGCGCATAGCATAGTGAACTCTTTACATGATTCGGTTCCAGCTGAAGTAGAGCCTGTGCAGCCGGGCAAATGGGTGACAGTGAGGGATCGCTCTAGTCGCGGATCAAAAAACCACTCTTCCGTTCCGATTACCACAACAAATCGATTTGCCCCGCTCAGTGAAACACCCACTGAGAATTCTGTTGATTGTGCCCTAGTAATTGGTGATTCGATCACACGGAACGTGAAAATAGAGACACCAGCGAACATAGTCACATGTTTGCCGGGAGCCAGAGCGCCTGACATCAAAGCAAATTTAAAAGTGCTGGCTAATGCTAATCGTAAATTCTCTAAGATCATTATTCATGTCGGCACTAATGATGTTCGACTCCGCCAGTCGGAGATCACCAAAATTAATATTAAAGAGGTGTGTGAACTTGCAAGTACGATGTCAGGCACTGTAATTTGCTCTGGCCCCCTTCCTGTTCGCAGGAGTGATGAGATAGTTAGTAGATTGTGTTCACTGAATCGCTGGCTGTCTGAGTGGTGTCCGTGTAATAATATAGAATTCATAGACAATTGGAAAAGTTTTTGGGGCAAACCTGACCTGTTGAAAAGAGATGGTATTCATCCCTCCTGGGATGGTGCTGCTCTTCTATCTAGTAATATGGCTCATAGTCTTAGAGCTCAAACATGACAAATTGGGCACCAGGTCAGGAAGCAGACAGACTGGCTAAACCAACCGTCTGCTAGCGGCCTCGCGTCACCCAGGTCAGATAAATCCCATCACATAGAGCCTCTTTCACCTAGCTATCATCATATAGAGACTGTGTCTGTTCCCCGATTTTGGAAATCCAAAAAATGTTTAAACCTATCTAAGGTTAAAAATTTAATTGATGTTCAACAAATAAAAAACAGCTATAATACAGATGAGCAAATGCTAAAGCTTGGGTTGCTGAATATTCGATCGCTTACTTCAAAAGCACTCATTGTTAATGATATGATTTCAGATAATAACCTAGATGTGCTGTGTTTGACAGAAACCTGGCTAAAACCAAGCGATTACATTACTTTAAATGAGTCCACCCCGCAAGACTACTGTTATAAACATGAACCTCGTCTTAAACGCAAAGGGGGTGGTGTTGCTGTAATTTATAGTAATATTTTCAAAACCACTAAGAAATCAAGTTTCAAATATAATTATTTTGAAGTGTTAGTGCTTAATGTAAAAATATATAGTATAAATGATAAATCACGTTTGAGATTTGTGCTGGCTACTGTATACAGGCCACCAGGGCACCATACAGACTTTATCAAAGAATTTGCGGACTTTCTATCAGAGTTAGTATTGGCTGCAGATAAAGTACTAATTGTTGGTGATTTTAATATACACATCGATAATGAAAAAGATGCATTGGGTTTGGCATTTAAAGACATTGTAAACTCAATTGGAGTTAGACAACACGTGTCAGGACCTACTCATCGTCGTAATCATACTCTAGATCTAATATTATCACATGGAATAGATGTTGATGCCGTTGAAATTCTGCAGCAGAGCAATGACATCTCAGATCATTATCTAGTCTCGTGTAAATTACATTTAGCCAAGGCTGCAAAGCCGACTCCGTGTTACAAATATGTTAGACCTATCACTTCTGCTACTAAAGATTGCTTTATTAATAATCTTCCTGATCAGTTTCATCATTTTAGCATCCCGGATAGCTTAGAAAAACTTGATATTGCAACAGAAACTTTTAACTCTCTCTTTTCCAGCACTTTAGACACAGTTGCTCCTTCTTGCTTAAAGAAGATTAAAGAAAATAATCCAACGCCGTGGTACAACGAGCACACTCGGGCCCTTAAGAGAGCAGCCAGAAAAATGGAGCGCAACTGGAAGAAAACAAAATTAGAGGTATTTCGCATTTCATGGAAAGAGAGCTCGATTGCTTACAGAGAGGCTTTAAAAGCTGCTAGATCTGCTTATTTTTCAAACCTATTAGAAGAAAATAAACATAATCCTAGGTATTTATTTGAAACAGTGGCTAAACTAACGAAAAAGAAAGCTTCAAACACAGAAGGTTCCAAGCAGCACAGCAGTAATGACTTTATGAACTTCTTCACTTATAAGATTGATAATATCAGGGATAAAATTATAACTATGCAACCGTCTACTACAGTATCGCATCAGGCAGTGCATTGTAGTCTCCCTGAGGAAAAATTTGATTCATTCATTGCTATAGGAGAGGAAGAATTTACTAAACTCGTTAAATCATCTAAATCTACAACATGTATGTTAGACCCTATACCGACTAAGCTAATGAAAGAGATGCTTCCAGAGGTCATAGATCCTCTTCTTAATATCATTAATTCATCTTTGTCTCTAGGATACGTACCAAAAAACTTTAAGCTGGCTATGATTAAACCGCTTGTTAAAAAAATGCAACTTGATCCTTCAGAATTAGTCAATTACAGGCCGATCTCGAATCTACCTTTTCTGTCAAAGATACTAGAAAAGGCAGTATCTTCACAACTATGTTCCTTTCTAGAAAGAAATGATATCTGCGAGGATTTTCAGTCCGGATTTAGACCATACCATAGTACTGAGACTGCTCTCGTTAGAGTAACAAATGATTTGCTCTTATCATCCGATCGTGGTTGTGTCTCTCTATTAGTGTTACTCGATCTTAGTGCTGCGTTTGACACCATTGACCACAACATTCTTTTAAATAGACTAGAAAACTATGTTGGCATTAGTGGAATTGCACTAGCATGGTTTAAATCATACTTATCTGGGGTGCGTTCTCCGATAACGTTGTCTCTTAGCGCGCTACGAAGACTCAAAAGGTACACCTTAACTACAGGTATACATTTCCTATGTGTGTTCTCCGAACTATACCTTAGGATGTTGCTTAAGGTTAACCTTCTTAAGTTCGACCTTAGCAGGTGCTGTCCATGGTGGAGGTGCTGAATAGGTTGAAATCGATGCCTCGATGATCGATTGTGCGCTCTTTCCTTCACAGCGGTATAGGTAAAGTATTGAGAAAACAATGTTCTTTATAAAGAAGCGTTTTAGAAATAGTACAAACTGCATTTATCGGGGCTCATTGAAATATGTACATGCAGAAATAAATATGAGTATGTGTTTATAATTTAGCAAGTGTGCAATCCCAAACCCTCACGGCCATAAGTGTGTTAATGTTCTCCACAACGTATGCTGATTATCCACCAGCCATGTAGTTGACATACACTAACTGGCTCCGCGGACGGCGCCGTCTTTGATTTAAAACAAGTACTCGCTGTCTTCCTGCCATAGCTATAAAGTTTGTGTAAACTCATCTTTCTTTATATAGACTCCTAAGCCTTTTCTGTCAAATGATTCGCCAGCTGATGTGCCTTAGGATAGTAATTAAAAAAGCTAACAACCATTAGTGTATGGAAACTTTATTAATGAAAACACTATACACTGGGTGTGCTATAACAACTTAAGTAGCCTATTTTATGTGTAAAATTTTAAAGTAAAGTAAAAATGTAATTTTAATACTAAATCAGATTTTATATTAAATGTTCATATAAAATTTTCTATGTGTAATTAAACTGCGATGTAAAAAAGCTTTTTGCGTAGTGGTGGCCACTAGCGGTATGAACCGTCAGCAGCGATAAGGTATAGCTACGAGCGCTCCAGACCAACCTTACGAACGTATGACTTACAGAAGGTATACTTAACTAAGAAGGTTTCGGAAACCACGTATTAACGATAAGGTACTTCTTAAGGTACAACTTAAGAACGACATAGCGTTAAGGTAGTTTCGGAGAACGCACCCCTGACCGTTATCAGTTTGTAGCAGTAAATGAAGAGATGTCTTATCAATCACAAGTTCAGTATGGCGTACCACAGGGCTCAGTACTAGGACCGCTGCTGTTCACTCTGTACATGATACCATTAGGAGATATCATTAGGAAACATGGAATTAGCTTCCACTGTTATGCCGACGATACTCAGCTCTATATTTCTTCAAAACCTAACGAAACTTACCAATTCACTAAATTAACAGAATGCATAGCTGATATAAAAAATTGGATGACTCGTACTTTCCTAATTCTAAATTCTGAAAAAACAGAGATTCTAATTATTGGACAAAAAACTTCCTCACGTAATAACCTAGAATACTGTCTAACACTTGATGGCTGCTCTGTTAAGTCTTCGTCGTCGGTTAGGAACCTGGGTGAGCTCTTTGATACCAATCTTTCATTTGAAAGTCACGTGTCTAGTATCTGTAAAACCGCATTTTTCCATCTTAAAAATATATCTAAATTACGTCATATGCTCTCATTGACAAATGCGGAACAATTAGTCCATGCGTTCATGACCTCAAGGCTAGATTATTGTAATGCTCTACTGGGTGGTTGCCCTGCACGCTTAATAAACAAACTACAGCTAGTTCAAAACGCAGCAGCTCGAGTTCTTACCAGAACCAGGAAGTATGACCATATTAGCCCGGTTCTGTCAAAACTGCACTGGCTCCCTATTAAACATCGCATCAATTTTAAAATATTGCTGATTACTTACAAAGCACTAAATGGTTTAGCTCCGCAGTACTTGAGCGAGCTCTTAACGCATTATACTCCTTCACGTCTATTGCGATCTCAAAATTCTGGCCAGTTGATAATACCTAGAATATCTAAATCGACTGCTGGCGGTAGATCCTTTTCCTATTTAGCACCAAAACTTTGGAACAGCCTTCCTACCATTGTCCGGGAAGCAGACACACTCTGTCAGTTCAAATCTAGATTAAAGACACATCTCTTTGACATAGCGTTCACATAATACATTATAGACTTCTATAATTCAATATTAGGCTGCATAGATTAGGTCAGCTGGAACCGGGAACACTTCCCATAAATCCTGATGTACTTGTTACATCATGAGAAGAATGGCATCTACGCTAATTTTAGTGTCTTTGTTTATCCCAAGGTTTTCCCGCAGCCTGCCGGATCCAGGCCGTTTCCAGATCTGATGAAGGACCTTCGCCTGGACCCGATGTCAACACAGTGCTGAAGTGCCAACTAGTCTCTCCCTATGGAGGATCCCTTTCCCACTCTACAGATAACGCGTCGTCGGGAAAACTCAATTTGCGTATCTACCCCGAATTGATAAAATAAAATAAAATTCTGAATCAAAACTATAAGGAAACACCAGTAATTTGTTTAGGCTTGGTTTGCAGGGAATTCCAAACCTGCACACATATATTCAAACGCACATAACTATAGAACCCGTTCTTAATGCGCATCTGAACGCCATCAGCGTTTCTCACAGGTTCGCGTTTAAAGTCTGTGTAGAGAGAATGGTGTCGTCTTGGCGGCCCTAATTTAAAAACAAATGATCGTTGCGACGGAAGCGAATCAATCAAAACTAACTTTAGCTGGAAAATAACTTTATTAAAGAACCGCTATAAAGCCAAAAAATCTTACGTTAAATTATACATTTATCTCTGTAAAGCTGCTTTGAGACAATCTACATTGTTAAAAGCGCTATATAAATGAAAATGACTTGACTTGACTTGACCACTCCGAAACTGAATAATACTACTAATAGTGATGATGATAATAATAATAATAATAACAAAAATAATAAATAAAAAATACTACAAACTAACAAAAATTACTTGCCCTTGCAAATAAGGGAGAGCATTAACTTATTGTCACAGTGTCTGGTTTGTGTTTCCCTGGGTAACCACTAGAGGTCCTCTTCCTTCACGGTGTCATTCACTCATGAACTGCATTTCCCATAATCCTTTGTCTGAACTCATCACTGATCATTGCACACAGCTGTTTCCACTCACATTGTTTGTACCTGTCTATTTATACCCTGTCTGTTTCTGTGATTGTTGTGGATTCCTTGTTTAATGTCTTTTTGCACTTCTCTGTTCCACTCCTGTTTTTTTCTTGTTTATCAGACTGTCTTGTATGGATTTTGACATTTTGCCTGACTGGATTGTGAGTACGGATTACCCCATTAAACTGCACTTGGACCTTACCTTTTTGTGTGTGCATCCCGTGACACTTATGTGATCCACGTAATCCACGCAACTGAAGAAGACATACTGTATAGTCAGTTTATGAAATAGTCTATTCACTGGCGATTAATAGAAGGGCAGCACAATTGAACATTATCCATCTTGAATGTGTTCCTGGAAGTTCCTCAGCCGCCTCCGGAGTGTCAAAGACATGCTCACCGTTATGAGTGATGCGCAGGCGGGCTGGGTAGATCATGCCGAAGCGTATTCCCTTTTTGTACAAACTTGACTTAACTTTGTTGAAGGCTGTGCGCTTCCTGGCGACACCCACGCTGAAGTCCTCGTAGAACTTTATGGTGTGACCTTGATATGAGGTCTCCTTGTGTTCCTTAGCCCATCGCAGCGCAGCATCTTTGTCCAAAAACCTGTGAAATTTAACTATGAATGGCTGCGGTCTATCGCCTTGATGGGGTTTGGGCGCCAGACTCCGATGAGTGCGATCAATTTCAGGAGGGGCTGACAGGACGTCTTTCATAGTTTCAAAGAAAAAGTCAGTCAGAAATTCTCTTGCATTTCTGCCCTCAATCCCCTCTGGAAAGCCCACCACCCGGAGATTCTGTCGTTTCGATCGGGGCACCAAATCCTCCACAGCAGAACCAAGTGCTGCATTTAAATCAGCCGCCGCCGTTAGATTGGCCTTGAGCGAAGTGACTTCGCTCTCCAGCTCAGTGATCCTGCCGCTGTGGTCAGTAAGAGCCGTCTCCATCTCGGAAATAGTGGCAGTGTGAGATGCCAAAGTGCTGTGAATGCTTTCCAACGATGTTTGTAATGGAGATAAGGAAGAGTTCAGCAAAGCTGTGAATTCCTCTGTCAAACTTCGCCTCGACTTCTCAAGCTCGGACACGAGCACCGCTGCTGTTAATGGAACAGGCGCCGCCGCCATTTCGGATGCCTCGTGGTCTTTGCCAGAGGATTCTTGGTTTTTAGCACTGCCAGTGCCAGGTTTAGTATTTTTGCCCATTTCTGTATTAGCTCCGCTCCCTGATCACCAAAGACACTTTATCACGCGCAAATGATAAGAAAAGACAGCTGTAATAAACACTACTTAAGAAAAAAATTCAGAGCACAGACCTCTCACTACATCATGAAACCGGAAGTCCATAACAACAAATATAACAAAAAATAAGAGCAACATAGCTAAGAGTAAATAAAACAGGAGTAGCAAAACAGTATTAGACTCAAAAATAAATTTGTAAAACCAACCGAACAAAATAATCAATATACTAAAGAAAACAGGTAGGTTTTTAAAAGACACTTGAAAGCAGACAGAGAAGAAACCCTGCCACTGCAAATACACGCTCCTCTCTACGCTACGAGTCTAAAGTGAGCGACTACCAGCAGAGCCCGGTCGCAGGATCTTAGGCTTCTGGACGGAGTGTAGGGAGAGATAGGCAGGAGCTAAGTTATGTAGAGATTTATATACAAAGAGTAGAATTTTAAAGTATATTCTTTGGTGAATTGGCAGCCAGTGTAGAGATCTGAGAATAGGAGAGATGCGATCATATTTACAACACTTTGGCCTAGCCATGATTTAACCTCCTCCAAGCATCGCAGAAGAGATGTAATTGCTACAGGGTTTTTTCTTTTGAGTGGTATATAAATTTGAGTGTCATCCATATAAAAATGAAAAGACACACCATGTTTCCTTAGAATAAAGCCCAGATGTAGCATGTAGAGAGAAAATAGAGAGGGAGCCAAAATAGAGCTATGTGGAAGGTCAGAGGTGCCATGGAGGAGGTGAAATGACCCATCTTTACTAAAAACTTTCTGTCAGACGGGTATGACTGAAACCATTTCAGAACGGTAGCTTTTAGACCCACCCAAGACTCTAGTCTAGATAATAGAGTAGGGTGGTCAATAGTATCAGAAGCAGCCGAAAGATCTAAAAGAATCAGAACCACAGTATCTCCGGAATCAGTAGAGAGATAAATATCGTTTAACACTCTCAGGAGGGCGGACTCAGTGCTGTGAGCAGACGTAAAACCAGATTGAAAAACCTCATAGATACAATTACGTAATAAACAATTGATCCAGCACAATTTTCTCCAATAGCTTAGAAATGAAAGGTAAAACTGAAATAGGCAGAACCTTTTATAAAACAGAAGGCTTCTAGTGAAGGCTTCATGAGCAAAGGAGTAACCGTAGCCACTTTAAGATTGGCAGGAACAAAACCCGTTTGGAGGCACTTGTTGACTAGTTATTACTTAACTAATGTTTTATCAACAGTTCATGTTAGTATTTTGTATTTACCATGGTAACTATAGTTCTCTTACGAGAGGTCTCTCGTACTGCGTAAGTATCTTACGCTAGGGGAAAATCCCTTTTCCCGCGAGATATTGAAGCCAAAAAATTATCCTTAATTTTGTATTATTGTAAAACGCGTTGCGGCAGCATACAGACATAGGCAAGACGGCTCGTGTGCCTATTGGCTGTTCTGCGGCAACTGCAGCAGCCTATCGAGCGAGGCCTAGCGTGACGTCAGACCCAATGAGGGTGCTTCGCGCCCGCTGCGTCACGTCCCGCCGAAACGGGCGTGGCTTAGGCCTATAAATCCAGCTCGCAGGCAGCTGATATCTGGTTTTTCATCTCTTCAGCAAAGCACACGCATCGCTGGATCCGGAGAGAAGCCGCGCTGTCTGAGGAAGCCTTTACAGCGGGACGAGTCGTCACTGAAGCCGCTGGCCGCGCCGCCTTCTATCGCCTTCCCGCTGCGCTATCCGGCGCTTATATCCTTTACACTCTCTGCTGTGTGTGTGTGTTCGCCGCCGCGACACACACTGTCTAAAAGAGCTCGCGTCTTTTTAAAGATGCCTTCCTGCGGCTCGTGCAGAGCCACACTCAGCGACGGGGACCGCCATGTTATCTGCGTTTCCTGCCTGGGTGAGGATCATGCAGCTCTTGCGCTCGCTGACGGCGGCTGCCCTCATTATGAGCTACTGCCTATGGCGACTCTGAGGACTCGCCTGGCATTTTTCGCTGAGACTGCACCTCCGCCCGCTGTAGTGCCGCGCCGTAAAAAGCGCCGTGCTCAGCGGGTCCCTCAGCGGGTGGCGAGCCTCGGCCTCGAGTGGTCTACGCCTGAACAGCCTGCTCACAACCGGCTGGATGGATACTTTCTCCCTGGGGAGCGCGCTTCGCCTGCGTCCAGACCAGCGCCTTTTCTTCCTGAGTTACACGAAGAAGTCGCCAAGTCTTGGAGCGCCCCCTATTCAGCTAGAATGCGCTCTTCTGTTTCGCTAGCATTCTCCGCTGTTGACGATGCTAAAAACAGAGGGTACCATTCGCTGCTGCCGGTCGAAGAAGCGATACCTAACCACTTATGCCCACCCTCCGCTGGACGGCGCGCTAAGCTGGCGCTACCTTCAAAAGCTTGCCGCATGACGTCAAACCTGCTCGGTCGTGCTTTCTCCGCCGCTGGGCAGGCTGCGTCAGCGCTGCATACTATGGCCACACTGCAAATTTTCCAGGCCGATCTCCTCCGAAAGCTGGATGAGAAAGGGCCAGATGCAATTTGCGTGCCAGACTTGAGAAGTGCTACGGACCTCGCTCTCCGCGCTACTAAGTCTGCTGCACAGGCCATAGGACGGAGCATGGCCTCTCTCACTGTGACTGAGAGACACCTGTGGCTAACGCTCTCCGAGATGTCTGAGTCTGAGCGCGCCGCGTTCCTTGACGCTCCGCTTTCTCCCGCTGGCCTCTAAAGAACTTCCGTCAAAGATTTAGCGGAAAGATTCGCAGAGGTACAGAAAGCGTCACAGGCTATGAAGCACTTCCTGCCGAAGCGCTCCAGTTCTGCAGCAGGCCGTGCGAAACCGTCTGCTCAGAGCTCACAGCCTCAGCCTCCGCCCACCGCCGCCACTTCGCAGCGCCGACAGGCCCGAAGCGCGAGACCGCGCTCTCGCTCATCTGCCCGCCGCCCCGCCCTGCGTGGGCCGCGGCCCAGGATTGCGGTAAAGCCCGAGGCCCCCGAAGTCGTCCTAGCACGCCTAGGGAAACGACGGTGTTCAAGTCCCGCCGCGGCCGGACTTCCACCAAAACTCATCGCTCGTCCAGTTCCAAGAAATGAGCGTATTTTCTTGTCTCCCGGCCACGGCCGATGGTGTTATGAGTGTAGACAAAATGCCCACTGCCCAGTGCTCATTCCTACACACAAGCACAGCCCGTCACACAGGGCTCGCGCACATAAAATCGACCCAGTTCGATTGCGCATTAAACGTAGCAGATGTGCCCACTGCCCAGTGCCCACAATCACTACGTTTTGCATGTCTCGAGGTTTCTGTAAAAACGAAACCAACGTGCATTCGCTCTGCTCAGGCGGACAATGCTCTCAGTGTGGTAAATGTGCCCGCTATCCCACGCCCACATCCACACATAGACATGACAAATCCTACGGGATTCGCCCAGCCCTCCCCCTCTCGGTTAACCACCGCAGGAGTCGAGCTGTTATCAGCGCGCCCTCTGCCTCAAATGTCATAAGCGCGACGCTTATGTTGCAGCACACTGAAGCCCCTCTGTCGCTGAGCGACCAGTGCGTGCTTCGCATTCAACCCCTAGCTATTCGTGCAGATGCATGGGCAAGGCTACCCGGGGTTTCGAAGTGGGTGCTAGACATTATAGAAAGAGGCTATTCGCTACAGTTTCGCCGACGCCCGCGCCGCTATGCGACGCGCGTCGAGACCACGGTAAAAACAGAAGTAGCACACCTACTTCGAGCCGAAATTTTTAAACTATTGAGCAAAGGGGCCATAGAGCCGTTATCTCAAGCTCAGAGCGAAGGGGGGCTATACAGCAGATACTTCCTGGTACCGAAAAAAGACGGGGGTCTCAGACCCATACTAGATCTAAGGCAACTGAACAGAGTGCTTGCAAAGCGACAGTTCAGAATGCTCACGACCAGAAAAATCCTCGCGCAGATTCGCCGAGGAGATTGGTTTGTGTCAATAGATCTGAAAGACGCGTATTTTCAAATACAGATAGCGTCACGTCACGGGCGATATTTGAGATTCGCCTTCGAGGGCCAGGCATATCAGTACACAGTCCTACCGTTCGGCTTGTCCGTAGCACCCCGTACATTTACGATGTGCATGGACGCAGCGCTCGCACCCCTCAGACTACAGGGCATGCGAGTATTGAACTACTTGGACGATTGGCTGATTCTAGCTCAATCTCACTCGGTGCTCATAGAGCACAGGACCATTTTGCTCGATCACCTCGAGAATCTGGGTCTCAGAGTCAATTGGGCGAAGAGTTCTCTGTTCCCCAGACAGATAATATCTTTTCTGGGCACAGAACTGGACTCGCTGTCTATAATAGCGCGACTGTCACCACAGCGCGTACTAGACATTCAGCGCGCAGCGAGCTCTTTCCGCTGCGGCGCATCTGTCCCGCTCAAGAAATTTCAGAGGATGCTAGGTCTCATGGCCTCAGCATCATCAGTACTTCAGCTGGGCTTGCTTCGCATGCGCCCGCTACAGTTCTGGCTGAAAGCGCGAGTACCGCGCCGAGCGTGGGCTTCCGGTCTGCTTCGTCTCAAGGTCAATCAGAAATGCATCGCAGCTCTGAAACCTTGGAAAGCAAACGACTGGTACCAATCAGGTGTAAGCCTGGGGACTTCCTCGAGTGTGAAGGTAGTGTCCACGGACGCATCCACCTCGGAATGGGGAGCGCTGCTCGAGGGCAGACCGTTCTTCGGCCAATGGTCAGAACGGGAGAAGCTTCTTCACATAAACTGCCTCGAAATGTTGGCAGTAGACAACGCGCTGACGCGTTTTTGTCCCCAAATACGAGGACACCACGTCCTGGTCCGCTCGGACAACATGTCAGTGGTGTCCTACATAAATCGCCAGGGCGGCCTCAGGTCCCGAAACCTGCACAGGCTGACAGAACGCCTCCTGGTGTGGACTCAGCGCAACCTGCTCTCGCTGAGAGCAGCGCACGTGCCAGGGCTCCTAAACGTAGGACCGGACAGACTGTCCAGGAACAATGTTCCGACAGGCGAGTGGTCTCTACACCCACAGACAGTCCAGCTGCTGTGGAAGAAATTCGGCAGAGCGGTTCAGAATACTGTGTCTGCTGAGCACTGCTCGATGAGAACTGCTCGCTGATCGACCTCAAAATGCTTATGGGCAACGAATAAGACCCACAATTTTCCATCAGTTCAGGCTGTACTCCGCCCTGTCTGTATGATGTAATTTGCGTCTGAGGGACGCTACTATATGTGGAAGAGCGTGGCTCCGCCCCTCCCTCTTCCCGGACTCCCTGTGAGTTCCCCTGGTGATTATGCACTATATGAACCCCGGGCTTTCGCCCTTGGGTCTTTGGTGTCAGATCCCAGCACGCACGGCGTTTTACATTGGGTCCCCTAGCGTAAGATACTTACGCAGTACTCGTTCCCTCTTCTAGAGAGAACCGAGGTTACGTTAGTAACCGAGTACGTTCTACCAGAAAGACTCAGGAGAATAAATACTGTCACAATTATACATTTATTAACAGCCCAGCAAGCAATATTATGATATAAAGTTCTTTGGCGTAGGCATAATAACATAATAAGCATGAACATGGAACGTGGAACGCCTCATAGGCCGATAACTAATTAGTAAGAGGCCACTTCATCATAGTTAGAAACAGAGAACCTGAAAGGTACTATGTGTAGATGTGTACTGTGCATGTGCATTTAATATCTGTTGCTGTATACGTAACGTTTATCCATTGCTGACGCTTCCATCCAAAGCGACTTATATTACATTTCAAGACACACTTACGTCTTATCATTACTAGTTCCCTGTAGAAGGAACCCATGAGCTTAGCTTATAAAATCCAATGCTCTACTGATTGAGCTAAAGGAAATGAGTTGATGGAAGCAAGCGCTGGGGAATAGTGAACATAAATTGAAAATGAGGCTAACTTAGTACCAGAGATGGGAAGTAACGAAGTACAAATACTTCGTTACTGTACTCAAGTAGATTTTTCAGATATTTTTACTTTACTTTACTATTTATTTTTGTGCCGACTTTTTACTTTTACTCCTTACATTTTAACACAAATATCAGTACTTTCTACTCCTTACATTTTACAAAATTGGCTCGTTACTTTTGTTTAAAATAATTTCAAATGGAGTTACCGTTATTATTTTTCGCGTCATCAATACCGAATTCAATCTAATTGGATGGGAATCTACGTTGCACTTGACGCACCACTACAAGACGACTCGACAGATTCGGCGGCAAATCATTGCAGCTTGATGGCGGTAACATCAGCGCATACTAGTATGGACGCCAACATTATAGAAAACCGAGATCCCAGAGATTCGACAGACAAGCAGCAAGACATTCCCAATCATCCTTTGCCTTATCTGAGAGAGATGTTTGATATAGTAGGTATCAAGAATGACTCCTGCCGAATGTGCGGCAAATTGTGCCAACCGAAACAGAACTGCTGGCTTTCAAGAATTCACCATCGAATTTGAAAAAAACACAGAGGTAAATGCATCTTTTTGTTGTTATCAAAAGCTATTTGTTGTTCGTTTCAGTAAATTTATTAAGTTTACGTTAATGGTCAGTTACATTTGTTCTCCTGCTAGCAATGACGATGCCTTGGTTCGCTAGCATTTAGTTAAGTAACCCAAGTAACGTTAAGGTTAGCTAGCGTTCAGTTTATTTGAAAATAATCTAATACTAGCTGATACAATATCTGCATGTATAGCATTTACAGTGTATTGAAACGTTAATAAATAATTATGGGCTATATATACTGTGATATGTTGCTAGTTGAAAATGTACCATGATATAGGTTTAAGGCCATGGTGCCTAATGTTTCACATTTCATAGTAATTTATTGGGGTGTGCACGATTGTTTGAATATTCAATCTGTAATTATTATTCGAAAAATAAAAATTCTATTTGAATTTTACTACGTTTCTTTGCTGGCCGTACATGTGAATCCATGATAAATCTCAAGCACTAAGTTATAATTAAATGCACTGGGTGGCGGTATATATACTATATACTTTAATACTGTATTTATTTATGTAAGCTTGTGTGTATTGCCTAATTGTAAGCTTGTTCAGAAATGGTGACAAAAACTTAAAAAACTTAAACTTAAAAAATAACGTCTTTTTCGTTGAACGCCATTTAAATAAAATAATATTCGATTTTTATGAGCCCGAATATTAGAATGCAATATTTTTGAAAAATGCCCATCCCTAGTAAATTATGTCATAGGGTCTTGGCTACATCACTGAACAATTTGTTTTGTGTGTTTGTCTGTATTTTCACTCACAAAGAAAACATGTCAATCAGATGGAGAGATACAGAAATCTCACTTCAGTTGTTCAGAAAAGAAAGTCAACCCCGGATGCAGGCCCATCACCCAAACAACCAAAGTAACTGGAAGCCAAGAGAGTGTCACAGGTCAGTGTGGATAAAGGAATCATTGACTTCGTCATTCAAGGTCTACACCCACTCAGTGTAGTTGAGCAGCAGGGATTCATAGACCTTCTGCTTCTCCTCCAGCCCAATCTAGCAGTGATTACTCGTGGCACTCTTAAAAACAAAGTGGAGAAAGCAACACAACAAATGAAAAATAATCTGAAATTGGCCTGAAATAAAGTTGAGTTTATTGCAACCACCACAGATTGCTGGACCGCACTCAGACAGAGTTTTATAGGTGTCACTGCGCATTGGATAGATAGTGCAACTCTGCAGAGGTGCTGTGCAGCCCTAGCGTGCAAACAGCTAAAAGGGTCACATACTTTTTCTGCCCTTGCTAGTGCTCTCAACGATATACACGTGGAGTACAACATCCGCGAAAAGATCGTTTGCACAACAACTGACAATGGCTCAAATTTTATAAAGGCCTTTAGAGTCTATGGTGAGCTGGATGAAAATAACAATCCAGATACTGCACTTCAGGGTGCGAGGGCAAGTACAGGAGAAGGAGAGAGTGATGAAGAAGAAGAAGAAGAAGAAGAAGAGGGGGGAGATATCACAGGTGTCGAGTTTGCTGAAGCCGGGACAATATTGGATGAAGATAATGGCTTGGAATACCAGCTGCCAAAGCATCAACTTGCCTGCCACCTTCTCAACCTGATCTCCACCGTTGATGTCTTGAAAGCAAATGGAAATCCAGTGTACAAGCGGCTGTCTCGTTCAGCATTCTCCAAGTGTTCGAGTCTGTGGAGCAAAAGCTCAAGATCTTCCATAGCTGCTGAAATCATAGAGGATAATTGCAAACTTCAGCTCCTGAGGCCCAATGTGACACGGTGGAACTCCCTCTTCTTTGCCGTGGAGAGGATTGTGAGAATCCTAAGGGAACAAGGAGAAGGAGCAATTACAGCTGTCTGCAGTGCGCTAAAGATACCTATGTATGTACCTGCCTTTTTATTTTGATTTATTGACTGCAATATGAGGTAGCCTCGTATAATTTAATTAATGTCTTGCAGTTAAGGATGGGTTTAAATTGGCTTAATGAATACTTTCTCACTATGAATGAAATGCTATATTCATTAATCGCTCAAATTTTCTAAATTCTTATTTTTGTTGTTGTCAGGTTCACTCCTGTTGAGCTTGCTTTTCTGGCAGAGTATACAAAGACCATGAGCCCATTTTCAAAGGCGCTTGATGTTCTTCAGGGAGAGGCCAATGTGCAGATGGGATGGTTGGTACCTACAATAACACTACTCCAGGCGAAGCTCCAGCACCTCTTCATATCCTCCAAGTCCTGTAGCCATTGATTGAAGCTCTTCTAGCAGGCCTTGAAAAACGTTTTGGACAGATGCTCACAGATCCAGAGCTAATTGCCGCTGCCATTCTCGTCCCCAAATTCAAGACCTGCTGGACAAGTGATGAATGTATCCTAAAACTGGGTAAGTTTTGCACTGTTTGCTTTACGCTTATAATAATGAAAAGTCCAGCATTTGAAGTATTCCTAACTTAGTGCAAACAAAATGACAATATTGATGTAATCTTTATAGGGCTGGACCCAACTATTCGAATATTCATTCGGTGGGTTGGTATTCGATTTGAAAATTTGACATTCGAATATTTTTTTCTTTTTTCTTTTTTGCACCCCCTCGAAACGGTTCTCATTCGCGCTTGAATATGTTCAACACTATAAAATCTGACAAAATACAATACTCTTTTTTTACAATTATCTTATATAGCCTATCCATTTTTAATAGGATGGACAGTTGAAGGAACCCAACCTCGTTATACTTAATAAATATATTTGCTTCTTCTTGGCCTACTAAAGTGTTCCTGCAATGGGAATGTTCTCTGGCTAGAGCGCAGAACAGCGGAGTGTGTGTGTGGACAGAAATGCATGCCTGAGCTTGAATTTTGGGTTAAGCTGCGTTGCTTTGACATTGTGGAAAACAGAATAATAGAAACAAAATGTATTAAGATTTTTACCCGTTATTATCAATCTAAATTAATCTCGTTTTTAATTTAACTTAATTTCGTTTTTCTTTATTTAAATTTTAGTTTTTTCTTTATTTAAATTTTAGTTTTTTCTTTATTTAAATTTCATTTTTCTTTATTTAAATTTAGTTTTTCTTTATTAAAAATTTGTTTTTCTTTATTTAAATCTACCCTTTACTGTGTCACTAATTTGTTAGTCAGAAAAATATTAGACTACCTTATTAAAAGTATTGCTTAATTTAACAGACCTGTGTGTGTGTGTGTGTGTGTGTGTGTGTGTGTGTGTGTGTGTGTGTGTTTTATATCACTAGTGCAGTGTCCGTTCTCGGAGCATAAGCCCTGTCCGCGTGAGGTGCGCCGCTTCCCGCTCGCGCTGTTCTGTAGTTTATTAAAAGTTTATTCATTCTGAACGTGTGGTGTCTCGCGTGTCTATCTATATTGCACCAAATGCGACACTGCACTCCCTTGTGAAGTCGATTGGATGAACGGTTCTTGAAATAATCAAAATGCAAACGGACAGACAGACACATAGAGATTCCTGCCTTTATTAGAGAGAAGAATATGTTCAGCCCCCTCTCTCCGAAGCTTCGAATATTCGATGTTCATTACTACCGAAGCTTCGAAGCTCAAAAAATGGTATTCGGACCAGCCCTAAATCTTTATATTTTGTGTTCAAAATAATGTTATAAACCATCTTAGAGAATGTTGACATCTTATTTGGTTTTGTATTCCATAGGCTTGGACTATATCAAAAGTCACCTGAAGGAACAAGTTATTCAGGGATCACAGTGATGCTAAAATTGAGATTCTAGGACCAACTGTCTAGGAGTTATGAGCAATTTAGTAAATGTGGTCATTATAGCTCCACCTATGGGCCAATCTGGGCCATACTTTGATAGGTTCTCCTCAAATTGAGGACTACCATTTGGCCAAGTTTCAAGGTTCCAAGGTTCAACCATTCTTCGGAGGAGGACTTTTTTTCAAAGCAGTCCAGTTCCCAAGAAAATACCAAACAGCTGGAGACTTACCTGGGATCCCCAGGTGATACAATGGCTGTACAGAGACACGAGCCACAAAGTAATGCCACACATAAACAAAAACACTCATAGACAAGGCCACTAGGCCACACAAACCTAAGCCCCGAAGGACCATACCGCCAGCAATAGGCACAAAGGACAAGGCAACGATATGCCACAAGGCCATGGAGACCACATAAAACCTAAGCCCCGAAGGGCCATACTGCCGCACGGCACAAAGGACAAGGCAACAATATGCCACAAGGCCACTAGAAGCCACACAGAGACAAGATTACACAGAGACAATGGCAACTAAGCCACATAGAGACATGTAATTTTGGCCACACAGACGAGTAATCAAACCAAAACTATCGACAGATAGATAGAGCATAACACCACCACCAGTAGTTGCATAGGGATTTACCTGGACCGTTACTGGAGAGCTTGCTGAGCTTCGAGGATGGTTTTTGAATCGGGTCTTATATAAGACTCGAATGCAAAGGAAGACCATCTGCCCAGGATCTTGATAGCTGAAGTAGAAATGCTGCGTTCAGCTGCTGTAGTGGCTGCCTCAATCCTGAAGGAATGACCAGTATACTTGGAGGGAGATAAACTGCAGCTTTTGAGGACAGAAACTAGATGAGTCCTGAACCAGGCTTTAGAGAGAGGAGCTCCGTTAGATAGGATAAATAAGGGGCAATGATCTGAGGATCTCTGACGAATTTTAAGGAATTTAAGCATAGATGAGAAGGGACAGAAATTGTTGTTAATTTTTTAAATGGTTAGTGTGATGCCAAAACCTTCGGAATCAGTCTTAGAGTGCTTAAGAAAAAGTGTAAAGAATTTAGGTGAGAAGCGTAAATCAGAAAAGGAAAGACAGCGGGCAGGATCGAATTAATTGGTTGCTGAAGTTAATTCCCCCGGACGCATAAATCCGTAAAAAGCAGTTAGAAACACAGCTTCTAGCAAAATATTAGTGTATGTGGAAAAGAGGCCATTGCGGATAGAAGTGATTAATCTTTGCAATAAAAGCAACTTAAAAGGCAACTGTTTATCTGGAGAATTGCTAGAGGATTTACTTATGCCTTTGAGCAATAAACGAATGGAAGTAGCAGTGAAAAGACTTGGAAAATCAGGATTAAAATATTTTGCATAAAATTGAATGCCTGCGAGTAATCTACAAATGGATGAAGGTTTAAGATTGCGTTTTTCGATTTTGAAGACAAGAAAAGAGCAGACAGTCGTAAGCAAGATGGGAAATAAAGGAATCTGAAAGGAAAAGCAAAACATTAAAAATGAAGACCAAGCGGAAGTGTAAGCTTTATAAGTGGAAGGAGCTACTCCTTTAGACATATAATGTCTGGCTGATCAGACCAAATCATCTAATTTAGCATTGCTGCTGATAGGGGAGGGCAAGGTGTTGGATCCGTATTGGCTGAAGGGCAAAGCCGTCTGAAAGTCTGAAAACAAAAACGAGAGAGCTCATCAGCAATGACATTAGAGTGCCCGAGTATATGAGCAGTCTTGATAATGAAGTTGAAAACGACTGATTGCCAGATTAAACGTCTCACAAAAGGCATAATCATCTGGCAAGATGATCTGCCTTTATTAATAATGGCAACGGCGGCTTCATTATCGCAAAACATCATAATGCGTTTCCTTGACCACGCTGAACCCTAAATTATGCTGGCTATAACTAAAGGATAAATCTCGTAGAGCGTGGAAGAAACAGAGCCAGAAGAAGACTCAGGAAAATCGATTGACCATTTCTCTGCAAACCATTGCCCTTGAAAGAAACCCCCGAAGCCAATAGATGGGGCGGCATCGGTAAATAGAATAAGTTCTGCAGATGATTTGAAAGCATCATTGTAGAAAAATGAAATGCCGTTCCAATCGTTTAACAAACAAGTCCAAAATGTAATGTCAGACAGACATCCTTCATCTAACTGGAGTGAATCACTTAATTCTTGCACAGAATGAGCCAGTGTTAGCAAACGAGAAATAAAAGCCCTTCCTTTTGGGATTATACTCATGGCAAAATTTAGGTGACCAAGCAGAGAAAGCATGTCGCGTTTCGAAACGATACGTAAGGAGGAAAAGGTTTCCAGGAATGATCTGATCCTTAAACACCTCCTCCATCTGCTCGAGGTGAACCAAAAACAACTGATACCAGCTCTCAGTGATATGTGTCGGGTCCCCGCTCTGATAACAGTAACTTTCTCAAATGTTTACAAAACAAGCGGGAACCCAGTGTGCCTGTATCTTTCTCTATTGCTGTTCTATTACAAGATAGAAAGTCTAAGGCCTTCAATAGCCGTACAGCAAACCCATCTAATCTGGTGCCTATTACATGTGAAAGTAAGATTGATGTGGGGACAAAAAGTACGACTGTTAAGTTAGCACTTTTAAACATTCGTTCACTTAAAAATAAATCACTTCTAGTTAACGACTTAATAACCACAAACAACCTAGATGTTATGCTTCTAAATGAAACCTGGCTAGAAGACAGCTACAGTGCAACAATCCTCAATGAAGCAGCCCCTCCTAACTTTACTTTTATGAGTGTCTGCAGAGCTGTTAAGAGAGGTGGGGGTCTAGCTGCTCTTTTTAAAGATATCTATCAATGTAAGCAAATATCATTTGGGAATTACCCTTCTTTCGAATATCTGGGTATTGTGTTAAAAGGTGCTCCACGCATTTTACTTATCATTATTTACAGGCCTCCAAAATACTCTCCAGCCTTCGCTGAGGACTTTACAGAACTGTTATCAACAATTACCTCAGAGTTTGACTGTTTTGCCATTGCTGGAGATTTTAACATTCACATAGATAATGCAGAAAACAATATGGCAAAAGAAATCAAAACTGTTTTAAAAACTTTTGATCTGACTCAGCATGTACATGGGCCCACACACAATCGTGGACACACTCTAGATTTACTTATCTGTAAGGGTCTAAAAATTTCATTGATTGTTATTAAGGATGTAGCACTGTCTGATCATTTCTGTATTTTCTTTGATATATTGATCTCTCCTGCCATTGAAGCGAGATCTGTGTCTGTCAAGAAGAGATGCTTAAATGAGAACACTAGTGTCCTATTTATGAAGGCTATATCCTTAACACCAAGCATATCTGCAGACTCTGTTGATTTTCTCCTTGATTCTTTTAACTCAAAAGTTAAAGGTGTAATTGATGATATTGCTCCTGTGAAAGTCAGGAAGAAGAGTGGCAGACAAAAAGCACCTTGGAGAAACTCAACAGCAGTGCAAAATATGAAAAGACAATGCAGAAAAGCAGAGCGCATGTGGCGGAAGACAAAACTTGTAGTCCATTATAACATCTACAAAGACAGCCTTCATGCTTTCAATATGGAACTAGGCAAAGCTAGACAGACTTTCTTCTCAAATATTATAAACAGCAATTTAAACAACACACGCACTCTTTTTGCTACTGTAGAGAGACTGACAAACCCCCCAAGCCAGATTCCCAGTGAAATGCTCTCAGACAACAAGTGCAGTGAGTTTGCTTCTTTCTTCTCTGAGAAAATCAATAATATCAGAAAGGTGATCAGCACATCCTTGAGTTGCACTGGGGTCAGACAGACCAGACCACCTGAGAAAGTAGTTACTATGTCTGATTTCAAAGAAATTAATGGCAACATTTTGGAAGAAACCGTACAGCACCTTAAAACATCAACCTGCGCTCTTGACACACTTCCCACATCTTTTTTCAAAAGTGAGTTAAACAGTCTAGAAGCAGATCTTCTAGAAGTGGTAAATGCCTCACTTCTCTCTGGTAGTTTTCCAAACTCCCTGAAAACTGCAGTTGTCAAGCCCCTCCTGAAAAAGAGCAATCTGGATAAGACCATATTAAGCAACTATAGACCGATCTCAAATCTTCCTTTCATAGGCAAGATCATTGAAAAAGTTGTCTTCAATCAGCTGAACAAATTCTTGAGCTTGAATGGATCCTTTGACCATTTTCAATCTGGTTTCCGACCGCACCACAGCACAGAGACAGCGCTCATAAAGATAATAAACGATATTCGCTTAAATACTGATTCAGGCAAATTATCGGTGCTGGTACTACTCGACCTCAGTGCTGCATTTGACACTGTCGATCATAACATACTTCTTGACAGGCTGGAAAACTGGGTGGGGCTTTCCGGGATAGTCCTAAAATGGTTCAGGTCATACTTAGATGGGAGAGGTTATTATGTGAGTATAGGAGACCATAAGTCTGAGTGGACATCCATGACATGCGGAGTCCCTCAAGGCTCAATTCTTGCACCACTCCTGTTCAACCTGTATATGCTCCCAATGAGCCAAATAATGAGAAAGAACCAAATCTCTTACCACATCTATGCAGACGACACACAGATTTACTTAGCCCTATCGCCTAACGACTACAGCCCCATTGACTCCCTGTGCCAATGCATTGATGAAGTAAACAGTTGGATGTGTCAAAACTTTCTTCAATTAAACAAAGACACAACTGAAGTCATTGCGTTTGGAAACAAAGATGAAGTTCTCAAGGTGAACGCATACCTTCACTCTAGGGGTCAAACAACTAAAAATCAAGTCAGGAATCTTGGTGTGACACTAGAGTCAGACCTTAGTTTCAGTAGTCATGTCAAAGCAATAACTAAATCAGCATACTATCATCTGAAAAATATTGCAAGAATAAGATGCTTTGTTTCCAGACAAGACTTAGAGAAACTTGTGCATGCTTTCATCACCAGCAGGGTGGATTACCGTAATGGACTCCTCACTGGCCTTCCCAAAAAGACCATAAGACAGTTGCAGCTCATACAGAACGCTGCCGCTAGGATTCTGAGCAGAACCAGAAAATATGAACATATCACACCAGTCCTCAGGTCTTTACACTGGCTCCCAGTTAAATTTAGGATTGATTTTAAAGTATTATTACTGGTATATAAATCATTCAATGGCCTAGGACCTCAATACATTGCAGATATGCTCACTGAATATAAACCCAACAGATCACTCAGATCATTAGGATCATATCAGCTAGAAATACCAAGGGTTCACTCTAAGCATGGCGAATCTGCTTTTAGCTATTATGCCAGCCGCAGCTGGAACCAGCTTCCAGAGGAGATCAGATGTGCTCCTACAGTAATCACATTCAAATCCAGACTCAAAACACATCTGTTTAGCTATGCATTTACTGAATGAGCACTGTGCCAATGCTCGTCCGACTGTTTGTACTGTACTGTATTTTATTTTATTTTTCTAAACTGTTTTAATTATTCTTATTTCTTTTATTATTTTAATTTCTTCTATGTAAAGCACTTTGAATTGCCATTGTGTATGAAATGTGCTATATAAATAAACTTGCCTTGCCTTGCCTTGCCTTGCCTTAAAAGCTTTTTGTGAGGAAGAGATGCTTGCATTTTGACTGTATCGAGAGAAATGCTTAGGAATTCAAGCGAAGTGGAGGGGCCCAGTGTTTTTTTCTGCAGAGAGGGGAACACCAGCATCGCTAAATACCTGTTTAACCCTCTGGGGTCTAAGGTGTTTTTGGGGCCCTTGGGATGTTTTGACATGCCCTGACATTTGTGCTTTTTTCAGTTATTTATAAACATATTAATGGCAAAGGTGTAAATTCACTCTATATATAGCACAAACAGGGCTACCATAATATGTGAGCAACATGTATGTAGATGTTTGTATTTTTAAGAGAATAATGTTTATGCGTGGTTATTGAAAAAGATAAAAATGAAAGTTGCTGAAATAAGACCACAAAACTCATACTAAATATGTGTCCACAAGACTTTTGACTAATGGATGTTGTCGCTTCGAGTTCTGGCTTCAAAATTATGTGAAAATAGTCTTGCTTTATCGTTCACATAAAACAATACATTGATTTAAATTGTGTAAGACAGGTTTTGCTTGGAAAGCCAATATGCGAGGGGGGCGTGAAGGAGGAGTAGTTTACACCTGAGAATACAATGTCCCACCCATTATGCGTAATGACTTGCATAATGAGCCATTCATTCAGGTGTGACACTGACTGAGCCACAAGAATGAATGCAAGGACAAAAGATATATTTAGAAGAAGACTTATATTGACCATTTAAGATTTTGCTTACATCTATCTTGTAAATATGTTTTGCTATTTTATTAAAAAGGTTACAATTACAACAATAATTACAATTTCAACAATATTTCAAGTGTACTTTTTCTTTGTAAAAAAATTATTATAGGCCTACATTTTATCATATGTATTCATTAGTTTGAATATAGCCAACATTGGAACAGCTAACATCTTAGTTGATGACTTTATTTTTGACAAAAATATTATTTTATATATATATATATATATATATATATATATATATATATATATATATATATGTATGTATGTATGTATGTATATATATATATATATATATGTGTATATATATATATATATATATATATACACATGTACATATACATATACATATATATATATATATATATATATATATATATATATATAGAACATATGAACAGAAATTGCTAAACAAAAGCTTATTTGATGTGGCAGTATATTCTACAGTAAAAACTGTACCCAAATCTAGTCAACAAAATGTTGTCTTTCATACTTCGCCTGACTGTAACGTTGTTTTTATGAAATATTAGGGCATATAAAGGTTAATTTGCAGTTTAATACGTTGCTTATACAAATAGCCTACATTTTATTTCAACATATTTCAGTCGATTTTTACTCTCATCTCAGTATAGCAATACAGTTTGCTAAAACATCATCATTCATTCACACACAGAAACGCGATTCAAATTTAAACTGTCTTTTTGCGAGCTGTGGTAAACAGCGCGCATCTCTGGGGTTCATTCATTCACACACAGAAACGCGATTCACTTGAGAAGGAAAAAAACTTACTACAGTATTCCTCAGCTCAGCGGCATCCGTTGCTCCTCGAAATACCAGCACTTCTGAGGTACATTTTCCATTATTATTATTACGATAGTATTATTCCTCACAGCGCTGCGAGACGGTGTGAACAAGTACAATGATCTGATTAAACTTGATGTGTTTTCTCGAGCTGATATGGGGGCGTTCACAGTTTGCGTGGATTGCCTCAGCCATTTGCGTTTGAATAGCGCGCGCTCTCCGTGGGCGGGGTCACATTAAAAATAATTAGATGAGATGAGAACGACTGACATCTCGCTCTTTTCTTACAGATTACATGAACTGAGAATATTTGTTTTTTATATAAATTACTTCATTTAAAAGAAGAGAATTCAAGCTTCATGCCTGTGTGTCTGTATGCCTGTTTGACTGAGTATTCGCTGAGTTATTGTTCATTTTCGGACGCGTTTCAGAATGGACTACACTGACAGAGAGAAAGCAGAACTCGCATCATATTTATTTTTCTTTATTTGGCAAAAAGCACAACACTTTGTTTTTATTGTGAGTATACACAAAAATAATACACACTTAACAGAATCGATTGATGTATGAAACTTGTTTGTAATATCAAAGTCAACAGAGCAAAATGAATCTCTTTTGAACTGATAAGAAAAAAAGCGAGCTGGTATCGCCGGCGATACCGCCGACCCCAGGGAGTTAAGTATGTTGAGAATAGAAGATTGGGAAGATGGAAAATCGATCAGCAAAAAATCATAGAGTAAATGCAAAAGTCAAGTCAAGTCAAGTCAAGTATATTTGTATAACGCTTTTCACAATACAGATTGTATCAAAGCAGCTTCACAGTATTAAATTAAAATAATACAACAAGGTTTGTTTCTAGTGGAATTTATTGATTGATAAAATCAAATTAAATATCCCCAAAATATCCCCAACTGAGCAAGCCAAAGGCAACAGTGGCAAGGAACCGAAAAACTCCATCAAGTGACCTAATGGTGTCCTAAAACTCCATCAGGTGACCCAATGGAGAAAAAAAAAACCTTGGGAGAACCCAGGCTCAGTCGGGGGCCAGTTCTCCTCTGGCATTTATGAACTAGAGGCCGGATTGTAGTTTGAACTGTAAGATTAAAAATATTATATGAATGCCTGGCTGAAGAGATGCGACTTTAATCTAGTTTTAAACTGGGAGAGCGAGTCTGAGCAACGAACAGTATCAGGAAGACTATTCCAGAGTTTTGGGGCTAAATGTGAAAATGCTCTCCATCCTTTGGTGGTTCTGGATATCCTAGGTATGACCAAAAGCCTTGAATTTAGTGATCTTAAAGAGTGCGATGGATTATAGGGTGATAGAAGATCCGTTAAATAGACTGGAGCTAAGCCGTTTAGGGCTTTATAAGTCAGTAGCAATACCTTGTAATTAATACGGAACTTTATAGGTAACCAATGCAGTGATGATAAAATCGGTGTTATATGATCATATTTTCTTGATCTAGTAAGAACTCTAGCGGCGGCATTTTGGACTAACTGTAGCTTGTTTATTGAGGATGCAGGACAACCAGCTAATAAAGCATTACGGTAATCTAGTCTTGAGGTCATGAATGCATTAACTAACTTTTCTGCATCAGAAACTGATAGCATATTACATAGCTTAGTGTTGATTTAAGAATCTTGCTTTCCCCTGTTGTTTAATTTCATGGAAACAGACACCAGTGATTTTGCCAAAAGATATCTCGTATTTATTTAATTAATATAAAACATAGGAGAGAGAGACATTGGACTAGCGAAGATCTAATTCAGCTGCTCAGTCATCTTTCCATTATTTCCATCTCTTCTCTAATTTTCGGACAAACAGGGCTTGGTTTTTATATCCCTTACCAAGGAAAAAACTACATCTCCATAGGAACACATACATTTAGCAGAAGAACATGTGGTTTCCATTAACGTTGGAATGTATTCCCCATACTATGCTTGATGAAAAACTGCATATACATTTCAGTCCAGCAGCACACTCAAAGTCCCCCAAAGTCTCCCAAAGTCTCTCCCACATATTCACAAATACAATGAGTACAAATGATTATGAATGTATATAAAAGGTATAAAAGAGATACATAATACTACTGATTACGAATATTAATGAAAGGTAAAAAAGTAATAATAATACTAAAAACATAAAACTTCAGTCCCTCCACTGGAACTACGGCCGTCAGTTCCACCATCATTCCCAGGTGGCCAACCTATAGAAGTGATAGTGAGGAGGAAAAGCAGACCAAGAAATAGATATAAAGAATAGAAGACTAGAAACAGAAATGAAAACAAAACAAAAAGTAAAGAACAAAGAACCCCAACCCATGTTATGTCCCCGCATACTATGTGTCATTTAACATCTATGTGTATGTATTTAAAAATAAACCCCAATCATCTAAGGAAAGAAAAAGTAATAAGTCTTCTGCCAGTGCCTTGACTCGTTAATTACTTAACTCCTCAAGTTCCTGGCCAAAACAACAAACTAAAATAAACGTTGATGTTAAAGGATCCTATCCCTTGGGGTAGAAAATCAGTAAGCGGGTGTTCATTGTTTGTGAGGTTGTGTTTTGTATGTAATGTAGAATGTGTAAAATCTTCTATTTCACACCGAATTTCCCGTTCCCGGTTCTATCCATTTGGTTAGTAATAACCAATTTAACAGGTTTGGTACTTTTCTTCCTAGTGACACATATGATGATATTTATTGCTAACAGAATCACCAAGACTACTACCATAGTCAAAACTATCCATTCTGACCATGACAGATTTCCTGGAATTTTAGTTAATTTTGTCTCAGACATCAATTTAGCTATTCCATTCGCTACGATGACATGACCCATTGCTTGAATTCCCTCCTCTTGGGCTGCCTTAACACTTCCTTTAACTCTCTTAACCATTTCAAAGAGTTCATAATTCCTCTCCTCCACCAAATCATTATTCCACCACTGTGCCTCTAACTGCAACAATTGCACATGTGGAACATGAATTCCACCCAAATAAAGAGGATAGAGAATCTCAACGCAAAATGGATCAGGAGGAATTGGACATAACTTCCCTCCGTAAATCATATTTTCACTTATTCCATCATGTAATATGCACCACTGTGCTTCTGACACCTGCCATGCACCTGTGGCTTGATCTAAAGGAACTACTTCCCAAACTGCAGATCAATTAAGAGATAAACTGAACATTGTAGAGCATGAGCAAATTACCCACTCATGTTCCTCAACACAACAGTCTGTGGTAGAAATCATTGGTGTATCACCTTCAGCCCAATATCCATTCTTTCCTAATCTAATTACTGAATTACCTTGTCTAACCCCCATTGATTGGAATTGTCTAACTGTCATAATATTACGTTTCCCATATTGAGGCCATACCATAAACAAGGGTAATGTTCCAGAACCTGACAACAAATTTTCATTAATGACAATTTTAATTAATGGAACATGCTTAGCAGAAGTCAAATTAAGTTGATTACCGAAAACCACTAACACAGATTCCACTATTCGCTCAGGAATTTGACCCATTCGAATAACTTGAATATCCTCTACCATTTGATCCTTCAAATTTTGAGCCAGAAATAAACACGCTGCACGATGCGTCTCAAAATTAGATGACTTTGTTAATGCATCTGCCAATTCCTTCGCTGCGTTATTAAGATGCTGACCCGCTGCTATAATATGTAGAGAACCTTGAAGAGCCTCAGTGAGTCCTTTCCCAGTCATTGTTCCCACCCACTGAGTATATTTGCTTAATTGATTCATTTGAGCAGTATTACTAATTGAATTGACAGAACCAAATACCCCCGCTATATCTCCCCATATACTTCGAGATTTACGATTTCGACTTCTCAGAGGATCTTTAGAGGTATAATATTTAATTTTTTTTTCCAACCAACTCCGTATTTGTGTGAAATTTCCACAATAGGACTGATCAAAAACAGTAAGAAGAGATATCAAGTTATAATTAATGCGTTGTCGCACCATATGGGCTTCATTTATCAAGGTTTTGGTTTCTTTTGCTAACAAGATACCATGAGCTGGTGCCGTAGTCGTATTTGGGCAAGTATTAGCTTTGTTTGTCTTTTCCGCAGAAAGATAAAAACACCGTCCAATTTCCCCAGTTTCTAGTTCAGTCTCACAATATTCATTTGCATCTTCCGAATGCCAAACTCTTATGTAATTTCCCTTGAATCTGGTTGTCCCTGAGGTAGTATCCCTTAGAAACCCCTCACATGGCAACACTATGGGATAGATACAGCCTTGGGCTAGTGAATCCCATATTGTAAGCATGTGGGTCCGATTCAAAATGAAGTTCATTTCCACATTAGTAGATGTTATGAGGTCTAACCCCACAATTTCACATTGTTCTTTTGAACAAATTTCTCGTCTTTGAGCACTACCAGAATACCCCCCATCTTTCACCGGCCAAATTATTCTGCTTTTGTAACATTGATGATGAAAGTTACATCCACCATAGATGCCCTCACGATATTTATCAAGATCTTTATCATTACATGGCACCCAATCCCATAATCCCCATTTGGAAATAAAGGGAAGAGTAAAACGTTGGCCTGATTTCAGAGTTGCATTCCGAGTGATTCCTTGAACTCGAGGAGTCCATAAAGCCTGGCTTCCTTGGTAAATGCCAAGTAAAATGAAAAATAAGCATACCATTGTTGCTGGGTATCGAGAATAACTTGCAACCATCTCTAATCAATGTCAATGGAAATGATCCCTGAAATGGAAGCAGAGAAATAATTAAACATCACTTCTTTATTCCCAATCTTTAAAGCTAATGGATGAACAGTGCTCAATATCAGGCCATAAGCCATCATTATCATTTTGTTCATTCACTAAGCAAGGTTTAACTTGTGACCAATGATACCATCTATCTGTTCCTACACCCTTCCCTTTAAGGCAAACACTTGTATCGGTTGTTAAGAGTATCTCATATGGTCCCTCCCATCTAGGCTCTAAACCTTTCCTAGCAATGCGTTTGACCATAACAAAACTGCCTAACTCAGGAATGTGTGGAATATCAGTAGTGGTATGTTTTTCATCCCATTGCTGTTGAGCTTCTCGCACTTTCTTATTATTGTCTTTGGTAGCTTTGTCCAGCATTGTTAGATAGCGTCTTAACTTCTCTTGGAACAAAGTAGAATCTCCTCCCGTTCCCGCAGGTGGCGGAGCATCAGGAGGTAGGACCATTGCTCTTCCAGTCATCAGTTCAAAAGGAGTTAGTCATGTTACTCTGTTTGGAGTTGCTCTCAAGTTCCACAGAATAGCAGGTAATAACTTATGCCAACCTTGGCCAGTTTGCAGAATGGCTTTGGTAAGAGCGGTTTTCAACGATCTGTTCATTCGTTCTACCATGCCTGAGCTTTCCGGATGGTACGGAATGTGAAACTTCTGTTTGATCCCCATCAATTTCATTGCTTCCTTCATCAGTTTTCCAGTGAAGTGAGTTCCATTGTCAGAATCAATTTCATATGGAAGACCCCAGCGAGGAAAAACTTCTTCCACCATTACTCGTGCTGCCGCTTCAGCTGTGCAAGTTCTCGTAGGGAATGCTTCCACCCACCTAGTAAATCTGTCCATGATTACTAGAATGTATTGGTACCCTCCACTGGGTGATAAAGGTCCTGTGAAATCGATTTGGAGGTGTGTCCATGGACCTGTTGGTCTGGGTGCATGTGACATTCGCACCTTTACAGATTTTCCCACATTTGCTTTCATGCAAATTAAGCATCTTCTACAGTAATCATCAATGTCTCTCATCATTCGTGGCCACCACCACGTCTCGCTGATTTGAGCTTTCATTGCTTTTGCTCCAGCATGCACTTTTCCATGATACAGCTGCATTAGTTCTCTTCTTGTTCCAATCGGCATCACCACTTGTCCGGTTGGAATTCTCCAAATGCCTTGATCATCCTCTTTCGCTCCTGCTTTTATCCATTGTTCTTTCTCTTCATCTGTCTCTGTTTGATATGACAGAAGATGGCGCTCAGGATTATCTTTGCTGTTTTCCTGTACCATGGTAACAGGAGTAAGAGGTAGTAAAGCTGCTTCTCTAGCTGCTGCATCTGCTGCCGCGTTTCCTTGACTTTCTTTGGACTTGTCTGATTGATGTGATTTTACTTTGATCACGGCTGCTTCTCTTGGTAAGTGACATGCTGCAATCAAGCGACGAATTATGGAAGCGTGTTGTATTTCGCTCCCGCTACTAGTAATAAGTCCACGTCTTTTCCACAGAGCAAGATAGTCATGGACCACACCAAAAGCATAACGACTATCTGTGTAGATGTTGACTCGATCTCCTTCTGATAGTTCAAAAGCTTCCGTAAGTGCCGTGAGCTCAGCTACTTGTGCTGAAAATTGCCCAGGAAGAGCTCCTTTCTTCACAACAGTTCCATCAGCTTCCACTACAGCCCATCCAGTATGTCGTTTTCCATCAACGTAATAACTGGATCCATCAACCCATAACTCTTTATCTGGATTTTCAAGAGGGATTGGATTAACAGGACCATGGCTTTCCTCTTCTACTTGTTTTTCACACTCATGTGGTGTTCCCTCATGTGGTTCTAGCATCATTGTTGCAGGGTTAAGGGATGTGTCTCTGATTATTTCCACTCTCAAATCCTTGTTCAACAAAGTTGCTTCCCATTTTGCTCTTCTTGCGTCAGTTATGGTCTTGATGTTTGTGTTGTTCAACAACGTCACTATACTGTGTGGAGTGTGAAGTATGATGGTTTGTGCTCCTATCAAATTTTCCACAGCATCCACTGCCCATGTGGCACCATCGAGAGCTTGTATACATCGTGGTTGACCAATCATTGTGACAGGAATCTTTGTAGAAAAGTATCCAACTGGTCTGTATCGATCACCTGGTTTTTGACACAGTACTGCTGAGTAGGTCTCATTTCCCACCCTGGTCCACAAATGGAATGGCAATCGTCCATCGGGAAGTCCCAAGGCTGGGGCTGATGTCAGTTTCTCTTTCATAGATGTAAATGCTTCCTCAGCTTCTGGTGTCCAGGTTATCTGCTCCACTCCAGGCTTTCCTCCCTTGTACAAGTCGATGAGAGGACTAGTGATGCTGGCAAAATCAGGTATATACTGGCGACAGTAGTTGAAAAGTCCCATCACCTTCCGTATTCCTGTAACTGTTAGAGGTTTTGGGAGTTGCCGTAATGCCTCTACACGCTCTGTTGTCATTCTCCTTCCCTCGACAGATATTTCTTGGCCCAAGTAGATAACCTTGGTTTTGGCCAACTGTGCTTTGTCGGGGTTGACTTTGAATCCTCCTTTCCTAAGGGCTTGTAGGACAACATTCAGAGCAAATATATGGCTGTTTTCATCTGGGCTTGCAATCAACAAGTCATCAACATATTGGATGCAAACACTCCCTGAACTCTCAATTTCAGCTTTTCGCTCCATTAAGAACTGATCCAAAGTTCTATGGAATACCACAGGAGATAGATTAAGTCCTTGTGGGAGTCTGTTCCAGACAAACTGTTTTGCCCCCACTGTGAAGGCCAATTTCTCTTGAGATCTTTCGTCAATAGGTATAGACCAGAAAGCCGACAGTACATCTAATACTGTGAAAATTCTTGCGTTTCCTGGAATATCATTCAGAATGGTGGCTGGATTGGCCACAATAGGATGCGGTTTTGGTGTTACACTGTTAAGTCTTGTGTAATCGATGGTTAATCTCCATGAGTTATCCGATTTCTTGACAGGCCATACAGGACTATTAGTGGTTGATGAAGATTGTCTGATGATTCCTTCAGCTTCCAAGTCTGCCACTATCTCTTCCACAGCTTGTCTTGCTTCAGGTCGGATAGGGTATTGTTTATGAGGGGCATGTATCGGTCCCTCAATAACAACAGGGTCAATGTTGGCTTTACCGCAATCCAATTTGTGTTTAGCCCAAACATCTGGATATAAACTGCACAGAAGTCCCCACACACCATCTTTTCCCCAATCTCTGATAATTGGTTTTGCTGTACCAACAGACGTTAGATTACATGTGCGATCTTCGTGTGGTATTATTCCAGCTGTTGTAGCGATTTGACGACTGTCGGTAAATATGATCATGTTCAACAGTGGAAGAATGTCCATGCCAATTAGGCTTCCTTGTGAATTCGGCCCTACCCAGAAAGATGTCCATAAGACTTCATCTTCATGTATTTGCAAAGGAACTTGTATACTTTTGCGAAATTTAGTGATACCTCCTCCAACTCCTTCAACTTCCATAGTTTCATCTGTTGTAGGTAGGTTCAGATCTGTTATCGAAATCGCTGCTCCTGTGTCAACCAAAATGTCACATGGGTGGCCCCCTATCAATGCATTGACGAAAAGGCGATTGTCTCTTTTCTTACTAATACAGGGGGCCACTGATTCCTATTGCGGATGCATAATTCCCTCTATGAGCTGACGGACTTGCGCTTCAGTCCACGTCTTCCCTTGAGAGGTTTCATCATTTTTTTTCGCACTGACTTGTTTAAATGATGGACCTTGACCTTCTGCTCCACCTCCTTTAGCCCAACAATCTTTTATTGAGTGGCCACGCTTTCCACAGTTGGTGCAGAAAATCATCCTCTTCTTTGTGTCCATGTTGTATTGAGCTGTTGCCACTCCTCTTCGATTTGGCTTGTTTCCTTCTTCCTTGTTTGATCTCATAGCCATCTCTAAACACCCAGCCCATAGTAAAATCTGATCATATGTCTCACCTGGATTGACTCCAAGTGATAAGGCTTGTTGGTATTTTGTACTAAGTCCATCCACAAGTGTGTCAGTGAACTGTACATCATCTCTGTCAGGTTGTTTCTTAGCACAGAGAGCCCATCTCTCGTAAGCATTCCACTTACGCAGAGCATATTCATCTGGAGATTCATCATCCTTTTGCTTAATCAATGTCACTAATGTGAAAGGAATCTTTCCACTGCCCAAGATTTCTTGGATTTCTTTTCGAAACACATCTAATGCTTGCCAAAGACCCAGGGGTCGCCCCTGGTCATCAACCCACAAATTTATCCATTGGGCTGTGGTTATCGAAGCTGGCAAGCGTTCCCATCTGTCTCTTGGGATTTTAGCTTTCACAATGGTGTGTATGTCTTTTAATGTCATTTGATGTGCTTCAACCAGAGAGTCTAATTCTCGCCAAAACTCTGTGTTTGGATCTTGTTTCTTCAGAGGAGGCAAGGCTGTGAGAATGGCTTGACGCTCTCCTGGTGTGAATGGTCTCTCTTCTGTCATCATTTCAGATTGTAAGTCTTCCCTTTTAACAACAGGTGAAGAAAATTCAGGACCGATCTTGTCAACTGTGATCATGTCGTCATCTCTTGTCTCATCATCCCAGTCAGATCCATAATTACGAGCTGGTGTACATCGCAACATGTCTCTGTTTGGCTGGGCTGATTTAGATCTTGTTATTACTGGAGCTGCTTGTGCAGATGCAATGTACATCTTGTCAACTGGACCTCCATTTGATCTTGTAGGTTGAGACTGTGTCACAGGTTTAGATGAACTTGTATATTGTTCGGGCAAAGCTGGATAGATTGGTTTATAAGGAGGAGGCGTTACTGTGGTTGTGGATTTCACTGGTGGTTGTGAATATTTTCTTTCCGCTTCAGTTATTATATTTGTCCAATCTGGATCAAACGAATCATCATTGGTTGTATTTTCTCCATCTGAACATTTAATAGACATGATTTTGTTCAACTTATTAAATGCTTCGATTTGAGGCTTCATTACTTCAGCAAATGGAACTGGACCGCCATTTATATCACAACAAATTCCACCTTGCTTTACAATCCAATGAGCTGCCAGTATTGGAAATGCTTGTGATTTTATCTTGTCTTTTTGAGACTCGAACCAGTGTAACTGTGCATCCATATTTGCATTTATGTCAAGTCCTTTTTTTAAAAGCTTAGCTTGTTTCTTGTTCTTTCTTTCAAGGTACCAAGCCGAAATTGTTCTGCTGTTACAGTCACTTTCTGCCATCTTGCAAAGTTACTTTGTGCTGCTCAGAACAGCAGGGATGTGTGTGTCTGTGAGTGTGTTTCTCTAAGGGTGGGGCTATGGTACTCTGCTTCTCTCTCGCTCTCTCTGTATATTATGTGTGTGCGCTCAGAACTGCAAGCCTATGTATGTGTGTGTATGCATATGTGCATGTATGTATGTGTGTGTGTGTGTGTGTGTCAGAGGCTACCCTTCTTCTCTCTCTCTCCCTCCCTTCTCCAAACTACAGTATATGTGTGTGTGAAGGTATGGAGCAAATTCTGAAGGGAGGGGCTGCCTCACTCTTTCTCCCTTCACAGAACAAAATAAATTTTTATAGAAAAGTTAACTTCAATGTTTTTCAGTATTTTGTTTAGGTTCCAGTTAACTCAAAACAAATTTTTTTAATTATTTTTTAAATATTTGTGGATTTTCTCTCAGATTAATTTCTTGTTTTCTTTTTCCTTTTTTTTTCTTTCTTTAAGCTTACTCTGATCAGTATCCTCAAAATATTTGAACAGCTTTACGGTCAAAGTTGGAATGCACGCGATCCTAACTATTTTAACTCGTATTACTCCAGCGTGTTAATGTTTTAGAGTTTTTCCCTGCCATCGTTTTAAACAGACTCGCCACACTTAACCGCTCATGTCAATCGAGCTTTGCTTGTGTTTCACCTCCTCGCCTCGAGTACGAATCTTCCGTGTGTTGGATATATTTTAGAGATTACTCTGCCATCGTTTTAAACAGTCTCGCCATATTATCCAACCACCAATCAGTGACAACCAGCAAATAATAGTTTTACCGTCTTACAGCTAATTCTCCCAAATTTTTGACTAGATGGTCTTTTTTCTAAAAAAGATCCTTCTCAATCCCAGCATATCAAATAACTTTAGAGGTTTACTTTTCAGAGAACTTAAATAAGCCAAATTAAATTGAATTATTTTAATTTTTTTATTATACTATGTTTTATATTCTTTGGCAAAACCACAGGCTCCTTAAACAACACAGTTCTTTTTAGCAGTTACAGTCATTGTCTCTAATCATCAGGCAGACTTAGAACTTTTATATAAGGGAAAAAGTCTTACCTTGAGACATTATTTCTGGATATACTATCTTGTTCTTCGTGACGCCAAATTGTTGATTTAAAAATCTTGCTTTCCCCTGTTGTTTAATTTCATGGAAACAGACACCAGTGATTTTGCCAAAAGATATCTCGTATTTATTTAATTAATATAAAACATAGGAGAGAGAGACATTGGACTAGCGAAGATCTAATTCAGCTGCTCAGTCATCTTTCCATTATTTCCATCTCTTCTCTAATTTTCGGACAAACAGGGCTTGGTTTTTATATCCCTGACCAAGGAAAAAACTACATCTCCATAGGAACACATACATTTAGCAGAAGAACATGTGGTTTCCATTAACGTTGGAATGTATTCCCCATACTATGCTTGATGAAAAACTGCATATACATTTCAGTCCAGCAGCACACTCAAAGTCCCCCAAAGTCTCCCAAAGTCTCTCCCACATATTCACAAATACAATGAGTACAAATGATTATGAATGTATATAAAAGGTATAAAAGAGATACATAATACTACTGATTACGAATATTAATGAAAGGTAAAAAAGTAATAATAATACTAAAAACATTAAATGATGAAATTTGAGTCTTCACTTAGCAATGTTTCTAAGGTGGAAAAAGGCTGTTTTTGTAACATACGAAATATGATTTTCGAAAGACAGGTTGCAATCGAGTATAACACCCAGGTCTTTTACTGTAGAGGATAAAGTAACAGGACATCCTGCGATGTTAAAGTTGTATTGTGAGATAAGTAATACCTCTGTTTTGTCTGGATTTAATAAAAGAAAATTACGCGTCATCCAATCTTTTATATCTTTAACCCTCTGGGGTCTGAGCTGTTTTCTGAGCCTGGAGGTGTTCTGACATGCTCTGACATTTGTGCTTATTTCTGTTACTTGTGACATTTTCATGGCTAAAGTCTGATTACACTGTATTCAGCACAAACTCTGCTACAATAATATATCAGCAGCATGTATGTAAAAGTTTGTAGTTTTGAGATAATGACATTTACGCGCGGTTTGTGAAAATACCAAAAAAAATTGTCACTGAAATAAGGTCATGAAACCCATACTGATTATTTCTTCACAAGACTTTTGAAAATTGTATCACGTAGCCTAGAATATTTGCTCCAAAACTATGTGAAAATCACCCTGACTGCTCATTCAGAGAAGACAATATATTGATTTAAAATTTCTAAGACGTGTTTTGTGTGAAAAAGCAATATGCGAAGGGGTGGATCATCTCATTAATATGCAAGCTTTTCAAGTCAAGTCAAGTATATTTGTATAGCGCTTTTCACAATACAGATTGTATCAAAGCAGCTTCACAGTATTAAATTAAAATAATACAACAAGGTTCACACCTGAGAAAGACAAAGACACTCCCTAATGGCCCTATTAGGAGCTAACAGGCCCTGTCATTCTGAGCAACCTTGCACAAAGAATGAGGAGATTTAAAAAAGAATGGCTTTTTGATTGGATTTATTAACACAACATAATCCAAATATACACAACAAATGACAAAAAAGCACTTATTGAAAACAATGATCCAAAGACAGAACCCTTTCTGCCATTCCTAAAAACATTGTACATACCTTTCATTTCCAAGGTGTTTGATTTTCACTTTACCATGTTCATGTACAGAGATTCATGTCAGTGGCATCTGGTCCCTGAAAAAAAAAAAAAAGTGAACATACTGATATCAAGAGAAATAGGGAATATAGTTCTAAAATGTATTGGGAATAAATTTTAGATTTTTCTGGTTCAAATTGCTTTTTAAAATTCACAGAATACACACACACACACACACAAATGTTTCCAACAATATATAATATAATGAACACCAGGTTTGTTGTGCCTTGTAAGCAGTAGGCTATGCACAGTGCGTTTCAAACGCGATCGCGCTCCAAATATGATACATTCAAAACCAGAGCTCGCTCCAAAATATGAAACATTATGGTTACCATATTATACATATCTACGTTTGAGCAGATATCCACAAACACAGTAACAGTAAACACGGGTCTAAATATTATAATATTCACCATATATCTAGCAACAGTTCAACTGCAATGTGAAATTTATGCAACAATAACAAACTAATATGTAAGAATTTCTTACCTTACATCTTTCTTGTCTTCAAATCGCGTTCTTCTTCTTCTGAGGTAAATCCAATGTAAGCTCACGGCACGTCTTTCAAACTCGACGAAAAGCAGAGACTTGTGAAGTTTGTTGGTGCTTTGTTTTTGAGGTAATGAGCGCGTTCGCGTTCCATGTGGAGATTTGCATGTGAATGTCTTTTGGGCTCGTAGGCGTGGTCAAATAAAAAAATAATTAGGAAGCGTTTGAGAAGCTGGACATCTTGTTGGTTTTATACAAATTACTTAAACATAGAATATTTGTTTTCAGTTTGAATCCGATCATTTAAAAGTACACACTTAAATGTTTATAAAGGTATATGGCTCATAAATGTGTGACAAGTATTCGCTGAGTTTGGTTTCAGTTTATAGACGTGCTCAAGAAAAAAAAGTTCACCGCGACGGGGAGGCAGAAAGCACACCCTGTTTATTTTCTTTATTTTACAAAAACACAATGTTTTGATTTGATTGTAAGTGGACACATACAAAAGTAGAAATATCACAGATTATTTTTTTATATTTCTTTTTTCTGTATGACCATAAATGACGGAGTAATTTAAGTTTATAGTGCTACAATGTGAAGAAAATCCAGCAAAACGCGCGGGCGCGTTTGTTGACCTCAGAGGGTTAACACACTCTGTCAATTTGGATAATTTAGCGTTTTCATCTGGCCGTGATGAAATATATATTTGAGTGTCATCAGCATAACAATGGAAACTAATTCCATGTTTCCTTATAATATTTCCAAGTGGCATCATATATACTGAGAATAACAGAGGGCCTAACACAGATCCCTGCGGCACTCCATAGTTTACTGGAGTTATGATCGATTTTTCTCCATTTAAATAGACAAAATGGTAGCGGTCAGATAAGTATGATTTGAACCAGCTTAATGCTTGTCCTTGAACACCAGTATAATTTTGTAGTCGATCTAAGAGTATTGTGTGATCTATAGTGTCGAACGCAGTGCTAAGATCAAGTAAAACTAGTATTGAGATACAGCCTTGGTCAGAAGCTAAAAGTAAATCATTTGTGATTTTAACGAGCGCAGTTTCAGTGCTATGGTGCGGTCTGAATCCAGACTGAAACTTTTCATAGATATCATTTTCTTGCAAGAAAGAGCCCAGTTGAGCGGACACCACTTTTTCTAATATTTTAGACATAAATGGAAGATTTGAAATGGGTCTATAATTTGCTAGGTTATTATGATCTAATTGTGGTTTCTTAATGAGTGGTTTTATAACTGCCAGTTTAAATGTTCTTGGAACATGACCTAAAGATAAAGACGAGTTAATAATATTAAGGAGAGACTCTTCCACTACAGGTAACACTTCTTTCAGTAGTTTAGTTGGTATAGGATCTAATAAACATGTTGTTGTTTTAGATGAAGTGATACGTTTATTTAACTCTTTTTGTTCTATAGTTGTAAAGCACTGTAATTGTTCTTGCGGGGTGATAATTGAGGCTGAATTATAAGGCGCAATTGAAGATTGAATGTTTACAATTGTGGTTCTGATGCTTTCTATTTTCTCAGTGAAGAACTTCATGAAATCATTACTACTGAACTGTAACGGGATATTTTGTTCGGGTGACGTCTATTTATTTGTTAGTCTAGCCACGGTGTTAAATAAAAACCTTGGATTATTTTGGTTATTTTCTATTAGTTTGCGGAGGTGCTCAGCCCTGGCCGCTTTTAGGGCCTTTTTATAACGTGACATACTGTCTTTCCACGCGATTCTAAAGACCTCTAAATTAGTTTGTTTCCATTTACGCTCTAAAATACGGGTTTCTCTCTTTAGAACATGCGAAGTATTGTTGTACCATGGTGCTTTAGTTTTTTCTCTGACCTTTTTTAATTTAATGGGTGCAACAACATCCAATGTTCTAGAGAGAATGGTGCTCATAGTGCTAGTTAGTTCTTCTAGTTCATCTGTTTGTTTGGGTTCACTGAGCAGCTGAGACAGATCAGATAAGCAATTTGAGAAATTATCTATGGTGGATGGAAGGATTGTTCTGCCCAGTTGATAACGCGGCGCCGCATGACATATTACAGCAGTACGTAATATGCAAGTTACCATGTAATGGTCAGTGACATCATCACTTTGTGGAATGATATCTATATCGGTTGGATCGGTTCCATGTGATATAATTAAATCGAGTGTATGATTAAGACGATGAGTTGGTCCGGTGACGTTTTGCTTGACCCCAAATGAATTTAATAAATCTGTAAACGCAGCCCCTAACGCATCATTTGGATTATCTACGTGTATGTTAAAATCTCCAACAATTAATGCTTTATCGACATTGACTAATAGGTCTGAGAGAAAATCTCAAACTCTTTTAGGAAATCAGCGTAAGGCCCAGGCGGTCTATATACGGTAGCCAAGGCTAGAGATAATAGGGATGTTTTTCTAACATCTAAGAGCGTAACATTTAGTACAAGTACTTCAAACGTAATAAACTTATAACCCGTTTTCTGAGTAACATTGAGAATATCTCTATAGATTGTTGCAACACCGCCGCCACGACCAATCAGACGGGGCTCATGCTTATAGGAGTATCCTGCTGGAGTAGACTCATTTAGACCGAAATAATCATTTGGTTAAAGCCAGGTTTCAGTAAGGCAAAGTACATCGAAGCTATTATCTGTGACTATTTCATGTACAATAACTGCCTTAGGTGTGAGTGATCTAATGTTTAGAAGACCTAGCTTTAGAAATTGTTTTTGTTTACTAATAGCAACATTTTCTGTTTTAATAACAATTCGATTTTTCCTAGATCCTACAGTAGATTTATTATTTGATCTCACTAAACAAGGAATAGACACGGTTTCTATGCAATGTTCTACACTAGTATTTATATCAGTTAAATTGGTGCAGCAGAGACTATGATTTGGACTTTTGGTTACTAGTCAAAAGGTATTTAACATTTTGGAGATGTTATCCGACAGAAGATCTGCTCCGAATCTGCTTGGGTGTAAGCCATCAGCACGGAAAAGCCTAGGACGCTCCCAAAACAGATTCCAATTATTTACAAAGAGCAGTTTCTGCTCATTGCACCATGACATTAACCATTCATTTAGCGCAACTTTTCGCTAACTTACCTGCTTATCTGCTGAACTTTTCATGCCCTAGTCGGTACGTGGGAAGCGGTCCTGACACTATGATCGTTGTTTCAGGCGATGTGAGTAATCATGGCGATCCTATTCATGTGAGTAATCAACTGGTAAAGTTTGATGGTGATATCTGTAAGTTAACAATTTTACCCTATTCACCTGTAGTGTCTCGCCTTAACCCTCTGGAGTCTGAGGGGTTTTCTGGGCCCTGGAGGTGTTCTGACATGCTCTGACATTTGTTGTTTTTTCAGTTATTTATAAACATGTTAATGGCAAAGGTGTAAAATCACTCTATAAAGCACAAACAGGGCTACCATCATATCTGATCAACATGCTTGTAAATCTTTGTGTTTTTTAGAGAATATTGTTTATGCGTGGTTATTTGAAAAAATAAAAATGAAAGTTGCTGAAATAAAACCACAAAACATATAGTAAATATGTGTCCACAAGACTTTTGACAAATGGATGTTGTCGCCTAGGATTTTTTCTTCAAAATGATGTGAAAATCATCCTGCCTAATCGTTCTCATAAAACAATACATTGATTTAAACGTTGTAAAACAGTTTTTTTGTCAGAAGAGGTTTATGCATGGGAGTGGTAATGGCTATAAATATTAATGAGATTCAGACCAGGGGTGTGACATAGACACCCCCCCAATGACTAATGTCCCATCGCAGCCTGAACAAAAGAAGTAGAGGAGGTTTTGTTTTTCAATCTGTTTTATTGTAATTCCTCTATGTGGAGGAACATAATGTTCTAAATTTGCTCTAAGCAAATCAAATGTGACCAAAATAAAAAAAATAATCAGTCTTATAAACAAAGCAATTGTGAGCGATAAACAAAAGTAACTTGTAGCCTACAATCCGACCCCCCAAACATGAAAAGATCTGAAAGAAGTTAAAGAGAAAACAAATAATGCACACTATAACCTTATAAACAATAATATGTTATAAATTATATGCGACTTTTAATACTGTAGGGCAGTAGCCTATTCCCGGAAGCAACCTCCGAGTGGCCCAGCCCATGGTCCCGTGTCGTCAAAAACGTTACATAAATTCGAAATAGTGCGCGCAGAAGCACATGCGCAAAACCGTTTTGTAAAATGATATATGAATTATTTTTATTTTATCATATGTCATTTTAAAAAAAGGACATTTTACAAACCTACGTTTTGCGCATGTGCTCCTGCACACACTTTTTCAGTCAGAACACAGCAATCAGAGGAGGACGCGCTGAAAACTGTAATGCTGTTCTCTTCCTTCATAACTCGTACTGAGAAGGTTTGAGTTGCAGAGGAATTTGTGACTGTTTCACCTGTTCAACCACATCAAAGTTTCGTAATTAGTAAGTCCCTGCTTTTTCTCTTTTTTTTTTCTCTTATGTGGTGAAGGGCCGCTGTGCCTTAGTGAAACGGTGTTTGTACGTGAAGAGCTCTTTTCCAAAACGCCATAAACCTAAAAAGCTGTCTCAAAGATCCAGCAAAAATAATGATTATGAATATGTAAAATATTGCAATAAGACATTTTAATTGTTTATTAACTTCTGGCAAAGATGAAGTTGACGATAGGCTATTGACTCGCGATCTTCGCAGTAGGCTAGTGAACGCACCGGAGAAATGCACATTTATTAGGCTACATAGTTTTTTGTTTTGGATGGTTTTGTTTAGAACCAGCTTTCTGTAAATATATTTCACATTTTTTAGACCTGTGAGGCGAGTAGGCTACGGTCTGGTTCATGATGATCTCCAGTTCAAGCACCTTATGTTGTGATTGCTAGCCTATTTACTTTTTATGTATTAAATCCTGGAAATTTGTTAATGAAAATAATATTAAAATTAAGATACAATTAATACAAAACGAAATTCGTTTTAAAGAATGGATTTGTGCTTTCTGTTTTGAGGTCTCTGTGAAAGTTTGAAAGTCTTTTAGTGCTGCTTCAGAGCGCTCGCGTCCATAATGGAGAACTGTCACGTAATATTGTTTTTTCCTCATAAATGCGAACACGTGTCAACTAATGCAAGTAAATTTAAAAAGACTTACTCACCCGAAATATTATCCACGGCTGGATCAAGTCGCTCAACGTTCGTCGCTCAAAATACAAACGTTCGTCGTCAGAGTCCTGCTCTTCTTCTGAGCAAAATTTGAACTCGTGTCATCTTCCAACAGCGCAGGAAAGTGAATAAATGAAACTTGCTGGTTTTAAGGCATTTCAGGGGGCGTTTACCTTATTTTGCATAGATCACCTCAGCTCATTATCTTATGAATAGCGCGCTCTGCGAGTGGGTGTGAACTCATTACCGATAATTAGGTGAGACGGGAGAAACTGTACTTCTCTTTAGTTTCTTACAGATTACATTGCAGGAGAATATTTGTTTTGAATGTGAATTGTTTTATTTAAAAGTAGAAATGTAAAGCTTTCTTTAGACGCATGTTTCATGGTTGTGTGATAAGTATTAGCTGAGTTTCAGTTCATTTTCCAGACTTGTTTCAGAAAGATTTTTGCGGAGACAGAGTGAGCTGAAAGCGCACCCTGTTTATTTTATTTATTTAAAAATAAAAACAAGGTTTTGATGTTAATGTGAGTGTACACAAAAAAAAGAAGACCCTCTATAGTTTATAATCATGTATTTATTTTATTAATATGACCGTAAATGAAGGATTTTTTTAAGTTTATGTTGCTGCTATGTGAAAAAAATCCAGCAAAACGCGTGGGCGCGTTTGCCGACCTCAGAGGGTTAAAGGAACGCTGGCCATTCAATTTATGGGGACAACTTGTCAACCCCCATAGCCACTGACCTGAGACCTAGTCTAGCTAAAAACCTGTCTGTTTCCTAAAACAGAGCCTCTTACCATTACTTGCCTCATGAGAGGTAGCCAGATGAAAGAAATTGCAAGAAGGCAGTAACCAGCTCACACCGGACAAAGAGACGGGCATCCTGGGGAGCAGGACTCAGTATAGCGCTTTTCAAACCCTTACAATCGAGGGGAATTACTCTGCTTGACCCTGGACCTACAGAGCGCTATCTTTTTCAAAGCACTGTGAAGGCTGGGTACTCTTCATAGGGTTCCTAATGAGAGAAGTACCTCCAGCTCTATCCGGAGTTGATCTACCAAGGGGGTTCATATGAATGTCTCGACCTTCAGATCAAACTCAGGGAGTGAGGTTCTTCTAAGGGACGACCCTCTCGAACGAGGGAGTACCTAACAGCCTAATAAACATTGATCTACCAGGGAGGTCTCATGAGAGTCCTTCAACCTTCTGACCAGACTCAGGGAGCGGAGTACTCTACAGAAAGACCCTCTTAAATGAGGGGAGCACAACCTAAGCTCAACCAAGTAGAGCATCGACCAAGCTCTAAAGCAATAACAGGGAGGCTCCCGAGGAGACTGCAACTTTATGTAACTCTAGGGAGCTAGGATACTGAATTAGCTGGAAGTGCTAAAAAGTCTAGCTCGACCCGGAGGATCACCTTCAAGTTGGCCTGTTACTTGGTAACAAATCTAGAACTCTAGGGCTAGTACCAGGGAGGCTACTGTGAGGCCTGCAACATGATATCAGTCTGCACCATTCTAGGGAGCCAGGACATTCTTTAGCTAGACTGCTAAGTGGAGGGCCCACTACTTGGTAGCAAATCAATTTCTAGCAGAGATAGCCACCAGAGGTATGCTAGGCTTGGGATACTCATTCACATTGCCAATACAAGCAATGTACTCAGCTTAGCGCTTTTTACCCTTTAACCCTCTGGGGTCTGAGCTGTTTTCTGGGCCCTGGAGGTGTTCTGACATGCTCTGACATTTGTGGTTATTTCTGTTACTTGTGACATTTTCATGGCTAAAGTCTGATTACACTGTATTCAGCACAAACTCTGCTACAATAATATATCAGCAGCATGTGTGTAAAAGTTTGTAGTTTTGAGATAATGACATTTATGCGTGGTTTGTGAAAATACAAAAAAAAATTCTCACTGAAATAAGGCCATGAAACCCATACTGATTATTTCTTCACAAGACTTTTGAAAATTGTATGACGTAGCCTAGAATATTTGCTCTAAAACTATGTGAAAATCACCCTGACTGCTCATTCAGATAAGACAATATATTGATTTAAAATTTTTACGACGTGTTTTGTGTGAGAAAGCTTTATGCGGGAGGTCATTAATGTGTAAGCTTTTCACACCTGAGAAAGACAAAGACCCTCCCCTAACGGCCCTATTAGGAACTATCAGGCCCTGTCATTCTGAGCAACCTTGCACAAAGAATGAGGAGATTTAAAAAAGAATGGCTTTTAGATTGTTTGGATTTATTTACAACACAACATAATCCAAAGATACACAACAAATGACAAAAAAGCACTTATTGAAAACAATGATCCAAAGACAGAGACCTTTGTGCCATTCCTAAAAACATTGTACATACCTTTCATTTCCAAGGTGTTTGATTTTCACTTTACCATGTTCATGTACAGAGACTCATGTGAATGTTGAAGTCAGCAGGACTCAGTGGCATCTGGTCCCTGAAAGAAAAAAAAAAGTGAACATACTGATATCAAGAGAAAGGCCTGCACGATTTTGGGAATACATTTTAGATTTTTCTGGTTAAAATTGCTTTTTAAAATTCACAGAATACACACACACACAAATGTTTCCAACAATATATAATATAATGAACACCAGGTTTGTTGTGCCTTGTAGGCATAGGCTATGCACAGTGCTGCATAAAATCATAATAACAATAACCTATAGCAGCCTATAAATCTTCCAAAAGATTTCAGTAACAACTAAGCTAGAGAAAAATATATTGATTATCATGTTACTTCAAATGTTTCCATTCGGTTATGATGATATGAAATGAGATAATAGTAAAAACATGAAGCCGTTTGGTGCGTTTTGCTTTTCAAATGCGATCGCGATCCAAAATATGATACATTCAAACGCGATCGCGCTCAAATATAAAACATTATGGTTACCATATACATATCTACGTTTGAGCAGATATCCACAAACACAGTAACAGTAAACACGGGTCTAAATATTATAATATTCACCATATATCTAGCAACAGTTCAACTGCAATGTGAAATTTATGCAACAATAACAAACTAATATGTAAGAATTTCTTACCTTACATCTTTCTTGTCTTCAAATCGCGTTCTTCTTCTGAGGTAAATCCAATGTAAGCTCACGGCGCGTCTTTCAAACGCGACGAAAAGCAGAGACTTGTGAAGTGTTTTGGTGTTTTGTTTTTGAGGTAATGAGCGCGTTCGCGTTCCATGTGGAGATTTGCATGTGAATCTCTTTTGCGCGAGTGGGCGTGGTCAAATTAAAAATAATTAGGAAGCGTTTGAGAAGGTGGACATCTTGTTGGTTTTATACAAATTACTTAAACAGAGAATATTTGTTTTCAGTTTGAATCCGATCATTTAAAAGTACACACTTAAATGTTTATAAAGGTATATGGCTCATAAATGTGTGACAAGTATTCGCTGAGTTTTGATTCAGTTTATAGACGTGCTCAAGAAAAAAAAGTTCACCGTAACGGAGAGGCAGAACGCACACCCTGTTTATTTTCTTTATTTTACAAAAGCACAATGTTTTGATTTGATTGTACAAAAGTAGAAATACAAAAGTATAAATATCACAGATTCTTTTGTTATATTTCTTTTTTCTGTATGACCATAAATGACGGAGTCATTTAAGTTTATAGTGCTACAATGTGAAGAAAATCCAGCAAAACGCGCCGGCGCGTTTGCCAACCTCAGAGGGTTAACCCTCTGGGGACCAAGCTGTTTTTGGAGCCCTTGAGATGTTCTGACATGCTCTGACATTTGTGCTTTTTTCAGTTATTTATAAACATGTTAATGGCAAAGGTGTAAATTCACTCTATATAGCACAAACAGGCCTACCATAATATGCGAGCAACATGTATGTAGATGTTTGTATTTTTAAGAGAATAATGTTTATGCGTGGTTATTTAAAAAAATAAAAATGAAAGTTGCTGAAATAAGACCACAAAACTCATGCAAAATATGTGCCCACAAGACTTTTGACTAATGTATGTTGTCTCTTAGAGTTCTAGCTTCAAAATTATGTGAAAATAGTCTTGCTTTATCGTTCACAAAAAAAAAATACATTGATTTAAATGGTGTAAAACAGGTTTTGCTTGGAAAGCCAATATGCGAGGGGGAGAAGTAGTTTACACCTTAGATTACCCAGTCCCACCCACTCTGCATAATGACTCTGCATAATTAGCCATTCATTCAGGTGTGACACTGACTGAGCCACAATGCAAGGACAAAATATATATTTTGAAGAAGACTTATATTGACCATTTAAGATTTTGCTTACATCTATCTTGTAAATATGTTTTGCTATTTTATTAAAAAGGTTACAATTACAACAATAATTACAATTTCAGCAATATTTCTGCAAAAAAGTACTCTTTCTTTGTAAAAAAAAAAAAAAAAAGATTATAGGCCTACATTTTATCATATGTATTCATTAGTTTGAATATAGCCAACATTGGAACATCTTAGTCTATGACTTTATTTTTGACAAAATAGTATTTTATATATATATATATATATATATATATATATATATATATATATATATGAGCAGAAAAGCTTATTTGATGTGACAGTCTATTCTACAGTAAAAACTGTACCCAAATCTAGTCAACAAAATGTTGTCTTTCATACTTCGCCTGACTGTAACGTTGTTTTTATTAAATATTAGGGCATAGCATATAAATGTTAATTTGCAGTTTAATACGTTGCTTACGTACAAATACATTTTATTTCAACATATTTCAGTCGATTTTTACTCATCTCAGTAGGCTATAGCAAAGCAGTTTATTCTTTCACACACAGACGCGCGATTCATATTTAGGCTAAACAGTCTTTACAAATATGTACCCTTCATTCATCTCACAGAAACGCGATTCATATTTAGGCTAAACAGTCTTTACAAATATGTACCCTTCATTCATCTCACAGAAACGCGATTCATATTTAGGCTAAACAGTCTTTACAAATATGTACCCTTCATTCATCTCACAGAAATGCGATTCATATTATAGAAACGCTATTCATCTTTTTGTTTACATAGGCCTAACGTTATTCCATAACGTTATTCCACATTAACACTCGAGAAAGGATAACTTAGCCTACCTCACTCCTCAGTGGGATCTGCTCCTCATATTGCTCCTCATATCAGCACGGAAACTTTTCTCCATAAAGTAAGTTAGGCTATATTATGCCTCTTTGTTTACAGCTGATGTGGGGGCGTTTCACAGACTGAAATGGTTCTCAGAATTTGCGTTTGAATAGCACGCGCTCTCCGGGGCGTGGTCAAATTACTTTTGAATGGCTCGTAATGAGCTCGACTGGAGTCGCTCTCTTTTTATACAGATTACAGAAGCTGATAATATTTGTTTTTTATATAAATTACTTCATTTAAAAGCTGCGATCTCAAGCTTTATGCCCGTGGGTCTGTTTGCCTGTTTGACTGAATTTTCGCGGAGTTATAGATCATTTTCGAACGCGTTTCAAATGGGAGTTTACTGACAGAGAGAAGGCAGAAATAGCATCATGTTAATTTTTCTTTATTTGTCAAAAAGCAAAACACTTTATTTTTATTGTGAGTATACAGAAAAAAAATAGAAACTGAACAGGATCGATTGATGTATTACACGAAAATGAAAGATCAAAATTAACAGAGCATTTTGTGTTTATTTTTCATTGCTAAAAAAAAAAACGAGCAAAACGCGCGGGCGCGTTTTTGGTCCCCAGAGGGTTAAGTGAGAGGAGCATAGATCTCATGCATTCAGACAGTCGAGGTGGCCCCAATGTAGGGCTTACTACTCCAGAGTAACACAGGCATGTGCTTGGGCAAAATGTTTGAGCTCTAAGGGAGTGTACTCAACACCATCCTGAACAGGAGGGAGTACTTAGCTGGCTTGACCTGAGCATCATTGGTGCAGGGCACAAGGTGCTTCAGAGCTCTGGGAGCAAAGTATTCTTAGACAAACCTTGAACAGGGGGAGCTGATATCAGCTTGACCCGATATAAAGCTCAAGGGTGGAAGCCTGAACAAATACTGACTCTTGCTCCAAGACAGGTTGCTATCTGAGTTAAGCTCTGGAGGAGGGGAGGCCTCAACAGGATGAAATTCCATGGAAGAGGCCTAAAACACTCAACCCCATGACTTGATGGTCAAAATCAAGGAGCTTTCACAGGAGAGCCTGCTCTAAAAGGCCACAAGTTAGATAATGAGGTAAAGCTCTAACCAGAGCTCTAGAGAGCGAAGGCTTCTGCATAGTGCTTGTCAATCTCTAAGCGAGAGTAAGCCTAACAATGCCCAGGTGACAATCACCGGAGAGGCCTTTTTGAAGAAATAGCCTGCAACACCTGACTATTTGTCTGTGCCAAACATCACTAGGGAACTGTAGCTCAGCATTTCACTTTTATTCTAGTATCAAGAGGAGTCCAGCTCAACCTAGGCAGTCTCAGGAGGCCACAGGGCCTGCAACTTGCATTATTAGCCGATTGCAGAAGGCGGGCCCCAGCCGGGTGACTCTCACAGTGAGAGGAGGCATACTAGTTACATGCCTGCGTGCATATATATTCAAACGCACAGATAGACTAAACACGAAATACGCATGTGCACGCCGTCAGCGTTTTCACAGGTTTGCGTTTTTGAAGTTTGCGCAGAGATAATCTCATTTCAAAAAAATTTCAAGGTTTGCGTTCTCGAGCCACCAGGCACTGTTGTTGTGCGAATAAGCAGGTCGGAGCGTGTTAAGGGTTTTCTGTTAGAATGAATGTACCCTAATGTACCTTATGTACCCTAAGTTAATAACTAATGATCTTTGCAACGGAAGTGAATCAATCAAAACTAACTTTAGCTGGACAATAACTTTAATCTAGAGCTGCTGTAAAGCCAACAAATTTAATTTCCTATTATCGCTGTAAAGCTGCTTTGAAACAATCTATATTGTTAAAAGTGCTATATAAATGAAGGTGACTTGACTTGACCAGGATCACTAGCTGCCAGTCTTGGGCTGGAGAGGCTCTCTTTGAGGAGTAGCCTACTCTGAGCTACTGCAGACTAGGAGGCAGAGATGCTATAGCAAAAACTGTCTCTGTCTAAGAGACGCATTCCTAAAGTAATTAAGCCTAGGCCGGATATCGGGTTGGCCCAAAAATTGAGGGCCAAACACACACGCATTCATAACCTTCCTGGAGTTCAGTGGAGCAGTAGCTTATTTTCCAGAATAACTTTCTAAACGAGAGGAAGCCAACTCACTCAAACAGAATGATTATTAAGGCGGCCCCCACTTTTAGAGGATTCCACAGTGGAACCTATTCCACTGGTTGCCTGGGCGCAGAGTCAGACCTGCGCGGTATGCATGATTTAAATGCATGCTTTTCCAGCCACAGCTTCCACGGAGGTGCTGAAAAGTTTGGACAGCAAGACCAGGGCATCGAGGCAAAAGCCCTTCTCTTTCTCCCTAATGTCCGCCAGGTTCACCCACAGGTGTCTCTCCGTTGCCACCATCTCCACCATTGATCTACCAACTGCGGCGGCGGTCTGCTTGGTGGCGCGGAGAGCCAGGTCCGTGGTGCGGCGCAGCTCGGATACCGCATCAGAGGAAAGACCCTGACCTTGATCTAAGTCTTTCAGCTGGTCAGCCTGGTAAGCTTGAAGCACTGCCATGGTGTGCAGTGAAGCGCTAGCCTGTCCTGCTGCCCCATATGCCCTGCTGTTCAACCACTATGTGTTCTTAAGTGGCTTTGTAGGCAGGGCAGGAGCTTTTAGAGTACACGTAAATCGCCATGTATCCATGCTCATGCACCCCCTCGACCTTTTGCATAGTTTGCATGCCTATGTCGGTGGATGTGGGCTGAATACAGGTTCTTCCATACCTTCTCAAGCTCAGAGTGGAGGTCGGGAAGGAATGGAAGGCTACAGGAGCTGGAGGGTTATGGCCGGAAATAAACCGTTCGTCTAACCTGCCACGAGTAGTCTCTTCCCTAGCGCACTCCCACGACAGTTTGAGCCTGTCTGAAGCACGCTCCATAACCCCCAACAGCTCATCATACTCGGGGCAGGATGGCCACGAGGGCTCAGATGACTCGTCTTCTTCGCCCTCAACAGCCATTTCTGCTGAACCAGAGAATGCATTAGACGCTGCATCCTCGTCCAGTAATTTTCTCACACGCTTCAGCCACTGACAAGAGCGCTCTGTTCTTGTCAGTGGCTGAAGCGCGTGAGAAAAGTACTCCTCTCTCAAACTCTTCAGCCAGCTCCATTTGTGATCCCCACGACCTGAATCTTCTCTCCTCCTCAGCGTGAGAGGGACCCTAGCTGCCGGGCACAGATGCTTGTCCCTCTTCCCTCGAGAAGATAGACAAAGAAAAAAGGAGCGTCCTTACAGGGAAACACTCGCAGTTCACGCAAACAGCTCCCTCAAGAACTGAGAGTATACGTGCTCATCGCCCAGACAGTGAACACACAAGTCATGTGTGTCTCTATGGCTATAGTAATTGTTAGTATTTATGGCTGCATGTATAGCAGAATTCATCATAGTTGTATCACTGAAACATGAAAACTTGGCAAATTGCTTGCAAAATAAGTAGTAAAGGAGATTAAAAGCAATTAAAATTAAAAGTTTAAGAGATTAAAAGTTTTTCATTAACCTAATTTCTCTTGAGGCTGGCGGGGGTGGGATTGCCTTAAAGAAGGTCCTGGTTTGTGTGTTTTGATTCACTTGAGACACGTTGTTTCATTATGATTTACTGATATGAAATATTAACCACACCCTCTTGTACAACATACAACAGTATGTCAGCTGGTGAGTATATAAAACAAGGCTTAACTCCCACCTCACATTTGGAGTGGTTGTTTGCCAAGCAGGAGAAATGCATATTAATATTTTATTGACAGTGACAACACTGTGTATTACCAGACTTGTTCCTGCTGTGTGGGGGGTTAATTTAGGCACATGCATCCTCCAAGGTCACCCTCAGCCCCCTGCTCTCTTCAAGGACGCAGACTTCATCATTGGAGGGGCTTTCACCATTCATTACTATCTAAGGACAGAGAAGCACAAGTATACTAGACGGCCACAACCACTGGAGTGCAGTGGCAGGTTAGAATTTAATATAAAATGTAATTATTTTTTTTTAGCGTGGGTTGTTATTTTGCAAAATGTATGTTCATAACTGTCTTTTTGCTTAAGTTAATCAGAATCAGACCATCAAATGTTCACATCCTTATTTTTAAAAATGTTTATTAGTATAATTTTAAAAAATAATTTGTTTTTTTGTGTGTACTTCAACAGCATGGACTTCAGAGAGCTGCGCTTTGCTCGTGCCTTGCAGTTTGCTATCCAAGAGATAAACAACAGCTCTGATCTCTTACCGGGCATCACATTAGGGTACCATATATATGACTCTTGTGGCTCTGTGCCAATGGCAATCAAAATATCATTTCAGCTTGCCAACGGACTAGATCTCATATTAAACAACACTGATTCCTGTGCAAAATCAGCTGCAGTTCTTGCACTAGTTGGAGAATCTGGTTCCACACCATCTATAAGCATGTCAAGGCTTTTCGGTCCTTTTGGAATTCCACAGGTGTTTGCTCAGTAAAACTATATTTTAGTCTTCTAAGAGATTTCCAAAATAAATACAAATGTGGCGCTGTGCCAGAAACTCAAAATCATTGTATTTTTGCCATAACACAGGTGGAAAAACTTTGAAAACATTTGTTAAAATGACCATCTGTCAACATTTCTCACAAGACATATAATGAATGTATTATTGTAATATGATCAAAAAGGTTTACTTAAAGTCCTTATATGTTCGGAAACATTTTATTTGAAATGTTTTCTTCCCCTCTTGGTGCACTATAGGTGAGTCATTACGCAACATGCGCGTGTCTCAGTGACAAGCGGCAGTATCCTACTTTCTTCAGGACCATCCCCAGCGATCACCATCAAGCGGCCGCACTGGCACGGATGGTCAAGCACTTCGGATGGACGTGGATTGGGGCTGTGCGCAGTGATTCAGACTACGGGAACAATGGCATGGCATCATTCTTGAAGGCTGCTGCGGAGGAGGGAATCTGTGTGGAGTATTCTGAGGCCTACTACAGGACCCAGCCACGCAGTAAACTGAAAAGAGTCGCTGATGTCATTCGCAGATCAACGGCTCGTGTAATAGTTGCCTTCTTGGCCGCAGGTGACATGAGATTTCTCTTAGAAGAGCTGAGTCAGCAGCCTCCTCCTCCGATGCAATGGATTGGCAGTGAGGCGTGGGTTACAGACCCAGAAATGCTGCGGTTTAATTTGTGTATTGGTGCTGTAGGCTTTGGAATCCCGCGGTCTGTTATCCCGGGATTTCGTAACTTTTTACTTGACCTGTCTCCAGAGCAGGCGCTGAAATTTCCCCTGCTGACAGAATTCTGGGAAAGCTCATTTAGCTGTAGTCTAAAACAGCAGACAGGTTCTTCTACTGGTGTGCCAGCATGTGATGGCACAGAGGACCTGCGCGCATTACAGAACCCGTACACAGACACATCCCAGTTGAGGATCACTAATATGGTGTACAAAGCCACATATGCTATAGCACATGCTATCCATGGCATTGTCTGTAATGGAAAGTATTGTGACAAAAACATCAAATTTGAGCCCCGACAGGTATGTTTGCTTATTGTGGAATTCTTTTTTTTGTTTGTTTTTACAATACGTTTACTAACGAGAATTTAAAAATTATCATTAAAATACAGTATTATTTACTTTTTGTGTAGAACTACTGTATTTTTACAACAACACCAACTATTTCAGCTACTGATTATCAGCAAATAATTTTAGTCACAACCACGTCATCACAATTTATCTGTATCTTGTCTATCATGCAGGTTTTTGATCAGCTCAAACGAGTGAACTTTACAAAAAATAATTATTCTGTTTCATTCGATACCAATGGAGACCCCATGGCCACCTATGAACTTGTGAATTGGCAGCTTCAGGGAGACAGTTCAGTTGATTTTGTTACAGTGGGTCAATATGATGCATCCCAGCCTAAAAGCCAAGAATTCAGTCTGAACAGAGCTATCTTTTGGTATGATGGCAGTGAAAAGGTATAAGATGTGTTTATAAAATGTGATTACTTACGAGTGTTGTGAAATACCCCTGTTTTTGTATTTTTCTGAAGACATATTTTCTTCTAACAATATAAAAGGACAGTGTCATACATTTATGTCCTACACTTCTATTAAAACAATTAATTAAAAAATTGTAAAGTGTATTATTCATAAAAATAAAATAAAAAGTAATTTCTGACTCTGATGCTGTTTGTCACCTGCAGGTTCCTGTGTCTGTGTGCAGTGAGAGCTGTACTCCAGGTTCTAGGAAGGCTGTGCAAAAAGGAAGACCTGTCTGCTGTTATGACTGCATTAACTGTGCAAAAGGAGAAATCAGTAATGAGACAGGTAATATGTTTAGACACATTCTTCTGGATAAATCACAGATGGTTCTGAGCCAGTGACATAAAAGACAGTTTATCATAAAGAAAAGAAAAATCTAGTTCAAAACTCATGCACAAAGTTCTTACAAATCTTGGGCAAGATGGGGTAAGAATAAGATGCATTTTATTTTTACTGTTGACCATAAACGACACAAAATCTCAACTTTTGATGAATGGCTAATCTATTTTTAATTTTGTCACTTTATGTAAATATCAACATTTGTAAGATTAAGTCAGTCATAAAAGTTTTGAGGTTAATTTATCTAATTTTGAAATAGTGACATTAATGACAATGTCAAAATAGTGACGTTGTATTATTGTTGAACATCAACATTTTTTGTTTTTCGGTTTGGTAATTGGGAATTTGTGGACAGATAAACGTTTTTGAATTACTGAAAAAAATAAAATTAGACTCATGGAGTAAGATTGCCAGTGTTTTGTACAGTATTACCTTATTGAGGATTAGTGAATGTTTGCACCTTTTGTAATAGTACCCCCAATTGTCCTTAGTGTGAAAAGTTAAAAAAAAATTAAGTTAAAAAATGAACTATATATTTTGTGTAAATACAGTCATTTTGTTATGTGGACTATATGTAAACATCTGTTTTGTTAAAATAATTATTTAGGGCAGTACTAAATAAAACCATGATGCCATATTTATTTCTTTATTGTTTATTAACATTTTTCAACGTGTATGTAAACTTGGTATAATATGTAGGTAACGTTATTGGCAGCATTTTAATGTAGGACAAAAATGAGCACCATACTGTATCATAGATCCTGAGATCCTCATTGAGTTGATTTTTCCTGTTTGTCTCCATTTTCTTACTGTGGTTCATGAATGACTATTAAGCACTGATTTCTTCATCTTCCAGATTCTTTAGATTGTCACAAATGTCTACCTGAGTACTGGCCCAATAATGAGAAGGACAAGTGTCTTCCTAAACCAGTGGAGTTTCTCTCCTGGGATGAGATCCTTGGGATTATCCTGGCTGCTTTCTCTATTGCGGGCTCTTTAGTGGCTTTGAGCATGGCTTTAGTGTTATACAAAAACAGGGCCTCTCCGATAGTAAAAGCCAACAACTCAGAACTGAGCTTTCTGCTGCTCTTCTCACTGACTCTGTGTTTCCTCTGTTCACTTACCTTCATTGGTCGGCCCACTGAATGGTCCTGTATGTTGCGTCACACAGCATTTGGCATCACTTTTGTCCTCTGTATCTCTTGTGTTCTGGGGAAAACAGTAGTGGTGTTAATGGCTTTCAGGGCTACACGTCCAGGAAGTGATGTTATGAAATGGTTTGGGCCTCATCAACAGAGACTCAGTGTTTTTGGTTTCACTCTTGTACAGGTACTGATATGTGTGCTTTGGTTAACAATATCTCCACCATTTCCTTACAATAACATGCAACACTACAAAGAAAAGATAATTCTAGAATGCAGTTTAGGATCATCTGTTGGTTTCTGGGCTGTACTGGGTTATATTGGCCTCCTAGCTTTCCTTTGCTTTATTTTAGCTTTTCTGGCCCGAAAGCTGCCTGATAACTTCAATGAGGCTAAATTAATCACATTCAGCATGCTCATATTCTGTGCTGTTTGGATCACATTTGTTCCAGCTTATGTCAGCTCTCCAGGGAAATTTACTGTAGCTGTGGAGATATTTGCCATTTTAGCTTCAAGCTTTGGTCTGATTCTCTGTATTTTTGCTCCTAAGTGTTTCATTATTATATTTAGGCCAGAGCAGAATACTAAAAAACACCTAATGGACAAAGTACCATCAAAAGCCCTCTGAGTCACACAGTGCAATCACTGCAGTGGTGTATACAAACACTCGCAACTTACATATTCTGTGATTCTAACACATCAGTTGTTACACTTCTTATTTTCTTAATGGTTGTGCTTGTAACAGTTATGAAAAAAAAACAAAAAAAAAAACAAGATGGAAAAATATAGATTTTGTAAATATAGAAGTATGTAAATGTATATTTTTTGTAAATTCTCTTTACAATTCTGTTTGCACATGCCAACTTTGATACTTGATAGGCAAAGGTTTTTGGTAACACTTTCTATTAAGCCTGTATTTATAATGCATTATAAGTTTTTTTTTTAGTTTTTTTTTTATGCATTATAATACAAGCATAATGCCTTACAAACAACCTTATAATATGTTGTCATCTGATAAATAATCACAACACTTACAATACATTATAATACTTACATATTTGTAGTTATAACATTTAAAAGTACAATGCATTATAACACAAAATTAAATCTGTATTTATAATGCATCATAAGGCCATTCTTAATGCATTATAATGCCCTATAAACAACCTTATACACAACACGCACAATGCAAGATTTAAAGCGTGCATGGAAGATATACAAAATGGCTATATAGCGCCACTGTGGCAACAGGACAGCTAAACTTTTGAAAGAGCACCTCAAGGTCATTGTGTCATATCCTCCAGCTGGAGTACCCATGAGCTTCTTCAGAGGGCACTCCGTTTGTCTCTGTGTTAATATTAAGGACTATATTCCCCATAATCCTTTGCCTGGACTCATTATGGCTTCATTCAGTACACCTGTGTATTGTTACCTTGTTAGCTCTGAGTCTGCTCCAGAGCCCGCTCTAGCCCATGAATCCACTCCAGAACATGCTCAGGCCCCAGAGCTCCCTGCCTGTCCTGTCTCGACAACAGAGGTTGCCCTTGAGTTCCCTTTCTGCCCTGATGCGACCACGGCGGTCGTCAATGAACTTCCAGTTTGCCCTGTTATTACCACAGAGGCCATTATTGAACTCCCTGTCTGTCTCATCTTGGCCAGAGAGGCCGTTCTAAGTCCCAGAGTCTCGTCCGAGAAGACCATGATAAAAGACTCTGTTCACCTTGTCATAGACAGTATTCCTGGATGTCCTGCCTGCCCTGTTATGGTCACAGAGGCTATAAATAAACCCTCTGTTTGTTTTGACATGACCCCTGAGGCCAACCCTAACCTCTCTGTGCTCTGTGTTCCAGTTTCTCCTGATCAGCAGCGGTGGTCTCCAGTTTCTCCAGATATGCCCTGGGGATGTTCAGCTTCAGCGTGGTGGTCTTCGGCCCCTCCAGCTCAATCTTCCTGGTCACCAGCTCCTTCCACTCCGCCGTGGGGGTCTTCAGTCCCATCTGCTCTACTGTGGTGGTTATCTGCTGCACCGTGGTGGCCTTCTGCTCTGCCCTGGGCACCTGCCCGGCCTGCTCCGCTCTGGCCATCTGCACCACCATCTCCGCTCTTGACACCTTCCCTGCCTACTCCGCCCTTGCCACTTGCTCTGCTGGCTCCACCCTGGCTACCCAATCCGCCTTGGTCTCCAGTACTGCTTCCTCTCCACGGACCTGGCCCTCTGTCCCTCCCCCTGTTCCACCTTCGCTCCACCTCCCTCCTGGATTTTATTTGTCTGTTGTTGGAGCGTCTGGTAGCCGCTCCTTAAGTGTCCTCCAGAGGGCACTCCTTTTGTCTGTGTTAATATTAAGAACTACATTCCCCACAATCCTTTGCTGGGACACATTATGGCTCCATTCAGTACACCTGTGTACTGTTACCTTGTTTGCTCTGGCTTATTTAAGCAGTGTCTTCTCATGCATTCTTTTTTTAGTCTTGCTAGTATGTTGCCACTGTGTGTCTGAGCTGTATTCTTGTCCTGGATCCTGTGTTCTTGACTTCTGCCTGGTTGTTTATATTTGACCCTGTTAGGATTATCTTGATTTCAGCATGTTTGTGATTGATTGTTGCCTGCTTTTGACTATTCTTTGGACTACCCTTAATAAAGACTGCACTTGGATCTTCAGCCAAGTCTCAGAGCAGTTATCGTACAAATTGAATGGGAATACTGGCTTGCCAGGAACTACCCCTCACACATTCTTGGTCGCCTCATACATATACGCATTACCAGTGTTGGGTGTAACGCGTTACTGTAATTAAAATACTTATCCACTGAAAAGGTAAAGTAAGGGATTACTGTTCATTTTTAGGTAATTTAATTACAGTTACTTATAATGTACTTGCGTTACATACAGTAAATTAGTTCAGCAGTTATACATAAATCAATATTGAATTGAAAATCTAAATTTATCGCCTAAAGGTAAAAGCCTCTTTAAAATCGTTAGCTGTAGTGCAGTTGCGCGTGACGAGTTCGCGCCAGTTGGTTACGTTGTCTGAAGTGGAAGATGTCGGCAGAAGCGAGTGGCTGTTTTACCAAATGGAAATATTCCAATTACCAGGTAGACAAGAACATTACGGTACAATGTAAGCTATGTTCTGGGGAGAAAAAACTGTCGGCCGCTGTCAATAGCACAAGTAATCCTACCTGACAAGGCAGCATCGATGAACACTTTTGAGTGATCCATGTTCGTCAACAGATAACGCTACGGCAACCCCTGTTAAGCAGCCAAAACTTGATTTTACACCGGCGGTGCAGAAAGTGTCTGAAGGTGAGCTTAAAAAAATAATTTGTTTTGAGGAGTCATGAGGCTCCATCTGAGAGCGGCATTTCATTCACTTGACCCACCCCCCAAACTAGACGACAACGCAGAAAGGGTCACAATAAAAAGTCTGTAACTAATAATGCTGCAGATGCGCTTTCTGGGTTACTAAAGCATATGACTGTCTAACAATATTGTTCTGAATAAAGAGTTTTCTGTCCATTGCTGCTACTCTTAAGTCACATGAGAGAGCAGTGACAAGGGTCTTTGTCCATACATACAGGTAGTGATGTATGTCTCGAGACCGGTCTTGGTCTCGAGACCACTTTTACGTGGTCTCGGTCTTGTCACGGCCTTGACGGTCTTTGGTCTTGGTTTTGTCTTGGTCTCGGACCTCTCGGTCTTGTCTAGGTCTCGCTGTCTCAGACAGACATAGTGGTCGGGGATTTAGCAATACAATAGGCTACTACAATATCCACGACGACACAACGTTCGATAATGCAACATTATTATCCGCAACGGAACGGATTGAAGCGCGCGTCCGAGTGAAGACAGCGGCGTGTGCGCCCAATATACGAGAAAACACTTTATCCGCGCCACTGATCGCAGCGGCAACGAGCACTTTGAGCACTTGATTTAAAAAACACATATCAGTGACATGATGGGTTTTAACTTCATTCAGGAGATTTGGGGTAACTGCACAACTGACAGATGACTTTGAGCGCATCGCCAACGGTGTGTGTGTGTGTGTGTGTGTAACCATAGCGACAAAACGACTCACTTTCGGATCCTGCACTTAAGCCTATAATTTCGTTTTTAAACATTTTATTATGTATTTAAAAGTTGCAGAATGGATTAATTTGGAGACTCCGAAATCGGCAGAGATAGGCAGGCATTTGCTTAGATGAATTTGTGTCTTTGATATCTCTCTGTGTGTGTGTGTGTGTGTGTGTGTGTGTGTGTGTGTGTGTGTGTGTGTGTGTGTGTGTGTTGTTTGATTACAGTATTGTATTTAAGATGGTGTTAGACTAAATAAATGGTCTTTTAAATATCATCTGCATATCTCCGTTGTGTTGACTAAACATTAGGCCTAATCCAAGTTTATAATTTATAATAAGGGAGTCTCAATCCTCTAATAGTGCAGTAACAGCCGTCATGCAATTGCTACACATAGTTGATCTCACCCTGCAAAAACATTTACAGTGAGCTCACAGTCACACACATGACATGGTCTGTCTCTGTATTGTTCTGCCTGTGTAGTTGAACTAATACCATCTATGTATTGAATGTAAACTGCGGCTGAACCCTAGTATACTGCTGTTCTTGAATTCATATTGCTTAGCTTCAACACTAGTCTATTTTTTTTCCCTCCGGTCTCGACTTGGTCTCGGTCTTGGTCTCGACTTGGTCTTGGTCTTGACTTGGTCTGTCTTGGTCTTGGTCTTGTCTTGGTCTCGATACCCTCTGGTCTTGGTAGTGTCTTGGTCTCGGTTTAGGCGGTCTTGACTACAAGTCTACATACAGGGGAGCTATTGTATCTTCGGGGGAAATACTGCTGACTGGACAGTCATGCGGGCACCGGAAGATTGTTAGATACAAGCTGAAATCAGCAGTTGTTCATGTGATGTTGAAATCATGTGTGCCTTACAGTAAATATGATAAAGGCACCTCAATTCGGACTATAAAAGAAGAAACCTGGACAAGACTCATGGCTCTTCCTTGCAATCTCCAATCCGGAACCCCAGCAGTTTCTGGATGCAAGAAGCTTTAAAGCCTAGCTAGCATTTCTCTGTTAGTTCAGTACTCTATTATAATCTGTAACAAGTATTCTTTTCATTTTGATTCTTTTAATAAATATTGTTAAACATTTATTACAATCATCTGTCTGGAACTTGGATTTTTGAGTACGCTTCACCTTCTTCCTTCCTGGACCGGGACGATCACAGCCAGGGGGAAAACTACCAGAGGGTGAGCATTATTACTGATATAAGAATAATGACTGTGAACTGTTGATTGATTGATAGCCTAGCCAAAGAGGCAGCTTACGACAGGGTTATTGTTGTATAGCAAACACGGTCCAAGGGTACCTAAAAAGGTAGGCTTATATTACGATGAGGACATCTATTATCATTATAATATACTATCTTTATAATCAACTATTATGATTATGGTTTATTATCTTTATAATAGAATACGAAGTTGTAAAGACTGATCGCCTAACCCTTAATGGCACAACTATAGGATAGGCTCTGTAGTTACCGCGGGATTATTTCTACGTCCTGGATAGGATATAAAATAATTGGGAACGGTATTAATTGTGAAAATCCATTACAAATTGCAGGCTAAAGGTTACAGTGAATTAGAAATTAGTTAATTTTGTTGAAACACGTGACTACATAGGCTACATTATGTATGAAATATAATATGGTACTCGTTGCTTTGAAAGCAAGTTTTATGTTTACTAAAAAATTTAAGTATTATAGTATGTTTTAATAAAGCTAAAATGCTTTAAAAGGATAAACTATTCCATGTTTGACTCATATTTAATTATTAAAAGAGTTTCATTTCTATTGTCTATCCGGTCAAGGTTTATAGGGATTTTAAGAAGAAATTTGTTTAATTACTTGTTGAGTACTTAAATTACTTTTCAGACAGAGTAATTAGAAAAGTATTTTAAATACAATATTGATGATGTAATTAGTAATTAATTACTTTTTTGAAGTAACTTACCCAACACTGCGCATTACATACAACTTACATGAATGTGGTTAACCAGACTGTAAAAGAACATATATTTGTGCATGCACCTCAAACTATACCTGTTTATATTGTATATTTAAATGTGTATTTACTTATCATTTCCAGAGGGTTGTTCCATAAAACAAGATTAGAATACAAGCCAGGCTTATTTTGGTTAGTCAGACTTATTGTCGGTGGATTCTGTTTCATAAAGCAAACTTACCATAGTTCAAACTCAGTTACCCTGGCAACTTATGCTGGGAAACTAGCCTGGTCCAGGGCAGACTAACTGTCAGGCTAAGCCTCAGCTGTTACACAGATCCTCTAACACTGACCGACAAGAACACAATGATATTACCACTGACACTCTCTCATACCATTATTGGACTGTATTAACCACTGTTAGTCCAAACATAAATACACAGTATACAGAAAATCAACTTAAATAAGGCTACAATGATAAATTAGACAATATATATATATATACACTCACCTAAAGGATTATTAGGAACACCATACTAATACTGTGTTTGACCCCCTTTCGCCTTCAGAACTGCCTTAATTCTACGTGGCATTGATTCAACAAGGTGCTGAAAGCATTCTTTAGAAATGTTGGCCCATATTGATAAGATAGCATCTTGCAGTTGATGGAGATTTATGGGATGCACATCCAGGGCATGAAGCTCCCGTTCCACCACATCCCAAAGATGCTCTATTGGGTTGAGATCTGGTGACTGTGGGGGCCATTTTAGTACAGTGAACTCATTGTCATGTTCAAGAAACCAATTTGAAATGATTCGAACTTTGTGACATGGTGCATTATCCTGCTGGAAGTAGCCATCAGAGGATGAGTACATGGTGGTCATAAAGGGATGGACATGGTCACAAACAATGCTCAGGTAGGCCGTGACATTTAAACGATGCCCAATTGGCACTAAGGGGCCTAAAGTGTGCCAAGAAAACATCCCCCACACCATTACACCACCACCACCACCACCAGCCTGCACAGTGGTAACAAGGCATGATGGATCCATGTTCTCATTCTGTTTACGCCAAATTCTGACTCTACCATCTGAATGTCTCAACAGAAATCGAGACTCATCAGACCAGGCAACATTTTTCCAGTCTTCAACTGTCCAATTTTGGTGAGCTCGTGCAAATTGTAGCCTCTTTTTCCTATTTGTAGTGGAGATGAGTGGTACCCGGTGGGGTCTTCTGCTGTTGTAGCCCATCCGCCTCAAGGTTGTGCGTGTTGTGGCTTCACATATGCTTTGCTGCATACCTCGGTTGTAACGAGTGGTTATTTCAGTCAAAGTTGCTCTTCTATCAGCTTGAATCAGTCGGCCCATTCTCCTCTGACCTCTAGCATCAACAAGGCATTTTCGCCCCACAGGACTGCCGCATACTGGATGTTTTTCCCTTTTCACACCATTCTTTGTAAACCCTAGAAATGGTTGTGCGTGAAAATCCCAGTAACTGAGCAGATTGTGAAATACTCAGACCGGCCCGTCTGGCACCAACAACCATGCCACGCTCAAAATTGCTTAAATCACCTTTCTTTCCCATTCTGACATTCAGTTTGGAGTTCAGGAGATTGTCTTGACCAGGACCACACCCCTAAATGCATTGAAGCAACTGCCATGTGATTGGTTGATTAGATAATTGCATTAATGAGAAATTGAACAGGTGTTCCTAATAATCCTTTAGGTGAGTGTATATATATATATATATATATATATATATATATATATATAGAGAGAGAGAGAGAGAGAGAGAGAGAGAGAGATAGATAGATAGATAAATACAATATATATATATATATATATATACTACAGGTTTTCTTTATTTTTTATTCTTTATTTCTAAGATTTATGAATACATTTCTCTCTGGTTTTGTTTGGCAGCTGTAGTACATGTTTATGATTATTAGAAGAACATTAGAACACAATCTAAAAAAAAAGCTTTTTAAAGCAGAAGTTAAAATCACAAAATTAAAAATAAATAATTACAAAAGCACACACTACATTTTAACTGGTAAGATGAATCTGAGCTTAGTAATTGACAGTATATTAGCCTACATTTGATTTACCCCATTACAATAGTCCCTTTACAGTTATTGCTATCATAAAAATACACTTGTAGGTTTAAAATTCTAAATAAGGCACATCTAATGTCCAAATAACAAATATTTTAGCATATATATTATGTACTTTATTATGTCTTTCAATTCAAACACATTTAACACAATTATACAAATGGACAGTTCCTTTAAAGACATCATATTTTCCCCCAATAAATATTCCTTATCTTTCCTTCTACTTTTTTTCTTTTGTGATAATACCCACCAACACATAGCCAAAAAAACACATAATTAGAACAATAACCAAAAAGTACATAGTTAGACACTTTTACATATGATTTAAGGGGAAAAAGACAAAAAACAATAAATAAATATTAATAAAAATTTAACATTCACATATTTATATGAAACTCTTATAATGACACATAATTCCTAATAGTTATTCAAGTAATATTATTTAAATATCAAATATTCAATACTAATTAAGTCAATAAATAAAATAACAAATAACTAGAAATAAAAGGGAGGGAGGGTTATATAAAAATGTAGTTAATGTAGGCTAATATATATTCCTTTATTTTATGGAAAATTCTTTGATTTTAGAGTTGCACATATCTTTTCAAAATGTATACATTTGCTCTTAATTTCATGTTATCCTCTCCATAGTGTACTTTAGAAACTAAATCTAACCACTCATTTAAAACTGGGGATTCTTGCTTTCTCCAAAAAATTATTGCATTAAAAGCTGTAATTCTCAGCATTCTAAATAAGTATATATCATCTTTATTAAGTAGCATAGGTCCTATACCCAAAACTATATTTTGTATCTTTATATATTTAATTTCTTAAAAAAAAATCTTCCCTGAATTAGGCTACTTCTGTTCATTTTTTTTTATTAGAAGTATGAAATATAATGAGCTAGAAGTTCACTGCAACTTATCCAACATCCTAAAGATAAATTATTATAATTAGAAGATATTTATGGTGTTATAAAATATCGCATATTAATTTTCCAAGCAAAATGTATATTTTAGTCAGAATTATTGCGCTCCTATATGGCGCGCATGCGCGCAGCAGCGCTCGTTCAATATGAAGATTAGCAGCAAAATGGATATATTTGCATGACTTTCTAACATTTACAGATGGAGAATATAACTGTAAAATGTAAGTTTTGCACTGAGGGAAAAAAAAAAACATGTCACAAACGCATAAAACAGCACAAAATATACGCTGTTTGATGGTGGATCGATTTGATCTATGATCGACCTCTAGGGCTGCTTCAGAAACGCGTGCACACGCAATTATCTAGACTAGATAAACCTGGATCAAATTAGTGAGATTGCGTGAACTTTAACAATTACCTTTTATGGAACCACTTTAGCCCCAACTTATTTGTTAGGCTCATTCAAGTCCGGTTTTGGAGTTTAATCCCCGCTTTTCTAAGCATCTTTTATGGAACAACCCTCAGGACTAGAGCAAAAATAACCAATAAGCTGGACATAAATAAAAACAACAGTTAATAACTGCACATACACTTGTGTTATAAAACTTCTAAATATCGATTGAAAATGTTTGCAGTTTGAAAAAGTTTACCTTAAAAACCTGTTAAGCTTCACCAGAGCGCGGACGCATTGAAGCGTTTTTTTTTTTTTTTTATAGTTCTAAGTTACTAACAGATTTAATGTTATTACCTTGACAAACTATACATCATTAAAAAGATAGAAGACTCAAGTTTCAGTATTTGACCACTATTGTATTCTGAGAAACTTATAGTGACAGTTATGTCTTAATTTGTGTCAGGAGTTATGTAATGAAAAAATTAGGGATCGACCGATATGGATTTTTTAGTGCCGATGCCGATACCGATTTTTTTTCATCAGCCTTAGCCGATGACCGATACGGGCTGCCGATTTTCTTGAGCCGATTTTTGGAGCCGATACTGCTTTTGCTCCCTCAATTTACATCATAAAAATGACACAATGATCATGATGATAACAAATGTTGCAAGTCTCAATTTTAAAAGAGGATAATTTATTGAACTTAAAAAAAAATATATTTAACAAATAGTAAAAACAGGTGAGGTAGAACAAGTAAAAAAAGAGTTCAGTGCTGAAAATACTGAAAATAATTTAAGCATAATTAAAAATGAGCAAAAGGTACATTTGTTACTGTATTATTTATTAATCTTTGTTAATCTTAGTTAATAAAAATACAGCTGTTCATTCAGCTGTTCATTTGTTCATGTTATTCACAGTGCATTAGGCTAACTAATGTTAACAAATACAACTTTTGATTTCAATAAGGCTACTATAAATGGTTAAATTAACATTATCAAAGATTAACAAATGCTGTAGAAGTGCAGTTTATTAATAGTTAATGTTAACTAATGAAGTTAACTAGAGTTTAATAAACTGAACTTTATTATAAAGTGTTACTGATTTGTTATACACCGATTCAGACGTGTTCAGTGTTGGATAGATCAGTTGTTATAATGTATTGCCAATTGCCATACATTAAATAGAATCGGTTTAAAGGAGTCATTAGTGCGTGAATCAGAGGTTTCATTAGCGGACGTGTACGTGTTTGTGTGACAAGCACAAGATTTGTGTCAACACAGAAAACATTTCATCACTGGATAGGTTTTTGGGTTTATTGAAAGTGTGGTTTGTGTCAGCTGAATGTGCAGAACATACGCTTTTCAGAGAAGATAAGGAAACGTTTTTTTTAGCACAAATCACATCCAGCGGTAATTCAGGAAAGAAATTTCCCAATCCTCCACATGAAACTCTGCTCTTCCGACCTTTTACCATCATGTCAATTCTCAATTGATTTTGATTAATATGCGCGAGGGAGGGAGAGCAAGACAGTTTGAAGACGGTGTGAGTGTGCGCGCGCGCGGCCAGAGGAGGAGCGCGCTCTCTCTCTCTGCTCGTTCTTTCAGCGACATGCGACCTGTCACAAGCGCAGTTTTCAGTCATCAACATCACTCAGTGATCAAATAAGGCTTTGGCGGGATAAAAATTCGCTTTGGCGACCGCAAAAAATGCAATCTGTGGCGGCCGGTGTTGATTCTGTGGCGCACTTCCACGAATTAGTCTATGTGTGGGAAACTGACTGGAGACACACACACCACACGCGTCCAAACCTCTGCCAGGTGGTCGCTGAATAAAACTCCCACAAATACCACGGAACAACGTCGGCATTACTTAATCCTATGACCAGTGTTCGTAACAGCTACCGTATGCATACGAATAGCCTACAACTTAGCTATTTGCAGCTCCCTAAATACAATGGCAAGCAGTTTTATAGAGGCATTCGCGTTTTCCATTTGGACCCACAAACTTGCTTAGCTATAGTTGCTAGAACATATAGAGCTACCTGTTTCCACTTTCAAAGTGTATGGCAATATTTCAGCTAAGTCAAACAGTTAGAAGATGCTTTGGAAGTTTAAAACTTATCATTGTCTTGAAGAGCAGATTCCAGCACTCTGCTAGTGGGGGAGGGGCAGTGCAGCGGCTCCAGCAACACAGAGCTGCCTGTGGACGCCTGTCTGTAAATAATACCGGGAAAAAACTATCGGCGAACGCAGCAGCCGTGCATCGGCCGATGCCGATGCCGATGCACGTAAAAAACGCAAATATCGGCCCGATATATCGGCCGGCCGATATATCGGTCGATCACTAGAAAAAATGAGTCGATACCTTTAATATGAATTATGACCGTCAGCCGCTCCCATAGACCTTTCTCACAACTTCCGTATTTGTGACCGGAAATACACAATCGTCGTGGTAATCTACTTCCTCCGCAGTCAAGGCAACATAAACAAATGGTGCAAGCAACTAGCAAGAGCTATTGTAGCGTACCGGGCTGTTCTTGTTATTCTCAAAAACAGCCATATCTGTCTTTCCATTCATTCCCTGTTGATGGTGAAGTTAGACGGAAATGGATTCAGGCTATCCGGCGGGATGAAGGACCAAACTTCACCATAAAAAAGGGGAGCACTTATGTCTGCAGCAGACAATTCACTAAAGACGACTACATTTTAGGGATCACTGTTCGCCGCTTGCAACCAGATGCTGTCCCTAGCCTTTTTCCTTGGAACAGTTCACCCCAAAAGGAAAAAGGGACTCCGTGTATGAGAGGTGCCAAAAAACGGCAGCCGTCAAGGTCTGCAGGAGTTGAGATAAATGAAATATCAAAGAAAGTTTTGAAACTGGACCATGATTATGCGCCGCCACCCGCAGGTAAGACATTCCAGTGGCTTATGGACTGTCCTAAATTTACAGAATTGTGCACACTCCGTGATGTTTAAACTATTTTGAACTGTAGCCAAAGTCCGGACAAACAAGATATCATCTTGGTCAAGGAAGACGTGTCATGTAATGCTGATTCTTTATGGCTACGTAATCTGACACTTATGTAAATAGGGCTAATTGTTCATTATAAATAAGATTATAAATTTTTTATAAATAAGATTATTATAATTTATATTATATTATTATTATAATAATTTATATATTATAAAATATAACAAATAACAATATTTTTTAATATTATTGTATACTTATTATATAATAATTATTAAAAATATATATATATAAATATATATATAAAAGAAATATATATTATAAAAGAAATACTGTTATCCACAGGGCTTTATAATTCCACTAAATTGAATGAAGGACTGAATTAATTTATTAATTCTCAATCACCACAGGTACGCTAGACGAGACAGCGGATTACATCCAAGACTTGGAAGCCAAGCTGAAGAAAGCCTTACCACCCTCGGACCTCTTCAGCCGGTATTGTGCGTCAGATGACCAGATGAGATTTTACACCAAATTTCCATCTGAGCGTGTGTTTAAGATCTTCTGGGAGTCCATTGCACCATCTGCCTCTCAACTGGTCTACTGGAGTAAAGCAAAGAGGATAAGTGAAGGCACCAGTGAGAACATCAGTCCCAGTCCTCCTCGCAGCATGCCATTAATTGACGAGTTTCTTATTTACTGTATGCGAGTAGCTGTTGGCATGAAGGAGCAGGTAATTGCTGACATGTTCCAGATAAGTGTAACCACTGTGAGCCGTCCCATATGAAAAAAACCTGCATGGATCATATACAGCAACCATATATCTTCCTTACTTAAATCGGCCAGAATTACCTTCTGTGTTTCATATAAGGCCAATATATGTCCTATACAAAATCAGACCGATTATGGCCACTTTCATACTAAATAGCACACATACAACTTGTAGGGGATTTTTGCGTTATATATGAATACTGTTAAAAGACTTATATGAGTTTTACATGACAAAAGTATGCAAATGTGTATGGTATTAGTAGAAATATATAAAACTCATATAAAATTCATATATAAATCATTTAAAGTTCTTATATTGAATCATATGCTAGTCAAATTAAAGTCATATAGAATTTATACACATTTTGTGTCATTTGTTTATGTGTTTCATACAGATATCATGTTTTGATGACCAACATCTGATTCACTTATATGCAGTTGGCAAATTTTTAAAGGGATACTCCACTTTAAAATGAAAATTCTGTCATCATATACTCACCCTCATGTTGTTTCAATCCTTTATGAATTTCTTTCTTCTGCTGAACAGAAAGGAAGATATTTAGAAGAATATCAGTAACCAGACAGTTTCTGGTCTCATTGACTTTTTTTCCTACTATGGAAGTCAATGAGACCAGAAACTGTCTGGTTACTGATATTCTTCTAAATATCTTCCTTTCTGTTCAGCAGAAGAAATTCATACAGGATTGAAACAACATGAGGGTGAGTATATGATGACAGAATTTTCATTTTAAAATGAAGTATCCCTTTAAATTGTACACAGTGCAGAAGCCGGTTCGAGGATTACTAGCTGTCAGAATATCACTGACCTTTATGAAGACTGTTCATTTTCCTACAGGATTTGAAAGAGCAGTTATAAAGCAATGACATTGTAAGATCGTGCATTTACATTAATTGTGAACTCTCTGGGCCTGTTGTTTGTGAACAAATCATAACATATTATTGCAAATGAACAAAGTTGAGTCAAATATGTTTCTAGAACAGTGATTAAAATGTTGAAAATTGGCAGGAATATGCTTTTGTATATGAACTCTGGTGGTGATTCACTCAAAAAACTTTTAATATTTACTCAAATTTTTTTGGTGAAACATTTTTACACTTAGAATATTGATTAGATTTTTAAGCAGTGAAATAAATTACATACACTGTATTAACTGAGTAAATGTAAGTAAAACTAATTAAATAGATCTGAGTAACTGCATTTGGTACATTAACAAATAAAATTGAGTAGAAATAATTTGGGGAGAACATTTAAAAACAAATATTTATGAGTAATATTAACTGTGTTTATATGCCAGTAATATTAACTTTTTTATTTCCTCTAAACCTCTGTAAAAAATATTCCATACAACCACCGGTATAACTACATGACATTGGCCTTTATTGTCGATGAGTAGCCTACAGCAATACAGCATATTTTATAATCTTTTTAACACATATACAATATTTAAACTCATGTAAGAAACATTTTCGAAGTAAAAATTAAACATTTAGGCCTAAACATTCAAGTAATTCAAGTGTAATCAACCGGTCTGTTATCCAGTATCCACCGGATCAGCGCTGTTTCTCCAGCCGGAGATGGACTCGCCTCTGCGGGGGAGCCTCTAACTTTACACCGCCGTCCTGCGTCACTCACAGCCGAAAGATGCTGCGACGCGACTGACTCTATAACCTGCCAATAAACAAACAGTGCACAGTTCTGAGAACATTTTATCATCCAAATTAGTTATATTCATTATCTTTAGGAATATAGTCGTGTGTTTATGCAAGGCGTTACAATCATGCGAAAAGGCAGACGCGAGCCGACACTCGGTGAGTAACATTGCATCTCTATATGTTCTTTCGCATTAAATAAAATGATTTAAAGCACATTAATGATTATACAGATCAAATAAAACATGCACACACCTGAATTTCACAGAGTAAATGCACCAATTCTGCGCCGCTGAGAAGAGAAGAGGAGAACTCTCTGAAGACTGAAGAGAATTCAAACAGCGCGCGCTCACTCAACCGCTGAGCTGTCGTCACGTCACGTCAGGGGGGAGGGGGGAGGTGCGCGCATTGTTTCTTATGCGTGTTAAATATTAATAATATTGATTTTATTTAAGTAATTTTTGTGGTTATTGAAACAGATCACTTTAATTATCCATTCTCAAATATGGTGATGGAAATTTCACAAATATATTAGCTCAGTGTATTTTAAATAAATAATTGGTTAGTCAAATACTAAATTATTTTAGTGAAAAACTTCAAACTTAAATATAACTGTAAATTTCAGACAAAATTAATTGTTGGAGTTTTAGTCAATTAGCCTATTTCGGTATGTTCAACTCAAACTATCAAGTAAATGATATTCAGAGATTTTATTAAGTGAATAAAGTTAATTATTGCTGTGATATTTACTAAGCCACTGAATTATTTTTTTTAGAATTTATTTTTTATTTTACCCATAAGAATCACTTCGACATTTAGGAAAGTTATATGTTAAGAATAGAACTGCATGTTGTATACCATAGTACTGTGATAATGTTTAGAGAAATTTTCACAAATGAAAATGAAAACAGGTGATGCAGGATTTAAAATGAAAACTATTTATATGTGAAATATGCAACTGTATCTTGTAGAACACACTCTAATAAATGTGTGCTTGTGTGCGTAGTTTAAATGTTGTGTTTCATCTAAGGCTGATTATACAGTAAATACAGTAGCCTAACCATGATTGACTACAGGCATAGGGCTGGACTTAGGACAAGATAAGAACAAGCATGAGTGAAGTACAGCCTTATACTGATTGGTAAACTGCACTGTTTTATACACATCCATGTTGGACATTCATATTAAATTAGCATTATTTTCCTATGTTTTTACATCATGAAAATCTATATGGCTTCAGTTGTATGTAGGACATATATGACATAATATGATTAAAAATACACTAATATTATTCAATTTATATATGTGGTTTTTGCAGCATATATGTCCCTTACAATATTCTGTTGGAACATATAAGAATCACAGGAGTTTTTAGCAAACCTTTTCCATATGGGGTGTGACCATCACCTGGGCCAATTACCTCTTCTTCATTCTGGGGACGCTTCCTCTTTGGGTGAGTAGGGAGAAGGTGAAGTCCGTCATGCCAGGAAAATTCAAGAAGTACTGTCCCAATGTCCGTGTAATACTGGACTGCACTGAGATTGCTGTGGCTGCAATCAGAAACGTTCTCCCACTACAAAAACAGGAAAACCTTGAAGGGACTGATCGGAGTCGCCCCCCATGGTTTAGTGACATTCTTCTCGCCGCTGTACACTGGAAGCATCTCTGACAAGGAGATAACAAAGATCAGCGGAATCCTTCCCTTACTTGAGTCAGGTGATGAAGTGATGGCCGAAGTGATGGCCGACAAGGGATTTATCATTGAAGATCTCCTTTCTGGTGTTGGGGCAAAACTCATCATTCCACCCTTCAAGCGTTCAGCACAATTTACAAGAGAGGATACTGAGAAGACACAAGCCATAGCACGTCTCAGAATAGTGGTCGAAAGGGTAATAGGCAGAATTAAGTCCAATCACATCTGGGACTCACCTGTACCTCCCACTCTGATGGGCACTGTCAGCCAGATCTGGCACAACTGTTGTGTTATGGTGAATTTTCAAGGACCTTTGTCTTTTGAAGAAGACTGAGATCTGGAGAGTATATTGCATGTGCTGTTGCATACTTATACTCGTTTTGGGTTTGCTCTCTTTTTGTCATTGTTGTGTATATATATGTAAATAACTGGCTCTTTGTAAATTTTCTCTTCTGTAAGTGGAACAGTATCATTTTGGGCCTTGTGTACCAGGAGCAATTGATTCATTTGACATTAAAAGCCATTAAATGAATAAACAACCGATTTATTGCAATTCATTTTACAGTACCAGTAAGTAAGGCAAGTATGAGCATTAGCAGGGCAATGTGATAATTATTAATTAACTGATTAATAAATGAACTATACAGATTAATTCATGACCATGTAAAATAAAGAATGAGTAAATGCAACTGATTAATAATTAACATTCCCATTACAGCAAATATTTTAAAAGACATATAGGGCCCTATTTTAACGATCTGAAACGCAAAGTGTCAAAGCGCAAGTAACTTTGTGGGCGGGTCTTGGCGCTGTTGCTATTTTCCCAGCGGGATAAATGACTCTTGCCCCTGCCGCAAATCTAAAAGGGGTTGGTCTGAAGTAGCTTCATTATTCATAGGTGTGGTTTGGGCGTAACGTGAAATAAACCAATCAGAGCGACATCTCACATTCCCTTTAAGAGCAGGCGCGCTTGTTCTAAAGCGGATTCCTATTATAACAGCGGATTTGCCAGGCGCACGACAGGAGCGGTTCAAGGCCGAGGAGACCGAAGTTCTCGTCAGGGACGTTGGGGATGGAGAAACACACCCAAATTAACTTCGGTTAAACAGGCGTATGATAATTTGGGTAAATGTGTAAGCTAGATGTATGCTTTTATAATAAAATGTCTATCTATCTATCTATCTATCTATCTATCTATCTATCTATCGTAATAATGTATGATTTGCAAAAATAACTGCTGCGTCTGTGTGTAGATGAGAGAATCAAAGTGTATGCGCGTTGTGCACACGCTACATTGATTAAGGCCAAGCATGCGCCCTTAAAATAGCATATGAATAACATGCGCAACGCGCCACTGACTTTAAACAGTTTTTTTTTCGGTCAGTGGCGCAATTGTTTTCTAAACCTGTAAAATAGCATGAGGGAACATTTGCGCCGGAACACGCCTCTTTGCGCTGAACCGCCCCGGGGAGCGCAAGTGTATTTCTTAGTTAACCGACGTGCATCTGTGGAGGGAAAAGTCCGCTTTGCGCGGGTGCAAAATAGGAATGATACATGCGTCGGTGTACAAAGTCAATTGCGCTGGGTGCAAGATAGGGCCCATAGTGTAAGTGTAGTTGTACAAAAGGTCTAACTGATTGATTGATTAGTTCATTAACATGAAACCTCTAGTCTAGACATTTACTGAGAGTCCAGGACAGTTCAGTGCAATTCCAAGTACACATCCATGTATGTGTTGTAGTAGAAAAGGTCTAATTTGTCCTTCATTTTTAGTATGAATGAAACATCTCGCCAAATTCTTTCAACATATAAATTTGCCTGAGTGTCCGTGACAAAGTCACACCACTCAAGGCCGGTTACTGCTAATTGTCCATGAACCTGCCAGTAGTATCGGTGTGACTGCCTCAGCCTGACATAGACATTTTCCCTCTTAAGGTGCGCAACCTGCGAAGCATCATGTTTTGTGGTGCTCTTCACTTCAACAAGTCCAAACGGCGGTGACTCTGAAGGGTCATAGACCCTACCGTCTGGACTAGCCCCAAGATGTGGTGCTTCTGGGGGAATGACAAATCCAACCGACAGCACATTAACTACCATTAATTTAGCATAATTGGTCAGGACTTCTGACTCCATTTGCAGACCTCGTACCATTGCAGCAGTTTGCTTTCTGGAGCCTCTTATCATTTGGCCAGCAAGGGCCTTTGCTGCAGCCTCTGGATCTGCATTTCCTTCCCAGGAAGAGCAGGCCTCTCGAAAGCGACTGGCAGTTAACCGTGGTTGACGTAACTGCGCCCACGCAGGACATTTGGACTGCTGCCTGGTTCCCTTCTCAATTTCACTGGCCATTTGTGGTGACACTTGTAATGACTGTAGGTGCAGTTGCTGGTGCAATGTTGGAACAAAGTCCAGGTTATAGAAAGTATGCTGATTCAGAGGAAGAGCTGGGAATTCAGGAGCCAAGTGGTGCAGGATAAGGTCACTGGATGTTTCCAGTGGAGGTGGACAATGGTATGATGGGGGGATCCACGTGGAACAGGGCCAAATTTGGATGCAGTCAGCTCTATCTCAGACAAGCCATCTAACACAAGGGCAATGAGAGGCTGGGGTTGCACCTCGCACATCTTGGCTCCAGCAGCCATCAAATCAGGGTCAGGAAATGGTCCTAAAGAAAGAAAAGATACAGTAAGTCAACCATTTAAATCAACATTTTAATTTCATAGTAAAAGTAAAATGGCCATAAGTTTGTCACATAACCTGAGTATGCCTGGTACAATGTGGACCTAATATCACTCTTGCCTACTGCTGTTGGCTTTCGCACCACCACATCACTCACAGGTTCTGGATGGATTCCCTAAAATTCAGAATAAAATATGATCGCTGTGTGTGTGTGTGTGTGTGTATCTGTGTGTGTAGCCTGGCTCCACCCGCCTACAGACTTCCACTTAATTTTAATTTTCCTTCAGTACTTAAAATTCAAATGAAGTGAAGGGGTCTAATTAGGACCAGGCAGGTGTGTGTGTGTGTGTGTGTGTGTGTGTGTGTGTGTGTGTGTGTGTGTGTGTGTGTGTGTGTGTGTGTGTGTGTGTGTGTGTGTGTGTGTGTGTGTGGAGCAGTATTTGAATCATCCAAAGAGTAGGCTAAATAAACAACCTTATCTTACACCCACCTGTGTTCTCGGTCTATGCCATCGCTGTAAATCACTTGTGCAGGCCAGAGGTGGAGGAACAGTCTTCTCACCAAGCTGCAAATAATGTGCTGTCTGATATAGGAGGGCCACAATGTGGTTTGTTATGGAAAAATTAAATCATGTGTTATCTCTCCTGGAATGTGTGTACACATGGCAGGAATAAAGGCACATGGTTAGAAGGGCCACTGTCTTCACAAAAGGCAGGGGGGTTATCTCATAAATAAAGACCTTTTGACCTCACACCTGCGAGGACAGTAAAAGTCCAGGAGGGGTTAGAAAGACCTTTTGTCTAAACCAGCTTGATCTAGTCATATGGAAAGTAACAGGAGAAGGAACCTTGAATAGAGGGGGGTTAGAAGAACTTTATTTTGTCTTAACCAGCCCGATCTGGTTTACTGGGGGAGCGGAAAATTACAGGAGAAGAGACTATAGGTATAAAAGACTGTCTGTTTTCTGTGTGGTTATGTTTTTGCTCCTATCACTGGGTAGCTGCGGTGATTTGTGTGACCAAGCCTCTTAAAGAGAATAAAACTCCTTCTCTTTAATACAAATTTGACTTTGAATGTTTATTATGCCTGATGCTGTTTTGTTAGTTATTGTTTTTGCCACAGCAGGTTGCAGAAACCTTTTCCAGCTACGCAGCTGCAGGAATAGGCCATCAGACGTCCATTGTCAACGGCAAGTAATATCTATACACACACACACACACACACACAAAGAAAAAAAAACATAGGGAAATACTAATAAGAATGGTGTACATGGCATCACTGTTCATAACAGTACAACACTGTCAGCAGTAAACGGAAGTAACAGTTTATGGAAAGAGTTGAAATAGCACTAGAGATTTATAACTTATGGAATGAGATGGAAGAGAAAGAGTTGAGTCAAAGCTCCTGCACATAATTAAGGTAGATTTCCAGACTTATGCTGGAAATCACCTTCTGTCACTAATCAAAACAATATAAAAAAACAGCACTCCTGTGGTCAGCAAGGCTACAATAACAAACGTGAGTGTGTGTGAGAACGTTTCTATACTTGTAATTGTGCAGAAACTCAGCAGAAAGAGCTGCAACTGCAGCGAATGAACAGTACTGCTACGGCAGTAAGAAGCGCAAGTTGCCGAACTTGCCACCATACGAACAGGGAACTTTTGCACTCATTGGTCAAACCTCTAGTTTGTGAGGTTCCTCGTTTTTCCTCTGAGATGGGTAGCATCTAGCCCTCACAAAAACCTGCCCGTATACTACATTTGATACTGACACGCAAAAATACGCAATAAACACAGACATTACCAGACAAAAATGTTAACTGATGATGATAGCATTCGGCTAACATTATTGTTGCTACACACAAGACGTTCACTTGGACAAGCCTCGCTCTCTACTTACCTTGATATTTATGGACAAATTCCTCGTGGAAATATTTGTACCCTTTATTTCGTTTTTTTCTTTTTGGTGACGGAGTTTTCCTCCACGAGTCTTGTCACATCAGCAAATGTAATATTTGGCAAATCCGTTAATGAAGTTGTGTAGACTCTTTGATCCATTTTAAACTTGCCCGGGTTTATGTTTTTCTGGTGTGTTGACGCTTGACAGGAACTCCGCTTCCACAACGATTACGTATTTCCGGTTATTGTGAGAAAGGTCTGTCGGTACACGATCCGTTCCACCTGCACGATCCGTTCTATGCATGCGTAGTAGACGCAGTATAAGTGCTGTATTGTAATACCCAGGGTTCTCAAGTTTTATCAAAAGCTTGGAGTGAGATCACATGCGGTTAGGGGAGGAGCCCTAATGGAGCCCCGCCCCCGCCCGTCCATCCCCGCCCCCCAATTTTAACCATTGTTCATAATTAACCAGCACAAATTGAAATTATAACAATTGGTAAATCTGATAAATGACAGAGCAATTAATCACATCAAATATACTCTTTAATGTTATATTTCAAAATTACAAATATACAAAAATATAACAAATTGCTCCAAACAGTTTGGAAAAACAAATCTTTTTGCATTTTGAATGTGTCTAGTCGTAATGGTATAATGATTTATTGTGTGGTGGGACATTGTGAACAAATGACATAGTATTAAGGTGTGTGTGTGCGTGTGTGTGTGTGTGTGTGTAAGTGTGGCCTGGTAAACCTTACATTATGGGGACAAAATGTCCCCACAAGGATGGCAATATCCAAAATCCTTGTTCGTGTGGGGACATTTTTTGGTCCCCATGAGGAAAACGGCTTATAAATCAAAAAAGTTATGTTTTTTTGAAAATGTGAAATTGCAGAAAGTTTTCTGTGATGGGTAGGTTTAGGGGTAGGGTTAGTGTAAGGGAATATAATATACAGTTTGTACAGTATAAAAATCATTATGTCTATGGAAAGTCCCCATAAAAAATTAAAACACTACATGTGTGTGTGTGTGTGTGTGTGTGTGTGTGTGTGTGTGTGTACACAAGAGTACACACTGCAGCTTATGAAATGTGTTTTGTGTTGTAAGTGTTTGTTGCACATTTTGACGCCTTGATAACATTGATATATTTAATGTTCTGGCCTAAAAATGTTAGACGAGCTTTCTTAATTCCAACTTACCTTCTCCATCACGACGTGTGTTCGCGTGATGTTGTTGGTTACTTAATAACGAACGTACGGCGGCCGAGAATTTTCCGTCAACTTCCGTGTGTTCGCGCCTATGGTTCGCGCATCTATGTTGCCTAGTAACGAACGCAATCTGGCCGAGATACGTGCAGAGAATGTCTGATACGTGCTGGCGGCAGGAAGCTTCACTTTGTGTGCCTGCACCTCGTATACAATGTTATATATAAAGCTTGCAGGACAACTTGGTTGGCATTGCCTTTTCAGCGTGAGAAATACACGGTGTGGCGTGTGAGCGTGTGAACTGGTTGAATTGCGTGTGTCTCACGGCCAATGCGTGAGACTTGAGAACCCTGGTAATACCAAACAAAGCAGCAAAATCATTACGTAACAAACATTGTTTGTCTATCACAGAAAGTAAGAAATAAAAACAATACAAAGGTTCGCAATTAATAGCCTAATGAAAATACAATAATATACAAACCATAACTCATAATAACTATTTAATTTATGCTGAAAAGATGTCTTTAGGCCCCTTTTGAAAGACCCAAAACATCTTATGTTGTAGTGTAGTCTTAATTTATGGTATTTTACTTTATCATAGGAGGAACAGGTAGAAGTGGAGGAGCTGCCCCTCGCATTGAAACATATGTACCAGGCAGAATACATCGTGAGGAACAGTCTTGGGCTTTTCACTGGCCAGGTGCAAGAACCATCATACATGTTGATGGATCATGATGACCAAATGAAAGCGTGGAGGGTGCTGATGGAGTCGATGAAGTGCGATGCCACGGAGCCTTTCACGTTCATTTTTGAAAACATCCAGGACATGGAAACCTTCATGATTATTTGCAAAGACACCCTCAACCTGAGAGTAAATGCTGGAGTTGGGGTGCACAGTCACCCATATACATTTTGTTAGTGTGAGTGTATCTGGGTGACTGTGCACCCCACACTCTGCGTGTGTTTGTGTGCTTGCGCGTGCATGTGTGTGTGTGAGAGAGAGAGAGAGAGAGAGAGAGAGAGAGAGAGAGAGAGAGAGAGAGAGAGAGAGAGAGAGAGAGAGAGAGAGAGAGAGAGAGAGAATTTTTACTCTTAAATAAAGATACTCAAACAGTATGCACATGCGTGAAACGGATCGTGCAGGTGTACTGACAAGGTCTATTCAGAAAAAAAACTCCTGTGCTGTCGTCATGACAGCGCTTGACAAAACAACGTCCCTCAGGGCTTTTAGCTCAAAAATGTGCAGATTTGGAGAAATATTGATAGATTCTCATAGGTTTACATCAGATTTCTATAGACAGGAATAATATTTATTGAATTTATACCCAAATGCGTCGATGTAATCATTATGAGCACTAGATACTCTGATGTACTGTGTTTTCAATCCATACCAGCAGCCTGAGGGTGCCCTATGTGCACAGTATAGTCCATATATGGAATACATGAAGAAGAGCCATAATCATGTGACATTCCAGGAAGTCCCTGACACATACAAAGCTAACAGAGATCCATAGACAGTATAAACTGGACACAGCGACCCCATTGGATTCAACGGAGACAAGTGAAGTCAATTAGAAGCTCTCACTTCCTGATGGTCGCGCGTTCTGCGCAGACTCAAACTGAGCTTGACGACGTAGATGTGACGTGAGCAACCCGTCTGTCTTCTAGTAGCTGTGCCAGGAGAAATCTGAATCCATGAGCTAGGAGCAAGAGAAACTTTTTCTAAGTATTCTGATTAATTATTTTGTCATTTTGCCTCCACGTCCCCCCGATAATTGACTTCACCCGCAAGCTTCTCCTCCTGTCCATACGGTAATTTCTCTACTGTGCGACAGAGAGTCGCGTGGTTATGACGCAATCGTTAGCTTATTTTTACAAAAATTGCTTCTACGGGGCCATAACGTAAGACACAAGGTAATGGAGCCTTTTATACATTTTCGTGTTTCTTTAGAAATAAATAATGGACAAATGGAGTCTTTAAACGCCTCAGATGTAAAGTTATTCGCTGTCAAAGTGACGCCAAAATGAATGGGAGTCAATGGAATGCTAACAGCAAGTGGGGGTCTGCTAATCAATGGCGGCGCCCGGGGAAGCTTCAATATTTTATGAAACAGTGCCCCCCTGCAGAGATCGCTGTAACATGCAGATAAAGATGTTTTGAAGACAATAAACATGATTGCAATGATATTTGATTTACCTGTGTTCTTCGAGCCATGTCAGGTATTTTCATAATAATAGATTATATTTATAATGTAATGCTAATCGTAATAGACTTTATCATCGTGCAGAATACAATAAAATAATATATTTTCTGTCAGATGTTTTTATCTGAAGCCAAATTAGATCACAGAAGATTATTTAAAACACTCAACTTGCGTTATAAAGTAAGTTTGGAGCACAAACATGGTTTTAATCTCATAAATTGTTGTGTATTGATGGTGTGCTAAGCTAACATGCTAGCTAGCCCTAGGTGCACCTGCCACCTAGCAGTTATTTTTTTATGAATTTTTCTAAATAGGAATGCTTACTGAAATGTTTCTTTATTCAAGAAGGGCATTTGATACAGTTTCAAATGTGAAGTGAGAACTTTGATAAAAGAAATGAGAGATTGAAACAGCGTGAATAGCCAGTCGTTAGTAACTATAATGCAGACAAAAGAAATGCATATTTAGAGCCATAACCAGGCTGGAGAGGTGTGAATGTGTGCAGGAGAGACTGACACTGAATGGGGCTCGTTTGCACCACAAAACAATAGAGACAATAGACTGAATAGATGACTTAGAAGATGAAAATAAACATCAGTTGCATTTTAGAGTCTAATCAAAATAAATAATATTGTATAATAAATATAACATGGTCAGACGTGGCTTTAGCTGCAGTGCATTTCTAGACTGATACAGTGCCAACTTCAATTTTATTTTCATTAAGATGTTTTATAAAAATACATTTCTAATAACTTTACAAAACTTTGAAGCTATGTATAACTATTTTTTTCATTATGACAATAATTAATTCTACATTTATATGGTATAATATCAACTGCCAGGTGTCAGCTTTCAAATGAGATCATACTTGTGCTTTTAGTACAAAGGGTTCATGAACTGTATCTGTTTCAGTTTGGGTATGCCATTTCTGGGGATTTTTCAAAAGTGGCGTTGCAGCTCAACAGGTTAAGTGAAATGTCTTATAACCACCTCATGATATCGTATGGCTGTTTAACCCTCAGACGGTCCTCGGTCATTTCTGCTAAGTGGTCGTAAAAAAAATAGTCACACTTGTGGTCTTCGGTCAAAAATGACCCCCATAGAAAATGAATGGGAAATTTAAAAAAAAAAAAAAAAAAAAATTATTTTACAAAAAGTGTTATAATTGAATGAATTGCATTTTTTGTTACAAATTCTGTACAAAAAAAAAAGTAAATGTGTCCATAAACAGCTGGGGAATTCACATGCCTCTCCATAGAGAACTGTAGATGCCATCTAGTGGTTACACCATGCTTCTACGCTTTCTCTCCACACTCTCACCAGATGGTGCTAATCTGCTTCAAACATTTTTTTTTTTGAAGGCCTAGACTCTATATTAAACTAAAATACTGCATAAATAAAAAAATTAAAGAATACATATATTTATATAATTTTTTTTATTAATTTCAATGGCAAAAATAGACCAGAAATATTGCATAAATATTAATAAATTAAATAAAATGGTCTCAAAATACAAAATTAAAAAGAATAAATATTATAGAACAAAAATAAATTGCATTGGTTTTACTGGGATGGAGGAAGTTTCATTTTTAGGCCTCCGGTCACTTCTGACCGGGAAGGCCCAGGATGTGACTCCGAAACGAAGACCGTCTGAGGGTTAAAAGAAGTCTTAACTTTTGTTACTTTACTTTACAGACAAAGACCACTAAATAGTATGACCACATTACAAAGCTTTTTAGATGTTTAAAAAAAAGACTTTGTTTTTGTCACTTTACTTTAAGCAGTAAAATACCACTCATAAGATGTAGCATGATACTATGCAGATCTTAAGTAAACAATGTCAAAATATCAGACTTGGGAAAGTTAAAGATATGAAACTATGGGATATATAATCCATTATAACTTAAGTGGAAAAAATGATGTTCATTGTGTGTTATAAATCATACTCTTAATAGTTATAACGACAAATAGGTAAGCATTTGTTGTTATGATTATTTATCAGATGATGCAACATATTATAAAGTTGTTTGTAAGGTATTATGCATGTATTATAATGCATTCAGAATACCTTTATAATGCATTATAAATACAGGCTTCATAAGATAGTGTTACCAAGTATTTTTTATTTATTATTATTTAAAATGGCTTTATATATGTCAAAGCCGGTATCAAGTAATTATAAATTGGCAATCTGACAATAAAAATACAGAAAATTAACTAAAATTTGTTATTTATTCAATTCAAGTGACAGACTATTGGCTCTCATATATTTACAAAGAATACAACAATCATAGCCAAACAATATGATAAACCGGAATGAAATGCTGTCCAAATGGACAGGGTCAGTGTCATGTTGATAACATTTCATTTTGACATTTTTCCAGTCATTCCCTTCTTAGTGTTTAAATCAGGCCTCAACAGAATCACATAGCATTTAGGTATAAAAATACAAAACAGAAGTCCGAAAGTGGAAGCTAGAATGGCAAATATCTCAACAGCCACTGTGTATTTCCCCGGTGAGCTGTTGTATGCTGGTATAAAAGAGATCCACACAGCAAAAAATATGAGCATACTAAAAGTGATGAGCTTAGCTTCATTAAATGAATCTGGAAGTTTCCTTCCAAGGAAGGCGAGAGCAAAGCACATACAAGAGAGCAGCCCAATATAGCCCAACACCAGATAAAATCCTAGTGGCCACACATCTTTACATTCTAGTACAATCTTACCACCCTGATAGGATGTGTTTTTGTAGGGGTAAGGAGGTGCTAGTGCCAGCCAGCAAGCACACAGGATAACTTGGCCTGTCGTGCAGCAAAAGATGAAAACCCTTTGCTGTGGAGGGCCAAATAGTTTTAGAGAAATGGACCCAGGCATAGTGGAACGAAAGGCCAAAATTACCACAATGGTCTTGACCAGTATGCATGAGATACATAGAACAAAGCTGATTCCAAACGCAGCTTGGCGGGCACGGCATGTCCATGGTGAGGGCCGGCCCACAAACACTAGTGAGCAAAGGAAGCAAAGTTTGAGAGACAACAGCAATAGAAAACTCATCTCAGAGTTGTTGGCCTTAACAATGGGTGTGCTTCGAAAAAGGAAGAAAATCACTGTGATAACAGTTGCCACAGTGACTCCAAAGAGAGACAAAGAAATGAGAATGATGCCCATGATTTCACGGTATGACAGAAACTCCTCTATGCCAGCAACACAAGAAACCCTTTCTTTGTTTGGCCAGTAGTACTGGGGACACTTGGTACACTCAGTAGCACCTAGTAGACATAAACAGACACTGTGGGTCAACCAGATTTTTCATATAGCACACATTATTACAAAATTATCTGGAATACTTTATTCTGTTTGGTCATTCAGCAGTCCTGTTTCCATATGTTTCCTATACGCTCATGTGTATAACTGCCCTAGTAAAAAATAACCTATACCAAAATCTATTTAAAATACATTTATTTCACACTAAGTATACTTAAAATACATGAACATATTTTTTAAATATATCACTTAAGACTTTCTGATATAAAATTATATTTAAACTTTATTTGGAGTCTTTCTTTATTGCACAATGCACATTTCTCAATATTATGCCACAAATGTGTTTTAATATCACTATTAATAAGGATGGTATGATCTCTGTATAATATCAGTCTTTAAATGCAAGATGTGTAATTTGTACCTAAAGTATACTTGCAATCAGTGGCGGCTGGTGAAAAATATCTTAGGTGGGGCTGTCATATTCAGCCAGTTTCAATAGTCTGGTAACCATGGGAGTATTAGGCCTACTTTCTGCCCTTGGTATGTGTATTGTGCTTTGTTGTTTATTTTGTTCTATTCCTTAACCCAGTCCCAGTGGTTCTCAAACTTTTTAGGGTTGTACCCCAAGAGGTTTTAATATCCTTCTGCATACCCCCACTCTTCAGTCACACCTTTTTCAGTAAGGGACAATATTTGCCCCCTTAAATCGATTTTTTTCAAGTGCATTTTTACCTTTACAAATACCTTTATAAAATAAATAATGCTTTGAATTAAAAAAAATGTTAAATAGATAAATATGCAATGATGGTAAACACGAAGTGATGCTTTTTTAAATATTAAATTAAAACCGCCAGTAAGTGATGAGTCATCGAGTCATTCATTCAGTAACGAAGCAAGTGCCTGTATTTATGAATTAATCATTGACTCTAAAGATTCGTTCACAATCATTGCTGTGTGCTGCAGTTCTGCTGTGGCTTTTATTGGAGCTATTCATTTATTGTAAAAATACTGACAACTGTGTTGAAAATGGTCTTAAATCACTTAATATTAATATTTAGTTTGTTGAACTGTTGTATAAAATCAATGTCACATTCGCAATCGTGTGGATCTTCATATAATGTGATCAACATTAAACACAGGAACTCACACAGGGTATGTGTTTGTATCGAAGAGAGTTTGAATTCTATCGATCTCCATGCACAGCCTGTGTCTATATTTGTTCTTCATGCTAGTAAGTGCTAACTTAAATCCCTACTTTCACAAAGGTAACGTAGGCTACATTGTCGAGAACGGCAGTATAGCGTGATTTGCTGAGGCAGCATCTGTACGAGACCTGTCATATAGCCGACACACTGCTTATGCAGAAAGTTTTGACCGCAAAAGATGAGTTAATTTGATCGTATGTCATGTATTTACAGCATTTAACCTGAGAGAAATGCATGCTCAGTTTAAATCTTATTTTAAGATGAGGAAGTATTAACGTTAAAGGGACGGCAAAATTTAGCATTTTGTTCCCGCACCCCCTTCTGTCACCTCACGGTTTGAGAATCACCACAAACCCAGTCTTTGTAAAACGAATAATAATAATAATAATATTACAAATAATTATTAGTATTATCCACCCAAACACAATTTAACACAAACTGCATGATACCAGTGCTCTGTGAAAAAGTCAGTAATTGTTTAATGCCATATTACAAGACTGAAGCATTCTTACACAAAAACAAACAAATTGCACAAACTTTCCATTTGCATTTGAAATTTAACTCAAAAAGTTTAGTTACTTTCTCAGAAAGGTCCCTCACTTCGGCAACTGTCCATGTTGGATCTGTCCCTGTTGTTTTAAAAAGTAATCACGGAAAGCAAAACAAGGCATTAGCATGACGCATCCAGCTAGCCAGGCCGATAGACTGCTGTCTGATGGAGTCATGGAGATAGGCGCGCATGAGCGCGGGCGCGGGCGGGCATGCACAGCTTGGGGTGCTAACAGAAGCGCCCATAGCTGACTAGATTTGAGCTCGCTGATTGGCTACAGTTTATGTCAAACATGTATATCTTAAATCAGCAATTGGCTAAGCTGCTCCACAGACCCGCCTCTCTGGGGCGATTTCTCTAGCGCCCCAGAGCTGATCGACGTGCACGCAGGTGGAGGAGACGTGTTGAAAAAGCACACATTTTTAATTTCTATCATATTTTTCACATATACTGGGTGTATTTAATATCTTAAACACACAAATACTGACAATTTGTATGTATGATTTATGTATGTATTTACTTATTTATTTAATGAGTGTGGCTCATAAACTGTGGTCTGGCTCATGGGGGGGGGGCGGCGCCCTAGCGCCCTCTATTGGCCAGCCGCCCCTGCTTGCAATAGTTCCACTTTAGCACAATCAAATACACTTAATATATCTTTAGTTGGACTTCAGGACTTAAGTACAAACTTAGTTGTTCCAGTTAAGCAGACTTTGAGTATATCAGTTTAGCATACTAAAAGCACAATTGCAGGGTATTTTTATTAAGCACATAAATATGTAAATATATTTGTAGTATACTTATCACAAAAAAACTATATTTATATCAAATACATTTGAGTATTTTTTTTTTTTTTTCACTAGGGTTAAACTGCTGTTACTTTCATATCACACTGCAGACTCGCTTTCTTGTGACATACAAATGCAATGGGCACCATTGTGTCTTTATGTTATTGATGTAGTGAAAATCACTGACTTTATTATTGGTTTTATTGTAATATTATTGCAGTGTCTCGATTTCTTGCCCTAATTTCTTGCCCTATAGAGGGTTGTTGGGCTTTGGGCTAATGAACAGTTCAAATTGTAAAATCATTTATACTCTAATCATTATTTTAAGTCCATATATTTATTTATTTAATGAGTAGCCATGTAATAATTTAGATAGATAGATAGATAGATAGATAGATAGATAGATAGATAGATAGATAGATAGATAGATAGATAGATAGATAGATAGATAGATAGATAGATGTACCTGATATATTGCTGATTTCCCATTCAGCACAGGGCAAACAGTCAAAGCAGCAAACAGGCTGTCCTGGTTGAGTGGCCTGGCGTGTTCCAGGGGGACACGGAGGGGTACATAAAGAAACAGGAACCTGCATACAAACAATTATAAAATCAGGAATCTCCCAAAACTTACAGCTCTACAACTGTTTGCCATAGGGGCACAGGCTCACCTCATTGTGTCCCCCTGCCCACCGAATTAACCCTTCATCTATCTTAAGCTGCTGTTCATGTGGGGCAGAGCCATCATAAGTGCCCACCATCTGAAACCGAATGGTACCCCTGCCATTTCTCTGCCAGTTTATGATGTCATAGAGGGGCACAGGCTCTCCATTGTTGTCAAAATACACCTTCTCTTTGAACTGGTTTGTAAAATTCACTTTTTTCAGGTAGTGAAGAAGCTATTTAATTAGTTAAGGCAAACAATATAAAATGTACATAAATATAATTACAGTATGGAATATACATTTGAATATAATTGTTTAGCAAAATAATTATTTGTACACATTTTAAAATTGCTAACATACAAGAAGGTTCTGACAAACAACATATGAATATTACCTGCCATGGAGAGAACTTTGATTCAGTTTTGCAGACGTGGTCTGAGCTTTGTTCCTCAGAGCCACATTGTAACAGCTGATGTAGAGCATGAGCAATAGCATACACTGCTTTATAGACATTGTATGAAATCCTCACCCTTGATACATCAGTATAGCTATTCTCAGTCTCCATCAGATCCTCTGAGCCAGTACAGAGTGGCAACTCAGAATCACCACTGTCCTCATAATCTAGGCTGCATCCAAACAGTTCCTCCCAAAACATGTTATTGAAAACAGATTCGGGTCTAGGTGAAGGCCTTACCCCAAGGAGAAACTCAGCCAAGCCTGGAATAGTAGTGCCCCTGAAGGAAAAGCCCACTGTTCCAGCCAGGACAGGGTGAAGTTCAGGGATAGTGAGAAGTTTGGCTGTCACCCAGGCTTCACTGGCCACCCACTGCCACCTCGTCAAATTCCTGCGAGCCACTTCAGCCAGGAGCTCCAGCAGCTGTCCTTCAGTGGCAAATGCTATAATCACTCGTGCAGTGGAACCCTCCAGGCTATTAAGAATAGCATGTATTTGTGCCTGGGAAGGTGCTTTTGGTATAGTGTGGTGAAAGGCTATGCAGCCACCAACTCTTTCAAGCTGCTCAGTAAAGGCCTGGATACCATAGTGACTGTAGTCATCATCTGTGCCCACTGTGCCCACCCAGCGCCAGCCAAAGTGGGAAACCAACTGGACCAGTCCCTGCACCTGAAATACATCACTGGGAACAGTACGAAGGAAAGAAGGGTATTCCTTCTTATCTGTGAGGCAGGTACAGGTCGCAAAGTAGCTTATCTTGAAGTGGGGACAGCAGAAAGATCAAGAAAGAAAAACAGAAAAAGGAAGATTAGGGGAGATGTAAAAGGTGAAAGCAAGATCTGTGTTTTTGGCAGACTTTGCTTTTATAACATTTAAAAAAAAAAATCATAAAATTGCAAAATCTAAAATTTGGAGAGGGAATAAATTTAAGAATAAACAGTAGAACAGTGTACATACATATATTTTGTTGCACTGATCAGGTTATAGATGCAGATTTTTTCTATTTATCTCTAGAGGTTTTCCCTTTGTTTGGTGCTGAAACAACTGTCAAATGCAAATGAAGCGAGAAGCATATTTTTCACAATAACTAAAATTCACAGTAATCAATAGTATCCGGTAGAATCAGTAGAATAAATCATATGCACTAAAATATGCACCCCAGGAAAGCACGTGAGTAACCTATTGATGAAACGTTCAAAAAGGCCTGTTAAAGATTTTTGCAGGATCATAATTGGCATGTTGTTCATTCAATAATATATATTAACAGACAGTATTAGTTTATAGCTGTGAGTAATTCTGATATGTTTTTTTTATGAGCATTAAACGTTTAAATAAATGCAAGTTCCTTCAAGGTGGACATGTTTATCAAGACATGAAAATTAGAGGGATAAAACCCCTCAACCCCCCCCCATTTTTTTTGCTCACAGGTACACACTGTTAAAGGCCAGGGAGGTTGATAAATAAATATCTATAATTATCACCTCAGACTCTTACCAGTGGAATTCCAAATGGACCCAAAGTTTGTGCCACGGCCCGTGTAGGCGAAGATGATGCCAGACCAATGACAGCTGGCACCGGGGCAGTGGAAAGGCATTTGGCACTGCCAGCAGCATCAGCATGTGTCTGACTGGAGGTGCCGTTCACAAGGAAAAGCACACTCCGCAGGCTTGTGTGCACATGATCACAGCTATCCAAAATCCGATAACCTAGTGTCACTCCTGGTAATAAACTGGAATTATTGTTGATTTCTTTAATGGCAAACACCATTGTTTGGATCCAGCGGAATGCACGAAAATCAAACCTGTTGAGAAGATGGACAGAGAGCAAAAATAACAAAGAGAGAGAGCTGGTTGTAGCAGTTGTGAAAAGGTAACAAACAGTCTGGAAAAAAAGAACAGTTCATAAAAGTGATGAACATCATTTTAGCATAATTATACAGCATATGTAATGAGTAAGAAAGCATGGATCTCATTCATGTTACTTTAAGGTTTCTATTCATTATTTTAAACCAACTGGTATTTTATCTTTTCATTGCTGTTCTCCATTCTCTGCATGCCGTTTCAAACACACCCGCTGCACTCTTCATGTTGTGGCTGTTCAGAGTAATTATGGTCCGTTTGCGAAGCTAAATAGTGCATGGGAAAGAGCCCTCCAATTACAATATCACCATCTTGTTCCAGCACTGGTGAATTAAAATCACCCAATGTCCAGCACCTATTGTCCACTGAGGTGCAGAGAATTACTGAGAAGTACAGCAGAAGCAAAATACCCAATGGTGCCAGTTCATTCACTGGCATCTCACTGGCCATTGCTGCATCTTTCTTTTTTCCTTCAATCCGACCATGGAAACAGTTAGTGCGGACACCAGAGTGTATGGAAGTCTAAAATTCCCAGCTATATAAAATATATCACAATGATGCCAAACATTGAAACCTAAAACATCAGGTGAGACTGGCCAATGATATACAGATTGTGGGTGGTCTCTCAGGTCATGTGATTTAACAGTGTTTCAGATCAAAGTGCCTTGAAATGCATTAGGGATCATTCTAAAACTTTTGAAGATCTCGATTGGCAACTTATAGCTTAGAATTGTGTAACATTTTATAAACAAGAATTTCTACAGAAAAACACTAAATGCGTTACATATTTTCTGCAGATTCACTATAAATAACCAATATTTTCTTTAAATTTTGTGAATATTTAATGTAAACATAGAACATACTAATATTGTTATTCTGTTCTATATTGAAAGCTTCAATGAAATGAAAATACTACTCATTTCATTTTACTTATTTTATGTGGATTATATTGAAAATTATCATAAGGGTTAATAATATACACATCAGCCTCCACAGTCTGCAGGAACCAAGTCAGGAGGAAATTATATATTGTAGCGACAATCACTTCTGGAGAATAATTAACTCAAATGAAGGGAATATTCATGAGTTTATGAATATGATTTGCTTATTGTCTACACAGATTAAATTACCCAAAAAGGGAATATTTGATCAATTTGTCAGGGTAACTTTTACCAGAATTAATTTCAGTTATCTAAACATACTGTTTGTCCCGCAAACTTTATGTAAGACTTCCTTATCAAATATCAATAAAAATATCCTTCTTACAAACTCCAAGAAAGATACATTTTCTGGTCATGAACATTAAATTTTCCTGTGTTTATAAAATTAAACTACTCAACGTAGTAAATAATAAAAGCTTTGTAGCTGAATCGTACTTCTCATTGACTTTGTAATATGAGCATTTAGACAGAGGCAATCAAGGATATAATGGATTTTAATACATGCAAAACTACGTACGTATATATATATATATAGATATGACTAAGGTTAACACGGAAAAGATGTATATACAAAGTACAACCAGTAAAACAATACAAGACAAACGGATAACGAAATGGGAGTGAGAGAGAATGAAAGAGTGAGGATGAGCGAGAGAGGAATAAGAGAGATCACCGATATGATCACAGTAGGCTATGGCAAAATCACAAACAAGATGAACCTCTTTGAGAGACAGCAAGGAAACAAATCACATTAAAAGTTCAATAAAACTAATACTTGCAAAATGGTTCTCTTTGTGTTGCTGAAGAAAGCAGAGTCGTGCGTGTGTCCTTAAGAGCGGAGCGTGCTCTCTCGTTCTTCCGGAGCAAACGGAGTTCGCGGGAAGTTCAAAGAGTCTCTTTAAAGTTGAAAAGGTCCGAAGACGAAAATAAAGACAAAGATTTAAAGAAAAGTAAAGAAAAGAAAAACGGTGAAAACTCCCTAAGGAGTTATGGAACCGGGAACCTCTCACTGATGAAGTGCTCTGAGCTGGATTTCCTGAGTTGATCTTTTATGGAGTTATGGAGTAACTCACGCCTACTTCGCGTACGTGGACCAATCACCTTAGAGTATTTCGAGCGGGAAAAGTTCTCTTTGTCCTGTTGGGACGCTCATCTGCATAGTTTATGGTGATGTCGAAATTCAGCAGTTATACTCCAGCAAGATGGTACACATAGAATAAAACATTTTACTGTAATCTCCTGTATACGGTTGGTTCAGTCAGAACGTGACGGTTAAAAAGATACCAAGAATGAAATATAAAACAGTTAAGGATACAAAGTTACAATCAAATGCACGATTATAGGCATTTAAAGTTCACTCCCTACAACTAGAAAATCATAAACTAAGCTAATGAACAGGGAGCATGCAAAGGGCACAGGAATATGTCGTCTACAGTATTTAACCCTCTGAAGTCGACAAACGCGCCGGCGCGTTTTGCTGGATTTTCTTCACATAGTAGCACAATAAACTTAAATTTCTCCTTCATTTATGGTCATACAGAAAAAAGAAATATGAAAAAAGAATCTGTGATATTTCTACTTTTGTATGTGTCCACTTACAATCGAATCAAAACATTGTGCTTTTGTAAAATAAAGAAAATAAACAGGGTGTGCTTTCTGCCTCTCCGTCGCGGTGAACTTTTTTTTCTTGAGCACGTCTATAAACTGAAACAAAACTCAGCGAATACTTGTCACACATTTATGAGCCATATACCTTTATAAACATTTAAGTGTGTACTTTTAAATGATCGGATTCAAACTGAAAACAAATATTCTCTGTTTAAGTAATTTGTATAAAACCAACAAGATTTCCAGCTTCTCATGCGCTTGCTAATTATTTTAAATTTGACCACGCCCACGCGCGCAAAAGAGATTCACATGCAAATCTCCACATGGAACGCGAACGCGCTCATTACCTCAAAAACAAAGCACCAAAAAAACTTCACAAGTCTCTGCTTTTCGTCGAGTTTGAAAGACGTGCCGTGAGCTTACATTGGATTTACCTCAGAAGAAGAAGAATGCGATTTGAAGACAAGAAAGATGTAAGGTAAGAAATTCTTAATTATTAGTTCATGTTATTGTTTCATAAACTTCACATTGCAGTTGAACTGTTGCTAGATATATGGTGAATATTATAATATTTAGACCCGTGTTTACTGTTACTGTGTTTGTGGATATCTGCTCAAACGTAGATATGTATAATATGGTAACCATAATGTTTCATATTTTGGAGCGAGCTCTGGTTTTGAATGTATCATATTTGGAGCGCGATCGCGTTTGAAAAGCAAAACGCACCGAACAAAGGCTTCATGTTTTTACTATTATCTCATTTCATATCATCATAACGAATGGAAACATTTGAAGTAACATATGATAATCAATATATTTTTCTCTAGCGTAGTTGTTACTGAAATCTTTTGGAAGATTTATATGCTGCTATAGGTTATTGTTATTATTATTTTATGCAGCACTGCGCATAGCCTATGCTTACAAGGCACAACAAACCTGGTGTTCATTATATTATATATTGTTGGAAACATTTGTGTGTGTGTGTATTCTGTGAATTTTAAAAAGCAATTTTAACCAAAAAAATTATTAGAATAATTAATAATAATTAAAATAAATAGTTTCTCTTGATATCAGTATGTTCACTTTTTTTTTCTTTCAGGGACCAGATGCCACTGAGTCCTGCTGACTTCAACATTCACATGAGTCTCAGTATATGAACAGAGTAAAGTGAAAATCAAACACCTTGGAAATGAAAGGTATGTACAATGTTCTCTTACGAGAGGTTCTCTCGTATTGCGTAAGTTGCTTACGCTACGGGAAAGTTGTCTTTCTTCGAGATCTGAAGCCAAAAAATTATCCTTAATTTTGTATTCATTGTCAACGCAGTGCAGCAGCAGGCAGACCACGGCAGGCTGTAAGAGCGTGCTCATTGGCTGCCCGGCGGCAACTGCTTAAGCCTACCAGTGAGCCCTGTATGACGTCACACCCTATCAGGGCGCTTCGCGCCCTCCACACCCTTCTAACCGGCAAGGTGGGTGTGGCCCAGTGTGTATATAAGCAGGGCTCGTAGGCTGAAATTCAGATTTTCTTGTCTTCAGCGAAGCTCTTCGCATCGCTGGATCTTGAGAGCCGCCGCCGTTGAAACCAGCGACCAGCAAGCCTAGGACAGCGCCTGAAGAAGCCGGCCGTCTTCGCCGCCTTCAGCCATCCGTGCCTGCTACGCTATCCGGCGACATATCCTTTTACTGCTGTGTGTGTTCGCCTACTGCGACACACACTCTCTCATTCTAAAAGAGCACGAGGCGTTTTTCTCAAAATGCCTCGTTTTTCCTGCGGTTCGTGCCGCGCCCCGCTCAGCAACGGAGACCGCCACCTCATCTGCGCTCTCTGCCTGGGCCGCGACCACGCCGCCGCCGCCACCGCACTCTCTACGGGCGGCTGCCCAGAGTGCGAGGAACTTTCAATGTCGACCCTGCGGGCTCGACTTGAAGTTTTCGACCAAGCTGTCTCTCCGCCTGTCTCTGCTACGCCGCGCAGGAAGAAGCGCCGCTTTCAGAGACCAACGGAGACCGATGAGGCGTTTAGAAGCTCGCCGGAGCCCCTCCCTCGAGCTTCTCTTTCGCCCTCTCCGTCCCCCCTTTCGGCCGCTCAACCGCCGGCTCCCGCCCGTGCTGCCGCCGCGTCAGGGGATGAGGCCGCTGGGTGCGACGAGCACGCTGACAGCTGTTCTATCCTGGCCTCTGACAGCGAGGAGTGGTCTACCGCCTCCTCTACAGTCCAGAATTCCGGCCGCACTCGAGCAGGCGAGGACGCGGAGCTTTTGCGCCTCCTCACCAAGGCCGTTGACCAGCTGGGCCTCGAGTGGTCTCCTCCTAAGGAGCCAGCACCCAACAGACTCGATGGCTGCTTTCTACATCGCCGCCGCCGCTCGCCAGCGTCCAGAACCGCACCCTTCCTGCCAGAGCTCCACAGCGAGCTCTCTAAATCGTGGAATGCACCTTTCTCCGCGAGAGTCTCTTCCCACGCTTCATCGACGCTCTCTCAGGTTGACGGCGCCGCTGAAAAGGGGTATAATGCCATTCCCCCCGTGGAAGAGGCGGTTGCAGCGCACCTTTGGCCGCCTTCTGGTTGGCGCTCAAAGGCTGCCCTCCCGTCTAAGGCTTGCAGGACCACTTCAGCCCTTGTCGGCCGCGCTTTCGCCACCGCCGGACAGGCTGCATCTGCCCTTCACTCCATGGCCGTACTACAGATTCTACAAGCCAATCTTCTCCGCGATTTGGACGAGAGCGGCTCTGAATCTGCTTCCATCACGGATTTGCGAAGCGCGACGGACCTTTCCCTTCGCGCCACGAAATCCGCTGCCCAGGCCATCGGACGGTGCATGGCCTCTCTGACTGTTACTGAGAGGCATCTATGGTTGACGCTCGCCGACATGAGGGACTCTGAGCGCGCGGTGTTTCTCAATGCCCCCCTCTCCCCCTCCGGTCTGTTCGGCCCGGCGGTACACGGGATCGTGGACCGTTTCTCGGAGGTGCAGAAAACTACACAGGCTATGAACCTTTTTCTGCCTCGACGCTCAAGCTCTGCTGCACGCCGTCCTCGCGACCAGCCTGCACAAAGCCCCGCCCAGCGTCCAGCTCGACCTCCGTCCTCGCAGCGACGACAGGGCGGCCGCCCTAGATTGCGCTCGACCAGCCGAAACAGACTGCCTCCGCCGCGGGGACCCCGGCAGAGGATTACGGTGAAACCTGAGCCCGCTAAGTCCTCCTAGCCCGAGAAAGGAAGCGACGGTTGAGTCCCGCTGCGGCCGGACCACCGTCAAAGCTTCATACGCTGCCAGTCCCCGTTGCCACGGTTACTGCAGACGCTCACTTCGCAGCCAACGAGCCGGTAAATCTACCTTCTCGCCTGTACACAACCGCCGTTTTCACGGCGACCCAGAGAAATCTCAAAAAGAGTATAATGTCTGGTTGCACGGCTCACACCGTATGTGTTTCAAGTGCAGTAAGTGTGCCCACGCTGCCGTGTTCACCCCTGTACACAAGCACCATAAATCCCGTGTCTCTCACAGAGCCCACTCTCATAAAGCAAGCAAAAGCCGCTCGAGTGCTGAAAGTAGGTCACGTGTCCACCTCCCCGTGCCCACACCTACCCACTGCCCGCTCTGTTACACGGCCTCTCACAACCGGTCAGGTTTCAAATGTAAGTCCTGTGCCCGCCCTCGAGCGCTCACACACACTAACAAACATCTCGCCCCCGACGCCGCCCTCGCGCGTTGCGCCTCACATTATATGTTCCCCGTCCAAAGCCACCGGGACACTGTGTGTAAAACGGCCAGCTATCGCTGCATGCGAGCCGCCGCATATAAGCACCAAGAGCGCGCGCACTGCGCCCGTGCCTCCGTTTCGAGCTCTCGAGCCCGCAACGCACGGCAATCAGAGCTCGGAGGCCATTCTGCCCCTGGCTGCACACGCGAAAGCGTGGGAAGCTATTCCAGGCGTGTCAGAATGGGTGCTAAGCACAGTAAAAGAGGGCTATACTCTGCAGTTCGCTCGCCGCCCCCCGTGCTTTCATGCGCGTACCGAGACGAGAGTGAATGGGGAAGTAGCACATCTACTTCGAGCAGAAATAGCGACACTCCTGTGCAAAGGGGCTATAGAACCGGTACCTCCTTCTATGAGCGAGACAGGCTTTTACAGCCGTTATTTCCTCGTTCCCAAGAAGGATGGAGCTCTCAGACCAATATTAGGTCTGAGACATTTGAACAAGGCTCTTATGAGAAGACCGTTCAAAATGCTTACAACCAGGCAGATCCTCGCGCAAATTCGCCCGAGAGACTGGTTTATCTCTCTCGATCTGAAAGACGCGTACTTTCAGATCCAGATAATACCCCGTCACAGGCCATTCTTGAGATTCGCCTTCGACGGTCAGGTATATCAATACACCGTCCTGCCGTTCGGCCTGTCTTTAGCACCCCATACATTCACGAAGTGCATGGACACGGCTCTCGCTCCCCTGAGAGCTCAGGGAATGCGGATTTTGAACTATCTGGACGATTGGCTAATTATAGCACAGTCAGAGGTAGAGCTTATCGCCCACAGAACAGTGCTTCTCAGCCATCTGGAAAGCCTGGGGCTCACGGTCAACTGGACCAAGAGCGCTTTAGTGCCCAGTCAGTCAACCTCTTTCCTGGGTTTGGATCTGGACTCTGTGGCAATGACGGCCCAACTGTCGATACAGCGCACGCGCTGTATTCAACGCCTGGCCGCGTCTTTCCAGCCGGGCAGCACCGCACCTCTCAAGACATTTCAGAGGATGCTGGGTTGTATGGCTTCAGCTGCAGCAGTGCTTCAGCTGGGTCTATTGCGTATGCGCCCGCTACAACGCTGGTTGAACGCCCGAGTGCCTCACAGAGCATGGGCTTCCGGCCGCATCCAGATCAGAGTGACTCAGAGCTGCGTTTCAGCACTGAAGCCCTGGTTAGCGGCCGACTGGTACCAGCGGGGAGTGACAATGGGGGCCGTCTCGCACCGCAAAGTTATCTCGACGGACGCTTCCACCTCAGGCTGGGGCGCTCTGTTCGAAGGCAAACCGGTCTTTGGCCTCTGGTCAGACCAGGAGAAATCCCTCCACATAAATTGTTTGGAGATGATGGAGGTCGAGAATGCGCTCAAGCGCTTCCTCCCACTCATACGGGATCACCATGTGCTAGTCCGCTCGTACAACATGTCCGTGGTGTCCTATGTGAACCGACAGGGCGGTGTCAGATCCAGGAACCTGTGCAAACTGACAGAACGCCTTCTCGTATGGGCTCATCGCTCGTTGCGCTCACTGAGAGCCGCGCACGTGCCGGGCCACCTGAATGTCGGCCCAGACAGACTGTCCAGGGACATCATTCCACCGGGAGAATGGTCCCTGCACCCCCAGACAGTCCAATTGCACTGGCGCCTATTCGGCAGAGCGGATGTCGACCTCTTTGCGTCGAAAGACAACGCTCACTGCCCGATATTTTTTTCGAGGAGCGAGGACGCGCTGGCCTGGACCTGGCCCAGCCACCCGCTGTACGCTTTCCCCCCGATCTCCCTGTTACCACAGGTCATTACGAGAATCAGGGAAACGCACCACCCAGTGCTTCTCATAGCCCCGCATTGGGAGAACCAAATCTGGTACCCAGAGCTGGTGAGGCTGTCGCACTTACCCCCATGGCCGATCCCGGTGAGAAAGGATCTCCTATCTCAAGCCGGTGGATCGATCTGGCATCCCCATCCAGAGCGCTGGTCTCTGCATGCGTGGATAATCAACGGATACCGGTTGAGCTACCAGAAGGGGTCGTAAACACGATCACGCAGTCTAGAGCTCCCTCTACTTGACGGCTCTATGCGTCTAAATGGTCTGTGTTCGCTAAATGGTGCGCTACTAAGAGCGTTGATCCACGCACATGTGAGGTTCCGCGGGTGCTCTCCTTCCTTCAAGAGCTGTTGGACAAGGGCAGGTCCCCTTCCACGCTCAAAGTGTATGTGGCGGCTATTGCAGCGTTCGCTGAGACGACGCGCAGCCGTGCAATAGGAAGAAATGAGCTTGTCATCCGTTTCCTCAGAGGAGCCAGACGGATGAATCCCCCGCGGCCCCCCTCGGTTCCTATCTGGGATCTGTCCTTGGTCCTGGAGGCCCTGAAGGCTTTTCCCTTTGAACCGCTTGAATCCGTGGATCTGAAATACCTTTCGCTTAAAACCGTTTTTCTGATAGCTCTGTCTTCAGTAAAACGCGTGGGGGATCTGCACGCGCTATCTGTTAGCCCTGCATGTCTCGAGTTCGGACCTAATGACTCTAAAGTCATTCTCAGACCGAGATACGGTTACATCCCTAAAGCGATTGGTACCCCCTTTAGGGCGCAAATCATCTCCCTTTCGGCTCTGCCAGCATCCGATAGCGGGGACAGTGATAACCTCCTATGCCCCGTTAGGGCGCTGAGAGTTTACATTACGCGCTCTGCCGCTTTCAGGCGTTCCGAGCAGCTCTTCGTTTCTTTCGGCGGGCGCACCAGAGGTCTCGCCGCCTCGAAACAGAGCTTGTCCAGGTGGATAGTGGACGCGATCGCAGCAGCTTACGCCTCCAAACACCTGCAGTGCCCTTTGGGTATCAGAGCCCACTCCACTAGAGGCATGGCCTCTTCGTGGGCCTGGTCCAGCGGAATTTCTATCCACGATATTTGTATGGCGACGGGTTGGGCCTCCCCACCAACATTCGTGAGGTTTTATAACCTGGAAGTTCCCGCCTTGCAGGCTAAACTGTTGTCAGTATAAGTGGCATGTATGTTCTGCCCAGTCGCTCATGCGCAGACCACATTCTCGCACTGGCAAATATTTCTGGTATGGCACCAAGAGAAGAGTGTTTTTCTGCACAGACCGGCTATGCCGCTCTGTTCCCCACCAAGCGCCTGTGTACCGGTGCTGGCCCGCTCTGCTGGCCGCCTGTCCTACACTCGGTCGCGCTGAGGTTATCTTCTCCACACATAGACCGGTTAGACCGCTCTATTTTTCCCCTATATGTGCTTATGTACTATGCGGGCCCGTGCTACTGGCTGCATCTTTCACATTGATATATACGGACCGGCTGTGCCGCTCTATTTTCATATGAAGTGAAGTGCTTTGTACATGTGTTGGCCCGTTTCTTTACCGGCCACCTGTTCGGCATGCTGTTTTCCCCGGTCTCCCTGGAACTCATGCACTGGATGCTCGGCGCACACGGCGTTGACAATGGGTTCCCGTAGCGTAAGCAACTTACGCAATACGAGAGGACCTCTCATAAGAGAACGTACTCGGTTACCTAATGTAACCTCGGTTCTCTCTAGAAGAGGGAACGAGTATTGCGTAACCGGCCGTGTCGCACCACGAGCTTTTGCGCTTCAGACTGTGAAAACCAGAATTTCAGCCTACGAGCCCTGCTTATATACACACTGGCCACACCCACCTTGACGGTTAGAAGGGTGTGGAGGGCGTGACGTCATACAGGGCTCACTGGTAGGCTTAAGCAGTTGCCGCCGGGCAGCCAATGAGCACGCTCTTACAGCCTGCCGTGGTCTGCCTGCTGCTGCACTGCGTTGACAATGAATACAAAATTAAGGATAATTTTTTGGCTTCAGATCTCGAAGAAAGACAACTTTCCCGTAGCGTAAGCAACTTACGCAATACTCGTTCCCTCTTCTAGAGAGAACCGAGGTTACATTAGGTAACCGAGTACGTTTTTAGGAATGGCACAAAGGTCTCTGTCTTTAGTTCAGTGTGTTCAATAATGTGCTTTATTTGGATTATGTTGTGTTGTAAATAAATCCAAACAATCAAAAAGCCATTCTTTTTTAAATTTTCTTCATTCTTTGTGCAAGGTTGCTCAGAATGACAGGGCCTGATAGCTCCTAATAGGGCCATTAGGGGAGTGTCTTTGTCTTTCTCAGGTGTGAAAAGCTTACATATTAATGAGGTGATTACGCCCCTTCGCATAAAGCTTTCTCACACAAAACACGTCTTAGAAATTTTAAATCAATATATTGTCTTCTCTGAATGAGCAGTCAGGATGATTTTCACATAGTTTTGGAGCAAATATTCTAGGCTACGTGATACAATTTTCAAAAGTCTTGTGAAGAAATAATCAGTAGGGGTTTCATGACCTTATTTCAGTGACAATTTTTTTTGGTATTTTCACAAACCACGCATAAATGTCATCATCTCAAAACTACAAACTTTTACATACATGCTGCTGATATATTATTGTAGCAGAGTTTGTGCTAAATACAGTGTAATCAGACTTTAGCCATGAAAATGTCACAAGTAACAGAAATAAGCACAAATGTCAGAGCATGTCAGAACACCTCCAGGACCCAGAAAACACCTCAGACCCCAGAGGGTTAAACGCTTATATTCTGGTTTTTCGGTGCAAGTCTTTGTGTGTTTGTGTGTGTGTGTGTGTGTGTGTGAGGTGACTTCTCAGTCTCCCGGGGGTGTGTTGGGTGCATGGAGCACAGTTGTAACAGTGTCAGGAAGCAATCTAAACCCAGCCATGTCGGAGCCATGACGGTAATTTAGATTGTCGAGAGTCTTGATTTACATATCTGAGTTCAGAGTGTAAAAGCAAGAAGGAATGTGCATTGTGTGCAGGGAGAGACAGAATCATGATTCTAGCCCATTTGTTACATATTGTAGCAACAACGGGTTGTACATTAATATTAATATTAGCTCAAATGATCTATAGGGAATTTTAATAATCATGAATATGATTATTATTTTGCATATTACGGTTATATTAATTTATCGCAGCTGAACTAGATTGATATATGAATGATTACCATAACGGGTTATGGTTCGTCATTAATACCTAGTCTTATTTCAGCTCGAAGTTATGGGATAACTTTAATGGAATTAATTTAGTTATCAAACAATCTGTTTGTCCAGCAAACATTACGTAAGATTAACTTAACTCTCAAGGAAAATTATCCTTCTTACAAACACAAGAAAGAGTATCCCTTCCAGGCCTTGAAAGAAAACAACTCTCTGGGTTTGTAAGATTAGGTTACTTAAATCGTATCAAGATAAAGCATATAGCTAAGATCGAACATTTCAGTGACTTCGGAACATGGGCAATTAAAACAGAGTCAATCAAGGACATATGGAATTTAATAATTGGACTAATACATCGAACTAAGGAATACATCAAACTACACAATACACACGGATTATGTCTATGTACATAATATACAGTTAAACAATACAAGATAACGAATAACAGTGAGAGAGAGAATAAGATGATCAGAATTAGAGAAAGATATGAATGACAGAAAAGAATGAGAGAGAGGATGAGAGAGAGAGAGGGATGAGAGATGAGATCGGAAGTGAAAGCAAAAATCTGCGATCAGAGATCGCAGTAGGCTATGGCAAAAATCACAGACAGTAACCCTTGAAAGACCACAAAGGAATCACCTTAAAAGTTCAATTCAATAATCGATACTTGCATATGGTTCTCTTTGTATGAGGAAGGAAGGCAGAGTCCTGCGTGTGTCTTTAAAAGCACCGTGAGTCGTCCGAGCGCGGCGTGCGCGTGCTGTGTCTTTCGGGCGAGCGCGGCCCCGGGAAATTCAAAGAGTCTCTTTCTTTGAGGTGAAGTTGCCAGGAATGATTCAGGCTAAGTTCATTCAGCTCGTGAATGAACAGAGGCGAATTGGAAAAACAAAACTAGACTATAGAAAAGAAAAGAAATAAAAGAGAAGAGAAGAGAAGCAGGCCGAAGCCGGTCCGGACTTGGGTTTCCAAAGTTTTGGAGGAGGGAGAAGAGGAGGAGGTCAGAGCGATCGATGAGAGAAGAGATTTAGAAGTGGGGGTCTCTTCCTTTTAAAAGACGTCTGTTTACGCCCTCTGTTTGTAACAACAGCGAATCAGATCTTCTGATCCGAGGCGGAAAGAAGTTTCTTTGTTGTGAAGAAACGCCTACTTTGACTGTCGTGTGAGAGATCGAAAATAGCATTCATATTTAGAAATATGGTATTTCCTGGAATAAATGCATATTCTTGTATTCTGCTATCGGAATTCAACTCCGTTAGATTGAGAGGATTACAGAGATATCAAAAATAGAATATAAACGTTGTGGTAATGCAAAGATGCATTATTATGCATTAGTATAGGCATTTGCAGTTCAATTAATGTTACAATAGGACATATATGTTTTCCTATGGTTTACACACACCTCTTAACACAAAAAGGGATATATTTAGTACATTGAAAAGTGACTTTAGGGGTGAACAGTCCTTTTCTGTAGTAAGTTTCCGTGTGTGTGTGTGTGTGTGTGTGTGTGTGTGTGTGTGTGTGTGTGTGTTGGAATGTCTTCTTTCCTGGGCCATAAAGTTTTATGGTCTGAGGTAGGGTTACAAAACCATGATTCTATTTGAGACCCTAAATTGGGGGAAACATTCTTTCGATAAACACTTAGAATTCAAAACTACACATTAGAAAACCACACCTCTATTATAAGGTAAAACTAATCACACGTGCATATAGGATTTGTACATATATTTAAAAGGTAAAATAAAAGATATTTCTCTTATTCTCAGTTATACACAAAGGATGTTTGTGTGTGTGTGTGTGTGTGTGTGTGTGTCATTCAGAATTCAGGCTGCTTTTGTGAACTCTTGTCCTTTCCCCCACCCTTTCGGGGGAGGGTCGGGATGTGAGTCCCGTGAGTTGGCGAGATTTGAATCAAGGGTCAACCAGGTCATCTGCAAGCGTAGCAGCTCTCAAAGCGTGAGCTAAAGCTGAGGCTGTACAAACGCAGGTGGTCTATGCAGAAGAGGAAGCTGAAGTAATGAAACAACAAGCTGAAATGCAGGCTCAGCTACATATCGTAAAGATAAAGAAATAAGCAGCAGCTGCAGCTGCAGCAGCAGAAGCAGAAATACTAGAAGCAGCCGCACAGTTTGAAGAACAACAGCCTTACAGCAAAGAACATCTGTGTGACAACCCTGTGGACTCCAAGGAAAAGGTTCAAAATTTCATTGACAGTCAAGCATTCTTGCAAAACAACCAAGTGCCGTCACAGCCTCAAATCTCAATCTCAAACCCCTTCTACCAACATAACACAGGCGCAGAACCATCACCAACCCTCTACAATACTCATGTAACCAAGCAAGAAACCCCGCAGCACAGACAACAACGGCTGTCCATATACACATCAACACCACATCATAACATATCACATCCAGTTCTCAACCACCAACATCAGTCATTCAGCTCAACGCCCCCAAATCCTCCACAGACATCTACGGTAAATGATATGGCTAAATATCTAATGAGACGTGAACTGGTGTCTGCCACTTTGCAAACCTTTGATGATGATCCACAAAATTATCGTAGCTGGAAATCGTAATTTCTGAATGCAACTAAAGACTTGTCCCTGTCCCCTAAAGAAGAATTAGATCTACTTGTAAAATGGCTTGGACCAAAGTCAAACCAACAAGCTAAAAGAATCATGGCGGCTCAAATCAATGATGCCTCTGAAGCCCTACAAATGATCTGGCAGCGCTTGGAAGAAATCTACGGAGCACCTGAGGTAATTGAACATGCACTCATTCAAAAAGGTTGAAAACTTTCCTAAGATTACAGCTAGAGACTCAAGTAAGCTAAGGGAGCTAGGAGACCTCTTACTTGAACTACAACTAGCTAAAGCAGAGGGTTATTCACCTGGGCTAGCCTTTCTGGATACAGCTCGTGGTGTTAATCCCATAGTGGAAAAGCTCCCTTACTCCCTACAAGAAAGATGGATCTCACATGCATCCAAATACAAGGTAGATTACAATGCCACTTTTTCACCATCTTCTACCTTTTCTAACTTTGTACGGGAGCAAGCACTCATAAGAAATTATCCTAGCTTCGCCTTTCTGTCAGCAGCTCAGTCCAAGTTTGACAGACCCGTTAAAAACAGTACTCGCCCTATGATTTCAGTGAAAAAGACAGAAATAGCACAGAGTAATGAAACAATAGATGTTAGTGAGGATCCAGACAAACAATGTCCTTTGCATAAAAATCCGCATCCTCTCAGAAAATGTCGCAGTTTCCGCAGTAAGTCCCTAGAAGAGAGAAAAAACATATCTGAAGGATAAAAACATATGCTTCAAGTGTTGAGCATCAACCAAACACCAAGCCAAAAACTGTCAGATTAAACTCACCTGCAAAGAATGTGGGAGTGAAAGACACAATACAGTGCTACATCCACCCCCTCCTAACAGCATCACACCGCTGACAGAGGTGAAACAGCATGGCGGGGAGCCTGAGACCAGCACACCATCAGTCTCAGCTACTGCAATGTGCACAGAGGTATGTGGCGAACTGCGCGGCTCAAGGTCTTGTGCTAAAATATGCCTGGCCAAAGTGTATCCATTAGGACAGAGGGACAAGGCAATAAACCTGTATGCTGTTATGTATGAACAAAGAAATCAGTCTCTTGCCCGCTCAGACTTTTTCGACCTCTTTAGTGTTAAAGGAGGCACGGAGGTGTATACTGTAAAGACATGTTCAGGAATCATGCAAGTGAGAGGGAGAAAGGCTAAAGACTTTATTGTCGAGTCTATAGATGGTCACATAAAGGTGCAACTGCCTGCGATGCTAGAATGTGACATGATCCCAGAGGATCGCTCAGAGATCCCCTCGCCTGAAGTCGCCCAATACCACCCACACTTAAAGGAGCTCTCGCACAAGATACATCCCATAGACTCAAATACACAAATCCTGTTGCTCTTGGGTAGAGACATCCTGAGTTTGCACAAAGTGAGAGAGCAGCGCAATGGTCCTCATAATGCACCATTCGCCCAGCGCCTTGACCTCGGCTGGGTTATTGTGGGAGATGTCTGTTTGAATGGTGCACACAAATCAAGATCTGTCGCAGCGTACAAAACGAACACATTGCTCAACGGGCGTCCATCGTACCTCAGTCCATGAGTACAAATCTGTAAGTCAACTGAAAGACACTCAAATCTGCACAGATACTTACCAGGCAATACAAACAGACAATCTCGGGGACACTATCTTCATCAGGAGGGAGGATGATGAAAAGTTAGCACCTTCACAACAGGATGCGTAATTTCTCACAATAATGCAGAACGACATGTATCAGGATGAGACAAACAGCTGGGTTGCACCCCTTCCTTTTGTTACACCCAGACAACGTCTACCAAATAACCGAGACCAGGCTTTAAAAAGACTCATCACACTAAACCAAAGTCTCGACAAAAAACCTGAAATGAGAGAGCACTTTGTACAGTTTATGCAAAAAGTCATAGACAACAAGCAAGCAGAAGTCGCACCCCCCTTACAGCTGAATGAAGAGCGTTGGTATCTCCCCATGTTTGGGGTGTATCACCCACAGAAGCCCAAGCAAATCCATGTGGTTTTTGACTCAAGCGCCAAACATGAGGGCGTAGCACTCAACAACGTCCTTTTAAGTGGCCCAGATCTCAACAACACTTTGCTAGGGGTTCTAATCAGATTTCGCAGAGAGCCCATCACAATAACAGTAGATGTGGAACAAATGTTCTACTGTTTCACAGTAAGGGAAGACCATCGCAATTTCCTGCGATTTCTCTGGTTTAAAGACAATGACGTCACAAAAGAGATCATCGAGTATCGCATGAAAGTCCATGTTTTTGGAAATCGTCCGTCTCCCTCTGTTGCAATCTACGGGCTCCGCAAGGTAGCTGAAGCCAGTTTGAAGGAATATGGCAAGGACGCAGAGCATTTTGTCACCAGAAACTTTTACGTAGATGACGGTCTAACCTCACTCCCAACTGAATTTGAAGCGATTGCTCTCCTGCAAAAAACACAGAAAATGTTAGCTGAGTCAAATCTGTGTTTGCACAAAATTGCCTCAAACAGCAGCAAGATCATGGAGGCGTTCCCAGCAAATGACTTGGCAAAAGACATCAAAAGCCTTGACTTAGACACTAAACCATTACCTGTGCAAAGAAGTTTAGGCATCAGCTGGAGTCTTGAATCGGATACGTTCACATTTCAAGTCTCTAAAGAACAAAAACCATTCACCAAAAGAGGCGTGCTATCCACTGTTAATAGTTTGTACGACCCTTTAGGTTTTGTTGCACCTATAACTGTACAGGGAAAAGCACTCATAAGAGAACTAACCTCCGAACCATGCGACTGGGACGACCCCCTATCGCCAGCCAAAGAAAGACTATGGTCTGTATGGAAAGACTCTCTTCTCCAGTTAGAGCACCTACACATTCCCAGACTGTACGTACCGTTGTCTCTTTCCTCAACACAACACAGAGAGCTTTGCGTCTTCAGTGACGCCTCATCCACAGCAATAGCAGCTGTCGCCTACTTGCGAGTTGTCAATGAGCAGGGACAGCACCTCACCGGATTTGTCATGGGCAAAGCCAAATTAGCACCAAAAACAGCTCACACAATTCCACGGCTGGAGCTATGTGCCGCTGTCCTTGCTACAGAAATGGCTTATATGCCAAGAAATCAACCTGGAGCTTCATGCTGTAAAGTATGTTGTGGTGTCAATCGGGGAAATTACTTCTCAGAGATCTTTGATGCCAGAAATATTAGACTTTATTTCACAACCAAAGTCTGAACGCCCTTCTGCAGAAAGACGCTGTCGAAAAGTGTCCAGCTTCTCACATATGCTTTCCCAAAGATGGAAATACATTCTATAGATATTTTGAGAAATAGTTTGTACAATGTGACATTACTGAAATAGTATTCTCTGCTGCATCACATTCTTTTTCTCAGGCTTCCAAAGTCAAACCAAAGACACACACACAGAAAGGAAATAATAGTGTACAAATCTATAGCTAAATTACTTATTTTCTAAATAATAAAATCTTCAACATTCCCCTCTCTGGGGCTTACTTAAGCCCCACTTTCCTTTTCCTTTTCTAGAGTGTAGTTTCAAAATCCAGTCCCCTAAATTAAGTCACTCATTCTTATTTTCAATGACTAAAATTATGCCACCACACTCCTGGAGGAGCAATCGAGCCAGACATCTTTCTCCATACATTTTTCTTTCTTTCAGTTGTTTTTTCTTTTTCCTTCAATGGAGTAAGGGAAACTAGGTAGTTCGTGGGAATTTTCCCATTCATTTAAGTTGCCATTGTCAGCCTAGGCACTCGAAGGTCCGCGTGCACGAAATGGACGACACGAGCTGCTTAAACCAATGGTGGCGTGGACGTTTTGTAAAATCGCATATAAAGTGGCCAAAATTAGCATAAATTAACATAGGCCCTGTGTGGACGCCTCTGGGGGTGCCAGCGCACTACGGGGAGGTCCACCAAGTGCTTTTGGGGTCCGCCAACGACCTACTCTTCACCATAGTCCTCCTCAGTGCCACGAAGCCCCTATTTGGACCCCTAACCACCTATTCTCTTCTTCATTGCCACAAAGTGCCTATGGGGCACCTAAACTTCACCATAGTCTTCCTCGTTGCCCACGAAGTGCCTATTTTGACCCCTAACCACCTATCCTCTTCTTCATTGCCACGAAGTGCCTATGGGGTCCCCTGACCACCTAAACTTCACCATAGTCTTCCTCGTTGTCCACGAAGTGCCTATTTTGACCCCTAACCACCTATCCTCTTCTTCATTGCCACGAAGTGCCTATGGGGTCCCCTTACCACCTAAACTTCACCATGGTCTTCCTCGTTACCCACGAAGTGCCTATTTTGACCCCTAACCACCTATCCTCTTCTTCATTGCCACGAATGGGGGGACTATGGGGTCCCCTGACCACCTAAACTTCACCATAGTCTTCCTCATTGTCCATGAAGCGCCTATTTTGACCCCTAACCACCTATCCTCTTCTTCATTGCCACAAAGTGCCTATGGGGTCCCCTGACCCCCTAAACTTCATCATAGTCTTCCTCATTGTCCACAAAGTGCCTATTTTGACCCCTAACCACCAAGTGTTTTTTTGTGAGTGTGTGTAGACGTTCCCCTCTCTGTATGTTTTTGGGGGCCGTGTGACGCAGCTTTCTATGAAGTTTCGGGCCCCTAGCACCTCCAGGGGCCGAACGAGGTTCAGTGTGGTCCGATTGCCCCGAAATTGACACATACGTCCCGTCACGGGCCCCTGGGACGGTGTCCAGAGTTCCGTGTCCCTCTGACCTTTTTTCGCGCTAATTGGCCACCAACAGCCCAATAGAATAAGTTGCAGGTGGGACGTCAAACAAACAGGGGCCAAAAGGGGTCAAAAGGTCGCAGCGACCCCAAATTCGACACGGTGCTAGTCCAGGGGCCCCCGGTTCTAGATCACGGGTCGCGGGGTTCTAGATCGGTTCTAAGTGTGTGTTTCAGCCAAACGGTTTGAAGGAAACGCCCGATCGTCCCGAAACTGACATATGCGTCCCGTCATGGGCCCCTGGGACGGGTTCTAGAGTTCCGTGTCCCTCTGACCTTTTTTCGCGCTAATTGGCCACCAACAGCCCAGTGGAATAAGTTGCACGTGGGACGTCACTTAAACAGGGGCCAAAAGGGGTCAAAAGGTCGCAGCGACCCCAAATTCGACACGGTGGAAGCCCAGGGGCCCCCGGTTCTAGATCATGGATTTCGTGGTTCTAGATCGGTTCTAAGTATGTCTTCAGTTTGACCTTTCAAGTGGGTATGTCAGTCTATGAGTTCTCTATGAGTGCAAGTGGCCTGTGAGAGAAACTTGAACAAGGGTTGCATAAAAATTAGCCCCGAGTTCTAGAGACTCGTCCTCCTGATATGTTGTTCGGGGGCCCGAGGACTACCGGCACGCAGTGTTTGGGGCCCGTGGGACCTCCGGGGGCCGAACAGGGGCCACTGACACTTGCAACTTATCCCATTCATTTTCATATGTGTTTGGTGGACGGTGTGACAGAAAGGTCCGATCGGCCCGAAAACGGCATATGCGTCCCGTCACGGGCCCCTGGGACGGGTTCTAGAGTTCCGTGTCCCTCTGACCTTTTTTCGCGCTAATTGGCCACCAACAGCCCAATGGAATAAGTTGCACGTGGGACGTCACTTAAACAGGGGCCAAAAGGGGTCAAAAGGTCGCAGCGACCCCAAAATCGACGCGGTGGAAGCCCAGGGGCCCCCGGTTCTAGATCATGGATTTCGTGGTTCTAGATCGGTTCTAAGTGTGTGTTTCGGCAAAACGGTTTGAAAGAAACGCCCGATCGGCCCGAAATCGACGCATGCGTCTCGTCACGGGCCCCGGGGTTGGGTTCTAGAGTTCCGTGTCCCTCTGACCTTTTTTCGCGCTAATTGGCCACCAGAACAGCCCAATGGAATAAGTTGCACGTGGGACGTCACTTAAACAGGGGCCAAAAGGGGTCAAAAGGTCGCAGCGACCCCAAAATCGACGCGGTGGAAGCCCAGGGGCCCCCGGTTCTAGATCATGGATTTCGTGGTTCTAGATCGGTTCTAAGTATGTCTTCAGTTTGACCTTTCAAGTGGGTATGTCAGTCTATGAGTTCTCTATGAAAGTGGCCTGTGAGAGAAACTTGAACAAGGGTTGCATAAAAATTAGCCCTGAGTTCTAGAGACTCGTCCTCCTGATATGTTGTTCGGGGGCCCGAGGACTACCGGCACGCAGTGTTTGGGGCCCGTGGGACCTCCGGGGGCCGAACAGGGGCCACTGACACTTGCAACTTATCCCATTCATTTTCATAGGTGTTTGGTGGACGGTGTGACAGAAAGGTCCGATCGGCCCGAAAATGACATGTGCGTCCCGTCACGGGCCCCTGGGACGGGTTCTAGAGTTCCGTGTCCCTCTGACCTTTTTTCGCGCTAATTGGCCACCAACAGCCCTATGGAATAAGTTGCACGTGGGACGTTGAATAAACAGGGGCCAAAAGGGGTCGAAAGGTCGCAGCGACCCCAAATTCGACACGGTGCTAGTCCAGGGGCCCCCGGTTCTAGATCCTGGATTTGGTGGTTCTAGATCGGTTCTAAGTGTGTGTTTCGGCAAAACGGTTTGAAAGAAACGCCCGATCGGCCCGAAATCGACGTATGCGTCCCCTCACGGGCCCCTGGGACGGGTTCTAGAGTTCCGTGTCCCTCTGACCTTTTTTCGCGCTAATTGGCCACCAACAGCCCCATGGAATAAGTTGCACGTGGGACGTCAAATAAACAGTCGCCCATAGGGGTCAAAAGGTCGCAGGACCTCGAAATTTGTCACGGACGACCACCACGGGCCCCCGAGTCGGGCCCCAGAGTTTCGTGGCTCTAGGTGCTTCCTGAGCCTAGAGGGCCCTCTAATCCTAACTGCTGAATTAACCCTAGCAGACACATGCTCCCATAGAGATCAATGGGAGACAGAGAGGTGCATAAAAAATAGCAAAAAATAAACCGGGCGCGTCTCGACCTGGCCCGCTCGGTATGTCGCAGAGGGCCACGTGACGCAACTTTTTGCCGAGTTTGGGGCCCCTCGGACCCCCGGGGGCCGCGCAGGAGCCACTGACACGTGCCACTTATCCCATTCATTTTCATAGGCGTTTGGTGAACATCCCACCTGTAACTTATTCAACAGGGTTCCTGTAAGCTGTCCGTGGACATGCCATTTTAAGGCTAATTATGCATAATTATGAACTGTAAAAGAGCCCCAACATGTTAGATTGTCTTCCCTGTGCACTGTACTGCATGTTTTAAGTAATAAAACATTAATAATCATGAATTATGACCCATTGATGCATTGACCACGGACAGCCTAAAGAGGTCCCGTCGAATAAGTTACAGGTGGGCAATTCCTATGATTTTACAGGAAGTGCCCACCTGTAACTTATTCGACAGGGTTCCTGTAAGCTGTCCGTGGACATGCCATTTTAAGGCTAATTATGCATAATTATGAACTGTAAAGTACCCCAACATGTTGCATTGTCTTCCCTGTGCACTGTACTGCATGTTTTAAGCAATAGAACATTTACAATATGAATTATGACCTGTTAATGCATTGACCACGGACAGCCTAAAGAGGTCCTGTCAAATAAGTTACAGGTGGGACCTTCCTGTGCCCACCTGCAACTTATTTGACAGGGTCCCTATAAGCTGTCAGTGGACATGTCATTTTATGGCTAATTATGCACAATTATGAACTGTAAAGTACTCCAGCATGTTTGATTGTCTTTCCTGTGCACTCTACTGCACGTTTTAAGTAATAAAACATTAATAAGTATGAAATATGACCTATTAATGCATTGACCACACACAGCTTACAGGGACCCCGTCAAATAAGTTACAGGTGGGCCCTTCATGTGCCCACCTGTAACTTATTCGACTGGGTTACAGTAAAGGCCTCATTATACTTCTGCGTCGGACATACGCCGGAGCCTATACGCCGTAGGCAACGTGTTGGTTTTAATTTATACTTCTGTGTCGTTGTCCGCGTTGACGCGCACCTGGGGAGCATAAAACCCCGAGGGAGGGGTTCTGGCAGACCAATCACAGCGCTTGTGTCCGCGTAGAATTGACGCGTTGTTACATTTTTGGAGAGGTGCACGTCAGGGTACGCCGAAGGGTACGCGCGCTACACACAGCCTACGACGTAGCTACGGCGGCAGTTCGACGCAGAAGTATAAAATAGGCTTAAGCTGTCTGTGGACATGCCATTTAAATGCTAACTATGCACAATTATGAACTTTAAAGTACCCCAACATGTTGCATTGTCTTCCCTGTGCACTCTACATTATGTTTAAAGTAATAAAACATTTACAACCCTGAATTATGACCTATTAATGCATTGACCACGGACAGCCTAAAGAGGTCCCGTCAAATAAGTTACAGGTGGGACCTTCCTGTGCCCACCTGCAACTTATTTGACAGGGTCCCTATAAGCTGTCAGTGCACATGTCCATTTAAGGCTAATTATGCATAATTATGAACTGTAAAGCGCCCCAACATGTTGCATTGTCTTCCCTGTGCACTGTACTCTATGATTTAAGCAATAAAACATTTATAATTATGAATTATGACCTTTTAATGCATTGACCACAGACAGCCTAAAGAGGTCCCATCAAATAAGTTACAGGTGGACCCTTCCTGTGCCCACCTGCAACTTATTTGACAGGGTCCCTGTAAGCACAGGAAGGGCCCACTTCTAACTTATATGACAGGGTCCCTGTAAGCTGTCCGTGGACATGTCCATTTAAGGCTAATTATGCATAATTATAAACTGTAAAGTACACCAACACGTTGGATTGTCTTCCCTGTGCACTGTACTCTATGATTTAAGCAATAACCCATATCTTTCCAAAAACTCACCCATATCTTTCCAAAAACTCACCTGTATCTTTCCAAAAACTCACCCGTCCATATCTCGGCGCCTGGTGGCTATGATTTATGCAATAAATCATTTAGAATGATGAAATATGACCTTTTAATGCATTGACCATGGACAGCCTAAAGAGGTCCCATCAAATAAGTTGCAGGTGGACCCTTCCTGTGCCCACCTGCAACTTATTTGACAGGATCCCTGTAAGCACAGGAAGGGCCCACTTGTAACTTATATGACAGGGTCCCTGTAAGCTGTCCGTGGACATATCAAATAAGTTACAGGTGGGCCGTGGACGAACAGGCCGTTCGTGGTCGCATAGGCGGTCAGTGGGACGAATAGGCTGTTCGTGGTCAGTGGGCGGTGCCACGGGCTGTCACTTAGATCGGCCATGGACGAACGGGCCGTTCGTGGTCGCATAGGCGGTCAGTGGGATGAATAGGCTGTTCGTGGTCCGTGGGCGAGGCCACGGGCTGTCACCTAGATTGGCCGTGGACGAACGGGCACTTCGTGGTCGCATAGGCGGTCAGTGGGACGAATAGGCCGTTCGTGGTCACACAGGCGGTCAGGGGGACGAACGGGCACTTCGTGGTCGCATAGGCGGTCAGTGGGACGAATAGGCCGTTCGTGGTCACACAGGCAGTCAGGGGGACGAACGGGCACTTCGTGGTCGCACAGGCGGTTAGGGGGACGAATAGGCCGTTCGTGTCAGTGGGCGTGGTCAGGGGGCGGTCACGGGCGGTCGGGCGCTTCCTGGTCAAACGGGCGGTTAGGGGGACGAATAGGCTGTTCGTGTCAGTGGGCGTGGTCAGGGGGCGGTCACGGGCGGTCAGTGGGACGAACGGGCGCTTCGTGGTCGGTGGGTGTGGTCAGGGAATTTCGCGAAAAGGCGGTCAGGGGGAGGAACGTGCGCTCCGTGGACGCCCGCCTGCAACCTATTCGGCGCGCGTCGAAACGATTGCAGGTGGTCGGGGGGTCGCCCCCTTGTGGCCGCTGCCCAGATTGCGGGCGAGGGGGGCCGAATTTCGTCGAGGCCCCTGGGCCCGAGGCGACGCCGCTGGTCGGCCGGGCCCCAAAAAATCATCTAGGGGGCATCGCGCAGCGGTCCACTTACCTCCTACCACGGAGTACCTAGCAGGCTGTTCGCGGACCCCTTCCCTTATGTGGCGGCCTAAAGAGAGAAAGTAAAAGACTCGAATCCTCCCTAATCAAAAACCAAACATTGTTATAAGTGTGAGCGTGTATTTTGTTCAGCCTTGCCTGTGGTTGTCACAGTTATGTAGAATACATCAAACATCAAACCATGCATTATACTATTAAAAGTTTTTCTTGAGGTGTAGACTTTCTCTTCAACCCAGACACTTTGCGTATCGTAGAGGGTCACCCATTGGAGGGGTTTGGCTAGCACATACACCCAGGGTCTGGCTCATAAATCATCTTCTTCGTCCTTATTTGAGGTACTTGAATCATAGTCCAATGCTTGTAAAATCCAATTTGTTTTTTTGGGGCAATCTTGGTAATATATACTTTCTTGACATTTTAGCACCTCCATCTGCTTAACCGTGGTTCTGACAACTAGCGATCGTAATATTGGAAGTACACAACAGAATAATAATCCTCCTATTAATATTGCAACACCTAAGAACATTCCTAATTTTGTAAACCATGCTCCTATTGCTCCAAATTTAAAATCAAACCAGTCCAACATTTGGCTATCTCTTCCTGCATTTGCTTTAACTTCTGCCCTTAATCCTTTAATCTTAAGCATAGCTTCAGTAAATTTTCCTTCTGGAGCGGTATTATTTGGTATAAAAGTACAGTGCTGATCTCCAAACATAACACATACTCCTCCTTTGTCTGCCAATAACCAATTAAGGGCTTGCCTATTTTGCCATGTCATTTTACTTGTTTCATGTAATTGTTCTCCTAATGCAGATAATGCATCATCAGTGTAATTAATAAATCTCTGCTGATTATAGTAAATATAATTGATCCATTCGACATTTTTGGTTTGCATGATCCATATGACTATTGATTCAAACCCTGATTTAACTTCATCTCTAGCTTTAAATTCATTAGGGATACCTCTAGGTTGACCTATTGAATCTAAACTTACATTAGAATCTGGTTGATAAGCTCTCTTCTGTTCTTGTCTTCCTTCACACTTTGTTCTGGTTCCCACTGTGCAATAGTAATTTCTTGAATGAATCTTACCCTAGCACATATTCCTTTCCATTTTAGTGGCAAGGATGCTAGAAGCCGTCCTTTTGCACAAGCCCAAAATAAATCTGCCACTACCATTGTTTGATCTTCATACAGCTCTATTGATGGTAATGCTATAGTTTGGTTTTTACATTCTTGCTCTGGATTTATCTTTTTTCCATTTCTTGTTCCTACCCAGTCAGCAAACAAATCTGGCCCAGATTTGGCATGTGTCTGGCACAGCTGGCATTCATCCGGCACTGGCATACAGCATGTGGGCCAAACATGGCCCAGGTTTGGCAGAGATGGCACTGGATTTAAGACGGCACCCAAGACATGGGCCAGATGTCAAATGGAGTATTTGTCACGATCCACACATACAGGAAAGGGAGAGAAACAGGTGGATCCAAAAACAGCAATTTTATTGGTAGGGCAATCCAATTCGTCGTCATCCATGCAGGGGTCAAAATCCATATTAGCAGTCCAAAGATACAAAATAAACAAACAAGAAACAGAACAAGAACAGACGAGGAACAGACTTGCGAAGTGTCAGTGACATATAACAAGGACTCCGTAACACATACTAAAACAGACAGGGTATAAATACACAGGTAAATGACAATACTAATGGGGAATAGGCTGAGTGTAATAATGAGTGACAAGGGACAGCTGAGTGCAATGAAGAGACAAGGATCATGGGGAATGTAGTCCAAATGTGACATACACCGTGGGAAAGGAGGACATCTAGTGGTGACCCAGGGAACACAACCCAGACACTGTGACAGTATTTGGCCCAGATGTCAAATATAGATATGTGGGCCATATATGTATGGCCGATCTTGAGCCACATTTAAAATCCTTTTCAAATATTTTTGAGTAAAATCCCAATGTTTTCCCATACAGAAAGGTAATATATTCACATATATGTGAAACACTGTAAAATATATTGAAATACATTTTGAAAATATATTTTTAAAATGCATAACATAAGCTCATGTTGCATATTTAATTATGTGTGTTTATATGTAAAATTATATTAATGCCTCATATATGACAGGCGATTATATGATGTATGATATTATATCTTATATTGTAGAATAGTATATCCTGATATTATATATGACTGACTTCAAACAATGTTTTGCATTCACTGCTTTCATATTCTCATTCAGTTTACAGTTTGATGTAGCCCTATCCACTTAAACAATACATGATTAGGTTTCAGGACATTTTATTTGACTTTATGTACTACTCAGTAAACAAATTTGGCCCAGATTTGGCATGCGTCTGGCACAGCTGGCATTCATCCGGAACTGGCATACAGCTTGTGGACCAAACATGGCCCGGGTTTGGTAGAGATGGCACTGGGTTAAAAACGGCACCCAAGACATGGGCCAGATGTCAAATATAGATATGTGGGCCACATAAGTATAGCCGATCTTGACCCACATTTAAAATCCATTTCAAATATTTTTGATTAAAATTCCAGTGTTTTAATACACAAAGATATTTTCATCTTCCTGTTTACATCCTGGGTCTAATGCCTTCAAGTTAATCCAGGCAACAATAAATATTAAATTATTTGAATTATGAAAATTAACTGTAATTGTTTGATTTCAGTTCCTGCACATTGCTAAATAACTACTAAGACCACAATTTGTTATGCCATGTACTGTACACCAGTGGACTTTTCATAATTTAACATTTTTCCACTGTTATTTCTATGAGATATATGATTAAATCCTTCATTCAATATTATACCAAATCCTGACAGATTAAAATGAAACTATAAAACATCATTTAATTTCAACACCACACATTATATAATCACAGTCGTATCAGAGTAACTTGTGCAACAGCAACAATGGACGTGTTGTTGCTGTTGCACATTTCTAGTTACTCTATGATAATTTCTGTTACCAGTTGGTTAATTAAGATGATCACAAATTGAACATATATGTGATTGAAAGAGATTAAATATATTTGAGAAATTATAGAAACGTGTTGCCATTTATGACAGATATTTCTAGAAACACAGCATCCGCATGAATCAGTGGATTAGTATCAGTTAGCCTAACTCGCGCCAATCAGGATTTCAAAACCCCGGAAATGCGAAGCTGACCTATCAGAGCAAAATTGGCCGAAAGGCGCAATTATCAAATGCAGTGCTTCATGGGATTGTAGTTTTATTTACCCAGTTGGCTTTAACACACATAGTCTCGTACTTTTGTATTTTTACAAATTTTCAAATATTTTTTATTTCGGATCGAATATTGTACACGTTGTGTTTAAGTTTTAGCTTGTTGTTATGATTCATGGCTTATAACGCTTTAAACCAACAAATCTCCAAAGAGGAAAAGTGAATGAAAATACTCCCGGAACCAGTACGTCGAAAAAGTGGGCGGGCGCTGCAGTCTTGCACAGACTTCAGAAAACGGTCAAGCACTGAACCGGCAAAAAGCCAGCAGAGTTGGTAAGTAAGTGAAAACTTGTATCATTAAAGTTTAATTAAGTCCGTAAAAGGACTTAAGTAAACTTTAATTATTTGATGTGTGAACATGCTATCAAAATTATAGTAAACTGTTCGAATTAAAATTTGCACGCCAATTTTTTAAACGCAGTTTTAAATACAATAAACTAACATGTCCAAAAAGTCAGTCATTGTCTATGTCACTTAAATGTAATCATCTTTGGCAGATGATGCAAGTTAGGGTTGCATGCTATGGTATTTGTGGTTGGAACAAATTTCTGTAAAACTATTACAGTACAGGCCAAAAGTTTGAAAACATTACTATTTTTAATGTTTTTGAAAGAATTTTTTTCTGCTCATCAATCCTGCATTTATTTGATCAAAAATACAGAACTTTTTTTTTTATATTTAATATTTTAATATATTATTACAATTTAAAATAATTGGTTTTCAATTTATTATACTTTAAATTATCATTTATTTCGTGATGCAAAGCTGAATTTTCAGGATCATTACTCAAGTCTATCACATGATCCTTTAAAAATCATTCTAATATTCTGATTTATTATGAGTGTTGGAAACAGTTCTGCTGCCTAATATATTTGCTGAATAAAAGATTAAAAATAACTGCATTTATTCAAAATAAAAAAATATTTTCTAATAATGTAAATCTTCTTTTACGATCACGTTTTATCAATTTAACACATCCTTGCTGAATAAAAGTATTTATTTATTTCAAAAAAAGAAAGAAAAAAATTACTGACCCCAAATTACTGACCAGTAGTGTATATTGTTGTTACAAAAGATTTCGATTTTTAAAACATTTGCTTCTTTTTTTTATTTTTTATTTTTAAAGTATCCTAAAAAAGTATCACAGGTTATGAAAAAATATTAAGCAGCAGAACTGTTTCCAACTTTGATAATGAATGATTATATTAGGATGATTTCTAAAGGATCATGTGATAGACTAAATGAAAAAAAAAATGACTTGACTACATCCAAATCGGAGATAGCCATTTTGTCCGCCTTGAGCCAAGGATTCCAACGATATAAGACACTTGATTCTGGGACAAACGGTCTAAGAGTTATGAGCGATTTTGAACTTTTGGTTGCTGTAGCGCCACCTATGGGCCAATCGGGGTCATACTCTGATAGGTTGTCCCCAAATTGAGGCCTACCATCTGGCCAGGTTTCAAGTCTCTAGGCCTTACGGTTTGTCCTGCACGATGCGTTTTACGAATCCTTACAATTACAATAGGGTTTCAGCATTTCATGCTTGAACCCCTAAAAATCAGAGCAATTACAATAGGGTTTCAGCACTTCGTGCTTGAACCCCTAATAAAAATCAGCACAATTACAATAGGGTTTCAGCACTTCGTGCTTGAACCCCTAATAATAAAAATCAGTACAATTACAATAGGGTTTCAGCACTTCGTGCTTGAACCCCTAAAAATCAGTACAATTACAATAGGGTTTCAGCACTTCGTGCTTGAACCCCTAAAAATCAGGACGATTACAATAGGGTTTCAGCATTTCATGCTTGAACCCCTAATAAGAAGAGACGTTTTGGACGGTTATAGCCCCACCTATTGTCCGATCTTCACGAAACTTGGCATGCTTCTTCACCATGTTCTGACACATATGCTCATCGATTTTTGTGAAGTTTGGGCTTTTCCCTTAGGTTGTATAGGCTTTTGAGTGTTTTTATGTCCCACCCCTTTCCTAAATGACCCTGTTACAGCCAGGCCAATGCAAAAGTTCAACTTTTTTTCAATAATTATTGATCTAGAGAGTCCAGAGAATTGTCCTAGACTGGTCTGGTTACGATTGGGTCAAAAACCAGGGACTAGTTGGCCAAAGTAGGTTTTGGACAAATTTGCCCATAACAATTTTTTTTTTTGCTAAAATTGAGATTCTAGGACAAACTGTCTAGGAGTTATGAGCAATTTAGTAAATGTGGTCATTATAGCTCCACCTATGGGCCAATCTGGGCCATACTTTGATAGGTTCTCCCCAAATTGAGGACTACCATCTGGCAAAGTTTCAAGGTTCCAGGTCTTACGGTTTGGGCTGCACGATGCGTTTTACGGCGGAGGAATAATAATAATAAAAATCAGGACGATTGAACCCCTAATAATTAAAGCTGCAAGCAGCATTTAGCGGGGTTCAAGCATTTAAGGCCATTAAGCACATAAGCATCAAAAGACATTAAGCTTTATTTAGCAAGCTTTTAACCACTGACATCATGATTGGAAAAGTCCATTAAAAGCCAATACTGGCGATTTACCATAGGAAATAAATGGTTTTCAAAGCTTTTTGACAGTAATACCTATGTTCCGATCTTCATAAAATGTTGCATGCTTTTTTACTATGTTATATTACATATGCCCACTAATTTTTGCTTAAGATTTATAGGATTTTCTATACATTTCTGCACTGGTTTGGTTCCGATCGGGCGAAAAATCTAGGACTAGTTAGTAAAAGTAGGTTGTTGACAAAATTCAAAATGGTGGAAAATTTATCATGGCGGAAATTAACATTTTTCTCTCATTTTTAGCATTGATATTGAGAGAGCATAGATTGATGACAATAACGTAGGAGCAGTATTGTTAGATTTTAGCTCATCTTTTGATGTACTGGATTATAAATTGTTGCTGGATAAACTGAAATTTTACAAATTTACTTCTCATACTCTACATTGGTTTAAAAGTTAACTGTATCATGGGACAATGTGCATTTATAATGGAAGTTATTCAGATGTGAAAGAGTTGCAATGTGGTGTGCCTCAAGGAAGTTGTTTAAGACCAATGATCTTCCTCTTGTTTTAAAGTGTGTGGACAGTCATGTATACAGATGATAAAACATATTTACCTGCAACATCAATTAAAGGTTGTATCAGCGATTTCAGGTCCAAACATAAATTATTACATTCATCTAATCTTTTCTAACGATCCGCTTGCTGTCCACCCCATAAGCAGGCCGTCAAAAAAAACGTGTCTCTGTAAGCAGCCTAGGCTCTGAGATCTGCACACAAAAACAACTGCGCTCACCACCACTTAAGACCAAAATAAATAGTGTTTCAACCAATCACCGACAGGGGTGGATGTTGTGAGGTTTTTGCGCTCGTGCATGGCTGCCTATGACGGCTGCACGCGAAAACCTCACAACACCCACCCTTGTCGGTGGTTGGTTTTACCACAACACTGTGTAGCATGTAGCGCGCAACTTGACTTGACATGCTACACCCAGTTATAGTATTTGGTAGGGCCTAATTAAATCAGAAGCAAGGATCATCTACTGGAGGGAGGAAATGGTGCAACAGGTGAGCAAATAGTTGACAATTTTGTTGTGATTCAAAGAGAAAATTATTCTCTTTGAAAAATTATTCTTTAAAAAGTTCTCTTCGTAGTTTGTTTCAGAAAGATGAGTGACAAATAAGAACAATAGATAGTTAGTAAATGAAAACAGACATCACCGACTCGTTTCTTTTGAATGATTCAACAGCCTAAAAGCTTCGATTAAATTAGGTGAAGTTCCGCAGTTTTCATACAATGTGTAAAAAAAAAAAAAAAAAAAACAATACTACATCTGTTTCTTTCACCTTGAACCAAATAACTTACAATAATAAAACAAAATAATACATTCTATTAGGGCTATCGCGATAACCGCAATATTGCAGTACTGCGCTACTGACAAGCCAACCGCAGAGGAATGCAAGTAACTGCAGCAACTGCGATATACGCATGTTTTGTTTTCATAAGGCTATACCGTTTTTGTTTTGAACTTTGTGTGTATTGAATGTTAAATACGTTAATAATGATAACAAGACTGTTTATCATGGTGATTTGTAACAGACAGACAGTTCTTGAATCAGACAGTGAATGAGAACGAGAGATCGACTGAGCATGTGTGATTACCTGCGTCTGTCTTTGAGGTCAAGTCATATATATGTTAAAAAGGTTGTTGTGTCCAAGGAAAGTGAAATATTGTATCGCCCTTTTAATGTTTAAGGGTATTTACCATAAATGGCATTTCACAGTGCGAGGAAGCAGCTGGAAAATAAATCGGCGAGTCATGCAGTGAATCAATGCCACTGTCAATGTCTCTATTAAGCTATGAAGCTTCAGCGTTACCCATGCGACGCATTGCTGGTCAGCTGAGCCTTGAAAAGTGGAGCTTAAAGTTAAAAATAATTAACACCTAGTTTCATCACATCTATCTTTTTAATGAATCAGTGTTTTTGAATGTGTTTGTACATGTACGGTTTAATGACTCAAAGACAATCCGTTGCTGTAACAATGTGACTGCGCACTGAGTGACAGCCTTTCAATGCGCAAAGATGCTGTTTAGTTTCGGCTACATTCGTTACAGAAAATGTCCTTGATTTTTGTGCATGCTATACACATCTTAACATTTATTTATATAGCAACACATAAATATAAATAAACGACAAATATATAAATGGTGATAATACTGCATGTCGTGCTATTGAGCCACTCAACATTACCGCATGGGAAACTCCTTCACGAGACAACCCTACATTCTATAACCCAAATGTACAAAAAGAAATGTAATCAGTAGTGTTGTTTTTGGCTGCCTGTTTTATTTTTAGTTTTAGTGTAGTCTTTCTGTCAAGCTGTCATTTTAGTTTTTATTAGTTTTAGTCACGTTCATACTCTTTTTAGTCTAGTTAAGTTTCAGTGGACTAAAAGTCTGAGCATTTTAGTCTTAAATCAGAATTATCCATGACTATTTTCGTCTAGTTTTAGTCGACGAAAACTGATGACATTTAGTCTAGTTTTAGTCAATGAAAATTGTATTTTAGTCTCTTTTTAGTAATGTAATTCTATTTAACACTCGTCTCATTCGTGGAGGTTGAAAAACAAGTTCTTTGTGACATCCAAGATTTATTGTATTAAAATTTAAATGCAAAAGAAAAGGCATGAGAGTCGGCTGTCGGCTGTTTTTGTCAATTTTAAGTTTTAATTTAAAATGTTTGCGATTTTAATATAACTACACAGCTAAATATTTTACCACTTGCTTATAAATCTATATAGAAGTAGTGCATTGAATAATACGTTGTTTAAATTGTGCTTAAAAGTGAATGTTACGTCCCGTAAGGTTCTGTATTGGGGTTATTATTTGTAGTCCCTGTTTTTTTTTTGTTTTTCTTTCTCTCTCTCTCTCTCTCTCTCTCTCTCTCTCTCTCTCTCTCTCTAGGTATGTGCTGGTGCTGTGACGTTAAGCAAGTCTCTCAGCTGCTGCTGGTTATTGTTAATCAGCTGCAGGTATCAATCGTGCAGCTGCGGCTGGTTGTTGCTAATCAGCTGCAGTGATAAAGCCCTCAGGGCTGGAGTGAGGGGGAGAGGAGTCTGATCGTGTTGGCGTCGTGTCAGTGTGTGCTGTGCTGTGATCGACTGTCGGGTCGTGTTGGCGGCGTGTCACCGTGTGTGCTGGGTGGTGCTGCCGCGATCTACTGTGGAAGCCGCGGGTGTCGGGGAAAGACGGTGTGCCTTAGATAACTAATTATTGCATGTCCCTGTTAGTGTGTATTAAGTTTGTCCCTCGTTGTTATTTCACTGACTACTGTTTTCACTTATTCTTCATTATCTATTTTTCCTGCAAGTTGTTTAGCTGTCTTCTGACTGTCTCCGGTGGAGACCGTTTCTCCGTTTGCTGTAGATCTATAATAAATATCTGTTAAAATTTGAATTCATGTGTCGCTTGCTTGACTTTCCACCCCGGAAAATAAATTAATTGTTGGTCCCACATCCTTTGGATGCAACTGGGACGTAACAGTGAATTACGTCTATTAAAGAGTATGTGTGTACAAAGCGAATTGCAATGCTGACAAACTTAAAAAAAAAAAAAAAGTAGCTGATAACTTCTGGATTTGAAATAAACAGAGAGAGTTTGTGGTAAAGCCGTGGATCAGTTACGCACTGCAAACGCAGCATATGTGAAAGCACTATAGCACGTGCTGTTCCTGCACCGCATACACACGGAGTGTGTGTGAAACGGGCGTCATACTTAACTTTGTTTGTTGTCGTTTATGCTAACTCACTGCAGCTGCATCTTCTAAATAATGCCACGAGTGGGGCTTGAGGAAGTGACGTCGCCTGCGTCTGCGCAGTGAGACCTGATGCAGCCCCTGAAGTGAGACAAGGGAAATAGAAATACTGCAAAATAATAATAATAATAATAATAATAATAATAATAATGCGACTAAACGAGACGAAATAATGTCCTAACATTTCGTCTCGTTTTGGTCAACGAAAATGAACAGACATTTTAGCATAGTTTTTATTTTGTTAACCACATTTAATCTCGTTTTTATTCGTCAACAATATTGCATTATACATTTAATTATAGTTATAATCACATGAGCAGCATTTACATTGCGTCTTGTCTCGTTTTCGTCACGTGGTTCGTTGACGACGATATTTAGTCAATTTTTGTAGACGAAAGTAACACTAGTATTGGTTTTGACTGAAAACACAATGTGATTCATAATTCCTTCCAATAAACCACCTTATCTTTCTATAGAAAAATAGTATGTTCAACAATATGAATTGGAAATGCTGGAGAGATGAATTGATTAAGTTGAACAAAGTTCATGAATCAAACAACTCAGCTGATCAGAGTTCGTGAATCAAATGATTCAGTTTAAAGAGTTGTTCAAACTTCTCTCGATCAGTTAAAGTACAAAAAAACAAAGTCTCTCCATTTCAGAAGTAAAAAAAAAAAAAAAAAAAAAAAAAAAAAAAAAAGTCCTTTGAGTCCAAAAAAACAAAAGAAAATTGTAATTATCCTACCAGTTGATGGTTTCAAATTACAGTTCAAAGGGGAAACAGGTCCATGGGCACTGGTCAGCATTTGTGCATATGTAATTGCATCCACTAGGCAGACGATTCACCTTCACGGGATTATTTATGGCACAAAACAGGATACACTTGCCGATCACGTTCACAGAAAACGCAGCCTTGGAAAACGTACAATAATTAATTTCTGACTCAACATTTCAGTAACAAATGACATGCGCAGCTCAAATGACACATTAATCCAACTTTACGAAAGTTATTTAACACATCGACACTCATTAATCACTCTTTGTCTCAACTCATGATACAAAGATCATTGTTACACGCGGTAGCTTTAGCCCACGGCTAACTAGTTCAGCTTGCGCTGTGACTGCGGCCTAACGTTACACAACTCAGCTCATATCAAATAATTTCTGAAATTGACATATCTGGCATAAGATAACATATGATAAAAAAAAAGTCACTCACCAAAACGAGATTGCATCAGATATTCAATTAAAGAAGATTATTCAATAAAGATTATCACACTGGGATCCACTAAATCTTTACTCCGATTTCCACTTCACCTTTCTCTGACGACAACACTCTAGTTGATGCATCCAAAGTTTCCGATAGATTATGATGATCATTTAGTACAAGGAGTTTCTGGATAAATGTTCCGTGCTGCTGTCTCATCTGATCTGTTCTCTCATCATGCTGGCAGCGCCAGCGCGAACAGTGGGCGGGCCTTATGAATATGCCGCTACTGTTGGCTCTCAGGGGTGTCAGTCACTGCAGCACAATCAATCAGTGATTGGATGAATCGCGTGTTATCGCCCAGTGCCAGTGGTGTGGCAACCAGTGCATCAAGTAAAGAAAAAAGAAAGAAAGAAATATTTCTGTGTCTAGAGTTCCTAATGTGCTGTACTCTCAACTTTTGTGTAGTACTAGTCATAATTTTTTACACCAGGCATGAATAAAAGGAATGTTTTTTATTTCCTGTTTCGAAAACCACTGGAAAACAACGGACTGTAATGTATAGAGGAATGAAAATATGGAATCATTTACCATTGATATCACATTTTTACAAAGAAAAATTAGTTTAAAAAAAATATTTAAAGGAACATTTAATGGCAAAATATATAGTAAATTGTTGATTTTGATATTTGGAATGAATGTTGCGTTAATATGTTTCAGTGACTTTTATTGTTGTTGATTAAATGTAGTTTTGTATGTTTTACTTGTTGGGACCCCAGGAAGAGTAGCCACTGCCTAGGTAGTGGCTAATGGGGATCCAAATAAACAAATAAACTTAGATCATTGATGGAAAATACCATTTACAGCCAATACAGGCAATTTACTGAGGAAAGTTTTTTTTTGACAGTTATAGCACCACATCTTGCCTGATCTCCATCACTTTTATTAAGTGTCCTCAAAGTGTGCCCATGCATGTCTGTCAAATTTGTTGTAAATATCTCATTTTGTTTTGAAGTTTAGACACTTCTGTTTATGAGAGAATAAAAATGATCCATGGGTGACAATGATTTAAATTTTTATTTGTTTATTTATTTTTGTCAGTTCCTATCAGAATTTTAACATTTTGGCATTATTGTTTAGCTATTTACTTATGTTTTCAAATTTCCTTTGTTTTTTTGTTGTTGTCTCGATCGGACTAACGGCTTTGAAGATAACCACAATTTTTTAAAGCTCTAAATGACACTTACAAAAACCATAAGGCGAAACCTGGCATGTTTGGTATTGTTGGACTCAGCAAGGATTCAGGAGTCTTAGGAGGTCACTCCTGTGAAAAAACACTGGCTTGAAATTTCTAAGGCTCCTTCAAGGCATTGTGCCAATGACGTATACTGAGTTTTTTTAGATACACCAATGTTCTCATAGACTATCATGGCACCCTGGACAAAGACACTGCGTGCCAATTTTCAGTAGACTAACGGTTGGGTGCGCTTATAGCTATTTTCATGATTTTTTCACTGTTATAGCGCCACCAAGTGGCCAATTGTGACGATTTTTTTCATGTCAACTCAGATTGAGCTTATGAACATGTGTCCCAAGTTTAGCGAAAATATCTCTTTCCGCTCACAAGTTATAACCATTTTATAGCGCCACCAAGTGGCCAATTGTCATGATTTTATTCACGTGACCTCAGAATGAGCTCATGAACATGTGTCCCAAGTTTTGCGAAAATATCTCTTTCCGTTCACAAGTTATAACAGTTTTATAGTGCCACCAAGTGGCCAATTGTTGCGATTTTTTTCAAGTGATCTCAGATTGAGCTCAGGAAGATGTGTCCCAAGTTTAACAAAAAAATCTCTTTCCGTTCACAATTTATAACCGTTTTAGTAAAAGTGGCCCTGGTGCCATCAAAGATTTTGGTTCCCCTTATCAACCGTTAATAGAAATTTTGAATTTTTTGGATGATTATTGATTGTCAGACTCCAGAGAATATTCTTGCAGTGGTTTGGTTCTGATCGGGCCAAAAACCTCGGAGAAGTTTGCAAAAATAAGTTTTTCAAAAAAATGCAATTTACTCGAAATTGGCGCCAAAAGGCGAGCAAATTGGAGATAGCCATTTTGTCCGCCTTGAGCCAAGGATTCCAACGATATAAGACACTTGATCCTGGGACCAACGGTCTAAGAGTTATGAGCGATTTTGAACTTTTGCTTGCTGTAGCGCCACCTATGGGCCAATCGGGGTCATACTCCGATCTCCATGAAACTCTGCATGCTTCCTCACCATGTTCTGACACATATGCTCATCAATTTTTGTGAAGTTCTGAGTTTTCCTTTGGGATTTATAGGCTTTTGAGTGTATTTTGCCACGCCCCTTTTCTAAATGACTTTTTTTCGATAATTATTGATCTAGAGAGTCCAGAGAATTGTCCTAGACTGGTTTGGTTCCGATCGGGCGAAAAACCAGGGACTAGTTCGCAAAAGTAGGTTTTGGACAAAATTCGACATAGCAGAAATTTTCCCCTGCCTAAATCAAAATCGGAGATAGCCATTTTGTCCGCCTTGAGCCAAGGATTCCAACGATATAAGACACTTGATCCTGGGACAAACGGTCTAAGAGTTATGAGCAATTTTGAACTTTTTTTTGCTGTAGCGCCACCTATGGGCCATTCGGGGTCATACTCTGATAGGTTGTCCCCAAATTGAGGCCTACCATCTGGCCAGGTTTCACGTCTCTAGGCCTTACGGTTTGGCCTGCACAATGCGTTTTACGAATCCTTACAATTACAATAGGGTTTCAGCATTTCATGCTTGAACCCCTAATAAGAATGAAGGCTTTTTGCCAGTTATAGCGCCACCTATGGTCCGATCTCCATCAAACTCTGCATGCTTCCTCACCATGTTCTGACACATATGCTCATCAATTTTTGTGAAGTTCTGAGTTTTCCTTTGGGATTTATAGGCTTTTGAGTGTATTTTGCCACGCCCCTTTTCTAAATGACCCTGTTACAGCCACCCAAATGCCAAAGTTCAACTCTTTTTTGATAATTATTGATCTAGAGAGTCCAGAGAATTGTCCTAGACTGGTTTGGTTCCGATCGGGCCAAAAACCAGGGACTAGTTCGCAAAAGTAGGTTTTGGACAAAATTCGACATAGCAGAAAATTTTCCCTGCCTACATCCAAATCGGAGATAGCCATTTTGTCCGCCTTGAGCCAAGGATTCCAACGATATAAGACACTTGATCCTGGGACAAACGGTCTAAGAGTTATGAGCGATTTTGAACTTTTGCTTGCTGTAGCGCCACCTATGGGCCAATCTGGGTCATACTCTGATAGGTTGTCCCCAAATTGAGGCCTACCATCTGGCCAGGTTTCACGTCTCTAGGCCTTACAGTTTGTCCTGCACGATGCGTTTTACGAATCCTTACAATTACAATAGGGTTTCAGCATTTCATGCTTGAACCCCTAATAAGAATGAAGGCTTTTTGCCAGTTATAGCGCCACCTATGGTCCGATCTCCATGAAACTCTGCATGCTTCCTCACCATGTTCTGACACATATGCTCATCAATTTTTGTGAAGTTCTGAGTTTTCCTTTGGGATTTATAGGCTTTTGAGTGTATTTTGCCACGCCCCTTTTCTAAATGACCCTGTTACAGCCACCCAAATGCCAAAGTTCAACTCTTTTTTGATAATTATTGATCTAGAGAGTCCAGAGAATTGTCCTAGACTGGTTTGGTTCCGATCGGGCCAAAAACCAGGGACTAGTTCGCAAAAGTAGGTTTTGGACAAAATTCGACATAGCAGAAAATTTTCCCTGCCTACATCCAAATCGGAGATAGCCATTTGTCCGCCTTGAGCCAAGGATTCCAACGATATAAGACACTTGATCCTGGGACAAACGGTCTAAGAGTTATGAGCGATTTTGAACTTTTGCTTGCTGTAGCGCCACCTATGGGCCAATCTGGGTCATACTCTGATAGGTTGTCCCCAAATTGAGGCCTACCATCTGGCCAGGTTTCACGTCTCTAGGCCTTACGGTTTGTCCTGCACGATGCGTTTTACGAATCCTTACAATTACAAGGGTTTCAGCATTTCATGCTTGAACCCCTAATAAGAATGAAGGCTTTTTGCCAGTTATAGCGCCACCTATGGTCCGATCTCCATCAAACTCTGCATGCTTCCTCACCATGTTCTAACACATATGCTCATCAATTTTGGTGAAGTTCTGAGTTTTCATTTGGGATTTATAGGCTTTTTAGTGTATTTTGCCACGCCCCTTTTCTAAATGACCCTGTTACAGCCACCCAAATGCAAAAGTTTAACTTTTTTTCGATAATTATTGATCTAGAGAGTCCAGAGAATTGTCCTAGACTGGTTTGGTTCCGATCGGGCGAAAAACCAGGGACTAGTTCGCAAAAGTAGGTTTTGGACAAAATTCGACATAGCAAAAATTTTTCCCTGCCTAAATCAAAATCGGAGAAAGCCATTTTGTCCGCCTTGAGCCAAGGATTCCAACGATATAAGACACTTGATCCTGGGACAAACGGTCCAAGAGTTATGAGCAATTTTGAACTTTTGTTTGCTGTAGCGCCACCTATGGGCCATTCGGGGTCATACTCTGATAGGTTGTCCCCAAATTGAGGCCTACCATCTGGCCAGGTTTCACGTCTCTAGGCCTTACGGTTTGGCCTGCACGATGCGTTTTACGAATCCTTACAATTACAATAGGGTTTCAGCATTTCATGCTTGAACCCCTAATAAGAATGAGGGCTTTTTGCCAGTTATAGCGCCACCTATGGTCCGATCTCCATCAAACTCTGCATGCTTCCTCACCATGTTCTGACACATATGCTCATCAATTTTGGTGAAGTTCTGAGTTTTCATTTGGGATTTATAGGCTTTTGAGTGTATTTTGCCACGCCCCTTTTCTAAATGACCCTGTTACAGCCACCCAAATGCCAAAGTTCAACTTTTTTTTGATAATTATTGATCTAGAGAGTCCAGAGAATTGTCCTAGACTGGTTTGGTTCCGATCGGGCGAAAAACCAGGGACTAGTTCGCAAAAGTAGGTTTTGGACAAAATTCGACATAGCAGAAAATTTTCCCTGCCTACATCCAAATCGGATATAGCCATTTTGTCCACCTTGAGCCAAGGATTCCAACGATATAAGACACTTGATCCTGGGACAAACGGTCTAAGAGTTATGAGCGATTTTGAACTTTTGGTTGCTGTAGCGCCACCTATGGGCCATTCGGGGTCATACTCTGATAGGTTGTCCCCAAATTGAGGCCTACCATCTGGCCAGGTTTCACGTCTCTAGGCCTTACGGTTTGGCCTGCACGATGCGTTTTACGAATCCTTACAATTACAATAGGGTTTCAGCATTTCATGCTTGAACCCCTAATAAGAATGAGGGCTTTTTGCCAGTTATAGCGCCACCTATGGTCCGATCTCCATCAAACTCTGCATGCTTCCTCACCATGTTCTGACACATATGCTCATCAATTTTGGTGAAGTTCTGAGTTTTCATTTGGGATTTATAGGCTTTTGAGTGTATTTTGCCACGCCCCTTTTCTAAATGACCCTGTTACAGCCACCCAAATGCCAAAGTTCAACTTTTTTTTTGATAATTATTGATCTAGAGAGTCCAGAGAATTGTCCTAGACTGGTTTGGTTCCGATCGGGCGAAAAACCAGGGACTAGTTCGCAAAAGTAGGTTTTGGACAAAATTCGACATAGCAGAAAATTTTCCCTGCCTAAATCCAAATCGGAGATAGCCATTTTGTCCACCTTGAGCCAAGGATTCCAACGATATAAAACACTTGATCCTGGGACAAACGGTCTAAGAGTTATGAGCGATTTTGAACTTTTGGTTGCTGTAGAGCCACCTATGGGCCAATCGGGGTCATACTCTGATAGGTTGTCCCCAAATTGAGGCCTACCATCTGGCCAGGTTTCACGTCTCTAGGCCTTACGGTTTGGCCTGCACGATGCGTTTTACGAATCCTTACAATTACAATAGGGTTTCAGCATTTCATGCTTGAACCCCTAATAAGAATGAGGGCTTTTTGCCAGTTATAGCGCCACCTATGGTCCGATCTCCATCAAACTCTGCATGCTTCCTCACCATGTTCTGACACATATGCTCATCAATTTTGGTGAAGTTCTGAGTTTTCATTTGGGATTTATAGGCTTTTGAGTGTATTTTGCCACGCCCCTTTTCTAAATGACCCTGTTACAGCCACCCAAATGCCAAAGTTCAACTTTTTTTTTGATAATTATTGATCTAGAGAGTCCAGAGAATTGTCCTAGACTGGTTTGGTTCCGATCGGGCGAAAAACCAGGGACTAGTTCGCAAAAGTAGGTTTTGGACAAAATTCGACATAGCAGAAAATTTTCCCTGCCTACAGCCAAATCGGAGATAGCCATTTTGTCCGCCTTGAGCCAAGGATTCCAACGATATAAAACACTTGATCCTGGGACAAACGGTCTAAGAGTTATGAGCGATTTTGAACTTTTTGTTGCTGTAGCGCCACCTATGGGCCATTCGGGGTCATACTCTGATAGGTTGTCCCCAAATTGAGGCCTACCATCTGGCCAGGTTTCACGTCTCTAGGCCTTACGGTTTGGCCTGCACGATGCGTTTTACGAATCCTTACAATTACAATAGGGTTTCAGCATTTCATGCTTGAACCCCTAATGAGAATGAAGGCTTTTTGCCAGTTATAGCGCCACCTATGGTCCGATCTCCATCAAACTCTGCATGCTTCCTCACCATGTTCTAACACATATGCTCATCAATTTTGGTGAAGTTCTGGTATTTCAGTTGGGATTTATAGGCTTTTTAGTGTATTTTGCCACGCCCCTTTTCTAAATGACCCTGTTACAGCCACCCAAATGCAAAAGTTCAACTTTTTTTCGATAATTATTGATCTAGAGAGTCCAGAGAATTGTCCTAGACTGGTTTGGTTCCGATCGGGCGAAAAACCAGGGACTAGTTCGCAAAAGTAGGTTTTGGACAAAATTCGACATAGCAGAAATTTTTCCCTGCCTAAATCAAAATCGGAGATAGCCATTTTGTCCGCCTTGAGCCAAGGATTCCAACGATATAAGACAAATTGAGGCCTACCATCTGGCCAGGTTTCACGTCTCTAGGCCTTACGGTTTGGCCTGCACGATGCGTTTTACGAATCCTTACAATTACAATAGGGTTTCAGCATTTCATGCTTGAACCCCTAATAAGAATGAGGGCTTTTTGCCAGTTATAGCGCCACCTATGGTCCGATCTCCATCAAACTCTGCATGCTTCCTCACCATGTTCTGACACATATGCTCATCAATTTTGGTGAAGTTCTGAGTTTTCATTTGGGATTTATAGGCTTTTGAGTGTATTTTGCCACGCCCCTTTTCTAAATGACCCTGTTACAGCCACCCAAATGCCAAAGTTCAACTTTTTTTTTGATAATTATTGATCTAGAGAGTCCAGAGAATTGTCCTAGACTGGTTTGGTTCCGATCGGGCGAAAAACCAGGGACTAGTTCGCAAAAGTAGGTTTTGGACAAAATTCGACATAGCAGAAAATTTTCCCTGCCTAAATCCAAATCGGAGATAACCATTTTGTCCACCTTGAGCCAAGGATTCCAACGATATAAAACACTTGATCCTGGGACAAACGGTCTAAGAGTTATGAGCGATTTTGAACTTTTGGTTGCTGTAGCGCCACCTATGGGCCATTCGGGGTCATACAGGGTTTCAGCATTTCATGCTTGAACCCCTAATAAGAATGAGGGCTTTTTGCCAGTTATAGCGCCACCTATGGTCCGATCTCCATCAAACTCTGCATGCTTCCTCACCATGTTCTGACACATATGCTCATCAATTTTGGTGAAGTTCTGAGTTTTCATTTGGGATTTATAGGCTTTTGAGTGTATTTTGCCACGCCCCTTTTCTAAATGACCCTGTTACAGCCACCCAAATGCAAAAGTTCAACTTTTTTTCAATAATTATTGATCTAGAGAGTCCAGAGAATTGTCCTAGACTGGTTTGGTTCCGATCGGGCGAAAAACCAGGGACTAGTTCGCAAAAGTAGGTTTTGGACAAAATTCGACATAGCAGAAATTTTTCCCTGCCTACATCCAAATCGGAGATCGCCATTTTTTCCGCCTTGAGCCAAGGATTCCAACGATATAAAAGACTTGATCCTGGGACAAACGGTCTAAGAGTTATGAGCGATTTTGAACTTTTGGTTGCTGTAGCGCCACCTATGGGCCAATCGGGGTCATACTCTGATAGGTTGTCCCCAAATTGAGGCCTACCATCTGGCCAGGTTTCACGTCTCTAGGCCTTACGGTTTGGCCTGCACGATGCGTTTTACGAATCCTTACAATTACAATAGGGTTTCAGCATTTCATGCTTGAACCCCTAATAAGAATGAGGGCTTTTTGCCAGTTATAGCGCCACCTATGGTCCGATCTCCATCAAACTCTGCATGCTTCCTCACCATGTTCTGACACATATGCTCATCAATTTTGGTGAAGTTCTGAGTTTTCATTTGGGATTTATAGGCTTTTGAGTGTATTTTGCCACGCCCCTTTTCTAAATGACCCTGTTACAGCCACCCAAATGCCAAAGTTCAACTTTTTTTTTGATAATTATTGATCTAGAGAGTCCAGAGAATTGTCCTAGACTGGTTTGGTTCCGATCGGGCGAAAAACCAGGGACTAGTTCGCAAAAGTAGGTTTTGGACAAAATTCGACATAGCAGAAAATTTTCCCTGCCTAAATCCAAATCGGAGATAACCATTTTGTCCACCTTGAGCCAAGGATTCCAACGATATAAAACACTTGATCCTGGGACAAACGGTCTAAGAGTTATGAGCGATTTTGAACTTTTGGTTGCTGTAGCGCCACCTATGGGCCATTCGGGGTCATACAGGGTTTCAGCATTTCATGCTTGAACCCCTAATAAGAATGAGGGCTTTTTGCCAGTTATAGCGCCACCTATGGTCCGATCTCCATCAAACTCTGCATGCTTCCTCACCATGTTCTGACACATATGCTCATCAATTTTGGTGAAGTTCTGAGTTTTCATTTGGGATTTATAGGCTTTTGAGTGTATTTTGCCACGCCCCTTTTCTAAATGACCCTGTTACAGCCACCCAAATGCCAAAGTTCAACTTTTTTTTTGATAATTATTGATCTAGAGAGTCCAGAGAATTGTCCTAGACTGGTTTGGTTCCGATCGGGCGAAAAACCAGGGACTAGTTTGCAAAAGTAGGTTTTGGACAAAATTCGACATAGCAGAAATTTTTCCCTGCCTACATCCAAATCGGAGATAGCCATTTTGTCCGCCTTGAGCCAAGGATTCCAACGATATAAAAGACTTGATCCTGGGACAAACGGTCTAAGAGTTATGAGCGATTTTGAACTTTTGGTTGCTGTAGCGCCACCTATGGGCCAATCGGGGTCATACTCTGATAGGTTGTCCCCAAATTGAGGCCTACCATCTGGCCAGGTTTCACGTCTCTAGGCCTTACGGTTTGGCCTGCACGATGCGTTTTACGAATCCTTACAATTACAATAGGGTTTCAGCATTTCATGCTTGAACCCCTAATAAGAATGAGGGCTTTTTGCCAGTTATAGCGCCACCTATGGTCCGATCTCCATCAAACTCTGCATGCTTCCTCACCATGTTCTGACACATATGCTCATCAATTTTGGTGAAGTTCTGAGTTTTCATTTGGGATTTATAGGCTTTTGAGTGTATTTTGCCACGCCCCTTTTCTAAATGACCCTGTTACAGCCACCCAAATGCCAAAGTTCAACTTTTTTTTTGATAATTATTGATCTAGAGAGTCCAGAGAATTGTCCTAGACTGGTTTGGTTCCGATCGGGCGAAAAACCAGGGACTAGTTCGCAAAAGTAGGTTTTGGACAAAATTCGACATAGCAGAAAATTTTCCCTGCCTACATCCAAATCGGAGATAGCCATTTTGTCCGCCTTGAGCCAAGGATTCCAACGATATAAAACACTTGATCCTGGGACAAACGGTCTAAGAGTTATGAGCGATTTTGAACTTTTGGTTGCTGTAGCGCCACCTATGGGCCATTCGGGGTCATACTCTGATAGGTTGTCCCCAAATTGAGGCCTACCATCTGGCCAGGTTTCACGTCTCTAGGCCTTACGGTTTGGCCTGCACGATGCGTTTTACGAATCCTTACAATTACAATAGGGTTTCAGCATTTCATGCTTGAACCCCTAATAAGAATGAAGGCTTTTTGCCAGTTATAGCGCCACCTATGGTCCGATCTCCATCAAACTCTGCATGCTTCCTCACCATGTTCTAACACATATGCTCATCAATTTTGGTGAAGTTCTGAGTTTTCATTTGGGATTTATAGGCTTTTTAGTGTATTTTGCCACGCCCCTTTTCTAAATGACCCTGTTACAGCCACCCAAATGCAAAAGTTCAACTTTTTTTCGATAATTATTGATCTAGAGAGTCCAGAGAATTGTCCTAGACTGGTTTGGTTCCGATCGGGCGAAAAACCAGGGACTAGTTCGCAAAAGTATGTTTTGGACAAAATTCGACATAGCAGAAATTTTTCCCTGCCTAAATCAAAATCGGAGATAGCCATTTTGTCCGCCTTGAGCCAAGGATTCCAACGATATAAGACACTTGATCCTGGGACAAACGGTCCAAGAGTTATGAGCAATTTTGAACTTTTGTTTGCTGTAGCGCCACCTATGGGCCATTCGGGGTCATACTCTGATAGGTTGTCCCCAAATTGAGGCCTACCATCTGGCCAGGTTTCACGTCTCTAGGCCTTACGGTTTGTCCTGCACGATGCGTTTTACGAATCCTTACAATTACAATAGGGTTTCAGCATTTCATGCTTGAACCCCTAATAAGAATGAGGGCTTTTTGCCAGTTATAGCGCCACCTATGGTCCGATCTCCATGAAACTCTGCATGCTTCCTCACCATGTTCTGACACATATGCTCATCAGTTTTGGTGAAGTTCTGAGTTTTCATTTGGGATTTATAGGCTTTTGAGTGTATTTTGCCACGCCCCTTTTCTAAATGACCCTGTTACAGCCACCCAAATGCAAAAATTCAACTTTTTTTCAATAATTATTGATCTAGAGAGTCCAGAGAATTGTCCTAGACTGGTTTGGTTCCGATCGGGCGAAAAACCAGGGACTAGTTCGCAAAAGTAGGTTTTGGACAAAATTCGACATAGCAGAAATTTTCCCTGCCTACATCCAAATCGGAGATAGCCATTTTGTCCGCCTTGAGCCAAGGATTCCAACGATATAAGACACTTGATCCTGGGATTTTGAACTTTTGGTTGCTGTAGCGCCACCTATGGGCCAATCGGCTTTTTGCCAGTTATAGCGCCACCTATGGTCCGATCTCCATGAAACTCTGCATGCTTCCTCACCATGTTCTGACACATATGCTCATCAGTTTTGGTGAAGTTCTGAGTTTTCATTTGGGATTTATAGGCTTTTGAGTGTATTTTGCCACGCCCCTTTTCTAAATGACCCTGTTACAGCCACCCAAATGCAAAAGTTCAACTTTTTTTCAATAATTATTGATCTAGAGAGTCCAGAGAATTGTCCTAGACTGGTTTGGTTCCGATCGGGCGAAAAACCAGGGACTAGTTCGCAAAAGTAGGTTTTGGACAAAATTCGACATAGCAGAAATTTTCCCTGCCTACATCCAAATCGGAGATAGCCATTTTGTCCGCCTTGAGCCAAGGATTCCAACGATATAAGACACTTGATCCTGGGATTTTGAACTTTTGGTTGCTGTAGCGCCACCTATGGGCCAATCGGCTTTTTGCCAGTTATAGCGCCACCTATGGTCCGATCTCCATGAAACTCTGCATGCTTCCTCACCATGTTCTGACACATATGCTCATCAATTTTGGTGAAGTTCTGAGTTTTCATTTGGGATTTATAGGCTTTTGAGTGTATTTTGCCACGCCCCTTTTCTAAATGACCCTGTTACAGCCACCCAAATGCAAAAGTTCAACTTTTTTTCGATAATTATTGATCTAGAGAGTCCAGAGAATTGTCCTAGACTGGTTTGGTTCCGATCGGGCGAAAAACCAGGGACTAGTTCGCAAAAGTAGGTTTTGGACAAAATTCGACATAGCAGAAATTTTCCCTGCCTACATCCAAATCGGAGATAGCCATTTTGTCCGCCTTGAGCCAAGGATTCCAACGATATAAGACACTTGATCCTGGGATTTTGAACTTTTGGTTGCTGTAGCGCCACCTATGGGCCAATCGGCTTTTTGCCAGTTATAGCGCCACCTATGGTCCGATCTCCATGAAACTCTGCATGCTTCCTCACCATGTTCTGACACATATGCTCATCAGTTTTGGTGAAGTTCTGAGTTTTCATTTGGGATTTATAGGCTTTTGAGTGTATTTTGCCACGCCCCTTTTCTAAATGACCCTGTTACAGCCACCCAAATGCAAAAGTTCAACTTTTTTTCAATAATTATTGATCTAGAGAGTCCAGAGAATTGTCCTAGACTGGTTTGGTTCCGATCGGGCGAAAAACCAGGGACTAGTTCGCAAAAGTAGGTTTTGGACAAAATTCGACATAGCAGAAATTTTCCCTGCCTACATCCAAATCGGAGATAGCCATTTTGTCCGCCTTGAGCCAAGGATTCCAACGATATAAGACACTTGATCCTGGGATTTTGAACTTTTGGTTGCTGTAGCGCCACCTATGGGCCAATCGGCTTTTTGCCAGTTATAGCGCCACCTATGGTCCGATCTCCATGAAACTCTGCATGCTTCCTCACCATGTTCTGACACATATGCTCATCAATTTTGGTGAAGTTCTGAGTTTTCATTTGGGATTTATAGGCTTTTGAGTGTATTTTGCCACGCCCCTTTTCTAAATGACCCTGTTACAGCCACCCAAATGCAAAAGTTCAACTTTTTTTCGATAATTATTGATCTAGAGAGTCCAGAGAATTGTCCTAGACTGGTTTGGTTCCGATCGGGCGAAAAACCAGGGACTAGTTCGCAAAAGTAGGTTTTGGACAAAATTCGACATAGCAGAAAATTTTCCCTGCCTAAATCAAAATCGGAGATAGCCATTTTATCCGCCCCGAGCCAAGGATTCCAACGATATAAGTAACTTGATCCTGGGACAAACGGTCTAAGAGTTATGAGCGATTTTGAACTTTTGGTTGCTGTAGTGCCACCTATGGGCCAATCGGCTTTTTGCCAGTTATAGCGCCACCTATGGTCCGATCTCCATGAAACTCTGCATGCTTCCTCACCATGTTCTGACACATATGCTCATCAATTTTGGTGAAGTTCTGAGTTTTCATTTGGGATTTATAGGCTTTTGAGTGTATTTTGCCACGCCCCTTTTCTAAATGACCCTGTTACAGCCACCCAAATGCAAAAGTTCAACTTTTTTTTTGATAATTATTGATCTAGAGAGTCCAGAGAATTGTCCTAGACTGGTTTGGTTCCGATCGGGCGAAAAACCAGGGACTAGTTCGCAAAAGTAGGTTTTGGACAAAATTCGACATAGCAGAAAATTTTCCCTGCCTAAATCCAAATCGGAGATAACCATTTTGTCCACCTTGAGCCAAGGATTCCAACGATATAAAACACTTGATCCTGGGACAAACGGTCTAAGAGTTATGAGCGATTTTGAACTTTTGGTTGCTGTAGAGCCACCTATGGGCCAATCGGGGTCATACTCTGATAGGTTGTCCCCAAATTGAGGCCTACCATCTGGCCAGGTTTCACGTCTCTAGGCCTTACGGTTTGGCCTGCACGATGCGTTTTACGAATCCTTACAATTACAATAGGGTTTCAGCATTTCATGCTTGAACCCCTAATAAGAATGAGGGCTTTTTGCCAGTTATAGCGCCACCTATGGTCCGATCTCCATCAAACTCTGCATGCTTCCTCACCATGTTCTGACACATATGCTCATCAATTTTGGTGAAGTTCTGAGTTTTCATTTGGGATTTATAGGCTTTTGAGTGTATTTTGCCACGCCCCTTTTCTAAATGACCCTGTTACAGCCACCCAAATGCCAAAGTTCAACTTTTTTTTGATAATTATTGATCTAGAGAGTCCAGAGAATTGTCCTAGACTGGTTTGGTTCCGATCGGGCGAAAAACCAGGGACTAGTTCGCAAAAGTAGGTTTTGGACAAAATTCGACATAGCAGAAAATTTTCCCTGCCTACATCCAAATCGGATATAGCCATTTTGTCCGCCTTGAGCCAAGGATTCCAACGATATAAGACACTTGATCCTGGGACAAACGGTCTAAGAGTTATGAGCGATTTTGAACTTTTGGTTGCTGTAGCGCCACCTATGGGCCATTCGGGGTCATACTCTGATAGGTTGTCCCCAAATTGAGGCCTACCATCTGGCCAGGTTTCACGTCTCTAGGCCTTACGGTTTGGCCTGCACGATGCGTTTTACGAATCCTTACAATTACAATAGGGTTTCAGCATTTCATGCTTGAACCCCTAATAAGAATGAGGGCTTTTTGCCAGTTATAGCGCCACCTATGGTCCGATCTCCATCAAACTCTGCATGCTTCCTCACCATGTTCTGACACATATGCTCATCAATTTTGGTGAAGTTCTGAGTTTTCATTTGGGATTTATAGGCTTTTGAGTGTATTTTGCCACGCCCCTTTTCTAAATGACCCTGTTACAGCCACCCAAATGCCAAAGTTCAACTTTTTTTTTGATAATTATTGATCTAGAGAGTCCAGAGAATTGTCCTAGACTGGTTTGGTTCCGATCGGGCGAAAAACCAGGGACTAGTTCGCAAAAGTAGGTTTTGGACAAAATTCGACATAGCAGAAAATTTTCCCTGCCTACAGCCAAATCGGAGATAGACATTTTGTCCGCCTTGAGCCAAGGATTCCAACGATATAAAACACTTGATCCTGGGACAAACGGTCTAAGAGTTATGAGCGATTTTGAACTTTTTGTTGCTGTAGCGCCACCTATGGGCCATTCGGGGTCATACTCTGATAGGTTGTCCCCAAATTGAGGCCTACCATCTGGCCAGGTTTCACGTCTCTAGGCCTTACGGTTTGGCCTGCACGATGCGTTTTACGAATCCTTACAATTACAATAGGGTTTCAGCATTTCATGCTTGAACCCCTAATGAGAATGAAGGCTTTTTGCCAGTTATAGCGCCACCTATGGTCCGATCTCCATCAAACTCTGCATGCTTCCTCACCATGTTCTAACACATATGCTCATCAATTTTGGTGAAGTTCTGGTATTTCAGTTGGGATTTATAGGCTTTTTAGTGTATTTTGCCACGCCCCTTTTCTAAATGACCCTGTTACAGCCACCCAAATGCAAAAGTTCAACTTTTTTTCGATAATTATTGATCTAGAGAGTCCAGAGAATTGTCCTAGACTGGTTTGGTTCCGATCGGGCGAAAAAACAGGGACTAGTTCGCAAAAGTAGGTTTTGGACAAAATTCGACATAGCAGAAATTTTTCCCTGCCTAAATCAAAATCGGAGATAGCCATTTTGTCCGCCTTGAGCCAAGGATTCCAACGATATAAGACAAATTGAGGCCTACCATCTGGCCAGGTTTCACGTCTCTAGGCCTTACGGTTTGGCCTGCACGATGCGTTTTACGAATCCTTACAATTACAATAGGGTTTCAGCATTTCATGCTTGAACCCCTAATAAGAATGAGGGCTTTTTGCCAGTTATAGCGCCACCTATGGTCCGATCTCCATCAAACTCTGCATGCTTCCTCACCATGTTCTGACACATATGCTCATCAATTTTGGTGAAGTTCTGAGTTTTCATTTGGGATTTATAGGCTTTTGAGTGTATTTTGCCACGCCCCTTTTCTAAATGACCCTGTTACAGCCACCCAAATGCCAAAGTTCAACTTTTTTTTTGATAATTATTGATCTAGAGAGTCCAGAGAATTGTCCTAGACTGGTTTGGTTCCGATCGGGCGAAAAACCAGGGACTAGTTCGCAAAAGTAGGTTTTAGACAAAATTCGACATAGCAGAAAATTTTCCCTGCCTACATCCAAATCGGAGATAGCCATTTTGTCTGCCTTGAGCCAAGGATTCCAACGATATAAAACACTTGATCCTGGGACAAACGGTCTAAGAGTTATGAGCGATTTTGTACTTTTTGTTGCTGTAGCGCCACCTATGGGCCATTCGGGGTCATACTCTGATAGGTTGTCCCCAAATTGAGGCCTACCATCTGGCCAGGTTTCACGTCTCTAGGCCTTACGGTTTGGCCTGCACGATGCGTTTTACGAATCCTTACAATTACAATAGGGTTTCAGCATTTCATGCTTGAACCCCTAATGAGAATGAAGGCTTTTTGCCAGTTATAGCGCCACCTATGGTCCGATCTCCATCAAACTCTGCATGCTTCCTCACCATGTTCTAACACATATGCTCATCAATTTTGGTGAAGTTCTGGTATTTCAGTTGGGATTTATAGGCTTTTTAGTGTATTTTGCCACGCCCCTTTTCTAAATGACCCTGTTACAGCCACCCAAATGCAAAAGTTCAACTTTTTTTCGATAATTATTGATCTAGAGAGTCCAGAGAATTGTCCTAGACTGGTTTGGTTCCGATCGGGCGAAAAACCAGGGACTAGTTCGCAAAAGTAGGTTTTGGACAAAATTCGACATAGCAGAAATTTTTCCCTGCCTAAATCAAAATCGGAGATAGCCATTTTGTCCGCCTTGAGCCAAGGATTCCAACGATATAAAAGACTTGATCCTGGGACAAACGGTCTAAGAGTTATGAGCAATTTTTTACTTTTGGTTGCTGTAGCGCCACCTATGGGCCATTCGGGGTCGTACTCTGATAGGTTGTCCCCAAATTGAGGCCTACCATCTGGCCAGGTTTCACATCTCTAGGCCTTACGGTTTGGCCTGCACGATGCGTTTTACGAATCCTTACAATTACAATAGGGTTTCAGCATTTCATGCTTAAACCCCTAATAAGAATGAGGGCTTTTTGCCAGTTATAGTGCCACCTATGGTCCGATCTCCATCAAACTCTGCATGCATCCTCACCATGTTCTGACACATATGCTCATCAATTTTGGTGAAGTTCTGAGTTTTCATTTGGGATTTATAGGCTTTTGAGTGTATTTTGCCACGCCCCTTTTCTAAATGACCCTGTTACAGCCACCCAAATGCCAAAGTTCAACTTTTTTTTTGATAATTATTGATCTAGAGAGTCCAGAGAATTGTCCTAGACTGGTTTGGTTCCGATCGGGCGAAAAACCAGGGACTAGTTCGCAAAAGTAGGTTTTGGACAAAATTCGACATAGCAGAAAATTTTCCCTGCCTAAATCCAAATCGGAGATAACCATTTTGTCCACCTTGAGCCAAGGATTCCAACGATATAAAACACTTGATCCTGGGACAAACGGTCTAAGAGTTATGAGCGATGTTGAACTTTTGGTTGCTGTAGCGCCACCTATGGGCCATTCGGGGTCATACAGGGTTTCAGCATTTCATGCTTGAACCCCTAATAAGAATGAGGGCTTTTTGCCAGTTATAGCGCCACCTATGGTCCGATCTCCATCAAACTCTGCATGCTTCCTCACCATGTTCTAACACATATGCTCATCAATTTTGGTGAAGTTCTGGTATTTCAGTTGGGATTTATAGGCTTTTTAGTGTATTTTGCCACGCCCCTTTTCTAAATGACCCTGTTACAGCCACCCAAATGCAAAAGTTCAACTTTTTTTCGATAATTATTGATCTAGAGAGTCCAGAGAATTGTCCTAGACTGGTTTGGTTCCGATCGGGCGAAAAACCAGGGACTAGTTCGCAAAAGTAGGTTTTGGACAAAATTCGACATAGCAGAAATTTTTCCCTGCCTAAATCAAAATCGGAGATAGCCATTTTGTCCGCCTTGAGCCAAGGATTCCAACGATATAAGACAAATTGAGGCCTACCATCTGGCCAGGTTTCACGTCTCTAGGCCTTACGGTTTGGCCTGCACGATGCGTTTTACGAATCCTTACAATTACAATAGGGTTTCAGCATTTCATGCTTGAACCCCTAATAAGAATGAGGGCTTTTTGCCAGTTATAGCGCCACCTATGGTCCGATCTCCATCAAACTCTGCATGCTTCCTCACCATGTTCTGACACATATGCTCATCAATTTTGGTGAAGTTCTGAGTTTTCATTTGGGATTTATAGGCTTTTGAGTGTATTTTGCCACGCCCCTTTTCTAAATGACCCTGTTACAGCCACCCAAATGCCAAAGTTCAACTTTTTTTTTGATAATTATTGATCTAGAGAGTCCAGAGAATTGTCCTAGACTGGTTTGGTTCCGATCGGGCGAAAAACCAGGGACTAGTTCGCAAAAGTAGGTTTTGGACAAAATTCGACATAGCAGAAAATTTTCCCTGCCTACATCCAAATCGGAGATAGCCATTTTGTCTGCCTTGAGCCAAGGATTCCAACGATATAAAACACTTGATCCTGGGACAAACGGTCTAAGAGTTATGAGCGATTTTGAACTTTTTGTTGCTGTAGCGCCACCTATGGGCCATTCGGGGTCATACTCTGATAGGTTGTCCCCAAATTGAGGCCTACCATCTGGCCAGGTTTCACGTCTCTAGGCCTTACGGTTTGGCCTGCACGATGCGTTTTACGAATCCTTACAATTACAATAGGGTTTCAGCATTTCATGCTTGAACCCCTAATGAGAATGAAGGCTTTTTGCCAGTTATAGCGCCACCTATGGTCCGATCTCCATCAAACTCTGCATGCTTCCTCACCATGTTCTAACACATATGCTCATCAATTTTGGTGAAGTTCTGGTATTTCAGTTGGGATTTATAGGCTTTTTAGTGTATTTTGCCACGCCCCTTTTCTAAATGACCCTGTTACAGCCACCCAAATGCAAAAGTTCAACTTTTTTTCGATAATTATTGATCTAGAGAGTCCAGAGAATTGTCCTAGACTGGTTTGGTTCCGATCGGGCGAAAAACCAGGGACTAGTTCGCAAAAGTAGGTTTTGGACATAATTCGACATAGCAGAAATTTTTCCCTGCCTAAATCAAAATCGGAGATAGCCATTTTGTCCGCCTTGAGCCAAGGATTCCAACGATATAAAAGACTTGATCCTGGGACAAACGGTCTAAGAGTTATGAGCAATTTTTTACTTTTGGTTGCTGTAGCGCCACCTATGGGCCATTCGGGGTCGTACTCTGATAGGTTGTCCCCAAATTGAGGCCTACCATCTGGCCAGGTTTCACATCTCTAGGCCTTACGGTTTGGCCTGCACGATGCGTTTTACGAATCCTTACAATTACAATAGGGTTTCAGCATTTCATGCTTGAACCCCTAATAAGAATGAGGGCTTTTTGCCAGTTATAGTGCCACCTATGGTCCGATCTCCATCAAACTCTGCATGCATCCTCACCATGTTCTGACACATATGCTCATCAATTTTGGTGAAGTTCTGAGTTTTCATTTGGGATTTATAGGCTTTTGAGTGTATTTTGCCACGCCCCTTTTCTAAATGACCCTGTTACAGCCACCCAAATGCCAAAGTTCAACTTTTTTTTTGATAATTATTGATCTAGAGAGTCCAGAGAATTGTCCTAGACTGGTTTGGTTCCGATCAGGCGAAAAACCAGGGACTAGTTCGCAAAAGTAGGTTTTGGACAAAATTCGACATAGCAGAAAATTTTCCCTGCCTAAATCCAAATCGGAGATAACCATTTTGTCCACCTTGAGCCAAGGATTCCAACGATATAAAACACTTGATCCTGGGACAAACGGTCTAAGAGTTATGAGCGATGTTGAACTTTTGGTTGCTGTAGCGCCACCTATGGGCCATTCGGGGTCATACAGGGTTTCAGCATTTCATGCTTGAACCCCTAATAAGAATGAGGGCTTTTTGCCAGTTATAGCGCCACCTATGGTCCGATCTCCATCAAACTCTGCATGCTTCCTCACCATGTTCTGACACATATGCTCATCAATTTTGGTGAAGTTCTGAGTTTTCATTTGGGATTTATAGGCTTTTGAGTGTATTTTGCCACGCCCCTTTTCTAAATGACCCTGTTACAGCCACCCAAATGCAAAAGTGCAACTTTTTTTCAATAATTATTGATCTAGAGAGTCCAGAGAATTGTCCTAGACTGGTTTGGTTCCGATCGGGCGAAAAACCAGGGACTAGTTCGCAAAAGTAGGTTTTGGACAAAATTCGACATAGCAGAAATTTTTCCCTGCCTACATCCAAATCGGAGATCGCCATTTTGTCCGCCTTGAGCCAAGGATTCCAACGATATAAAAGACTTGATCCTGGGACAAACGGTCTAAGAGTTATGAGCAATTTTGAACTTTTGGTTGCTGTAGCGCCACCTATGGGCCAATCGGGGTCATACTCTGATAGGTTGTCCCCAAATTGAGGCCTACCATCTGGCCAGGTTTCACGTCTCTAGGCCTTACGGTTTGGCCTGCACGATGCGTTTTACGAATCCTTACAATTACAATAGGGTTTCAGCATTTCATGCTTGAACCCCTAATAAGAATGAGGGCTTTTTGCCAGTTATAGCGCCACCTATGGTCCGATCTCCATCAAACTCTGCATGCTTCCTCACCATGTTCTGACACATATGCTCATCAATTTTGGTGAAGTTCTGAGTTTTCATTTGGGATTTATAGGCTTTTGAGTGTATTTTGCCACGCCCCTTTTCTAAATGACCCTGTTACAGCCACCCAAATGCCAAAGTTCAACTTTTTTTTTGATAATTATTGATCTAGAGAGTCCAGAGAATTGTCCTAGACTGGTTTGGTTCCGATCGGGCGAAAAACCAGGGACTAGTTCGCAAAAGTAGGTTTTGGACAAAATTCGACATAGCAGAAAATTTTCCCTGCCTACATCCAAATCGGAGATAGCCATTTTGTCCGCCTTGAGCCAAGGATTCCAACGATATAAAAGACTTGATCCTGGGACAAACGGTCTAAGAGTTATGAGTGATTTTTTACTTTTGGTTGCTGTAGCGCCACCTATGGGCCATTCGGGGTCATACTCTGATAGGTTGTCCCCAAATTGAGGCCTACCATCTGGCCAGGTTTCACGTCTCTAGGCCTTATGGTTTGGCCTGCACGATGCGTTTTACGAATCCTTACAATTACAATAGGGTTTCAGCATTTCATGCTTGAACCCCTAATAAGAATGAGGGCTTTTTGCCAGTTATAGCGCCACCTATGGTCCGATCTCCATCAAACTCTGCATGCTTCCTCACCATGTTCTGACACATATGCTCATCAATTTTGGTGAAGTTCTGAGTTTTCATTTGGGATTTATAGGCTTTTGAGTGTATTTTGCCACGCCCCTTTTCTAAATGACCCTGTTACAGCCACCCAAATGCCAAAGTTCAACTTTTTTTTTGATAATTATTGATCTAGAGAGTCCAGAGAATTGTCCTAGACTGGTTTGGTTCCGATCGGGCGAAAAACCAGGGACTAGTTCGCAAAAGTAGGTTTTGGACAAAATTCGACATAGCAGAAAATTTTCCCTGCCTAAATCCAAATCGGAGATAACCATTTTGTCCACCTTGAGCCAAGGATTCCAACGATATAAAACACTTGATCCTGGGACAAACGGTCTAAGAGTTATGAGCGATTTTGAACTTTTGGTTGCTGTAGCGCCACCTATGGGCCATTCGGGGTCATACAGGGTTTCAGCATTTCATGCTTGAACCCCTAATAAGAATGAGGGCTTTTTGCCAGTTATAGCGCCACCTATGGTCCGATCTCCATCAAACTCTGCATGCTTCCTCACCATGTTCTGACACATATGCTCATCAATTTTGGTGAAGTTCTGAGTTTTCATTTGGGATTTATAGGCTTTTGAGTGTATTTTGCCACGCCCCTTTTCTAAATGACCCTGTTACAGCCACCCAAATGCCAAAGTTCAACTTTTTTTTTGATAATTATTGATCTAGAGAGTCCAGAGAATTGTCCTAGACTGGTTTGGTTCCGATCGGGCGAAAAACCAGGGACTAGTTCGCAAAAGTAGGTTTTGGACAAAATTCGACATAGCAGAAATTTTTCCCTGCCTACATCCAAATCGGAGATAGCCATTTTGTCCGCCTTGAGCCAAGGATTCCAACGATATAAAAGACTTGATCCTGGGACAAACGGTCTAAGAGTTATGAGCGATTTTGAACTTTTGGTTGCTGTAGCGCCACCTATGGGCCAATCGGGGTCATACTCTGATAGGTTGTCCCCAAATTGAGGCCTACCATCTGGCCAGGTTTCACGTCTCTAGGCCTTACGGTTTGGCCTGCACGATGCGTTTTACGAATCCTTACAATTACAATAGGGTTTCAGCATTTCATGCTTGAACCCCTAATAAGAATGAGGGCTTTTTGCCAGTTATAGCGCCACCTATGGTCCGATCTCCATCAAACTCTGCATGCTTCCTCACCATGTTCTGACACATATGCTCATCAATTTTGGTGAAGTTCTGAGTTTTCATTTGGGATTTATAGGCTTTTGAGTGTATTTTGCCACGCCCCTTTTCTAAATGACCCTGTTACAGCCACCCAAATGCCAAAGTTCAACTTTTTTTTTGATAATTATTGATCTAGAGAGTCCAGAGAATTGTCCTAGACTGGTTTGGTTCCGATCGGGCGAAAAACCAGGGACTAGTTCGCAAAAGTAGGTTTTGGACAAAATTCGACATAGCAGAAAATTTTCCCTGCCTACATCCAAATCGGAGATAGCCATTTTGTCCGCCTTGAGCCAAGGATTCCAACGATATAAAACACTTGATCCTGGGACAAACGGTCTAAGAGTTATGAGCGATTTTGAACTTTTGGTTGCTGTAGCGCCACCTATGGGCCATTCGGGGTCATACTCTGATAGGTTGTCCCCAAATTGAGGCCTACCATCTGGCCAGGTTTCACGTCTCTAGGCCTTACGGTTTGGCCTGCACGATGCGTTTTACGAATCCTTACAATTACAATAGGGTTTCAGCATTTCATGCTTGAACCCCTAATAAGAATGAAGGCTTTTTGCCAGTTATAGCGCCACCTATGGTCCGATCTCCATCAAACTCTGCATGCTTCCTCACCATGTTCTAACACATATGCTCATCAATTTTGGTGAAGTTCTGAGTTTTCATTTGGGATTTATAGGCTTTTTAGTGTATTTTGCCACGCCCCTTTTCTAAATGACCCTGTTACAGCCACCCAAATGCAAAAGTTCAACTTTTTTTCGATAATTATTGATCTAGAGAGTCCAGAGAATTGTCCTAGACTGGTTTGGTTCCGATCGGGCGAAAAACCAGGGACTAGTTCGCAAAAGTATGTTTTGGACAAAATTCGACATAGCAGAAATTTTTCCCTGCCTAAATCAAAATCGGAGATAGCCATTTTGTCCGCCTTGAGCCAAGGATTCCAACGATATAAGACACTTGATCCTGGGACAAACGGTCCAAGAGTTATGAGCAATTTTGAACTTTTGTTTGCTGTAGCGCCACCTATGGGCCATTCGGGGTCATACTCTGATAGGTTGTCCCCAAATTGAGGCCTACCATCTGGCCAGGTTTCACGTCTCTAGGCCTTACGGTTTGTCCTGCACGATGCGTTTTACGAATCCTTACAATTACAATAGGGTTTCAGCATTTCATGCTTGAACCCCTAATAAGAATGAGGGCTTTTTGCCAGTTATAGCGCCACCTATGGTCCGATCTCCATGAAACTCTGCATGCTTCCTCACCATGTTCTGACACATATGCTCATCAGTTTTGGTGAAGTTCTGAGTTTTCATTTGGGATTTATAGGCTTTTGAGTGTATTTTGCCACGCCCCTTTTCTAAATGACCCTGTTACAGCCACCCAAATGCAAAAATTCAACTTTTTTTCAATAATTATTGATCTAGAGAGTCCAGAGAATTGTCCTAGACTGGTTTGGTTCCGATCGGGCGAAAAACCAGGGACTAGTTCGCAAAAGTAGGTTTTGGACAAAATTCGACATAGCAGAAATTTTCCCTGCCTACATCCAAATCGGAGATAGCCATTTTGTCCGCCTTGAGCCAAGGATTCCAACGATATAAGACACTTGATCCTGGGATTTTGAACTTTTGGTTGCTGTAGCGCCACCTATGGGCCAATCGGCTTTTTGCCAGTTATAGCGCCACCTATGGTCCGATCTCCATGAAACTCTGCATGCTTCCTCACCATGTTCTGACACATATGCTCATCAGTTTTGGTGAAGTTCTGAGTTTTCATTTGGGATTTATAGGCTTTTGAGTGTATTTTGCCACGCCCCTTTTCTAAATGACCCTGTTACAGCCACCCAAATGCAAAAGTTCAACTTTTTTTCAATAATTATTGATCTAGAGAGTCCAGAGAATTGTCCTAGACTGGTTTGGTTCCGATCGGGCGAAAAACCAGGGACTAGTTCGCAAAAGTAGGTTTTGGACAAAATTCGACATAGCAGAAATTTTCCCTGCCTACATCCAAATCGGAGATAGCCATTTTGTCCGCCTTGAGCCAAGGATTCCAACGATATAAGACACTTGATCCTGGGATTTTGAACTTTTGGTTGCTGTAGCGCCACCTATGGGCCAATCGGCTTTTTGCCAGTTATAGCGCCACCTATGGTCCGATCTCCATGAAACTCTGCATGCTTCCTCACCATGTTCTGACACATATGCTCATCAATTTTGGTGAAGTTCTGAGTTTTCATTTGGGATTTATAGGCTTTTGAGTGTATTTTGCCACGCCCCTTTTCTAAATGACCCTGTTACAGCCACCCAAATGCAAAAGTTCAACTTTTTTTCGATAATTATTGATCTAGAGAGTCCAGAGAATTGTCCTAGACTGGTTTGGTTCCGATCGGGCGAAAAACCAGGGACTAGTTCGCAAAAGTAGGTTTTGGACAAAATTCGACATAGCAGAAATTTTCCCTGCCTACATCCAAATCGGAGATAGCCATTTTGTCCGCCTTGAGCCAAGGATTCCAACGATATAAGACACTTGATCCTGGGATTTTGAACTTTTGGTTGCTGTAGCGCCACCTATGGGCCAATCGGCTTTTTGCCAGTTATAGCGCCACCTATGGTCCGATCTCCATGAAACTCTGCATGCTTCCTCACCATGTTCTGACACATATGCTCATCAGTTTTGGTGAAGTTCTGAGTTTTCATTTGGGATTTATAGGCTTTTGAGTGTATTTTGCCACGCCCCTTTTCTAAATGACCCTGTTACAGCCACCCAAATGCAAAAGTTCAACTTTTTTTCAATAATTATTGATCTAGAGAGTCCAGAGAATTGTCCTAGACTGGTTTGGTTCCGATCGGGCGAAAAACCAGGGACTAGTTCGCAAAAGTAGGTTTTGGACAAAATTCGACATAGCAGAAATTTTCCCTGCCTACATCCAAATCGGAGATAGCCATTTTGTCCGCCTTGAGCCAAGGATTCCAACGATATAAGACACTTGATCCTGGGATTTTGAACTTTTGGTTGCTGTAGCGCCACCTATGGGCCAATCGGCTTTTTGCCAGTTATAGCGCCACCTATGGTCCGATCTCCATGAAACTCTGCATGCTTCCTCACCATGTTCTGACACATATGCTCATCAATTTTGGTGAAGTTCTGAGTTTTCATTTGGGATTTATAGGCTTTTGAGTGTATTTTGCCACGCCCCTTTTCTAAATGACCCTGTTACAGCCACCCAAATGCAAAAGTTCAACTTTTTTTCGATAATTATTGATCTAGAGAGTCCAGAGAATTGTCCTAGACTGGTTTGGTTCCGATCGGGCGAAAAACCAGGGACTAGTTCGCAAAAGTAGGTTTTGGACAAAATTCGACATAGCAGAAAATTTTCCCTGCCTAAATCAAAATCGGAGATAGCCATTTTATCCGCCCCGAGCCAAGGATTCCAACGATATAAGACACTTGATCCTGGGACAAACGGTCTAAGAGTTATGAGCGATTTTGAACTTTTGGTTGCTGTAGTGCCACCTATGGGCCAATCGGCTTTTTGCCAGTTATAGCGCCACCTATGGTCCGATCTCCATGAAACTCTGCATGCTTCCTCACCATGTTCTGACACATATGCTCATCAATTTTGGTGAAGTTCTGAGTTTTCATTTGGGATTTATAGGCTTTTGAGTGTATTTTGCCACGCCCCTTTTCTAAATGACCCTGTTACAGCCACCCAAATGCAAAAGTTCAACTTTTTTTCGATAATTATTGATCTAGAGAGTCCAGAGAATTGTCCTAGACTGGTTTGGTTCCGATCGGGCGAAAAACCAGGGACTAGTTCGCAAAAGTAAGTTTTGGACAAAATTCGACATAGCAAAATTTTTTCCCTGCCTAAATCAAAATCGGAGATAGCCATTTTGTCCGCCTTGAGCCAAGGATTCCAACGATATAAGACACTTGATCCTGGGACAAACGGTCCAAGAGTTATGAGCAATTTTGAACTTTTGTTTGCTGTAGCGCCACCTATGGGCCATTCGGGGTCATACTCTGATAGGTTGTCCCCAAATTGAGGCCTACCATCTGGCCAGGTTTCACGTCTCTAGGCCTTACGGTTTGGCCTGCACGATGCGTTTTACGAATCCTTACAATTACAATAGGGTTTCAGCATTTCATGCTTGAACCCCTAATAAGAATGAGGGCTTTTTGCCAGTTATAGCGCCACCTATGGTCCGATCTCCATCAAACTCTGCATGCTTCCTCACCATGTTCTGACACATATGCTCATCAATTTTGGTCAAGTTCTGAGTTTTCATTTGGGATTTATAGGCTTTTGAGTGTATTTTGCCACGCCCCTTTTCTAAATGACCCTGTTACAGCCACCCAAATGCCAAAGTTCAACTTTTTTTTTGATAATTATTGATCTAGAGAGTCCAGAGAATTGTCCTAGACTGGTTTGGTTCCGATCGGGCGAAAAACCAGGGACTAGTTCGCAAAAGTAGGTTTTGGACAAAATTCGACATAGCAGAAAATTTTCCCTGCCTAAATCCAAATCGGAGATAACCATTTTGTCCACCTTGAGCCAAGGATTCCAACGATATAAAACACTTGATCCTGGGACAAACGGTCTAAGAGTTATGAGCGATTTTGAACTTTTGGTTGCTGTAGAGCCACCTATGGGCCAATCGGGGTCATACTCTGATAGGTTGTCCCCAAATTGAGGCCTACCATCTGGCCAGGTTTCACGTCTCTAGGCCTTACGGTTTGGCCTGCACGATGCGTTTTACGAATCCTTACAATTACAATAGGGTTTCAGCATTTCATGCTTGAACCCCTAATAAGAATGAGGGCTTTTTGCCAGTTATAGCGCCACCTATGGTCCGATCTCCATCAAACTCTGCATGCTTCCTCACCATGTTCTGACACATATGCTCATCAATTTTGGTGAAGTTCTGAGTTTTCATTTGGGATTTATAGGCTTTTGAGTGTATTTTGCCACGCCCCTTTTCTAAATGACCCTGTTACAGCCACCCAAATGCCAAAGTTCAACTTTTTTTTGATAATTATTGATCTAGAGAGTCCAGAGAATTGTCCTAGACTGGTTTGGTTCCGATCGGGCGAAAAACCAGGGACTAGTTCGCAAAAGTAGGTTTTGGACAAAATTCGACATAGCAGAAAATTTTCCCTGCCTACATCCAAATCGGATATAGCCATTTTGTCCGCCTTGAGCCAAGGATTCCAACGATATAAGACACTTGATCCTGGGACAAACGGTCTAAGAGTTATGAGCGATTTTGAACTTTTGGTTGCTGTAGCGCCACCTATGGGCCATTCGGGGTCATACTCTGATAGGTTGTCCCCAAATTGAGGCCTACCATCTGGCCAGGTTTCACGTCTCTAGGCCTTACGGTTTGGCCTGCACGATGCGTTTTACGAATCCTTACAATTACAATAGGGTTTCAGCATTTCATGCTTGAACCCCTAATAAGAATGAGGGCTTTTTGCCAGTTATAGCGCCACCTATGGTCCGATCTCCATCAAACTCTGCATGCTTCCTCACCATGTTCTGACACATATGCTCATCAATTTTGGTGAAGTTCTGAGTTTTCATTTGGGATTTATAGGCTTTTGAGTGTATTTTGCCACGCCCCTTTTCTAAATGACCCTGTTACAGCCACCCAAATGCCAAAGTTCAACTTTTTTTTTGATAATTATTGATCTAGAGAGTCCAGAGAATTGTCCTAGACTGGTTTGGTTCCGATCGGGCGAAAAACCAGGGACTAGTTCGCAAAAGTAGGTTTTGGACAAAATTCGACATAGCAGAAAATTTTCCCTGCCTACAGCCAAATCGGAGATAGACATTTTGTCCGCCTTGAGCCAAGGATTCCAACGATATAAAACACTTGATCCTGGGACAAACGGTCTAAGAGTTATGAGCGATTTTGAACTTTTTGTTGCTGTAGCGCCACCTATGGGCCATTCGGGGTCATACTCTGATAGGTTGTCCCCAAATTGAGGCCTACCATCTGGCCAGGTTTCACGTCTCTAGGCCTTACGGTTTGGCCTGCACGATGCGTTTTACGAATCCTTACAATTACAATAGGGTTTCAGCATTTCATGCTTGAACCCCTAATGAGAATGAAGGCTTTTTGCCAGTTATAGCGCCACCTATGGTCCGATCTCCATCAAACTCTGCATGCTTCCTCACCATGTTCTAACACATATGCTCATCAATTTTGGTGAAGTTCTGGTATTTCAGTTGGGATTTATAGGCTTTTTAGTGTATTTTGCCACGCCCCTTTTCTAAATGACCCTGTTACAGCCACCCAAATGCAAAAGTTCAACTTTTTTTCGATAATTATTGATCTAGAGAGTCCAGAGAATTGTCCTAGACTGGTTTGGTTCCGATCGGGCGAAAAAACAGGGACTAGTTCGCAAAAGTAGGTTTTGGACAAAATTCGACATAGCAGAAATTTTTCCCTGCCTAAATCAAAATCGGAGATAGCCATTTTGTCCGCCTTGAGCCAAGGATTCCAACGATATAAGACAAATTGAGGCCTACCATCTGGCCAGGTTTCACGTCTCTAGGCCTTACGGTTTGGCCTGCACGATGCGTTTTACGAATCCTTACAATTACAATAGGGTTTCAGCATTTCATGCTTGAACCCCTAATAAGAATGAGGGCTTTTTGCCAGTTATAGCGCCACCTATGGTCCGATCTCCATCAAACTCTGCATGCTTCCTCACCATGTTCTGACACATATGCTCATCAATTTTGGTGAAGTTCTGAGTTTTCATTTGGGATTTATAGGCTTTTGAGTGTATTTTGCCACGCCCCTTTTCTAAATGACCCTGTTACAGCCACCCAAATGCCAAAGTTCAACTTTTTTTTTGATAATTATTGATCTAGAGAGTCCAGAGAATTGTCCTAGACTGGTTTGGTTCCGATCGGGCGAAAAACCAGGGACTAGTTCGCAAAAGTAGGTTTTGGACAAAATTCGACATAGCAGAAAATTTTCCCTGCCTACATCCAAATCGGAGATAGCCATTTTGTCTGCCTTGAGCCAAGGATTCCAACGATATAAAACACTTGATCCTGGGACAAACGGTCTAAGAGTTATGAGCGATTTTGAACTTTTTGTTGCTGTAGCGCCACCTATGGGCCATTCGGGGTCATACTCTGATAGGTTGTCCCCAAATTGAGGCCTACCATCTGGCCAGGTTTCACGTCTCTAGGCCTTACGGTTTGGCCTGCACGATGCGTTTTACGAATCCTTACAATTACAATAGGGTTTCAGCATTTCATGCTTGAACCCCTAATGAGAATGAAGGCTTTTTGCCAGTTATAGCGCCACCTATGGTCCGATCTCCATCAAACTCTGCATGCTTCCTCACCATGTTCTAACACATATGCTCATCAATTTTGGTGAAGTTCTGGTATTTCAGTTGGGATTTATAGGCTTTTTAGTGTATTTTGCCACGCCCCTTTTCTAAATGACCCTGTTACAGCCACCCAAATGCAAAAGTTCAACTTTTTTTCGATAATTATTGATCTAGAGAGTCCAGAGAATTGTCCTAGACTGGTTTGGTTCCGATCGGGCGAAAAACCAGGGACTAGTTCGCAAAAGTAGGTTTTGGACAAAATTCGACATAGCAGAAATTTTTCCCTGCCTAAATCAAAATCGGAGATAGCCATTTTGTCCGCCTTGAGCCAAGGATTCCAACGATATAAAAGACTTGATCCTGGGACAAACGGTCTAAGAGTTATGAGCAATTTTTTACTTTTGGTTGCTGTAGCGCCACCTATGGGCCATTCGGGGTCGTACTCTGATAGGTTGTCCCCAAATTGAGGCCTACCATCTGGCCAGGTTTCACATCTCTAGGCCTTACGGTTTGGCCTGCACGATGCGTTTTACGAATCCTTACAATTACAATAGGGTTTCAGCATTTCATGCTTAAACCCCTAATAAGAATGAGGGCTTTTTGCCAGTTATAGTGCCACCTATGGTCCGATCTCCATCAAACTCTGCATGCATCCTCACCATGTTCTGACACATATGCTCATCAATTTTGGTGAAGTTCTGAGTTTTCATTTGGGATTTATAGGCTTTTGAGTGTATTTTGCCACGCCCCTTTTCTAAATGACCCTGTTACAGCCACCCAAATGCCAAAGTTCAACTTTTTTTTTGATAATTATTGATCTAGAGAGTCCAGAGAATTGTCCTAGACTGGTTTGGTTCCGATCGGGCGAAAAACCAGGGACTAGTTCGCAAAAGTAGGTTTTGGACAAAATTCGACATAGCAGAAAATTTTCCCTGCCTAAATCCAAATCGGAGATAACCATTTTGTCCACCTTGAGCCAAGGATTCCAACGATATAAAACACTTGATCCTGGGACAAACGGTCTAAGAGTTATGAGCGATGTTGAACTTTTGGTTGCTGTAGCGCCACCTATGGGCCATTCGGGGTCATACAGGGTTTCAGCATTTCATGCTTGAACCCCTAATAAGAATGAGGGCTTTTTGCCAGTTATAGCGCCACCTATGGTCCGATCTCCATCAAACTCTGCATGCTTCCTCACCATGTTCTAACACATATGCTCATCAATTTTGGTGAAGTTCTGGTATTTCAGTTGGGATTTATAGGCTTTTTAGTGTATTTTGCCACGCCCCTTTTCTAAATGACCCTGTTACAGCCACCCAAATGCAAAAGTTCAACTTTTTTTCGATAATTATTGATCTAGAGAGTCCAGAGAATTGTCCTAGACTGGTTTGGTTCCGATCGGGCGAAAAACCAGGGACTAGTTCGCAAAAGTAGGTTTTGGACAAAATTCGACATAGCAGAAATTTTTCCCTGCCTAAATCAAAATCGGAGATAGCCATTTTGTCCGCCTTGAGCCAAGGATTCCAACGATATAAGACAAATTGAGGCCTACCATCTGGCCAGGTTTCACGTCTCTAGGCCTTACGGTTTGGCCTGCACGATGCGTTTTACGAATCCTTACAATTACAATAGGGTTTCAGCATTTCATGCTTGAACCCCTAATAAGAATGAGGGCTTTTTGCCAGTTATAGCGCCACCTATGGTCCGATCTCCATCAAACTCTGCATGCTTCCTCACCATGTTCTGACACATATGCTCATCAATTTTGGTGAAGTTCTGAGTTTTCATTTGGGATTTATAGGCTTTTGAGTGTATTTTGCCACGCCCCTTTTCTAAATGACCCTGTTACAGCCACCCAAATGCCAAAGTTCAACTTTTTTTTTGATAATTATTGATCTAGAGAGTCCAGAGAATTGTCCTAGACTGGTTTGGTTCCGATCGGGCGAAAAACCAGGGACTAGTTCGCAAAAGTAGGTTTTGGACAAAATTCGACATAGCAGAAAATTTTCCCTGCCTACATCCAAATCGGAGATAGCCATTTTGTCTGCCTTGAGCCAAGGATTCCAACGATATAAAACACTTGATCCTGGGACAAACGGTCTAAGAGTTATGAGCGATTTTGAACTTTTTGTTGCTGTAGCGCCACCTATGGGCCATTCGGGGTCATACTCTGATAGGTTGTCCCCAAATTGAGGCCTACCATCTGGCCAGGTTTCACGTCTCTAGGCCTTACGGTTTGGCCTGCACGATGCGTTTTACGAATCCTTACAATTACAATAGGGTTTCAGCATTTCATGCTTGAACCCCTAATGAGAATGAAGGCTTTTTGCCAGTTATAGCGCCACCTATGGTCCGATCTCCATCAAACTCTGCATGCTTCCTCACCATGTTCTAACACATATGCTCATCAATTTTGGTGAAGTTCTGGTATTTCAGTTGGGATTTATAGGCTTTTTAGTGTATTTTGCCACGCCCCTTTTCTAAATGACCCTGTTACAGCCACCCAAATGCAAAAGTTCAACTTTTTTTCGATAATTATTGATCTAGAGAGTCCAGAGAATTGTCCTAGACTGGTTTGGTTCCGATCGGGCGAAAAACCAGGGACTAGTTCGCAAAAGTAGGTTTTGGACATAATTCGACATAGCAGAAATTTTTCCCTGCCTAAATCAAAATCGGAGATAGCCATTTTGTCCGCCTTGAGCCAAGGATTCCAACGATATAAAAGACTTGATCCTGGGACAAACGGTCTAAGAGTTATGAGCAATTTTTTACTTTTGGTTGCTGTAGCGCCACCTATGGGCCATTCGGGGTCGTACTCTGATAGGTTGTCCCCAAATTGAGGCCTACCATCTGGCCAGGTTTCACATCTCTAGGCCTTACGGTTTGGCCTGCACGATGCGTTTTACGAATCCTTACAATTACAATAGGGTTTCAGCATTTCATGCTTGAACCCCTAATAAGAATGAGGGCTTTTTGCCAGTTATAGTGCCACCTATGGTCCGATCTCCATCAAACTCTGCATGCATCCTCACCATGTTCTGACACATATGCTCATCAATTTTGGTGAAGTTCTGAGTTTTCATTTGGGATTTATAGGCTTTTGAGTGTATTTTGCCACGCCCCTTTTCTAAATGACCCTGTTACAGCCACCCAAATGCCAAAGTTCAACTTTTTTTTTGATAATTATTGATCTAGAGAGTCCAGAGAATTGTCCTAGACTGGTTTGGTTCCGATCAGGCGAAAAACCAGGGACTAGTTCGCAAAAGTAGGTTTTGGACAAAATTCGACATAGCAGAAAATTTTCCCTGCCTAAATCCAAATCGGAGATAACCATTTTGTCCACCTTGAGCCAAGGATTCCAACGATATAAAACACTTGATCCTGGGACAAACGGTCTAAGAGTTATGAGCGATGTTGAACTTTTGGTTGCTGTAGCGCCACCTATGGGCCATTCGGGGTCATACAGGGTTTCAGCATTTCATGCTTGAACCCCTAATAAGAATGAGGGCTTTTTGCCAGTTATAGCGCCACCTATGGTCCGATCTCCATCAAACTCTGCATGCTTCCTCACCATGTTCTGACACATATGCTCATCAATTTTGGTGAAGTTCTGAGTTTTCATTTGGGATTTATAGGCTTTTGAGTGTATTTTGCCACGCCCCTTTTCTAAATGACCCTGTTACAGCCACCCAAATGCAAAAGTGCAACTTTTTTTCAATAATTATTGATCTAGAGAGTCCAGAGAATTGTCCTAGACTGGTTTGGTTCCGATCGGGCGAAAAACCAGGGACTAGTTCGCAAAAGTAGGTTTTGGACAAAATTCGACATAGCAGAAATTTTTCCCTGCCTACATCCAAATCGGAGATCGCCATTTTGTCCGCCTTGAGCCAAGGATTCCAACGATATAAAAGACTTGATCCTGGGACAAACGGTCTAAGAGTTATGAGCAATTTTGAACTTTTGGTTGCTGTAGCGCCACCTATGGGCCAATCGGGGTCATACTCTGATAGGTTGTCCCCAAATTGAGGCCTACCATCTGGCCAGGTTTCACGTCTCTAGGCCTTACGGTTTGGCCTGCACGATGCGTTTTACGAATCCTTACAATTACAATAGGGTTTCAGCATTTCATGCTTGAACCCCTAATAAGAATGAGGGCTTTTTGCCAGTTATAGCGCCACCTATGGTCCGATCTCCATCAAACTCTGCATGCTTCCTCACCATGTTCTGACACATATGCTCATCAATTTTGGTGAAGTTCTGAGTTTTCATTTGGGATTTATAGGCTTTTGAGTGTATTTTGCCACGCCCCTTTTCTAAATGACCCTGTTACAGCCACCCAAATGCCAAAGTTCAACTTTTTTTTTGATAATTATTGATCTAGAGAGTCCAGAGAATTGTCCTAGACTGGTTTGGTTCCGATCGGGCGAAAAACCAGGGACTAGTTCGCAAAAGTAGGTTTTGGACAAAATTCGACATAGCAGAAAATTTTCCCTGCCTAAATCCAAATCGGAGATAACCATTTTGTCCACCTTGAGCCAAGGATTCCAACGATATAAAACACTTGATCCTGGGACAAACGGTCTAAGAGTTATGAGCGATTTTGAACTTTTGGTTGCTGTAGCGCCACCTATGGGCCATTCGGGGTCATACAGGGTTTCAGCATTTCATGCTTGAACCCCTAATAAGAATGAGGGCTTTTTGCCAGTTATAGCGCCACCTATGGTCCGATCTCCATCAAACTCTGCATGCTTCCTCACCATGTTCTGACACATATGCTCATCAATTTTGGTGAAGTTCTGAGTTTTAATTTGGGATTTATAGGCTTTTAAGTGTATTTTGCCACGCCCCTTTTCTAAATGACCCTGTTACAGCCACCCAAATGCCAAAGTTCAACTTTTTTTTTGATAATTATTGATCTAGAGAGTCCAGAGAATTGTCCTAGACTGGTTTGGTTCCGATCGGGCGAAAAACCAGGGACTAGTTCGCAAAAGTAGGTTTTGGACAAAATTCGACATAGCAGAAAATTTTCCCTGCCTACATCCAAATCGGAGATAGCCATTTTGTCCGCCTTGAGCCAAGGATTCCAACGATATAAAACACTTGATCCTGGGACAAACGGTCTAAGAGTTATGAGCGATTTTGAAATTTTGGTTGCTGTAGCGCCACCTATGGGCCATTCGGGGTCATACTCTGATAGGTTGTCCCCAAATTGAGGCCTACCATCTGGCCAGGTTTCACGTCTCTAGGCCTTACGGTTTGGCCTGCACGATGCGTTTTACGAATCCTTACAATTACAATAGGGTTTCAGCATTTCATGCTTGAACCCCTAATAAGAATGAGGGCTTTTTGCCAGTTATAGCGCCACCTATGGTCCGATCTCCATGAAACTCTGCATGCTTCCTCACCATGTTCTGACACATATGCTCATCAATTTTGGTCAAGTTCTGAGTTTTCATTTGGGATTTATAGGCTTTTGAGTGTATTTTGCCACGCCCCTTTTCTAAATGACCCTGTTACAGCCACCCAAATGCAAAAGTTAAACTTTTTTTCGATAATTATTGATCTAGAGAGTCCAGAGAATTGTCCTAGACTGGTTTGGTTCCGATCGGGCGAAAAACCAGGGACTAGTTCGCAAAAGTAGGTTTTGGACAAAATTCGACATAGCAGAAATTTTTCCCTGCCTAAATCAAAATCGGAGATAGCCATTTTATCCGCCTTGAGCCAAGGATTCCAACGATATAAGACACTTGATCCTGGGACAAACGGTCCAAGAGTTATGAGCAATTTTTGAACTTTTGTTTGCTGTAGCGCCACCTATGGGCCATTCGGGGTCATACTCTGATAGGTTGTCCCCAAATTGAGGCCTACCATCTGGCCAGGTTTCACGTCTCTAGGCCTTACGGTTTGGCCTGCACGATGCGTTTTACGAATCCTTACAATTACAATAGGGTTTCAGCATTTCATGCTTGAACCCCTAATAAGAATGAAGGCTTTTTGCCAGTTATAGCGCCACTTATGGTCCGATCTCCATGAAACTCTGCATGCTTCCTCACCATGTTCTGACACATATGCTCATCAATTTTGGTCAAGTTCTGAGTTTTCATTTGGGATTTATAGGCTTTTGAGTGTATTTTGCCACGCCCCTTTTCTAAATGACCCTGTTACAGCCACCCAAATGCAAAAGTTCAACTTTTTTCCGATAATTATTGATCTAGAGAGTCCAGAGAATTGTCCTAGACTGGTTTGGTTCCGATCGGGCGAAAAACCAGGGACTAGTTCGCAAAAGTAGGTTTTGGACAAAATTCGACATAGCAGAAATTTTTCCCTGCCTAAATCAAAATCGGAGATAGCCATTTTATCCGGCTTGAGCCAAGGATTCCAACGATATAAGACACTTGATCCTGGGACAAACGGTCCAAGAGTTATGAGCAATTTTGAACTTTTGTTTGCTGTAGCGCCACCTATGGGCCATTCGGGGTCATACTCTGATAGGTTGTCCCCAAATTGAGGCCTACCATCTGGCCAGGTTTCACGTCTCTAGGCCTTACGGTTTGTCCTGCACGATGCGTTTTACGAATCCTTACAATTACAATAGGGTTTCAGCATTTCATGCTTGAACCCCTAATAAGAATGAGGGCTTTTTGCCAGTTATAGCGCCACCTATGGTCCGATCTCCATGAAACTCTGCATGCTTCCTCACCATGTTCTGACACATATGCTCATCAGTTTTGGTGAAGTTCTGAGTTTTCATTTGGGATTTATAGGCTTTTGAGTGTATTTTGCCACGCCCCTTTTCTAAATGACCCTGTTACAGCCACCCAAATGCAAAAATTCAACTTTTTTTCAATAATTATTGATCTAAAGAGTCCAGAGAATTGTCCTAGACTGGTTTGGTTCCGATCGGGCGAAAAACCAGGGACTAGTTCGCAAAAGTAGGTTTTGGACAAAATTCGACATAGCAGAAATTTTCCCTGCCTACATCCAAATCGGAGATAGCCATTTTGTCCGCCTTGAGCCAAGGATTCCAACGATATAAGACACTTGATCCTAGGATTTTGAACTTTTGGTTGCTGTAGCGCCACCTATGGGCCAATCGGCTTTTTGCCAGTTATAGCGCCACCTATGGTCCGATCTCCATGAAACTCTGCATGCTTCCTCACCATGTTCTGACACATCTGCTCATCAATTTTGGTGAAGTTCTGAGTTTTCATTTGGGATTTATAGGCTTTTGAGTGTATTTTGCCACGCCCCTTTTCTAAATGACCCTGTTACAGCCACCCAAATGCAAAAGTTCAACTTTTTTTCGATAATTATTGATCTAGAGAGTCCAGAGAATTGTCCTAGACTGGTTTGGTTCCGATCGGGCGAAAAACCAGGGACTAGTTTGCAAAAGTAGGTTTTGGACAAAATTCGACATAGCAGAAATTTTCCCTGCCTACATCCAAATCGGAGATAGCCATTTTGTCCGCCTTGAGCCAAGGATTCCAACGATATAAGACACTTGATCCTGGGATTTTGAACTTTTGGTTGCTGTAGCGCCACCTATGGGCCAATCGGCTTTTTGCCAGTTATAGCGCCACCTATGGTCCGATCTCCATGAAACTCTGCATGCTTCCTCACCATGTTCTGACACATCTGCTCATCAATTTTGGTGAAGTTCTGAGTTTTCATTTGGGATTTATAGGCTTTTGAGTGTATTTTGCCACGCCCCTTTTCTAAATGACCCTGTTACAGCCACCCAAATGCAAAAGTTCAACTTTTTTTCGATAATTATTGATCTAGAGAGTCCAGAGAATTGTCCTAGACTGGGTTGGTTCCGATCGGGCGAAAAACCAGGGACTAGTTTGCAAAAGTAGGTTTTGGACAAAATTCGACATAGCAGAAATTTTCCCTGCCTACATCCAAATCGGAGATAGCCATTTTGTCCGCCTTGAGCCAAGGATTCCAACGATATAAGACACTTGATCCTGGGATTTTGAACTTTTGGTTGCTGTAGCGCCACCTATGGGCCAATCGGCTTTTTGCCAGTTATAGCGCCACCTATGGTCCGATCTCCATGAAACTCTGCATGCTTCCTCACCATGTTCTGACACATATGCTCATCAATTTTGGTGAAGTTCTGAGTTTTCATTTGGGATTTATAGGCTTTTGAGTGTATTTTGCCACGCCCCTTTTCTAAATGACCCTGTTACAGCCACCCAAATGCAAAAGTTAAACTTTTTTTCGATAATTATTGATCTAGAGAGTCCAGAGAATTGTCCTAGACTGGTTTGGTTCCGATCGGGCGAAAAACCAGGGACTAGTTCGCAAAAGTAGGTTTTGGACAAAATTCGACATAGCAGAAAATTTTCCCTGCCTAAATCAAAATCGGAGATAGCCATTTTATCCGCCCCGAGCCAAGGATTCCAACGATATAAGACACTTGATCCTGGGACAAACGGTCTAAGAGTTATGAGCGATTTTGAACTTTTGGTTGCTGTAGTGCCACCTATGGGCCAATCGGCTTTTTGCCAGTTATAGCGCCACCTATGGTCCGATCTCCATGAAACTCTGCATGCTTCCTCACCATGTTCTGACACATATGCTCATCAATTTTGGTGAAGTTCTGAGTTTTCATTTGGGATTTATAGGCTTTTGAGTGTATTTTGCCACGCCCTTTTCTAAATGACCCTGTTACAGCCACCCAAATGCAAAAGTTAAACTTTTTTTCGATAATTATTGATCTAGAGAGTCCAGAGAATTGTCCTAGACTGGTTTGGTTCCGATCGGGCGAAAAACCAGGGACTAGTTCGCAAAAGTAGGTTTTGGACAAAATTCGACATAGCAGAAATTTTTCCCTGCCTAAATCAAAATCGGAGATAGCCATTTTATCCGCCTTGAGCCAAGGATTCCAACGATATAAGACACTTGATCCTGGGACAAACGGTCCAAGAGTTATGAGCAATTTTTGAACTTTTGTTTGCTGTAGCGCCACCTATGGGCCATTCGGGGTCATACTCTGATAGGTTGTCCCCAAATTGAGGCCTACCATCTGGCCAGGTTTCACGTCTCTAGGCCTTACGGTTTGGCCTGCACGATGCGTTTTACGAATCCTTACAATTACAATAGGGTTTCAGCATTTCATGCTTGAACCCCTAATAAGAATGAAGGCTTTTTGCCAGTTATAGCGCCACCTATGGTCCGATCTCCATGAAACTCTGCATGCTTCCTCACCATGTTCTGACACATATGCTCATCAATTTTGGTCAAGTTCTGAGTTTTCATTTGGGATTTATAGGCTTTTGAGTGTATTTTGCCACGCCCCTTTTCTAAATGACCCTGTTACAGCCACCCAAATGCAAAAGTTAAACTTTTTTTCGATAATTATTGATCTAGAGAGTCCAGAGAATTGTCCTAGACTGGTTTGGTTCCGATCGGGCGAAAAACCAGGGACTAGTTCGCAAAAGTAGGTTTTGGACAAAATTCGACATAGCAGAAATTTTTCCCTGCCTAAATCAAAATCGGAGATAGCCATTTTATCCGGCTTGAGCCAAGGATTCCAACGATATAAGACACTTGATCCTGGGATAAACGGTCCAAGAGTTATGAGCAATTTTTGAACTTTTGTTTGCTGTAGCGCCACCTATGGGCCATTCGGGGTCATACTCTGATAGGTTGTCCCCAAATTGAGGCCTACCATCTGGCCAGGTTTCACGTCTCTAGGCCTTACGGTTTGGCCTGCACGATGCGTTTTACGAATCCTTACAATTACAATAGGGTTTCAGCATTTCATGCTTGAACCCCTAATAAGAATGAAGGCTTTTTGCCAGTTATAGCGCCACCTATGGTCCGATCTCCATGAAACTCTGCATGCTTCCTCACCATGTTCTGACACATATGCTCATCAATTTTGGTCAAGTTCTGAGTTTTCATTTGGGATTTATAGGCTTTTGAGTGTATTTTGCCACGCCCCTTTTCTAAATGACCCTGTTACAGCCACCCAAATGCAAAAGTTAAACTTTTTTTCGATAATTATTGATCTAGAGAGTCCAGAGAATTGTCCTAGACTGGTTTGGTTCCGATCGGGCGAAAAACCAGGGACTAGTTCGCAAAAGTAGGTTTTGGACAAAATTCGACATAGCAGAAATTTTTCCCTGCCTAAATCAAAATCGGAGATAGCCATTTTATCCGCCTTGAGCCAAGGATTCCAACGATATAAGACACTTGATCCTGGGACAAACGGTCCAAGAGTTATGAGCAATTTTTGAACTTTTGTTTGCTGTAGCGCCACCTATGGGCCATTCGGGGTCATACTCTGATAGGTTGTCCCCAAATTGAGGCCTACCATCTGGCCAGGTTTCACGTCTCTAGGCCTTACGGTTTGGCCTGCACGATGCGTTTTACGAATCCTTACAATTACAATAGGGTTTCAGCATTTCATGCTTGAACCCCTAATAAGAATGAAGGCTTTTTGCCAGTTATAGCGCCACCTATGGTCCGATCTCCATCAAACTCTGCATGCTTCCTCACCATGTTCTAACACATATGCTCATCAATTTTGGTGAAGTTCTGAGTTTTCATTTGGGATTTATAGGCTTTTTAGTGTATTTTGCCACGCCCCTTTTCTAAATGACCCTGTTACAGCCACCCAAATGCAAAAGTTCAACTTTTTTTCGATAATTATTGATCTAGAGAGTCCAGAGAATTGTCCTAGACTGGTTTGGTTCCGATCGGGCGAAAAACCAGGGACTAGTTCGCAAAAGTATGTTTTGGACAAAATTCGACATAGCAGAAATTTTTCCCTGCCTAAATCAAAATCGGAGATAGTCATTTTGTCCGCCTTGAGCCAAGGATTCCAACGATATAAGACACTTGATCCTGGGACAAACGGTCCAAGAGTTATGAGCAATTTTGAACTTTTGTTTGCTGTAGCGCCACCTATGGGCCATTCGGGGTCATACTCTGATAGGTTGTCCCCAAATTGAGGCCTACCATCTGGCCAGGTTTCACGTCTCTAGGCCTTACGGTTTGTCCTGCACGATGCGTTTTACGAATCCTTACAATTACAATAGGGTTTCAGCATTTCATGCTTGAACCCCTAATAAGAATGAGGGCTTTTTGCCAGTTATAGCGCCACCTATGGTCCGATCTCCATGAAACTCTGCATGCTTCCTCACCATGTTCTGACACATATGCTCATCAGTTTTGGTGAAGTTCTGAGTTTTCATTTGGGATTTATAGGCTTTTGAGTGTATTTTGCCACGCCCCTTTTCTAAATGACCCTGTTACAGCCACCCAAATGCAAAAATTCAACTTTTTTTCAATAATTATTGATCTAAAGAGTCCAGAGAATTGTCCTAGACTGGTTTGGTTCCGATCGGGCGAAAAACCAGGGACTAGTTCGCAAAAGTAGGTTTTGGACAAAATTCGACATAGCAGAAATTTTCCCTGCCTACATCCAAATCGGAGATAGCCATTTTGTCCGCCTTGAGCCAAGGATTCCAACGATATAAGACACTTGATCCTGGGATTTTGAACTTTTGGTTGCTGTAGCGCCACCTATGGGCCAATCGGCTTTTTGCCAGTTATAGCGCCACCTATGGTCCGATCTCCATGAAACTCTGCATGCTTCCTCACCATGTTCTGACACATCTGCTCATCAATTTTGGTGAAGTTCTGAGTTTTCATTTGGGATTTATAGGCTTTTGAGTGTATTTTGCCACGCCCCTTTTCTAAATGACCCTGTTACAGCCACCCAAATGCAAAAGTTCAACTTTTTTTCGATAATTATTGATCTAGAGAGTCCAGAGAATTGTCCTAGACTGGTTTGGTTCCGATCGGGCGAAAAACCAGGGACTAGTTTGCAAAAGTAGGTTTTGGACAAAATTCGACATAGCAGAAATTTTCCCTGCCTACATCCAAATCGGAGATAGCCATTTTGTCCGCCTTGAGCCAAGGATTCCAACGATATAAGACACTTGATCCTGGGATTTTGAACTTTTGGTTGCTGTAGCGCCACCTATGGGCCAATCGGCTTTTTGCCAGTTATAGCGCCACCTATGGTCCGATCTCCATGAAACTCTGCATGCTTCCTCACCATGTTCTGACACATCTGCTCATCAATTTTGGTGAAGTTCTGAGTTTTCATTTGGGATTTATAGGCTTTTGAGTGTATTTTGCCACGCCCCTTTTCTAAATGACCCTGTTACAGCCACCCAAATGCAAAAGTTCAACTTTTTTTCGATAATTATTGATCTAGAGAGTCCAGAGAATTGTCCTAGACTGGTTTGGTTCCGATCGGGCGAAAAACCAGGGACTAGTTTGCAAAAGTAGGTTTTGGACAAAATTCGACATAGCAGAAATTTTCCCTGCCTACATCCAAATCGGAGATAGCCATTTTGTCCGCCTTGAGCCAAGGATTCCAACGATATAAGACACTTGATCCTGGGATTTTGAACTTTTGGTTGCTGTAGCGCCACCTATGGGCCAATCGGCTTTTTGCCAGTTATAGCGCCACCTATGGTCCGATCTCCATGAAACTCTGCATGCTTCCTCACCATGTTCTGACACATATGCTCATCAATTTTGGTGAAGTTCTGAGTTTTCATTTGGGATTTATAGGCTTTTGAGTGTATTTTGCCACGCCCCTTTTCTAAATGACCCTGTTACAGCCACCCAAATGCAAAAGTTAAACTTTTTTTCGATAATTATTGATCTAGAGAGTCCAGAGAATTGTCCTAGACTGGTCTGGTTCCGATCGGGCGAAAAACCAGGGACTAGTTCGCAAAAGTAGGTTTTGGACAAAATTCGACATAGCAGAAAATTTTCCCTGCCTAAATCAAAATCGGAGATAGCCATTTTATCCGCCCCGAGCCAAGGATTCCAACGATATAAGACACTTGATCCTGGGACAAACGGTCTAAGAGTTATGAACGATTTTGAACTTTTGGTTGCTGTAGCGCCACCTATGGGCCAATCGGCTTTTTGCCAGTTATAGCGCCACCTATGGTCCGATCTCCATGAAACTCTGCATCCTTCCTCACCATGTTCTGACACATCTGCTCATCAATTTTGGTGAAGTTCTGAGTTTTCATTTGGGATTTATAGGCTTTTGAGTGTATTTTGCCACGCCCCTTTTCTAAATGACCCTGTTACAGCCACCCAAATGCAAAAGTTCAACTTTTTTTCGATAATTATTGATCTAGAGAGTCCAGAGAATTGTCCTAGACTGGTTTGGTTCCGATCGGGCGAAAAACCAGAGACTAGTTCGCAAAAGTAGGTTTTGGACAAAATTCGACATAGCAGAAATTTTCCCTGCCTATATCCAAATCGGAGATAGCCATTTTGTCCGCCTTGAGCCAAGGATTCCAACGATATAAGACACTTGATCCTGGGATTTTGAACTTTTGGTTGCTGTAGCGCCACCTATGGTTCAATCGGCTTTTTGCCAGTTATAGCGCCACCTATGGTCCGATCTCCATGAAACTCTGCATGCTTCCTCACCATGTTCTGACACATATGCTCATCAATTTTGGTGAAGTTCTGAGTTTTCATTTGGGATTTATAGGCTTTTGAGTGTATTTTGCCACGCCCCTTTTCTAAATGACCCTGTTACAGCCACCCAAATGCAAAAGTTCAACTTTTTTTCGATAATTATTGATCTAGAGAGTCCAGAGAATTGTCCTAGACTGGTCTGGTTCCGATCGGGCGAAAAACCAGGGACTAGTTCGCAAAAGTAGGTTTTGGACAAAATTCGACATAGCAGAAAATTTTCCCTGCCTAAATCAAAATCGGAGATAGCCATTTTATCCGCCACGAGCCAAGGATTCCAACGATATAAGACACTTGATCCTGGGACAAACGGTCTAAGAGTTATGAGCGATTTTGAACTTTTGGTTGCTGTAGTGCCACCTATGGGCCAATCGGCTTTTTGCCAGTTATAGCGCCACCTATGGTCCGATCTCCATGAAACTCTGCATGCTTCCTCACCATGTTCTGACACATATGCTCATCAATTTTGGTGAAGTTCTGAGTTTTCATTTGGGATTTATAGGCTTTTGAGTGTATTTTGCCACGCCCCTTTTCTAAATGACCCTGTTACAGCCACCCAAATGCAAAAGTTCAACTTTTTTTCGATAATTATTGATCTAGAGAGTCCAGAGAATTGTCCTAGACTGGTCTGGTTCCGATCGGGCGAAAAACCAGGGACTAGTTCGCAAAAGTAGGTTTTGGACAAAATTCGACATAGCAGAAAATTTTCCCTGCCTAAATCAAAATCGGAGATAGCCATTTTATCCGCCCCGAGCCAAGGATTCCAACGATATAAGACACTTGATCCTGGGACAAACGGTCTAAGAGTTATGAGCGATTTTGAACTTTTGGTTGCTGTAGCGCCACCTATGGGCCAATCGGCTTTTTGCCAGTTATAGCGCCACCTATGGTCCGATCTCCATCAAACTCTGCATGCTTCCTCACCATGTTCTGACACATATGCTCATCAATTTTGGTGAAGTTCTGAGTTTTCATTTGGGATTTATAGGCTTTTGAGTGTATTTTGCCACGCCCCTTTTCTAAATGACCCTGTTACAGCCACCCAAATGCCAAAGTTCAACTTTTTTTTTGATAATTATTGATCTAGAGAGTCCAGAGAATTGTCCTAGACTGGTTTGGTTCCGATCGGGCGAAAAACCAGGGACTAGTTCGCAAAAGTAGGTTTTGGACAAAATTCGACATAGCAGAAAATTTTCCCTGCCTAAATCAAAATCGGAGATAGCCATTTTATCCGCCCCGAGCCAAGGATTCCAACGATATAAGACACTTGATCCTGGGACAAACGGTCTAAGAGTTATGAACGATTTTGAACTTTTGGTTGCTGTAGCGCCACCTATGGGCCAATCGGCTTTTTGCCAGTTATAGCGCCACCTATGGTCCGATCTCCATGAAACTCTGCATCTTTCCTCACCATGTTCTGACACATCTGCTCATCAATTTTGGTGAAGTTCTGAGTTTTCATTTGGGATTTATAGGCTTTTGAGTGTATTTTGCCACGCCCCTTTTCTAAATGACCCTGTTACAGCCACCCAAATGCAAAAGTTCAACTTTTTTTCGATAATTATTGATCTAGAGAGTCCAGAGAATTGTCCTAGACTGGTTTGGTTCCGATCGGGCGAAAAACCAGGGACTAGTTCGCAAAAGTAGGTTTTGGACAAAATTCAACATAGCAGAAATTTTCCCTGCCTATATCCAAATCGGAGATAGCCATTTTGTCCGCCTTGAGCCAAGGATTCCAACGATATAAGACACTTGATCCTGGGATTTTGAACTTTTGGTTGCTGTAGCGCCACCTATGGGCCAATCGGCTTTTTGCCAGTTATAGCGCCACCTATGGTCCGATCTCCATGAAACTCTGCATGCTTCCTCACCATGTTCTGACACATATGCTCATCAATTTTGGTGAAGTTCTGAGTTTTCATTTGGGATTTATAGGCTTTTGAGTGTATTTTGCCACGCCCCTTTTCTAAATGACCCTGTTACAGCCACCCAAATGCAAAAGTTCAACTTTTTTTCGATAATTATTGATCTAGAGAGTCCAGAGAATTGTCCTAGACTGGTTTGGTTCCGATCGGGCCAAAAACCAGGGACTAGTTCGCAAAAGTAGGTTTTGGACAAAATTCGACATAGCAGAAAATTTTCCCTGCCTAAATCCAAATCGGAGATAACCATTTTGTCCACCTTGAGCCAAGGATTCCAACGATATAAAACACTTGATCCTGGGACAAACGGTCTAAGAGTTATGAGCGATTTTGAACTTTTGGTTGCTGTAGCGCCACCTATGGGCCAATCGGGGTCATACTCTGATAGGTTGTCCCCAAATTGAGGCCTACCATCTGGCCAGGTTTCACGTCTCTAGGCCTTACGGTTTGGCCTGCACGATGCGTTTTACGAATCCTTACAATTACAATAGGGTTTCAGCATTTCATGCTTGAACCCCTAATAAGAATGAGGGCTTTTTGCCAGTTATAGCGCCACCTATGGTCCGATCTCCATCAAACTCTGCATGCTTCCTCACCATGTTCTGACACATATGCTCATCAATTTTGGTGAAGTTCTGAGTTTTAATTTGGGATTTATAGGCTTTTGAGTGTATTTTGCCACGCCCCTTTTCTAAATGACCCTGTTACAGCCACCCAAATGCCAAAGTTCAACTTTTTTTTTGATAATTATTGATCTAGAGAGTCCAGAGAATTGTCCTAGACTGGTTTGGTTCCGATCGGGCGAAAAACCAGGGACTAGTTCGCAAAAGTAGGTTTTGGACAAAATTCGACATAGCAGAAAATTTTCCCTGCCTACATCCAAATCGGAGATAGCCATTTTGTCCGCCTTGAGCCAAGGATTCCAACGATATAAAACACTTGATCCTGGGACAAACGGTCTAAGAGTTATGAGCAATTTTGAACTTTTGGTTGCTGTAGCGCCACCTATGGGCCATTCGGGGTCATACTCTGATAGGTTGTCCCCAAATTGAGGCCTACCATCTGGCCAGGTTTCACGTCTCTAGGTCTTACGGTTTGGCCTGCACGATGCGTTTTATGAATCCTTACAATTACAATAGGGTTTCAGCATTTCATGCTTGAACCCCTAATAAGAATGAGGGCTTTTTGCCAGTTATAGCGCCACCTATGGTCCGATCTCCATGAAACTCTGCATGCTTCCTCACCATGTTCTGACACATATGCTCATCAATTTTGGTCAAGTTCTGAGTTTTCATTTGGGATTTATAGGCTTTTGAGTGTATTTTGCCACGCCCCTTTTCTAAATGACCCTGTTACAGCCACCCAAATGCAAAAGTTAAACTTTTTTTCGATAATTATTGATCTAGAGAGTCCAGAGAATTGTCCTAGACTGGTTTGGTTCCGATCGGGCGAAAAACCAGGGACTAGTTCGCAAAAGTAGGTTTTGGACAAAATTCGACATAGCAGAAATTTTTCCCTGCCTAAATCAAAATCGGAGATAGCCATTTTATCCGCCTTGAGCCAAGGATTCCAACGATATAAGACACTTGATCCTGGGACAAACGGTCCAAGAGTTATGAGCAATTTTTGAACTTTTGTTTGCTGTAGCGCCACCTATGGGCCATTCGGGGTCATGCTCTGATAGGTTGTCCCCAAATTGAGGCCTACCATCTGGCCAGGTTTCACGTCTCTAGGCCTTACGGTTTGGCCTGCACGATGCGTTTTACGAATCCTTACAATTACAATAGGGTTTCAGCATTTCATGCTTGAACCCCTAATAAGAATGAAGGCTTTTTGCCAGTTATAGCGCCACCTATGGTCCGATCTCCATCAAACTCTGCATGCTTCCTCACCATGTTCTAACACATATGCTCATCAATTTTGGTGAAGTTCTGAGTTTTCATTTGGGATTTATAGGCTTTTTAGTGTATTTTGCCACGCCCCTTTTCTAAATGACCCTGTTACAGCCACCCAAATGCAAAAGTTCAACTTTTTTTCGATAATTATTGATCTAGAGAGTCCAGAGAATTGTCCTAGACTGGTTTGGTTCCGATCGGGCGAAAAACCAGGGACTAGTTCGCAAAAGTATGTTTTGGACAAAATTCGACATAGCAGAAATTTTTCCCTGCCTAAATCAAAATCGGAGATAGCCATTTTGTCCGCCTTGAGCCAAGGATTCCAACGATATAAGACACTTGATCCTGGGACAAACGGTCCAAGAGTTATGAGCAATTTTGAACTTTTGTTTGCTGTAGCGCCACCTATGGGCCATTCGGGGTCATACTCTGATAGGTTGTCCCCAAATTGAGGCCTACCATCTGGCCAGGTTTCACGTCTCTAGGCCTTACGGTTTGTCCTGCACGATGCGTTTTACGAATCCTTACAATTACAATAGGGTTTCAGCATTTCATGCTTGAACCCCTAATAAGAATGAGGGCTTTTTGCCAGTTATAGCGCCACCTATGGTCCGATCTCCATGAAACTCTGCATGCTTCCTCACCATGTTCTGACACATATGCTCATCAGTTTTGGTGAAGTTCTGAGTTTTCATTTGGGATTTATAGGCTTTTGAGTGTATTTTGCCACGCCCCTTTTCTAAATGACCCTGTTACAGCCACCCAAATGCAAAAATTCAACTTTTTTTCAATAATTATTGATCTAGAGAGTCCAGAGAATTGTCCTAGACTGGTTTGGTTCCGATCGGGCGAAAAACCAGGGACTAGTTCGCAAAAGTAGGTTTTGGACAAAATTCGACATAGCAGAAATTTTCCCTGCCTACATCCAAATCGGAGATAGCCATTTTGTCCGCCTTGAGCCAAGGATTCCAACGATATAAGACACTTGATCCTGGGATTTTGAACTTTTGGTTGCTGTAGCGCCACCTATGGGCCAATCGGCTTTTTGCCAGTTATAGCGCCACCTATGGTCCGATCTCCATGAAACTCTGCATGCTTCCTCACCATGTTCTGACACATATGCTCATCAGTTTTGGTGAAGTTCTGAGTTTTCATTTGGGATTTATAGGCTTTTGAGTGTATTTTGCCACGCCCCTTTTCTAAATGACCCTGTTACAGCCACCCAAATGCAAAAGTTCAACTTTTTTTCAATAATTATTGATCTAGAGAGTCCAGAGAATTGTCCTAGACTGGTTTGGTTCCGATCGGGCGAAAAACCAGGGACTAGTTCGCAAAAGTAGGTTTTGGACAAAATTCGACATAGCAGAAATTTTCCCTGCCTACATCCAAATCGGAGATAGCCATTTTGTCCGCCTTGAGCCAAGGATTCCAACGATATAAGACACTTGATCCTGGGATTTTGAACTTTTGGTTGCTGTAGCGCCACCTATGGGCCAATCGGCTTTTTGCCAGTTATAGCGCCACCTATGGTCCGATCTCCATGAAACTCTGCATGCTTCCTCACCATGTTCTGACACATATGCTCATCAATTTTGGTGAAGTTCTGAGTTTTCATTTGGGATTTATAGGCTTTTGAGTGTATTTTGCCACGCCCCTTTTCTAAATGACCCTGTTACAGCCACCCAAATGCAAAAGTTCAACTTTTTTTCGATAATTATTGATCTAGAGAGTCCAGAGAATTGTCCTAGACTGGTTTGGTTCCGATCGGGCGAAAAACCAGGGACTAGTTCGCAAAAGTAGGTTTTGGACAAAATTCGACATAGCAGAAAATTTTCCCTGCCTAAATCAAAATCGGAGATAGCCATTTTATCCGACCCGAGCCAAGGATTCCAACGATATAAGACACTTGATCCTGGGACAAACGGTCTAAGAGTTATGAGCGATTTTGAACTTTTGGTTGCTGTAGTGCCACCTATGGGCCAATCGGCTTTTTGCCAGTTATAGCGCCACCTATGGTCCGATCTCCATGAAACTCTGCATGCTTCCTCACCATGTTCTGACACATATGCTCATCAATTTTGGTGAAGTTCTGAGTTTTCATTTGGGATTTATAGGCTTTTGAGTGTATTTTGCCACGCCCTTTTCTAAATGACCCTGTTACAGCCACCCAAATGCAAAAGTTCAACTTTTTTTCGATAATTATTGATCTAGAGAGTCCAGAGAATTGTCCTAGACTGGTCTGGTTCCGATCGGGCGAAAAACCAGGGACTAGTTCGCAAAAGTAGGTTTTGGACAAAATTCGACATAGCAGAAAATTTTCCCTGCCTAAATCAAAATCGGAGATAGCCATTTTATCCGCCCCGAGCCAAGGATTCCAACGATATAAGACACTTGATCCTGGGACAAACGGTCTAAGAGTTATGAACGATTTTGAACTTTTGGTTGCTGTAGCGCCACCTATGGGCCAATCGGCTTTTTGCCAGTTATAGCGCCACCTATGGTCCGATCTCCATGAAACTCTGCATCCTTCCTCACCATGTTCTGACACATCTGCTCATCAATTTTGGTGAAGTTCTGAGTTTTCATTTGGGATTTATAGGCTTTTGAGTGTATTTTGCCACGCCCCTTTTCTAAATGACCCTGTTACAGCCACCCAAATGCAAAAGTTCAACTTTTTTTCGATAATTATTGATCTAGAGAGTCCAGAGAATTGTCCTAGACTGGTTTGGTTCCGATCGGGCGAAAAACCAGAGACTAGTTCGCAAAAGTAGGTTTTGGACAAAATTCGACATAGCAGAAATTTTCCCTGCCTATATCCAAATCGGAGATAGCCATTTTGTCCGCCTTGAGCCAAGGATTCCAACGATATAAGACACTTGATCCTGGGATTTTGAACTTTTGGTTGCTGTAGCGCCACCTATGGGCCAATCGGCTTTTTGCCAGTTATAGCGCCACCTATGGTCCGATCTCCATGAAACTCTGCATCCTTCCTCACCATGTTCTGACACATCTGCTCATCAATTTTGGTGAAGTTCTGAGTTTTCATTTGGGATTTATAGGCTTTTGAGTGTATTTTGCCACGCCCCTTTTCTAAATGACCCTGTTACAGCCACCCAAATGCAAAAGTTTAACTTTTTTTCGATAATTATTGATCTAGAGAGTCCAGAGAATTGTCCTAGACTGGTTTGGTTCCGATCGGGCGAAAAACCAGAGACTAGTTCGCAAAAGTAGGTTTTGGACAAAATTCGACATAGCAGAAATTTTCCCTGCCTATATCCAAATCGGAGATAGCCATTTTGTCCGCCTTGAGCCAAGGATTCCAACGATATAAGACACTTGATCCTGGGATTTTGAACTTTTGGTTGCTGTAGCGCCACCTATGGTTCAATCGGCTTTTTGCCAGTTATAGCGCCACCTATGGTCCGATCTCCATGAAACTCTGCATGCTTCCTCACCATGTTCTGACACATATGCTCATCAATTTTGGTGAAGTTCTGAGTTTTCATTTGGGATTTATAGGCTTTTGAGTGTATTTTGCCACGCCCTTTTCTAAATGACCCTGTTACAGCCACCCAAATGCAAAAGTTCAACTTTTTTTCGATAATTATTGATCTAGAGAGTCCAGAGAATTGTCCTAGACTGGTTTGTTTCCGATCGGGCGAAAAACCAGGGACTAGTTCGCAAAAGTAGGTTTTGGACAAAATTCGACATAGCAGAAATTTTCCCTGCCTACATCCAAATCGGAGATAGCCATTTTGTCCGCCTTGAGCCAAGGATTCCAACGATATAAGACACTTGATCCTGGGATTTTGAACTTTTGGTTGCTGTAGCGCCACCTATGGGCCAATCGGCTTTTTGCCAGTTATAGCGCCACCTATGGTCCGATCTCCATCAAACTCTGCATGCTTCCTCACCATGTTCTGACACATATGCTCATCAATTTTGGTGAAGTTCTGAGTTTTCATTTGGGATTTATAGGCTTTTGAGTGTATTTTGCCACGCCCTTTTCTAAATGACCCTGTTACAGCCACCCAAATGCAAAAGTTCCACTTTTTTTCGATAATTATTGATCTAGAGAGTCCAGAGAATTGTCCTAGACTGGTCTGGTTCCGATCGGGCGAAAAACCAGGGACTAGTTCGCAAAAGTAGGTTTTGGACAAAATTCGACATAGCAGAAAATTTTCCCTGCCTAAATCAAAATCGGAGATAGCCATTTTATCCGCCCCGAGCCAAGGATTCCAACGATATAAGACACTTGATCCTGGGACAAACGGTCTAAGAGTTATGAACGATTTTGAACTTTTGGTTGCTGTAGCGCCACCTATGGGCCAATCGGCTTTTTGCCAGTTATAGCGCCACCTATGGTCCGATCTCCATGAAACTCTGCATCTTTCCTCACCATGTTCTGACACATCTGCTCATCAATTTTGGTGAAGTTCTGAGTTTTCATTTGGGATTTATAGGCTTTTGAGTGTATTTTGCCACGCCCCTTTTCTAAATGACCCTGTTACAGCCACCCAAATGCAAAAGTTCAACTTTTTTTCGATAATTATTGATCTAGAGAGTCCAGAGAATTGTCCTAGACTGGTTTGGTTCCGATCGGGCGAAAAACCAGGGACTAGTTCGCAAAAGTAGGTTTTGGACAAAATTCGACATAGCAGAAATTTTCCCTGCCTATATCCAAATCGGAGATAGCCATTTTGTCCGCCTTGAGCCAAGGATTCCAACGATATAAGACACTTGATCCTGGGATTTTGAACTTTTGGTTGCTGTAGCGCCACCTATGGGCCAATCGGCTTTTTGCCAGTTATAGCGCCACCTATGGTCCGATCTCCATGAAACTCTGCATGCTTCCTCACCATGTTCTGACACATATGCTCATCAATTTTGGTGAAGTTCTGAGTTTTCATTTGGGATTTATAGGCTTTTGAGTGTATTTTGCCACGCCCCTTTTCTAAATGACCCTGTTACAGCCACCCAAATGCAAAAGTTCAACTTTTTTTCGATAATTATTGATCTAGAGAGTCCAGAGAATTGTCCTAGACTGGTCTGGTTCCGATCGGGCGAAAAACCAGGGACTAGTTCGCAAAAGTAGGTTTTGGACAAAATTCGACATAGCAGAAAATTTTCCCTGCCTAAATCAAAATCGGAGATAGCCATTTTATCCGCCACGAGCCAAGGATTCCAACGATATAAGAAACTTGATCCTGGGACAAACGGTCTAAGAGTTATGAGCGATTTTGAACTTTTGGTTGCTGTAGCGCCACCTATGGGCCAATCGGCTTTTTGCCAGTTATAGCGCCACCTATGGTCCGATCTCCATGAAACTCTGCATGCTTCCTCACCATGTTCTGACACATATGCTCATCAATTTTGGTGAAGTTCTGAGTTTTCATTTGGGATTTATAGGCTTTTGAGTGTATTTTGCCACGCCCCTTTTCTAAATGACCCTGTTACAGCCACCCAAATGCAAAAGTTGCATTTTTTTACTTTTTTTTCGATAATTATTGATCTAGAGAGTCCAGAGAATTGTCCTAGACTGGTTTGGTTCCGATCGGGCGAAAAACCAGGGACTAGTTCGCAAAAGTAGGTTTTGGACAAAATTCGACATAGCAGAAATTTTCCCTGCCTACATCCAAATCGGAGATATCCATTTTGTCCGCCTTGAGCCAAGGATTCCAACGATATAAGACACTTGATCCTGGGACAAACGGTCTAAGAGTTATGAGCGATTTTGAACTTTTGGTTGCTGTAGCGCCACCTATGGGCCAATCGGCTTTTTGCCAGTTATAGCGCCACCTATGGTCCGATCTCCATGAAACTCTGCATGCTTCCTCACCATGTTCTGACACATATGCTCATCAATTTTGGTGAAGTTCTGAGTTTTCATTTGGGATTTATAGGCTTTTGAGTGTATTTTGCCACGCCCCTTTTCTAAATGACCCTGTTACAGCCACCCAAATGCAAAAGTTCAACTTTTTTTCGATAATTATTGATCTAGAGAGTCCAGAGAATTGTCCTAGACTGGTTTGGTTCCGATCGGGCGAAAAACCAGGGACTAGTTCGCAAAAGTAGGTTTTGGACAAAATTCGACATAGCAGAAAATTTTCCCTGCCTAAATCAAAATCGGAGATAGCCATTTTATCCGCCTTGAGCCAAAGATTCCAACGATATAAGACACTTGATCCTGGGACAAACGGTCTAAGAGTTATGAGCGATTTTGAACTTTTGGTTGCTGTAGCGCCACCTATGGGCCAATCGGCTTTTTGCCAGTTATAGCGCCACCTATGGTCCGATCTCCATGAAACTCTGCATGCTTCCTCACCATGTTCTGACACATATGCTCATCAATTTTGGTGAAGTTCTGAGTTTTCATTTGGGATTTATAGGCTTTTGAGTGTATTTTGCCAAGCCCCTTTTCTAAATGACCCTGTTACAGCCACCCAAATGCAAAAGTTCAACTTTTTTTCGATAATTATTGATCTAGAGAGTCCAGAGAATTGTCCTAGACTGGTCTGGTTCCGATCGGGCGAAAAACCAGGGACTAGTTCGCTAAAGTAGGTTTTGGACAAAATTCGACATAGCAGAAAAATTTCCCTGCCTAAATCAAAATCGGAGATAGCCATTCTATCCGCCCCGAGCCAAGGATTCCAACGATATAAGACACTTGATCCTGGGACAAACGGTCTAAGAGTTATGAGCGATTTTGAACTTTTGGTTGCTGTAGCGCCACCTATGGGTCAATCGGCTTTTTGCCAGTTATAGCGCCACCTATGGTCCGATCTCCATGAAACTCTGCATGCTTCCTCACCATGTTCTGACACATATGCTCATCAATTTTGGTGAAGTTCTGAGTTTTCATTTGGGATTTATAGGCTTTTGAGTGTATTTTGCCACGCCCCTTTTCTAAATGACCCTGTTACAGCCACCCAAATGCAAAAGTTCAACTTTTTTTCGATAATTATTGATCTAGAGAGTCCAGAGAATTGTCCTAGACTGGTTTGGTTCCGATCGGGCGAAAAACCAGGGACTAGTTCGCAAAAGTAGGTTTTGGACAAAATTCGACATAGCAGAAAATTTTCCCTGCCTAAATCAAAATCGGAGATAGCCATTTTATCCGCCCCGAGCCAAGGATTCCAACGATATAATACACTTGATCCTGGGACAAACGGTCTAAGAGTTATGAGCGATTTTGAACTTTTGGTTGCTGTAGCGCCACCTATGGGCCAATCGGCTTTTTGCCAGTTATAGCGCCACCTATGGTCCGATCTCCATGAAACTCTGCATGCTTCCTCACCATGTTCTGACACATATGCTCATCAATTTTGGTGAAGTTCTGAGTTTTCATTTGGGATTTATAGGCTTTTGAGTGTATTTTGCCAAGCCCCTTTTCTAAATGACCCTGTTACAGCCACCCAAATGCAAAAGTTCAACTTTTTTTCGATAATTATTGATCTAGAGAGTCCAGAGAATTGTCCTAGACTGGTCTGGTTCCGATCGGGCGAAAAACCAGGGACTAGTTCGCTAAAGTAGGTTTTGGACAAAATTCGACATAGCAGAAAAATTTCCCTGCCTAAATCAAAATCGGAGATAGCCATTCTATCCGCCCCGAGCCAAGGATTCCAACGATATAAGACACTTGATCCTGGGACAAACGGTCTAAGAGTTATGAGCGATTTTGAACTTTTGGTTGCTGTAGCGCCACCTATGGGTCAATCGGCTTTTTGCCAGTTATAGCGCCACCTATGGTCCGATCTCCATGAAACTCTGCATGCTTCCTCACCATGTTCTGACACATATGCTCATCAATTTTGGTGAAGTTCTGAGTTTTCATTTGGGATTTATAGGCTTTTGAGTGTATTTTGCCACGCCCCTTTTCTAAATGACCCTGTTACAGCCACCCAAATGCAAAAGTTCAACTTTTTTTCGATAATTATTGATCTAGAGAGTCCAGAGAATTGTCCTAGACTGGTTTGGTTCCGATCGGGCGAAAAACCAGGGACTAGTTCGCAAAAGTAGGTTTTGGACAAAATTCGACATAGCAGAAAATTTTCCCTGCCTAAATCAAAATCGGAGATAGCCATTTTATCCGCCCCGAGCCAAGGATTCCAACGATATAATACACTTGATCCTGGGACAAACGGTCTAAGAGTTATGAGCGATTTTGAACTTTTGGTTGCTGTAGCGCCACCTATGGGCCAATCGGCTTTTTGCCAGTTATAGCGCCACCTATGGTCCGATCTCCATGAAACTCTGCATCCTTCCTCACCATGTTCTGACACATATGCTCATCAATTTTGGTCAAGTTCTGAGTTTTCATTTGGGATTTATAGGCTTTTGAGTGTATTTTGCCACGCCCCTTTTCTAAATGACCCTGTTAGAGCCACCCAAATGCAAAAATTCAACTTTTTTTTCCAATAATTATTGATCTAGAGAGTCCAGAGAATTGTCCTAGACTGGTTTGGTTCCGATCGGGCGAAAAACCAGGGACTAGTTCGCAAAAGTAGGTTTTGGACAAAATTCGACATAGCAGAAATTTTCCCTGCCTACATCCAAATCGGAGATAGCCATTTTGTCCGCCTTGAGCCAAGGATTCCAACGATATAAGACACTTGATCCTGGGATTTTGAACTTTTGGTTGCTGTAGCGCCACCTATGGGCCAATCGGCTTTTTGCCAGTTATAGCGCCACCTATGGTCCGATCTCCATGAAACTCTGCATGCTTCCTCACCATGTTCTGACACATATGCTCATCAATTTTGGTGAAGTTCTGAGTTTTCATTTGGGATTTATAGGCTTTTGAGTGTATTTTGCCACGCCCCTTTTCTAAATGACCCTGTTACAGCCACCCAAATGCAAAAGTTCAACTTTTTTCGATAATTATTGATCTAGAGAGTCCAGAGAATTGTCCTAGACTGGTTTGGTTCCGATCGGGCGAAAAACCAGGGACTAGTTCGCAAAAGTAGGTTTTGGACAAAATTCGACATAGCAGAAAATTTTCCCTGCCTAAATCAAAATCGGAGATAGCCATTTTATCCGCCCCGAGCCAAGGATTCCAACGATATAAGACACTTGATCCTGGGACAAACGGTCTAAGAGTTATGAGCGATTTTGAACTTTTGGTTGCTGTAGTGCCACCTATGGGCCAATCGGCTTTTTGCCAGTTATAGCGCCACCTATGGTCCGATCTCCATGAAACTCTGCATGCTTCCTCACCATGTTCTGACACATATGCTCATCAATTTTGGTGAAGTTCTGAGTTTTCATTTGGGATTTATAGGCTTTTGAGTGTATTTTGCCACGCCCTTTTCTAAATGACCCTGTTACAGCCACCCAAATGCAAAAGTTAAACTTTTTTTCGATAATTATTGATCTAGAGAGTCCAGAGAATTGTCCTAGACTGGTCTGGTTCCGATCGGGCGAAAAACCAGGGACTAGTTCGCAAAAGTAGGTTTTGGACAAAATTCGACATAGCAGAAAATTTTCCCTGCCTAAATCAAAATCGGAGATAGCCATTTTATCCGCCCCGAGCCAAGGATTCCAACGATATAAGACACTTGATCCTGGGACAAACGGTCTAAGAGTTATGAACGATTTTGAACTTTTGGTTGCTGTAGCGCCACCTATGGGCCAATCGGCTTTTTGCCAGTTATAGCGCCACCTATGGTCCGATCTCCATGAAACTCTGCATCCTTCCTCACCATGTTCTGACACATCTGCTCATCAATTTTGGTGAAGTTCTGAGTTTTCATTTGGGATTTATAGGCTTTTGAGTGTATTTTGCCACGCCCCTTTTCTAAATGACCCTGTTACAGCCACCCAAATGCAAAAGTTCAACTTTTTTTCGATAATTATTGATCTAGAGAGTCCAGAGAATTGTCCTAGACTGGTTTGGTTCCGATCGGGCGAAAAACCAGAGACTAGTTCGCAAAAGTAGGTTTTGGACAAAATTCGACATAGCAGAAATTTTCCCTGCCCATATCCAAATCGGAGATAGCCATTTTGTCCGCCTTGAGCCAAGGATTCCAACGATATAAGACACTTGATCCTGGGATTTTGAACTTTTGGTTGCTGTAGCGCCACCTATGGGCCAATCGGCTTTTTGCCAGTTATAGCGCCACCTATGGTCCGATCTCCATGAAACTCTGCATCCTTCCTCACCATGTTCTGACACATCTGCTCATCCATTTTGGTGAAGTTCTGAGTTTTCATTTGGGATTTATAGGCTTTTGAGTGTATTTTGCCACGCCCCTTTTCTAAATGACCCTGTTACAGCCACCCAAATGCAAAAGTTCAACTTTTTTTCGATAATTATTGATCTAGAGAGTCCAGAGAATTGTCCTAGACTGGTTTGGTTCCGATCGGGCGAAAAACCAGAGACTAGTTCGCAAAAGTAGGTTTTGGACAAAATTCGACATAGCAGAAATTTTCCCTGCCTATATCCAAATCGGAGATAGCCATTTTGTCCGCCTTGAGCCAAGGATTCCAACGATATAAGACACTTGATCCTGGGATTTTGAACTTTTGGTTGCTGTAGCGCCACCTATGGTTCAATCGGCTTTTTGCCAGTTATAGCGCCACCTATGGTCCGATCTCCATGAAACTGTGCATGCTTCCTCACCATGTTCTGACACATATGCTCATCAATTTTGGTGAAGTTCTGAGTTTTCATTTGGGATTTATAGGCTTTTGAGTGTATTTTGCCACGCCCCTTTTCTAAATGACCCTGTTACAGCCACCCAAATGCAAAAGTTCAACTTTTTTTCGATAATTATTGATCTAGAGAGTCCAGAGAATTGTCCTAGACTGGTCTGGTTCCGATCGGGCGAAAAACCAGGGACTAGTTCGCAAAAGTAGGTTTTGGACAAAATTCGACATAGCAGAAAATTTTCCCTGCCTAAATCAAAATCGGAGATAGCCATTTTATCCGCCACGAGCCAAGGATTCCAACGATATAAGAAACTTGATCCTGGGACAAACGGTCTAAGAGTTATGAGCGATTTTGAACTTTTGGTTGCTGTAGCGCCACCTATGGGCCAATCGGCTTTTTGCCAGTTATAGCGCCACCTATGGTCCGATCTCCATGAAACTCTGCATGCTTCCTCACCATGTTCTGACACATATGCTCATCAATTTTGGTGAAGTTCTGAGTTTTCATTTGGGATTTATAGGCTTTTGAGTGTATTTTGCCACGCCCCTTTTCTAAATGACCCTGTTACAGCCACCCAAATGCAAAAGTTGCATTTTTTTACTTTTTTTTCGATAATTATTGATCTAGAGAGTCCAGAGAATTGTCCTAGACTGGTTTGGTTCCGATCGGGCGAAAAACCAGGGACTAGTTCGCAAAAGTAGGTTTTGGACAAAATTCGACATAGCAGAAATTTTCCCTGCCTACATCCAAATCGGAGATATCCATTTTGTCCGCCTTGAGCCAAGGATTCCAACGATATAAGACACTTGATCCTGGGACAAACGGTCTAAGAGTTATGAGCGATTTTGAACTTTTGGTTGCTGTAGCGCCACCTATGGGCCAATCGGCTTTTTGCCAGTTATAGCGCCACCTATGGTCCGATCTCCATGAAACTCTGCATGCTTCCTCACCATGTTCTGACACATATGCTCATCAATTTTGGTGAAGTTCTGAGTTTTCATTTGGGATTTATAGGCTTTTGAGTGTATTTTGCCACGCCCCTTTTCTAAATGACCCTGTTACAGCCACCCAAATGCAAAAGTTCAACTTTTTTTCGATAATTATTGATCTAGAGAGTCCAGAGAATTGTCCTAGACTGGTTTGGTTCCGATCGGGCGAAAAACCAGGGACTAGTTCGCAAAAGTAGGTTTTGGACAAAATTCGACATAGCAGAAAATTTTCCCTGCCTAAATCAAAATCGGAGATAGCCATTTTATCCGCCTTGAGCCAAAGATTCCAACGATATAAGACACTTGATCCTGGGACAAACGGTCTAAGAGTTATGAGCGATTTTGAACTTTTGGTTGCTGTAGCGCCACCTATGGGCCAATCGGCTTTTTGCCAGTTATAGCGCCACCTATGGTCCGATCTCCATGAAACTCTGCATGCTTCCTCACCATGTTCTGACACATATGCTCATCAATTTTGGTGAAGTTCTGAGTTTTCATTTGGGATTTATAGGCTTTTGAGTGTATTTTGCCAAGCCCCTTTTCTAAATGACCCTGTTACAGCCACCCAAATGCAAAAGTTCAACTTTTTTTCGATAATTATTGATCTAGAGAGTCCAGAGAATTGTCCTAGACTGGTCTGGTTCCGATCGGGCGAAAAACCAGGGACTAGTTCGCTAAAGTAGGTTTTGGACAAAATTCGACATAGCAGAAAAATTTCCCTGCCTAAATCAAAATCGGAGATAGCCATTCTATCCGCCCCGAGCCAAGGATTCCAACGATATAAGACACTTGATCCTGGGACAAACGGTCTAAGAGTTATGAGCGATTTTGAACTTTTGGTTGCTGTAGCGCCACCTATGGGTCAATCGGCTTTTTGCCAGTTATAGCGCCACCTATGGTCCGATCTCCATGAAACTCTGCATGCTTCCTCACCATGTTCTGACACATATGCTCATCAATTTTGGTGAAGTTCTGAGTTTTCATTTGGGATTTATAGGCTTTTGAGTGTATTTTGCCACGCCCCTTTTCTAAATGACCCTGTTACAGCCACCCAAATGCAAAAGTTCAACTTTTTTTCGATAATTATTGATCTAGAGAGTCCAGAGAATTGTCCTAGACTGGTTTGGTTCCGATCGGGCGAAAAACCAGGGACTAGTTCGCAAAAGTAGGTTTTGGACAAAATTCGACATAGCAGAAAATTTTCCCTGCCTAAATCAAAATCGGAGATAGCCATTTTATCCGCCCCGAGCCAAGGATTCCAACGATATAATACACTTGATCCTGGGACAAACGGTCTAAGAGTTATGAGCGATTTTGAACTTTTGGTTGCTGTAGCGCCACCTATGGGCCAATCGGCTTTTTGCCAGTTATAGCGCCACCTATGGTCCGATCTCCATGAAACTCTGCATGCTTCCTCACCATGTTCTGACACATATGCTCATCAATTTTGGTGAAGTTCTGAGTTTTCATTTGGGATTTATAGGCTTTTGAGTGTATTTTGCCAAGCCCCTTTTCTAAATGACCCTGTTACAGCCACCCAAATGCAAAAGTTCAACTTTTTTTCGATAATTATTGATCTAGAGAGTCCAGAGAATTGTCCTAGACTGGTCTGGTTCCGATCGGGCGAAAAACCAGGGACTAGTTCGCTAAAGTAGGTTTTGGACAAAATTCGACATAGCAGAAAAATTTCCCTGCCTAAATCAAAATCGGAGATAGCCATTCTATCCGCCCCGAGCCAAGGATTCCAACGATATAAGACACTTGATCCTGGGACAAACGGTCTAAGAGTTATGAGCGATTTTGAACTTTTGGTTGCTGTAGCGCCACCTATGGGTCAATCGGCTTTTTGCCAGTTATAGCGCCACCTATGGTCCGATCTCCATGAAACTCTGCATGCTTCCTCACCATGTTCTGACACATATGCTCATCAATTTTGGTGAAGTTCTGAGTTTTCATTTGGGATTTATAGGCTTTTGAGTGTATTTTGCCACGCCCCTTTTCTAAATGACCCTGTTACAGCCACCCAAATGCAAAAGTTCAACTTTTTTTCGATAATTATTGATCTAGAGAGTCCAGAGAATTGTCCTAGACTGGTTTGGTTCCGATCGGGCGAAAAACCAGGGACTAGTTCGCAAAAGTAGGTTTTGGACAAAATTCGACATAGCAGAAAATTTTCCCTGCCTAAATCAAAATCGGAGATAGCCATTTTATCCGCCCCGAGCCAAGGATTCCAACGATATAATACACTTGATCCTGGGACAAACGGTCTAAGAGTTATGAGCGATTTTGAACTTTTGGTTGCTGTAGCGCCACCTATGGGCCAATCGGCTTTTTGCCAGTTATAGCGCCACCTATGGTCCGATCTCCATGAAACTCTGCATCCTTCCTCACCATGTTCTGACACATATGCTCATCAATTTTGGTCAAGTTCTGAGTTTTCATTTGGGATTTATAGGCTTTTGAGTGTATTTTGCCACGCCCCTTTTCTAAATGACCCTGTTAGAGCCACCCAAATGCAAAAATTCAACTTTTTTTTCCAATAATTATTGATCTAGAGAGTCCAGAGAATTGTCCTAGACTGGTTTGGTTCCGATCGGGCGAAAAACCAGGGACTAGTTCGCAAAAGTAGGTTTTGGACAAAATTCGACATAGCAGAAATTTTCCCTGCCTACATCCAAATCGGAGATAGCCATTTTGTCCGCCTTGAGCCAAGGATTCCAACGATATAAGACACTTGATCCTGGGATTTTGAACTTTTGGTTGCTGTAGCGCCACCTATGGGCCAATCGGCTTTTTGCCAGTTATAGCGCCACCTATGGTCCGATCTCCATGAAACTCTGCATGCTTCCTCACCATGTTCTGACACATATGCTCATCAATTTTGGTGAAGTTCTGAGTTTTCATTTGGGATTTATAGGCTTTTGAGTGTATTTTGCCACGCCCCTTTTCTAAATGACCCTGTTACAGCCACCCAAATGCAAAAGTTCAACTTTTTTCGATAATTATTGATCTAGAGAGTCCAGAGAATTGTCCTAGACTGGTTTGGTTCCGATCGGGCGAAAAACCAGGGACTAGTTCGCAAAAGTAGGTTTTGGACAAAATTCGACATAGCAGAAAATTTTCCCTGCCTAAATCAAAATCGGAGATAGCCATTTTATCCGCCCCGAGCCAAGGATTCCAACGATATAAGACACTTGATCCTGGGACAAACGGTCTAAGAGTTATGAGCGATTTTGAACTTTTGGTTGCTGTAGTGCCACCTATGGGCCAATCGGCTTTTTGCCAGTTATAGCGCCACCTATGGTCCGATCTCCATGAAACTCTGCATGCTTCCTCACCATGTTCTGACACATATGCTCATCAATTTTGGTGAAGTTCTGAGTTTTCATTTGGGATTTATAGGCTTTTGAGTGTATTTTGCCACGCCCTTTTCTAAATGACCCTGTTACAGCCACCCAAATGCAAAAGTTAAACTTTTTTTCGATAATTATTGATCTAGAGAGTCCAGAGAATTGTCCTAGACTGGTCTGGTTCCGATCGGGCGAAAAACCAGGGACTAGTTCGCAAAAGTAGGTTTTGGACAAAATTCGACATAGCAGAAAATTTTCCCTGCCTAAATCAAAATCGGAGATAGCCATTTTATCCGCCCCGAGCCAAGGATTCCAACGATATAAGACACTTGATCCTGGGACAAACGGTCTAAGAGTTATGAACGATTTTGAACTTTTGGTTGCTGTAGCGCCACCTATGGGCCAATCGGCTTTTTGCCAGTTATAGCGCCACCTATGGTCCGATCTCCATGAAACTCTGCATCCTTCCTCACCATGTTCTGACACATCTGCTCATCAATTTTGGTGAAGTTCTGAGTTTTCATTTGGGATTTATAGGCTTTTGAGTGTATTTTGCCACGCCCCTTTTCTAAATGACCCTGTTACAGCCACCCAAATGCAAAAGTTCAACTTTTTTTCGATAATTATTGATCTAGAGAGTCCAGAGAATTGTCCTAGACTGGTTTGGTTCCGATCGGGCGAAAAACCAGAGACTAGTTCGCAAAAGTAGGTTTTGGACAAAATTCGACATAGCAGAAATTTTCCCTGCCCATATCCAAATCGGAGATAGCCATTTTGTCCGCCTTGAGCCAAGGATTCCAACGATATAAGACACTTGATCCTGGGATTTTGAACTTTTGGTTGCTGTAGCGCCACCTATGGGCCAATCGGCTTTTTGCCAGTTATAGCGCCACCTATGGTCCGATCTCCATGAAACTCTGCATCCTTCCTCACCATGTTCTGACACATCTGCTCATCCATTTTGGTGAAGTTCTGAGTTTTCATTTGGGATTTATAGGCTTTTGAGTGTATTTTGCCACGCCCCTTTTCTAAATGACCCTGTTACAGCCACCCAAATGCAAAAGTTCAACTTTTTTTCGATAATTATTGATCTAGAGAGTCCAGAGAATTGTCCTAGACTGGTTTGGTTCCGATCGGGCGAAAAACCAGAGACTAGTTCGCAAAAGTAGGTTTTGGACAAAATTCGACATAGCAGAAATTTTCCCTGCCTATATCCAAATCGGAGATAGCCATTTTGTCCGCCTTGAGCCAAGGATTCCAACGATATAAGACACTTGATCCTGGGATTTTGAACTTTTGGTTGCTGTAGCGCCACCTATGGTTCAATCGGCTTTTTGCCAGTTATAGCGCCACCTATGGTCCGATCTCCATGAAACTGTGCATGCTTCCTCACCATGTTCTGACACATATGCTCATCAATTTTGGTGAAGTTCTGAGTTTTCATTTGGGATTTATAGGCTTTTGAGTGTATTTTGCCACGCCCTTTTCTAAATGACCCTGTTACAGCCACCCAAATGCAAAAGTTCAACTTTTTTTCGATAATTATTGATCTAGAGAGTCCAGAGAATTGTCCTAGACTGGTTTGGTTCCGATCGGGCGAAAAACCAGGGACTAGTTCGCAAAAGTAGGTTTTGGACAAAATTCGACATAGCAGAAATTTTCCCTGCCTACATCCAAATCGGAGATAGCCATTTTGTCCGCCTTGAGCCAAGGATTCCAACGATATAAGACACTTGATCCTGGGATTTTGAACTTTTGGTTGCTGTAGCGCCACCTATGGGCCAATCGGCTTTTTGCCAGTTATAGCGCCACCTATGGTCCGATCTCCATCAAACTCTGCATGCTTCCTCACCATGTTCTGACACATATGCTCATCAATTTTGGTGAAGTTCTGAGTTTTCATTTGGGATTTATAGGCTTTTGAGTGTATTTTGCCACGCCCTTTTCTAAATGACCCTGTTACAGCCACCCAAATGCAAAAGTTCCACTTTTTTTCGATAATTATTGATCTAGAGAGTCCAGAGAATTGTCCTAGACTGGTCTGGTTCCGATCGGGCGAAAAACCAGGGACTAGTTCGCAAAAGTAGGTTTTGGACAAAATTCGACATAGCAGAAAATTTTCCCTGCCTAAATCAAAATCGGAGATAGCCATTTTATCCGCCCCGAGCCAAGGATTCCAACGATATAAGACACTTGATCCTGGGACAAACGGTCTAAGAGTTATGAACGATTTTGAACTTTTGGTTGCTGTAGCGCCACCTATGGGCCAATCGGCTTTTTGCCAGTTATAGCGCCACCTATGGTCCGATCTCCATGAAACTCTGCATCCTTCCTCACCATGTTCTGACACATCTGCTCATCAATTTTGGTGAAGTTCTGAGTTTTCATTTGGGATTTATAGGCTTTTGAGTGTATTTTGCCACGCCCCTTTTCTAAATGACCCTGTTACAGCCACCCAAATGCAAAAGTTCAACTTTTTTTCGATAATTATTGATCTAGAGAGTCCAGAGAATTGTCCTAGACTGGTTTGGTTCCGATCGGGCGAAAAACCAGAGACTAGTTCGCAAAAGTAGGTTTTGGACAAAATTCGACATAGCAGAAATTTTCCCTGCCTATATCCAAATCGGAGATAGCCATTTTGTCCGCCTTGAGCCAAGGATTCCAACGATATAAGACACTTGATCCTGGGATTTTGAACTTTTGGTTGCTGTAGCGCCACCTATGGGCCAATCGGCTTTTTGCCAGTTATAGCGCCACCTATGGTCCGATCTCCATGAAACTCTGCATCCTTCCTCACCATGTTCTGACACATCTGCTCATCCATTTTGGTGAAGTTCTGAGTTTTCATTTGGGATTTATAGGCTTTTGAGTGTATTTTGCCACGCCCCTTTTCTAAATGACCCTGTTACAGCCACCCAAATGCAAAAGTTCAACTTTTTTTCGATAATTATTGATCTAGAGAGTCCAGAGAATTGTCCTAGACTGGTTTGGTTCCGATCGGGCGAAAAACCAGAGACTAGTTCGCAAAAGTAGGTTTTGGACAAAATTCGACATAGCAGAAATTTTCCCTGCCTATATCCAAATCGGAGATAGCCATTTTATCCGCCACGAGCCAAGGATTCCAACGATATAAGAAACTTGATCCTGGGACAAACGGTCTAAGAGTTATGAGCGATTTTGAACTTTTGGTTGCTGTAGCGCCACCTATGGGCCAATCGGCTTTTTGCCAGTTATAGCGCCACCTATGGTCCGATCTCCATGAAACTCTGCATCCTTCCTCACCATGTTCTGACACATATGCTCATCAATTTTGGTCAAGTTCTGAGTTTTCATTTGGGATTTATAGGCTTTTGAGTGTATTTTGCCACGCCCCTTTTCTAAATGACCCTGTTACAGCCACCCAAATGCAAAAGTTGCATTTTTTTACTTTTTTTTCGATAATTATTGATCTAGAGAGTCCAGAGAATTGTCCTAGACTGGTTTGGTTCCGATCGGGCGAAAAACCAGGGACTAGTTCGCAAAAGTAGGTTTTGGACAAAATTCGACATAGCAGAAATTTTCCCTGCCTACATCCAAATCGGAGATATCCATTTTGTCCGCCTTGAGCCAAGGATTCCAACGATATAAGACACTTGATCCTGGGACAAACGGTCTAAGAGTTATGAGCGATTTTGAACTTTTGGTTGCTGTAGCGCCACCTATGGGCCAATCGGCTTTTTGCCAGTTATAGCGCCACCTATGGTCCGATCTCCATGAAACTCTGCATGCTTCCTCACCATGTTCTGACACATATGCTCATCAATTTTGGTGAAGTTCTGAGTTTTCATTTGGGATTTATAGGCTTTTGAGTGTATTTTGCCACGCCCCTTTTCTAAATGACCCTGTTACAGCCACCCAAATGCAAAAGTTCAACTTTTTTTCGATAATTATTGATCTAGAGAGTCCAGAGAATTGTCCTAGACTGGTTTGGTTCCGATCGGGCGAAAAACCAGGGACTAGTTCGCAAAAGTAGGTTTTGGACAAAATTCGACATAGCAGAAAATTTTCCCTGCCTAAATCAAAATCGGAGATAGCCATTTTATCCGCCTTGAGCCAAAGATTCCAACGATATAAGACACTTGATCCTGGGACAAACGGTCTAAGAGTTATGAGCGATTTTGAACTTTTGGTTGCTGTAGCGCCACCTATGGGCCAATCGGCTTTTTGCCAGTTATAGCGCCACCTATGGTCCGATCTCCATGAAACTCTGCATGCTTCCTCACCATGTTCTGACACATATGCTCATCAATTTTGGTGAAGTTCTGAGTTTTCATTTGGGATTTATAGGCTTTTGAGTGTATTTTGCCAAGCCCCTTTTCTAAATGACCCTGTTACAGCCACCCAAATGCAAAAGTTCAACTTTTTTTCGATAATTATTGATCTAGAGAGTCCAGAGAATTGTCCTAGACTGGTCTGGTTCCGATCGGGCGAAAAACCAGGGACTAGTTCGCTAAAGTAGGTTTTGGACAAAATTCGACATAGCAGAAAAATTTCCCTGCCTAAATCAAAATCGGATATAGCCATTCTATCCGCCCCGAGCCAAGGATTCCAACGATATAAGACACTTGATCCTGGGACAAACGGTCTAAGAGTTATGAGCGATTTTGAACTTTTGGTTGCTGTAGCGCCACCTATGGGTCAATCGGCTTTTTGCCAGTTATAGCGCCACCTATGGTCCGATCTCCATGAAACTCTGCATGCTTCCTCACCATGTTCTGACACATATGCTCATCAATTTTGGTGAAGTTCTGAGTTTTCATTTGGGATTTATAGGCTTTTGAGTGTATTTTGCCACGCCCCTTTTCTAAATGACCCTGTTACAGCCACCCAAATGCAAAAGTTCAACTTTTTTTCGATAATTATTGATCTAGAGAGTCCAGAGAATTGTCCTAGACTGGTTTGGTTCCGATCGGGCGAAAAACCAGGGACTAGTTCGCAAAAGTAGGTTTTGGACAAAATTCGACATAGCAGAAAATTTTCCCTGCCTAAATCAAAATCGGAGATAGCCATTTTATCCGCCCCGAGCCAAGGATTCCAACGATATAATACACTTGATCCTGGGACAAACGGTCTAAGAGTTATGAGCGATTTTGAACTTTTGGTTGCTGTAGCGCCACCTATGGGCCAATCGGCTTTTTGCCAGTTATAGCGCCACCTATGGTCCGATCTCCATGAAACTCTGCATCCTTCCTCACCATGTTCTGACACATATGCTCATCAATTTTGGTCAAGTTCTGAGTTTTCATTTGGGATTTATAGGCTTTTGAGTGTATTTTGCCACGCCCCTTTTCTAAATGACCCTGTTACAGCCACCCAAATGCAAAAGTTCAACTTTTTTTCGATAATTATTGATCTAGAGAGTCCAGAGAATTGTCCTAGACTGGTTTGGTTCCGATCGGGCGAAAAACCAGGGACTAGTTCGCAAAAGTAGGTTTTGGACAAAATTCGACATAGCAGAAATTTTCCCTGCCTATATCCAAATCGGAGATAGCCATTTTGTCCGCCTTGAGCCAAGGATTCCAACGATATAAGACACTTGATCCTGGGATTTTGAACTTTTGGTTGCTGTAGCGCCACCTATGGGCCAATCGGCTTTTTGCCAGTTATAGCGCCACCTATGGTCCGATCTCCATGAAACTCTGCATGCTTCCTCACCATGTTCTGACACATATGCTCATCAATTTTGGTGAAGTTCTGAGTTTTCATTTGGGATTTATAGGCTTTTGAGTGTATTTTGCCACGCCCCTTTTCTAAATGACCCTGTTACAGCCACCCAAATGCAAAAGTTCAACTTTTTTTCGATAATTATTGATCTAGAGAGTCCAGAGAATTGTCCTAGACTGGTTTGGTTCCGATCGGGCGAAAAACCAGGGACTAGTTCGCAAAAGTAGGTTTTGGACAAAATTCGACATAGCAGAAAATTTTCCCTGCCTAAATCAAAATCGGAGATAGCCATTTTATCCGCCCCGAGCCAAGGATTCCAACGATATAATACACTTGATCCTGGGACAAACGGTCTAAGAGTTATGAGCGATTTTGAACTTTTGGTTGCTGTAGCGCCACCTATGGGCCAATCGGCTTTTTGCCAGTTATAGCGCCACCTATGGTCCGATCTCCATGAAACTCTGCATGCTTCCTCACCATGTTCTGACACATATGCTCATCAATTTTGGTGAAGTTCTGAGTTTTCATTTGGGATTTATAGGCTTTTGAGTGTATTTTGCCACGCCCTTTTCTAAATGACCCTGTTACAGCCACCCAAATGCAAAAGTTCAACTTTTTTTCGATAATTATTGATCTAGAGAGTCCAGAGAATTGTCCTAGACTGGTCTGGTTCCGATCGGGCGAAAAACCAGGGACTAGTTCGCAAAAGTAGGTTTTGGACAAAATTCGACATAGCAGAAAATTTTCCCTGCCTAAATCAAAATCGGAGATAGCCATTTTGTCCGCCCCGAGCCAAGGATTCCAACGATATAAGACACTTGATCCTGGGACAAACAGTCTAAGAGTTATGAACGATTTTGAACTTTTGGTTGCTGTAGCGCCACCTATGGGCCAATCGGCTTTTTGCCAGTTATAGCGCCACCTATGGTCCGATCTCCATGAAACTCTGCATGCTTCCTCACCATGTTCTGACACATATGCTCATCAATTTTGGTGAAGTTCTGAGTTTTCATTTGGGATTTATAGGCTTTTGAGTGTATTTTGCCACGCCCCTTTTCTAAATGACCCTGTTACAGCCACCCAAATGCAAAAGTTGCATTTTTTTACTTTTTTTTCGATAATTATTGATCTAGAGAGTCCAGAGAATTGTCCTAGACTGGTTTGGTTCCGATCGGGCGAAAAACCAGGGACTAGTTCGCAAAAGTAGGTTTTGGACAAAATTCGACATAGCAGAAATTTTCCCTGCCTACATCCAAATCGGAGATAGCCATTTTGTCCGCCTTGAGCCAAGGATTCCAACGATATAAGACACTTGATCCTGGGACAAACGGTCTAAGAGTTATGAGCGATTTTGAACTTTTGGTTGCTGTAGCGCCACCTATGGGCCAATCGGCTTTTTGCCAGTTATAGCGCCCCCTATGGTCCGATCTCCATGAAACTCTGCATCCTTCCTCACCATGTTCTGACACATATGCTCATCAATTTTGGTCAAGTTCTGAGTTTTCATTTGGGATTTATAGGCTTTTGAGTGTATTTTGCCACGCCCCTTTTCTAAATGACCCTGTTACAGCCACCCAAATGCAAAAGTTCAACTTTTTTTCGATAATTATTGATCTAGAGAGTTCAGAGAATTGTCCTAGACTGGTTTGGTTCCGATCGGGCGAAAAACCAGGGACTAGTTCGCAAAAGTAGGTTTTGGACAAAATTCGACATAGCAGAAATTTTCCCTGCCTACATCCAAATCGGAGATAGCCATTTTGTCCGCCTTGAGCCAAGGATTCCACCGATATAAGACACTTGATCCTGGGACAAACGGTCTAAGAGTTATGAGCGATTTTGAACTTTTGCTTGCTGTAGCGCCACCTATGGGCCAATCGGGGTTATACTCTGATAGGTTGTCCCCAAATTGAGGCCTACTATCTGGCCAGGTTTCAAGTCTCTAGGCCTTACGGTTTGTCCTGCACGATGCGTTTTACAAATCCTTACAATTACAATAGGGTTTCAGCATTTCATGCTTGAACCCCAAATAAGAATGAAGGCTTTTTGCCAGTTATAGTGCCACCTATGATCCGATCTCCATGAAACTCTGCATGCTTCCTCACCATGTTCGGACACATATGCTCATCAATTTTGGTGAAGTTCTGAGTTTTCATTTGGGATTTATAGGCTTTTGAGTGTATTTTGCCACGCCCCTTTTCTAAATGACCCTATTACAGCCACCCAAATGCAAAAGTTCAACTTTTTTTCGATAATTATTGATCTAGAGAGTCCAGAGAATTGTCCTAGACTGGTTTGGTTCCGATCGGGCGAAAAACCAGGGACTAGTTTGCAAAAGTAGGTTTTGGACAAAATTCGACATAGCAGAAAATTGTCACTGCCTACATCCAAATCGGAGATAGCCATTTTGTCTGCCTTGAGCCAAGGATTCCAACGATATAAGACACTTGATCCTGGGACAAACGGTCTAAGAGTTATGAGCGATTTTGAACTTTTGCTTGCTGTAGCGCCACCTATGGGCCAATCGGGGTCATACTCGAAAAGGTTGTCCCCAAATTGAGGCCTACCATCTGGCCAGGTTTCAAGTCTCTAGGCCTTACGGTTTGTCCTGCACGATGCGTTTTACAAATCCTTAAAATTACAATAGGGTTTCAGCATTTCATGCTTGAACCCCTAATAAGAATGAAGGCTTTTTGCCAGTTATAGCGCCACCTATGGTCCGATCTCCATGAAACTCTGCATGCTTCCTCACCATGTTCGGACACATATGCTCATCAATTTTGGTGAAGTTCTGAGTTTTCATTTGGGATTTATAGGCTTTTGAGTGTATTTTGCCACGCCCCTTTTCTAAATGACCCTATTACAGCCACCCAAACGCAAAAGTTCAACTTTTTTTCGATAATTATTGATCTAGAGAGTCCAGAGAATTGTCCTAGACTGGTCTGGTTCCGATCGGGCGAAAAACCAGGGACTAGTTCGCAAAAGTAGGTTTTGGACAAAATTCGACATAGCAGAAAATTTTCCCTGCCTAAATCAAAATCGGAGATAGCCATTTTGTCCGCCTTTAGCCAAGGATTCCAACGATATAAGACACTTGATCCTGGGACAAACGGTCTAAGAGTTATGAGCAATTTTGAACTTTTGGTTGCTGTAGCGGCACCTATGGGCCATTCGGGGTCATACTCTGATAGGTTGTCCCCAAATTGAGGCCTACCATCTGGCCAGGTTTCACGTCTCTAGGCCTTACGGTTTGGCCTGCACGATGCGTTTTACGAATCCTTACAATTACAATAGGGTTTCAGCATTTCATGCTTGAACCCCTAATAAGAATGAAGGCTTTTTGCCAGTTATAGCGCCAGCTATGGTCCGATCTCCATGAAACTCTGCATGCTTCCTCACCATGTTCTGACACATATGCTCATCAATTTTGGTGAAGTTCTGAGTTTTCATTTGGGATTTATAGGCTTTTTAGTGTATTTTGCCACGCCCCTTTTCTAAATGACCCTGTTTACAGCCACCCAAATGCAAAAGTTCAACTTTTTTTCGATAATTATTGATCTAGAGCGTCCAGAGAATTGTCCTAGACTGGTCTGGTTCCGATCGGGCGAAAAACCAGGGACTAGTTTGCAAAAGTAGGTTTTGGACAAAATTCGACATAGCAGAAATTTTTTCCTGCCTAAATCGAAATTGGAGATAGCGGTCCAATAGTTATGAGCGATTCTGTACTTTTGGTTGCTGTAGCGCCACCTATGGGCCAATCGGGGTCATACTCTGATAGGTTGTCCCCAAATTGAGGCCTACCATCTGGCCAGGTTTCACGTCTCTAGGCCTTACGGTTTGGCCTGCACGATGCGTTTTACGAATCCTTACAATTACAATAGGGTTTCAGCATTTCATGCTTGAACCCCTAATAAAAATCAGTACAATTACAATAGGGTTTCAGCACTTCGTGCTTGAACCCCTAATAATAATCCTAACGAAAACAATAGGGCCTTCGCCCTTTCAGGGCTTGGGCCCTAATAATCCTACCGAAAACAATAGGGCCTTCGCCCTTTCAGGGCTTGGGCCCTAATAATCCTAATGAAAACAATAGGCCCTTCGCCCTTTCAGGGCTTGGGCCCTAATAAATAATCCTTCCGGAAACAATAGGGCCTTCGCCCTTTGGGCTTGGGCCCTAATAATAATCCTTATGAAAACAATAGGGCCTTCGCCCTTTCAGGGCCCTCACCCAGTTCGGGTACCGGACCTGGTTGAAACTAGCTGGCTGAGTGCCAAAACTTCGCCGGCGCCTTCAGCCCCGCCCTAAACACGGTCGAGCCAACGCTGGACTAATATATCTATGGAGGTATTTTGTCATGTCAAATTTATGTTGCCATGTATTAATGTATTTATATGTATTTATATAATGTACATATGTATTAACCCTCTGGGGACCAAAAACGCGCCCGCGCGTTTTGCTCGTTTTTTTTTTTAGCAATGAAAAATAAACACAAAATGCTCTGTTAATTTTGATCTTTCATTTTCGTGTAATACATCAATCGATCCTGTTCAGTTTCTATTTTTTTTCTGTATACTCACAATAAAAATAAAGTGTTTTGCTTTTTGACAAATAAAGAAAAACTAACATGATGCTATTTCTGCCTTCTCTCTGTCAGTAAACTCCCATTTGAAACGCGTTCGAAAATGATCTATAACTCCGCGAAAATTCAGTCAAACAGGGAAACAGACCCACGGGCATAAAGCTTGAGATCGCATCTTTTAAATGAAGTAATTTATATGAAAAAACAAATATTATCAGCTTCTGTAATCTGTATAAAAAGAGAGCGACTCCAGTCGAGCTCATTACGAGATGATTCACAGTAATTTGACCACGCCCCGGAGAGCGCGTGCTATTCAAACGCAAATTCTGAGAACCATTTCAGTCTGTGAAACGCCCACATCAACTGTAAACAAAGAGGCATAATATAGCCTACCTTATGGAGAAAATTTTCCGTGCTGATATGAGGAGCAGATCCCGCTGAGGAGTGAGGTAGGCTAAGTTATCCTTTCTCAAGTGTTAATGTGGAATAACGTTATGGAATAACGTTAGTGTAGGCCTATGTAAACAAAAAGATGAATCGCGTTTCTATAATATGAATCGCGTTTCTGTGAGATGAATGAAGGGTACATATTTGTAAAGACTGTTTAGCCTAAATATGAATCGCGTTTCTGTGAGATGAATGAAGGGTACATATTTGTAAAGACTGTTTAGCCTAAATATGAATCGCGTTTCTGTGAGATGAATGAAGGGTACATATTTGTAAAGACTGTTTAGCCTAAATATGAATCGCGTTTCTGTGAGATGAATGAAGGGTACAGTACATATTTGTAAAGACTGTTTACCCTAAATATGAATCGCGTTTCTGTGAGATGAATGAAGGGTACATATTTGTAAAGACTGTTTAGCCTAAATATGAATCGCGTTTCTGTGAGATGAATGAAGGGTACATATTTGTAAAGACTGTTTAGCCTAAATATGAATCGCGTTTCTGTGAGATGAATGAAAGGTACATATTTGTAAAGACTGTTTAGCCTAAATATGAATCGCGTTTCTGTGAGATGAATGAAGGGTACATATTTGTAAAGACTGTTTAGCCTAAATATGAATCGCGTTTCTGTGAGATGAATGAAGGGTACATATTTGTAAAGACTGTTTAGCCTAAATATGAATCGCGCGTCTGTGTGTGAATAAACTGCTTTGCTAGAGCCTACTGAGATGAGTAAAAATCGACTGAAATATGTTGAAATAAAATGTATTTGTATAAGCAACGTATTAAACTGCAAATTAACATTTATAGGCTATGCCCTAATATTTCATAAAAACAACGTTACAGTCAGGCGAAGTATGAAAGACAATATTTTGTTGACTAGATTTGGGTACAGTTTTTACTGTAGAATATACTGTCACATCAAATAAGCTTTTCTGCTCATATATATAAAATACTATTTTGTCAAAAATAAAGTCATAGACTAAGATGTTCCAATGTTGGCTATATTCAAACTAATGAATACATATGATAAAATGTAGGCCTATAATCTTTTTTTTTTTTTTTACAAAGAAAGAGTACTTTTTTTGCAGAAATATTGCTGAAATTGTAATTATTGTTGTAATTGTAACCTTTTTAATAAAATAGCAAAACATATTTACAAGATAGATGTAAGCAAAATCTTAAATGGTCAATATAAGTCTTCTTCTAAATATATAGGCTATTTTGTCCTTGCATTGTGGCTCAGTCAGTGTCACACCTGAATGAATGGCTAATTATGCAGAGTCATTATGCAGAGTGGGTGGGACTGGGTAATCTAAGGTGTAAACTACTCCTCCCCCTCGCATATTGGCTTTCCAAGCAAAACCTGTTTTACACCATTTAAATCAATGTATTTTTTTTTGTGAACGATAAAGCAAGACTATTTTCACATAATTTTGAAGCTAGAACTCGAAGAGAAAACATCCATTAGTCAAAAGTCTTGTGGGCACATATTTTGTATGAGTTTTGTGGTCTTATTTCAGCAACTTTCATTTTTATTTTTTTAAATAACCACGCATAAACATTATTCTCTTAAAAATACAAACATCTACATACATGTTGCTCGCATATTATGGTAGGCCTGTTTGTGCTATATAGAGTGAATTTACACCTTTGCCATTAACATGTTTATAAATAACTGAAAAAAGCACAAATGTCAGAGCATGTCAGAACATCTCAAGGGCCCCAAAAACAGCTTGGTCCCCAGAGGGTTAATTGCTCATTGTTGCAGTTGGTCTGACACTTTCAGACATGTTGGCATGTCTTGTCGTCTTATTCTGCTTGGCCCCGGTAATGGCTGCTTGCAGCTATATTTAGGGGCCAAGCACCGAAGGTGCGGAGGCACCTATTGTATCTGTTCCGTTTCTTATTATTATTAGGGGCCAAGCACCGAAGGTGCGGAGGCACCTATTGTTTTTGTTCGCGTTCTTATTATTATTATTAGGGGCCAAGCACCGAAGGTGCGGAGGCACCTATTGTTTTTGTTCGCGTTCTTATTATTATTAGGGGCCAAGCACCGAAGGTGCGGAGGCACCTATTGTATCTGTTCCGTTTCTTATTATTATTAGGGGCCAAGCACCGAAGGTGCGGAGGCACCTATTGTTTTTGTTCGCGTTCTTATTATTATTATTAGGGGCCAAGCACCAAAGGTGCGGAGGCACCTATTGTATCTGTTCCCGTTCTTATTATTAGGGGCCAAGCACCGAAGGTGCGGAGGCACCTATTGTTTTTGTTCGCGTTCTTATTATTATTAGGGGCCAAGCACCGAAGGTGCGGAGGCACCTATTGTTTTTGTTCGCGTTCTTATTATTATTATTATTAGGGGCCAAGCACCGAAGGTGCGGAGGCACCTATTGTTTTTGTTCGCGTTCTTATTATTATTAGGGGCCAAGCACCGAAGGTGCGGAGGCACCTATTGTTTTCGTTCCCGTTCTTATTATTATTATTATTAGGGGCCAAGCACCGAAGGTGCGGAGGCACCTATTGTTTTCGTTCCCGTTCTTATTATTATTAGGGGCCAAGCACCGAAGGTGCAGAGGCACCTATTGTTTTTGTTCGCGTTCTTCTTATTATTATTAGGGGCCAAGCACCGAAGGTGCGGAGGCACCTATTGTATCTGTTCCCGTTCTTATTATTAGGGGCCAAGCACCGAAGGTGCGGAGGCACCTATTGTTTTTGTTCGCGTTCTTATTAGGGGCCAAGCACCGAAGGTGCGGAGGCACCTATTGTTTTCGTTCCCGTTCTTATTATTATTATTATTAGGGGCCAAGCACCGAAGGTGCGGAGGCACCTATTGTTTTCGTTCCCGTTCTTATTATTATTAGGGGCCAAGCACCGAAGGTGCAGAGGCACCTATTGTTTTTGTTCGCGTTCTTCTTATTATTATTAGGGGCCAAGCACCGAAGGTGCGGAGGCACCTATTGTATCTGTTCCCGTTCTTATTATTAGGGGCCAAGCACCGAAGGTGCGGAGGCACCTATTGTTTTTGTTCGCGTTCTTATTAGGGGCCAAGCACCGAAGGTGCGGAGGCACCTATTGTTTTCGTTCCCGTTCTTATTATTAGGGGCCAAGCACCGAAGGTGCGGAGGCACCTATTGTTTTCGTTCCCGTTCTTATTAGGGGCCAAGCACCGAAGGTGCGTAGGCACCTATTGTATCCGTTCCCGTTCCTATTATTATTATTAGGGGCCAAGCACCGAAGGTGCAGAGGCACCTATTGTTTTTGTTCGCGTTCTTATTATTAGGGGCCAAGCACCGAAGGTGCGGAGGCACCTATTGTTTTCGTTCGCGTTCTTATTAGGGGCCAAGCACCGAAGGTGCGGAGGCACCTATTGTTTTCGTTCGCGTTCTTATTATTAGGGGCCAAGCACCGAAGGTGCGGAGGCACCTATTGTTTTCGTTCGCGTTCTTATTATTATTATTATTAGGGGCCAAGCACCGAAGGTGCAGAGGCACCTATTGTTTTTGTTCGCGTTCTTATTATTATTATTATTAGGGGCCAAGCACCGAAGGTGCGGAGGCACCTATTGTTTTCGTTCCCGTTCTTATTATTATTAGGGGCCAAGCACCGAAGGTGCGGAGGCACCTATTGTATCTGTTCCCGTTCTTATTATTAGGGGCCAAGCACCGAAGGTGCGGAGGCACCTATTGTATCTGTTCCCGTTCTTATTAGGGGCCAAGCACCGAAGGTGCGGAGGCACCTATTGTGTTTGTTCCGGTTCTTATTAGGGGCCAAGCACCGAAGGTGCGGAGGCACCTATTGTTTTCGTTCCCGTTCTTATTATTATTATTATTATTAGGGGCCAAGCACCGAAGGTGCGGAGGCACCTATTGTATCCGTTCGCGTTCTTATTAGGGGCCAAGTACCGAAGGTGCGTAGGCACCTATTGTATCTGTTCCCGTTCTTATTATTATTATTCTTCCTTCTTCCAACTGGGAGTCTATGGCAGCCCATAGAACCGAATGCGGGAAAGTTGTTTTGGTTTGACATTCTGATAGAGGACAGTCCCAACATTAAATACACCAATTTTGGTGTGTCTAAGTCATTCCCTCTAGCGCCACCACCTGTCCAAAGTTTCACTTTTATTTTGCTAATAACTTTTGAACCGTAAGGCCAATCAACAAAATTATTTTTCTCTCTGATTCCTGAGCTCATGCCAATTCGATTGCACCCTATGACATCATTTCTGTCATAACAATATGGCCGCCATTTTGAATTTATCTAAAAAGCTACTTTTTCGAACTCGTCCTAGACGGTTTGTCCGATTTGCACGAAAATTGAACCAGATCATCTACAGACCATGCTGACAAAAAGTTATGGAATTCAAGTTGATTCGCTTAACAGTTTTCGATAAACCCACGAATACATTTTACGTAGGGCTTGCGAAAACAGATGTAAGGCCGTATCTCCGCAACGCTTTATCGGATTCAGACCAAACTTGGTACATGTCATCACAAGCATGACCTGAGGCTACATGCTGTGTTTCGGCGCAGCGCCACCTACTGGTCCGGAGATATGAAAAATGGCTATTTTTGCTTATAACTTCTGAACAGTTTGTCCAAAAATCATAAAATTGGTCTCGTTAGATTCAGGGTAACATGCCGAGTCGACTGATATCCAATATTACCATATCGGCCATTTTGACTGTCGGCCATTTTGAATTTTGTGCTAAAATGCTGTATTTTAAGAACGCATGAACAGATTGTTACGAAACGTGGTATGGGTCATCAGCACAATGCCCTGAATGAGCCTGAGAAGTTTCGAAACAGCGCCACCTAGTGGTGAATTTTTTTTTTCAAATGCTTATAACTTTGGGTGTGGTCGACTTATTTTCACGAAACTCATCTTTTTAGACTCCTGAATCGTTGCCGAGTCCTATGATACCAAACATGCTAGGTTTCGCCTTACGGTTTGTGTAGCGTTGTGATTTAGCGCTTAAAAAACATTTGGCTATATCTTTGAAACCGCTAGTCCGATCGAGATGAAACCACCGTCAGAAGTTTGGAAACATAGGTCGATAGCTATACGCCAATGCCCAAATGCGAAAATATTGATGTTTAGGGGTAGTAAATTCCAAACAAAGTCATGTGTCAGTAATTTTTTACATGTTTTTTCATATAAATGTCTATAACTCCGAAGCGAATTGAGATATTTTCACCAAAATCGACACACATATGTATGAGCTCACTCTGAGGACATGTAAAAAAGATGGTGGGACTCAGCCTCTTGGTGGCGCTATAATAGAACAAAACATGAAATTCCCATTGACTTCAATGCAGTTTTGTGAAATAAAATGCTATACTAAACAAATGCATTGTTGTAATATTACGAAACTCAAAATGTGCCATCAGCACCATCCCCTGAAGGTACCCAAAATATTTCGAGACAGTGCCACCTAGTGGTCAAAAGTTATAACAAAATTTACAAAACTGCTAATAACTTTTGAATAAGTTGGCCTATTGTAATGCAACTGGTCTTAATAGATTCCTTGGGTCAAGACGAGAACATAGATACCAAGGTTTCCTTATTTGGCCTAGCTTCCTGTCCGCCATCTTGATTTTCAGTCAAAACCTACTTTTTCGAACTCCTCCTAGACCGTTTGTCCGATTTTCACCAAAATCGAATCGTATCATCTCCAGACTGTGCTGACTAAAAGTTATGGATTTCGTGTCTATAGACGAAACCGTTTTCGTATAGCGTAGCAGCAAAGTTGAGGCATGATGCTAAAAGCACTATTCAGGCTTTATCTCTGCAATGCCTTGACATATTGACACCAAACTTTGTATGTGTCATTGTCACTTCACTCTGACCACATCACATCAGTTTTGTAACTGCGCCACAGATTGGTCGAAAGTGATAATCCATTAAATCATATTTCGAATGACTTTTTATATGATTTTTCAGCCATTTCGCCTAAAATCCTCTTTAAATGTATTTAATTGCTCATTGTTGCAGTTGGTCTGACACCTTCAGCCATGTTGGCATATCCTGTCGTCTGCTTGCGCTTGGCCCCGATAATTGCTGCTTGCAGCTATATTTATTATTCTTCTTCTTCTTCTTCTTCTTCTTCCGCTCTTGGAGTCTATGGCAGCCCATAGAACCGATTGCGGGAAAGTTGTTTTGGTTTGACATTCTGATAGAGCACAGTCCCAACATTAAATACACCAATTTTGGTGTTTCTAAGTCATTCCCTCTAGCGCCACCACCTGTCCAAAGTTTCACTTTTATTTTGCTAATAACTTTTGAACTGTAAGGCCAATCAACAAAATTATTTTTTCCTCTGATTCCTGAGCTCATGCCGATTCGATTGCATCCTATGACTTCATTTTCTGTAATAAAAATATGGCCGCCATTTTGATTCATTCGAAAAACCTACTTTTTCGAACTCGTCCTAGACGGTTTGTCCGATTTGCACGAAAATTTAACCAGATCATCTTCAGGCAGTGCTGACCAAAAGTTATGGAATTCAAATTGATTTGTCAAACCGTTTTCAATAAACGCACGAACAAATTTTACGTAGCGCCTGCAAAAACAGTCGTAAGGCTGTATCTCTGCAACGGTTTATCGTATTCAGACCAAACTTGGTACATGTCATCACAAGCATGACCTGAGGCTACATGCTGCGTTTCGGCGCAGCGCCACCTACTGGTCCGGAGATATGAAAAATGGCTATTTTTGCTTATAACTTCTGAACAGTTTGTCCAAAAATCATAAAATTGGTCTCGTTAGATTCAGGGCGACATGCCGAGTCGACTGATATCCAATTTTACCATATCGGCCATTTTGACTGTCGGCCATTTTGAATTATGTGCTAAAATGCTGTATTTTATGAACGCATGAACGGATTGTTACGAAACTTGGCATGGGTCATCAGCACGATGTCCTGAAGGAGTGTGAGAAGTTTCGAAACAGCGCCACCTAGTGGGGAATTTTTTTTTTCAAATGCTTATAACTTTGGGTGCGGTCGACTTATTTTCACGAGACTCATCTAATTAGACTCCTGAAACCTTGCCGAGTCCTACGATACCAAACATGCTAGGTTTCGCCTTACGGTTTGTGTAGCGTTGTGATTTAGCGCTTAAAAAACATTAGGCTATATCTTCGAAACCGCTTGTCCGATCGAGACGAAACCACCGTCAGAAGTTTGGAAACATAGGTCGATAGCTATATGCCAATGCCCAAATGCGAAAATATTGATGTTTAGGGGTAGTAAAATTCAAACAAAGTCATGTGTCAGTCATTTTTTACGTGTTTTTTCATATAAATGTTTATAACTCTAAAGCAAATTGAGATATTTTCACCAAAACTGACACACATATGTATGGGCTCACTCTGAGGACACGTAAAAAAAATTGTGGGACTGAGCCTCTTGGTGGCGCTATAATAGAACAAAACATGAAATTCCCATTGACTTCAATACAGTTTTGTGAGATAAAATGCTATTTTCATTCAAAACCTACTTTTTCGAACTCCTCCCACACCGTTTGTCCGATTTTCACCAAAATCGAATCGTATCATCCCCAGACTGTGCCGACTAAAAGTTATGGATTTCGTGTCAATTGACGAAACCGTTTTCGTATAGCGCAGCAGCAAATTTGAGGCATGATGCTAATAGCACTATTCAGGCTTTATCTCTGCAATGCCTTGACATATTGACACCAAACTTTGTATGTGTCATTGTCTCCTCACTCTGACCACATCACATCAGTTTTGTAACTGCGCCACCTATTTGTCGAAAGTGATAATCCATTAAATCATATTTTTAATTACTGTTTCTATGATTTTTCAGCCATTTCGTCTAAAATCCTCTTTAAATGTCTTTAATTGCTCATTGTTGCAGTTGGTCTGACACTTTCAGACATGTCGGCATGTCTTGTCGTCTTATTCTGCCTAGCCCTGGTAATTGCTGCTTGCAGCTATATTTAGGGGCCAAGCACAGAATGTGCGTAGGCACCTATTGTATCTGTTGGCGTACCAAAAATAATTCTTCTTTTTCTTCCGCTCTGGGAGTCTATGGCAGCCCATAGAACCGCTTGCGGGAAAGTTATGAAATTTGGCACACTGATAGAGGGCAGACTGAACAGTCACCATAGCAAATTTGGAGTCTCCAACTCATTCCCTCTAGCGCCACCAGCTGTCCAAATTTGCACTCATGTTTATGCTAATAACTTTTGAACCACAAGGGCTAGAAACAAAATTCCCATTTCTTCTGATTCCCTAGCTCAAGACGATTCGATCGCACCCTATGACGTCATTTTCCGTCATGGAAATTTGTCCGCCATTTTGAATTTTTCGAAAAATCTACTTTTTCGAACTCCTCCTAGGCCGTTGCTCCGATTTTCACGAAAATTGAACCAGATCATCTACAGACCATGCCGACAAAAAGTTATGGAATTCAAGTTGATTCGCTTAGCAATTTTCGAAAAAACCCACAAACAAATTTTACGTAGCGCTTGCGAAACCAGACGTAAGGCTGTATCTCCGCAACGCTTTATTGGATTCAGACCAAACTTGGCACATGTCATCACAAGCATGACCTGAGGCTACATGCTGCGTTTCGGCGCAGCGCCACCTACTGGTCCGGAGATATGAAAAATGGCTATTTTTGCTTATAACTTCTGAATAGTTTGCCCAAAAATCATCAAATTGGTCTCGTTAGATTCAGGCCAACATGCTGAGTCGACTGATATCCAATTTTACCATATCGGCCATTTTGGCTGTCGGCCATTTTGAATTTTGTGCTAAAATGCTGTATTTTAAGAACGCATGAATGGATTGTTACGAAACATGGTGTGGCTCATCAGCACGGTGCCCTGAAGGAGCGTGAGAAGTTTCAAAACAGCGCCACCTTGTGGTCAAAAGTTATAACAACATTTCCAAAAAGGCTAATAACCTTTGAATACATCTGCCTATTGAAATGCCACTGGTCTTAATAGATTCCCTGGGTCACGCTGAGAACATAGATACCAAGTTTGCCATATTTGGCCGAACTTCCTGTCCGCCATCTTGATTTTCAATCAGAACCTACTTTTTCGAACTCCTCCTAGACCGTTTGTCCGATTTTCACCAAAATCGAATCGTATCATCTCCACACTGTACCGACAAAAAGTTATGGAATTCGTGTTGATTCGTCAAACCGTTCTCGAATACCGCGCAAACAAATTTTACGTTGTGCCACAGCTACAGATTTAGTGCAAAAGTACTAAATCGCCCATAACTCCCAGACCATTTGTCCTAGACTCAAGTGTCTTACACCACTGTGATCCCTGGCTCAAGGCGGACAAAATGGCTATCTCCAATTTCGATTTAGGCCAGAAGAATTGTCTGCTATGTCGAATTTTGTCCGAAACCTACTTTTGCGAACTAGTCCTAGGTTTTTCGCCAGATCGGAACCAAACCAGTCTAGGACATTTCTCTGGACTCTCTAGATCAATAATTATCGGAAAAAAAGTTGAACTTTTGCATTTGGGTGGCTGTAACAGGGTCATTTAGAAAAGGGGCGTGGCAAAATACACTAAAAAGCCTATAAATCCCAATTGAAAACTCAGAACTTCACCAAAATTGATGAGCATATGTGTCAGAACATGGTGAGGAAGCATGCAGAGTTTCATGGAGATCGGACCATAGGTGGCGCTATAACTGGCAAAAAGCCTTCATTCTTATTAGGGGTTCAAGCATGAAATGCTGAAACCCTATTGTAATTGTAAGGATTCGTAAAACGCATCGTGCAGGCCAAACCGTAAGGCCTAGAGACGTGAAACCTGGCCAGATGGTAGGCCTCAATTTGGGGACAACCTATCAGAGTATGACCCCGAATGGCCCATAGGTGGCGCTACAGCAACCAAAAGTTCAAAATTGCTCATAACTCTTAGACCGTTTGTCCCAGGATCAAGTGTCTTATATCGTTGGAATCCTTGGCTCAAGGCGGACAAAATGGCTATCTCCGATTTTGATTTAGGCAGGGGAAATTTTTTGCTATGTCGAATTTTGTCCAAAACCTACCTTTGCGAACTAGTCCCTGGTTTTTCGCCCGATTGGAACCAAACCAGTCTAGGACAATTCTCTGGACTCTCTAGATCAATAATTGTCGAAAAAAAGTTGAACTTTTGCATTTGGGTGGCTGTAACAGGGTCATTTAGAAAAGGGGCGTGGCAAAATACACTAAAAAGCCTATAAATCCCAAATGAAAACTCAGAACATCACGAAAATCGCTGAGCATATGTGTCATGACATGGTGAACAAGCGTGCCGAGTTTCATGCAGATCGGACCATAGGTGGCGCTATAAATGGCAAAAAGGTTCCCTTATTATTAGGGGCCAAGCACAGAATGTGCGTAGGCACCTATTGTATCTGTTGGCGTACCAAAAATAATTCTTCTTTTTCTTCCGCTCTGGGAGTCTATGGCAGCCCATAGAACCGCTTGCGGGAAAGTTATGAAATTTGGCACACTGATAGAGGGCAGACTGAACAGTCACCATAGCAAATTTGGAGTCTCCAACTCATTCCCTCTAGCGCCACCAGCTGTCCAAATTTGCACTCATGTTTATGCTAATAACTTTTGAACCACAAGGGCTAGAAACAAAATTCCCATTTCTTCTGATTCCCTAGCTCAAGACGATTCGATCGCACCCTATGACGTCATTTTCCGTCATGGAAATTTGTCCGCCATTTTGAATTTTTCGAAAAATCTACTTTTTCGAACTCCTCCTAGGCCGTTGCTCCGATTTTCACGAAAATTGAACCAGATCATCTACAGACCATGCCGACAAAAAGTTATGGAATTCAAGTTGATTCGCTTAGCAATTTTCGAAAAAACCCACAAACAAATTTTACGTAGCGCTTGCGAAACCAGACGTAAGGCTGTATCTCCGCAACGCTTTATTGGATTCAGACCAAACTTGGCACATGTCATCACAAGCATGACCTGAGGCTACATGCTGCGTTTCGGCGCAGCGCCACCTACTGGTCCGGAGATATGAAAAATGGCTATTTTTGCTTATAACTTCTGAATAGTTTGCCCAAAAATCATCAAATTGGTCTCGTTAGATTCAGGCCAACATGCTGAGTCGACTGATATCCAATTTTACCATATCGGCCATTTTGGCTGTCGGCCATTTTGAATTTTGTGCTAAAATGCTGTATTTTAAGAACGCATGAATGGATTGTTACGAAACATGGTGTGGCTCATCAGCACGGTGCCCTGAAGGAGCGTGAGAAGTTTCAAAACAGCGCCACCTTGTGGTCAAAAGTTATAACAACATTTCCAAAAAGGCTAATAACCTTTGAATACATCTGCCTATTGAAATGCCACTGGTCTTAATAGATTCCCTGGGTCACGCTGAGAACATAGATACCAAGTTTGCCATATTTGGCCGAACTTCCTGTCCGCCATCTTGATTTTCAATCAGAACCTACTTTTTCGAACTCCTCCTAGACCGTTTGTCCGATTTTCACCAAAATCGAATCGTATCATCTCCACACTGTACCGACAAAAAGTTATGGAATTCGTGTTGATTCGTCAAACCGTTCTCGAATACCGCGCAAACAAATTTTACGTTGTGCCACAGCTACAGATTTAGTGCAAAAGTACTAAATCGCCCATAACTCCCAGACCATTTGTCCTAGACTCAAGTGTCTTACACCACTGTGATCCCTGGCTCAAGGCGGACAAAATGGCTATCTCCAATTTCGATTTAGGCCAGAAGAATTGTCTGCTATGTCGAATTTTGTCCGAAACCTACTTTTGCGAACTAGTCCTAGGTTTTTCGCCAGATCGGAACCAAACCAGTCTAGGACATTTCTCTGGACTCTCTAGATCAATAATTATCGGAAAAAAAGTTGAACTTTTGCATTTGGGTGGCTGTAACAGGGTCATTTAGAAAAGGGGCGTGGCAAAATACACTAAAAAGCCTATAAATCCCAATTGAAAACTCAGAACTTCACCAAAATTGATGAGCATATGTGTCAGAACATGGTGAGGAAGCATGCAGAGTTTCATGGAGATCGGACCATAGGTGGCGCTATAACTGGCAAAAAGCCTTCATTCTTATTAGGGGTTCAAGCATGAAATGCTGAAACCCTATTGTAATTGTAAGGATTCGTAAAACGCATCGTGCAGGCCAAACCGTAAGGCCTAGAGACGTGAAACCTGGCCAGATGGTAGGCCTCAATTTGGGGACAACCTATCAGAGTATGACCCCGAATGGCCCATAGGTGGCGCTACAGCAACCAAAAGTTCAAAATTGCTCATAACTCTTAGACCGTTTGTCCCAGGATCAAGTGTCTTATATCGTTGGAATCCTTGGCTCAAGGCGGACAAAATGGCTATCTCCGATTTTGATTTAGGCAGGGGAAATTTTTTGCTATGTCGAATTTTGTCCAAAACCTACCTTTGCGAACTAGTCCCTGGTTTTTCGCCCGATTGGAACCAAACCAGTCTAGGACAATTCTCTGGACTCTCTAGATCAATAATTGTCGAAAAAAAGTTGAACTTTTGCATTTGGGTGGCTGTAACAGGGTCATTTAGAAAAGGGGCGTGGCAAAATACACTAAAAAGCCTATAAATCCCAAATGAAAACTCAGAACATCACGAAAATCGCTGAGCATATGTGTCATGACATGGTGAACAAGCGTGCCGAGTTTCATGCAGATCGGACCATAGGTGGCGCTATAAATGGCAAAAAGGTTCCCTTATTATTAGGGGCCAAGCACAGAATGTGCGTAGGCACCTATTGTATCTGTTGGCGTACCAAAAATAATTCTTCTTTTTCTTCCGCTCTGGGAGTCTATGGCAGCCCATAGAACCGCTTGCGGGAAAGTTATGAAATTTGGCACACTGATAGAGGGCAGACTGAACAGTCACCATAGCAAATTTGGAGTCTCCAACTCATTCCCTCTAGCGCCACCAGCTGTCCAAATTTGCACTCATGTTTATGCTAATAACTTTTGAACCACAAGGGCTAGAAACAAAATTCCCATTTCTTCTGATTCCCTAGCTCAAGACGATTCGATCGCACCCTATGACGTCATTTTCCGTCATGGAAATTTGTCCGCCATTTTGAATTTTTCGAAAAATCTACTTTTTCGAACTCCTCCTAGGCCGTTGCTCCGATTTTCACGAAAATTGAACCAGATCATCTACAGACCATGCCGACAAAAAGTTATGGAATTCAAGTTGATTCGCTTAGCAATTTTCGAAAAAACCCACAAACAAATTTTACGTAGCGCTTGCGAAACCAGACGTAAGGCTGTATCTCCGCAACGCTTTATTGGATTCAGACCAAACTTGGCACATGTCATCACAAGCATGACCTGAGGCTACATGCTGCGTTTCGGCGCAGCGCCACCTACTGGTCCGGAGATATGAAAAATGGCTATTTTTGCTTATAACTTCTGAATAGTTTGCCCAAAAATCATCAAATTGGTCTCGTTAGATTCAGGCCAACATGCTGAGTCGACTGATATCCAATTTTACCATATCGGCCATTTTGGCTGTCGGCCATTTTGAATTTTGTGCTAAAATGCTGTATTTTAAGAACGCATGAATGGATTGTTACGAAACATGGTGTGGCTCATCAGCACGGTGCCCTGAAGGAGCGTGAGAAGTTTCAAAACAGCGCCACCTTGTGGTCAAAAGTTATAACAACATTTCCAAAAAGGCTAATAACCTTTGAATACATCTGCCTATTGAAATGCCACTGGTCTTAATAGATTCCCTGGGTCACGCTGAGAACATAGATACCAAGTTTGCCATATTTGGCCGAACTTCCTGTCCGCCATCTTGATTTTCAATCAGAACCTACTTTTTCGAACTCCTCCTAGACCGTTTGTCCGATTTTCACCAAAATCGAATCGTATCATCTCCACACTGTACCGACAAAAAGTTATGGAATTCGTGTTGATTCGTCAAACCGTTCTCGAATACCGCGCAAACAAATTTTACGTTGTGCCACAGCTACAGATTTAGTGCAAAAGTACTAAATCGCCCATAACTCCCAGACCATTTGTCCTAGACTCAAGTGTCTTACACCACTGTGATCCCTGGCTCAAGGCGGACAAAATGGCTATCTCCAATTTCGATTTAGGCCAGAAGAATTGTCTGCTATGTCGAATTTTGTCCGAAACCTACTTTTGCGAACTAGTCCTAGGTTTTTCGCCAGATCGGAACCAAACCAGTCTAGGACATTTCTCTGGACTCTCTAGATCAATAATTATCGGAAAAAAAGTTGAACTTTTGCATTTGGGTGGCTGTAACAGGGTCATTTAGAAAAGGGGCGTGGCAAAATACACTAAAAAGCCTATAAATCCCAATTGAAAACTCAGAACTTCACCAAAATTGATGAGCATATGTGTCAGAACATGGTGAGGAAGCATGCAGAGTTTCATGGAGATCGGACCATAGGTGGCGCTATAACTGGCAAAAAGCCTTCATTCTTATTAGGGGTTCAAGCATGAAATGCTGAAACCCTATTGTAATTGTAAGGATTCGTAAAACGCATCGTGCAGGCCAAACCGTAAGGCCTAGAGACGTGAAACCTGGCCAGATGGTAGGCCTCAATTTGGGGACAACCTATCAGAGTATGACCCCGAATGGCCCATAGGTGGCGCTACAGCAACCAAAAGTTCAAAATTGCTCATAACTCTTAGACCGTTTGTCCCAGGATCAAGTGTCTTATATCGTTGGAATCCTTGGCTCAAGGCGGACAAAATGGCTATCTCCGATTTTGATTTAGGCAGGGGAAATTTTTTGCTATGTCGAATTTTGTTCAAAACCTACCTTTGCGAACTAGTCCCTGGTTTTTCGCCCGATTGGAACCAAACCAGTCTAGGACAATTCTCTGGACTCTCTAGATCAATAATTGTCGAAAAAAAGTTGAACTTTTGCATTTGGGTGGCTGTAACAGGGTCATTTAGAAAAGGGGCGTGGCAAAATACACTAAAAAGCCTATAAATCCCAATTGAAAACTCAGAACTTCACCAAAATTGATGAGCATATGTGTCAGAACATGGTGAGGAAGCATGCAGAGTTTCATGGAGATCGGACCATAGGTGGCGCTATAACTGGCAAAAAGCCTTCATTCTTATTAGGGGTTCAAGCATGAAATGCTGAAACCCTATTGTAATTGTAAGGATTCGTAAAACGCATCGTGCAGGCCAAACCGTAAGGCCTAGAGACGTGAAACCTGGCCAGATGGTAGGCCTCAATTTGGGGACAACCTATCAGAGTATGACCCCGAATGGCCCATAGGTGGCGCTACAGCAACCAAAAGTTCAAAATTGCTCATAACTCTTAGACCGTTTGTCCCAGGATCAAGTGTCTTATATCGTTGGAATCCTTGGCTCAAGGCGGACAAAATGGCTATCTCCGATTTTGATTTAGGCAGGGGAAATTTTTTGCTATGTCGAATTTTGTCCAAAACCTACCTTTGCGAACTAGTCCCTGGTTTTTCGCCCGATTGGAACCAAACCAGTCTAGGACAATTCTCTGGACTCTCTAGATCAATAATTGTCGAAAAAAAGTTGAACTTTTGCATTTGGGTGGCTGTAACAGGGTCATTTAGAAAAGGGGCGTGGCAAAATACACTAAAAAGCCTATAAATCCCAAATGAAAACTCAGAACATCACGAAAATCGCTGAGCATATGTGTCATGACATGGTGAACAAGCGTGCCGAGTTTCATGCAGATCGGACCATAGGTGGCGCTATAAATGGCAAAAAGGTTCCCTTATTATTAGGGGCCAAGCACAGAATGTGCGTAGGCACCTATTGTATCTGTTGGCGTACCAAAAATAATTCTTCTTTTTCTTCCGCTCTGGGAGTCTATGGCAGCCCATAGAACCGCTTGCGGGAAAGTTATGAAATTTGGCACACTGATAGAGGGCAGACTGAACAGTCACCATAGCAAATTTGGAGTCTCCAACTCATTCCCTCTAGCGCCACCAGCTGTCCAAATTTGCACTCATGTTTATGCTAATAACTTTTGAACCACAAGGGCTAGAAACAAAATTCCCATTTCTTCTGATTCCCTAGCTCAAGACGATTCGATCGCACCCTATGACGTCATTTTCCGTCATGGAAATTTGTCCGCCATTTTGAATTTTTCGAAAAATCTACTTTTTCGAACTCCTCCTAGGCCGTTGCTCCGATTTTCACGAAAATTGAACCAGATCATCTACAGACCATGCCGACAAAAAGTTATGGAATTCAAGTTGATTCGCTTAGCAATTTTCGAAAAAACCCACAAACAAATTTTACGTAGCGCTTGCGAAACCAGACGTAAGGCTGTATCTCCGCAACGCTTTATTGGATTCAGACCAAACTTGGCACATGTCATCACAAGCATGACCTGAGGCTACATGCTGCGTTTCGGCGCAGCGCCACCTACTGGTCCGGAGATATGAAAAATGGCTATTTTTGCTTATAACTTCTGAATAGTTTGCCCAAAAATCATCAAATTGGTCTCGTTAGATTCAGGCCAACATGCTGAGTCGACTGATATCCAATTTTACCATATCGGCCATTTTGGCTGTCGGCCATTTTGAATTTTGTGCTAAAATGCTGTATTTTAAGAACGCATGAATGGATTGTTACGAAACATGGTGTGGCTCATCAGCACGGTGCCCTGAAGGAGCGTGAGAAGTTTCAAAACAGCGCCACCTTGTGGTCAAAAGTTATAACAACATTTCCAAAAAGGCTAATAACCTTTGAATACATCTGCCTATTGAAATGCCACTGGTCTTAATAGATTCCCTGGGTCACGCTGAGAACATAGATACCAAGTTTGCCATATTTGGCCGAACTTCCTGTCCGCCATCTTGATTTTCAATCAGAACCTACTTTTTCGAACTCCTCCTAGACCGTTTGTCCGATTTTCACCAAAATCGAATCGTATCATCTCCACACTGTACCGACAAAAAGTTATGGAATTCGTGTTGATTCGTCAAACCGTTCTCGAATACCGCGCAAACAAATTTTACGTTGTGCCACAGCTACAGATTTAGTGCAAAAGTACTAAATCGCCCATAACTCCCAGACCATTTGTCCTAGACTCAAGTGTCTTACACCACTGTGATCCCTGGCTCAAGGCGGACAAAATGGCTATCTCCAATTTCGATTTAGGCCAGAAGAATTGTCTGCTATGTCGAATTTTGTCCGAAACCTACTTTTGCGAACTAGTCCTAGGTTTTTCGCCAGATCGGAACCAAACCAGTCTAGGACATTTCTCTGGACTCTCTAGATCAATAATTATCGGAAAAAAAGTTGAACTTTTGCATTTGGGTGGCTGTAACAGGGTCATTTAGAAAAGGGGCGTGGCAAAATACACTAAAAAGCCTATAAATCCCAATTGAAAACTCAGAACTTCACCAAAATTGATGAGCATATGTGTCAGAACATGGTGAGGAAGCATGCAGAGTTTCATGGAGATCGGACCATAGGTGGCGCTATAACTGGCAAAAAGCCTTCATTCTTATTAGGGGTTCAAGCATGAAATGCTGAAACCCTATTGTAATTGTAAGGATTCGTAAAACGCATCGTGCAGGCCAAACCGTAAGGCCTAGAGACGTGAAACCTGGCCAGATGGTAGGCCTCAATTTGGGGACAACCTATCAGAGTATGACCCCGAATGGCCCATAGGTGGCGCTACAGCAACCAAAAGTTCAAAATTGCTCATAACTCTTAGACCGTTTGTCCCAGGATCAAGTGTCTTATATCGTTGGAATCCTTGGCTCAAGGCGGACAAAATGGCTATCTCCGATTTGCTCGCCCTTCAGGCGCCAATTTCAAGTAAATTGCATTTTTTTATAAAACCTATTTTTGCAAACTTCTCCTTGGTTTTTCCCCCGATCGGAACCAAACCACTGCAAGAATATTCTCTGGAGTCTGACAATCAATAATCATCCAAAAAATTCTAAATTTCAATTAACGGTTGATAAGGGGAACCAAAATCTTTGATGGCACCAGGGCCACTTTTACTAAAACGGTTATAAATTGTGAACAGAAAGAGATTTTTTTGCTAAACTTGGGACACATCTTCCTGAGCTCAATCTGAGATCACTTGAAAAAAAAATCGCAACAATTGGCCACTAGGTGGCACTATAAAACGGTTATAACTTGTGAACGGAAAGAGATATTTTCGCAAAACTTGGGACACATGTTCATGAGCTCATTCTGAGGTCACGTGAAAAAAAATCATGACAATTGGCCACTTGGTGGCGCTGTAAAATGGTTATAACTTGTGAACGGAATGAGATATTTTCACTAAACTTGGGACACATGTTCATAAGCTCAATCTGAGTTGACATGAAAAAAATCATGACAATTGGCCACTTGGTGGTGCTATAACAGTGAAAAAAGGCACACAGTGTCTTTGTCCAAGGTGCCATGATAGTCTATGAGAACATTGGTGTATTTCAAAAAATTCGTATACGTATACGTCATTGGCACAAAGCCTTGAAGGAGCCTTAGAAGTTTCAAGGAAGCCCGTGTTTTTTTCACAGGAGTGACCTCCTAAGAATCCTTGCCGAGTCCAACAATACCAAACATGCCAGGTTTCGCCTTATGGTTTTTGTAAGTGTCATTTAGAGCTTTAAAAAATTGTGGTTATCTTCAAAGCCGTTAGTCTGATCTAGACAACAACAAAAAAACAAAGGAAATTTGAAAACATAGGTAAATAGCTAAACAATAACGCCAAAATGTTAAAATTATGATAGGAACTGACAAATTTTTTTATTAAATCCAATCAATTTCACCCATGGATCATTTTGATGCTCTCACATGTTTGAAACGAACAATGATGGATTGTGATGAAATTTGTTTTGAATTGGGACTGGCGAATCCCCGTCCATACTGTCAATGACCGGTCGCAAAGACCCGCCCACTTTAGTTACTGTTGCTATGTCTGACAAGCGACGCCACTCTCACACCACACCAAGTTCTCACGCAGTGAAAAATACATTGCGGATCAGAAAAAAGACTGTGCGCTGACAGACAAGTACTTTTGATATGAAACAAGTCTCACCTTTCAAATGTAGTCATTTTTTAGAGACATTTAAACAATAAATACCGTTTTGTGACTCTTTAATGTGTCTGACAGATCGCTGTAGACTCGAGGCTCAGTTAAAGCTGCTTGTGAACCGATCATCTCTTCCTTCTAGTTAATTTATAGCATTAAAATAAACATGAATGAACATAAAAGGAATGTTGTTTTAAAGTGCTAAGACGTCAGTACACTTTGTTTTTCAAATTTAAATCCTCCTATGTTAATCTACTAACTCTCCTGACTGCTTTGTTGGACAAAATGGCGGATTATGATTAGTCAGATCGCCTGTCAATCAAACTCCCTGCGAAGGGTCAATTGAGAATGCCTGTGCACACAATCCTGATCAAATCGACAACTTTGCAGTTGCACATTAGCCTGGCTAACGTCAGACCTCTTTCTCTTTGAGATGTGGTCTGGGAACCACATGTTCATTTTCTCGTATTTGAGGCATGGTTTACGAATGCCCAGAGCCGTTTATTGGACGCTACAAATGTTTATCAAATGCGCCTGTACGTAGCTCATAGCCAATCGTTTCAATTATACCAGATGATGTATGTAGAGCGACAGATATTCAATGAAGAAGACGACGATGGGTCAGAGATTTATGTGTACACCAGAGTCCTGCACGGGTCCGATTTTGTAAATCCGCACCCGCCCGTACCCGCAGTGCTTAAAACAGCACCCGACCCGTTTCCCAACAGCAGCTCTAATTAAAATTTGCACCCGACCCGCTTAAAATAGAACCGACACCCAACCCGCACCCGAAATAAAATCAGTTTAGACTATCACATTATAGACACACTTACAAAAATGTTTATTGCCAGGTCATACAGAAGTTATTACACGACAATTAACACAAGGACAACTTCAGCCGAAGCTGTCAAAAGGCCGATACATGAAGAACATGGCTAACGTTACCACAAAACTGAGTAGCCTTATAACATTTTACCAATCGAACAGACGCGGCTACAACACTATATGCCACGCAATTTCGTCTAGCCTACATCTGACCATTTTGGGCTCAAACACGCCCTGCACACCACACATACTTAACAGTGTTAAATATGAAAAATACCGTTCGATAGAACTGCTTTGTTACCACAGTTTCTGCGTGCTTCCTCAGGGATGAAGTTCCACATTTGCGGCTATCCAACACGAAAATGTTTGCAGCAAAGCCTAACTCCAAATTTCTCCCACACACTGGACTTGATTTTTGATGACGTATTGTCGACAACTTTACAATCTCCACTAGCTATTATTTTCTTCAACTCCACAGCATCCATCTCGACGACTGCTAGCAGATCGCGCGTGCGGTTATGTCGTCATCGTCTTGCTGCTCCCTCCCCGTTCTGTGATTGGTTCCCTAGCTGAGGCGGAAATCTGGTCCATGGTATCCAGGCTGCCTAGCAGCGTGAATAAAATCGCGCTGCGCTCAAGGCAGCATGGGGAAACCCAGGCTAGTTGCACATAGGAAAGCCCGGAAAATCCCGCTATAATGTAAGAGAGCATCTTTTTCATGTATTTGGACTTAAGCCTAACAATGTTTTATAGTGCGCTGTCCCCATTGTTTTTTTGTTTTGTTTTTGGTGAGCGTAGGCTACTCCTGATTTTGTTAGTCATCTCATCTCTTATATGCTGTGTATGATCATATCCTGCCCTATTCATGGTAGCCTACTCGCGGACATTGCGTCATCAATGTCATCAATTGCGTCATCAAGGGGCCCGCCTTGATAATCCTACTTAAGGGCCCAGTGTTGGCTCGTTACGCCACTGGATATAATTGTCTAAACTCCTTATCAAAATTAAATTTACAACAAATCTGACACATATATATGGGCACACTTTGAGTACTACTAATAAAAGTGGTGGAGATCAGGCAAGACTATAAGAAGACTAGGCAAAAGGTGCTATAACTGTAAAAACGCTTTAAAACCATATATTTCCTATGGTAAACTGCCTGTATTGGCTGTAAATTGACTTTTTCATCTATGATGGCAGTTGTTAAATGCTTGCTAAATAAAACTTAATGTCTTTTGATGCTTGTGTGCTTAAAGGCCTTAACTGCTTGAACCCCGATAAATGCTGCTTGCAGCTTTAATTGCTCATTGTTGCAGTTGGTCTGACACGTCTTGTCGTCTTATTCTGCTTGGCCCCGGTAATTGCTGCTTGCAGCTATATTTATTATTATTATTCTTCCTTCTTCCGACTGGGAGTCTATGGCAGCCCATAGAACCGATCGCGGGAAAGTTGTAATGGTTTGACATTCTGATAGAGGACAGTCCCAACATTAAATACACCAATTTTGGTGTGTCTAAGTCATTCCCTCTAGCGCCACCAACTGTCCAAAGTTTCACTCATGTTTATGCTAATAACTTTTGAACCACACGGGCTAGAAACAAAATTCTTTTTTCCTCTGATTTCTGAGCTCAGGGCGATTCGATTGCACCCTATGACGTCATTTTTCGTCATAATAATTTTTCCGCCATTTTGAATTTTCCGAAAAACCTACTTTTTCAAACTCCTCCTAGGCCGTTGCTCCAATTTCCACGAAAATTGAATCAGATCATCTTCAGAGCATGCCGACAAAAAGTTATGGAATTCGTGTTGATTCATCAAACCGTTCTCGAATACCGCGCAAACAAATTTTACGTAGCGCTTGCGAAAACAGACACAAGCCAGTATCTCCTCAACACTTTATCATATTCAGACCAAACTTGGTACATCTCATCACAAGCATGACCTGAGGCAACATGCTGCGTTTCGGCACAGTGCCACCTACTGGTCCGGAGATATGAAAAATGGCTATTTTTGCTTATAACTTCTGAATGGTTTGTCCAAAAATCATAAAAGTGGTCTCGTTAGATTCAGGGCATCATGCTGAGTCGACTGATATCCAATTTTCCCCGATCAGCCATTTTGGCTGTCGGCCATTTTGAATTATGTGCTAAAATGCTGTATTTTATGAACGCGTGAACGTATCGTTACAAAACTCGGAATGGATCATCAGCACGATGCCCTGAAGGAGCCTGAGAAGTTTCGAAACAGTGCCACCTAGTGGTGATTTTTTTTTCCCAAATGCTTCCAAATGCTTATAACTTTGGGTGTGGTCGACTTATTTTCACGAGACTCATCTCATTAGAGTCCTGAATCGTTGCCGAGTCCCACGATACCAAACATGCTAGGTTTTGCCTTACGGTTTGTGTAGCGTTGTGATTTAGCGCTTAAAAAACATTTGGCTATATCTTTGAAACCGCTAGTCCGATCGAGACGAAACCACCTTCAGAAGTTTGGAAACATAGGTCGATAGTTGTACGCCAATGCCCAAATGCGAAAATATTGATGTTTAGGGGTAGTAAATTCCAATCAAAGTCATGTGTCAGTCATTTTTTACGTGTTTTTTCATATAAATGTCTATAACTCCGAAGCGAATTGAGATGTCTTCACCAAAATCGACACACATATGTACGAGCTCACTCTGAGGACATGTAAAAAAAATGGTGGGACTCAGCCTCTTGGTAGCGCTATAATAGAACAAAACATGAAATTCCCATTGACTTCAATACAGTTTTGTGAAATAAAATGCTATACTAAACAAATGCATTGGTGTAATATTATTAAATTCAGAATGTGCCATCAGCACCATCCCCTGAAGGTACCCAAAATATTTCGAGACAGTGCCACCTAGTGGTCAAAAGTTCTAACAAAATTTACAAAACTGCTAATAACTTTTGAATAAGTTGGCCTATTGTAATGCAACTGGTCTTAATAGATTCCTTCGGTCAAGCCGAGAACATAGATACCAAGTTTTCCTTATTTGGCCTAGCTTCCTGTCCGCCATCTTGATTTTCAGTCAAAACCTACTTTTTCGAACTCCTCCTAGACCGTTTGTCCGATTTTCACCAAAATCTAATCGTATCATCTCCAGACTATGCTGTATAAAAGTTATGGATTTCGTGTCAATAGACGAAACCGTTTTCATATAGCGTAGCAGCAAAGTTGAGGCATGATGCTAAAAGCACAATTCAGGCTTTATCTCTGCAATGCCTTGACATATTGACACCAAACTTTGTATGTGTCATTGTCACTTCACTCTGACCACATCACATCACTTTTGTAACTGCGCCACCTATTGGTCGAAAGTGATAATCCATTAAATCATATTTTAAATGACTTTTTATATGATTTTTCAGCCATTTCATCTAAAATCCTCTTTAAATGTATTTAATTGCTCACTGTTCCAGTTGGTCTGACACCTTCAGCCATGTTGGCATATCCTGTCATCTGCTTGCGCTTGGCCCCGATAATTGCTGCTTGCAGCTATATTTAGGGGCCAAGCACCGAAGGTGCGTAGGCACCTATTGTATCTGTTCCCGTTCTTATTAGGGGCCAAGCACCGAAGGTGCGGAGGCACCTATTGTTTTCGTTCCCGTTCTTATTATTATTATTATTATTAGGGGCCAAGCACCGAAGGTGCGTAGGCACCTATTGTATCTGTTCCCGTTCTTATTATTATTATTCTTCATTTTTCCGACTGGGAGTCTATGGCAGCCCATAGAACCGCTTGCGGGAAAGTTATGAAATTTGGCACACTGATAGAGGAGGGTCTGACCTATCAGCATAGCAAATTTGGAGTCTCCAAGTCATTACCTCTAGCGCCACCAACTGTCCAAAGTTGCACTCATGTTTATGCTAATAACTTTTGAACCACATGGGCTAGAAACAAAATTATTTTTTTCTCTGATTCCTTAGCTCAAGCCGATTCGATTGCACCCTATGACGTCATTTTCCGTCATGAAAATTTTTCCGCCATTTTGAATTTTCCGAAAAACCTACTTTTTCGAACTCCTCCTAGGCCGTTACTCCGATTTTCACGAAATTTGAACCAGATCATCTCCAGACCATGCCGACAAAAAGTTATGGAATTCAAGTTGATTCTCTTAACCGTTTTCGAAAAACCCACGAAGAAATTTTACGTAGCGCTTGCGAAAACAGACATAAGGCTGTATCTCCGCAACGCTTTATCAGATTCAGACCAATCTTGGTACATGTCATCACAAGCATGACCTGAGGCTACATGCTGCGTTTCGGCGCAGTGCCACCTACTGGTCCGGAGATATGACAAATGGATGTTTTTGCTTATAACTTCTGAATGGTTTGTCCAAAAATCATAAAATCAGTCTCGTTAGATTCAGGGCAACATGCCGAGTCGACTGATATCCAATTTTCCCAGATCAGCCATTTTGGCTGTCGGCCATTTTGAATTATGTGCTAAAATGCTGTATTTTATGAACGCGTGAACGTATCGTTACAAAACTCGGAATGGATCATCAGCACGATGCCCTGAAGGAGCCTGAGAAGTTTCGAAACAGTGCCACCTAGTGGTGAATTTTTTTCCCCAAATGCTTCCAAATGCTTATAACTTTGGGTGTGGTCGACTTATTTTCACGAGACTCATCTCATTAGACTCCTGAATCGTTGCCGAGTCCTATGATACCAAACATGCTAGGTTTTGCCTTACGGTTTGTGTAGCGTTGTGATTTAGCGCTTAAAAAACATTTGGCTATATCTTCGAAACCGCTTGTCCGATCGAGACGAAACCACCGTCAGAAGTTTGGAAACATAGGTCGATAGCTATATGCCAATGCCCAAATGCGAAAATATTGCTGTTTAGGGGTAGTAAATTCCAATCAAAGTCATGTGTCAGTCATTTTTTACGTGTTTTTTCATATAAATGTCTATAACTCTGAAGCGAATTGAGATATTTTCACCAAAATCGACACACATATGTATAGGCTCACTCTGAGGACACATAAAAAAAATGGTGTGACTGAGCCTCTTGGTGGCGCTATAACACAACAAAACATGAAATTCCCATTGACTTCAATACAGTTTTGTGAAATAAAATGCTATACTAAACAAATGCATTGGTTTAATATTACGAAACTCAGAATGTGCCATGAACACCATCCCCTGAAGGTACCCAAAATATTTCGAGACAGTGCCACCTAGTGGTCAAAAGTTATAACAAAATTTCCAAAAAGGCTAATAATTTTTGAATACATCTGGCTATTGAAATGCCACTGGTCTTAATAGATTCCCTGGCTCAAGCCGAGAACATAGATACCAAGTTTTCCTTATTTGGCCAAACTTCCTGTCCGCCATCTTGATTTTCAGTCAAAACCTACTTTTTCGAACTCCTCCTAGACCGTTTGTCCGATTTTCACCAAAATCGAATCGTATCATCTCCAGACTGTGCCGACTAAAAGTTATGGATTTCGTGTCGATAGACGGAACCGTTTTCGTATAGCGCAGCAGCAAAGTTGAGGCATGATGCCAAAAGCACTATTCAGGCTTTATCTCTGAAATCCCTTGAAATATTGACACCAAACTTTGTATGTGTCATTGTCACTTCACTCTGACCACATCACATCACTTTTGTAACTGCGCCACCTATTGGTCGAAAGTGATAATCCATTAAATCATATTTTAAATGACTTTTTATATGATTTTTCAGCCATTTCATCTAAAATCCTCTTTAAATGTATTTAATTGCTCACTGTTCCAGTTGGTCTGACACCTTCAGCCATGTTGGCATATCCTGTCATCTGCTTGCGCTTGGCCCCGATAATTGCTGCTTGCAGCTATATTTATTATTATTATTCTTCCTTCTTCCGACTGGGAGTCTATGGCAGCCCATAGAACCGATCGCGGGAAAGTTGTAATGATTTGACATTCTAATAGAGGACAGTCCCAACATTAAATACACCAATTTTGGTGTGTCTAAGTCTTTCCCTCTAGCGCCACCAACTGTCCAAAGTTGCACTCATGTTTATGCTAATAACTTTTGAACCACAAGGGCTAGAAACAAAATTCTTTTTTCCTCTGATTCCTGAGCTCATGCCGATTCGAATGCACCCTATGACGTCATTTTTCGTCATAAATTTTTTTCCGCCATTTCGAATTTTCCGAAAAACCTACTTTTTCGAACTCCTCCTAGGCCGTTGGTCCAATTTCCACGAAAATTGAATCAGATCATCTTCAGACCATGCCGAAAAAAAGTTATGGAATTCGTGTTGATTCATCAAACCGTTCTCGAATACCGCGCAAACAAATTTTACGTAGCGCTTGTGAAAACAGTCGTAGGGCTGTATCTCCGCAACGGTTTATCGTATTCAGACCAAACTTGGTACATCTCATCACAAGCATGACCTGAGGCAACATGCTGCGTTTCGGCGCAGTGCCACCTACTGGTCCGGAGATATGAAAAATGGCTATTTTTACTTATAACTTCTGAATGGTTTGTCCAAAAATCATAAAAGTGTTCTCGTTAGATTCAGGGCGTCATGCTGATTCGACTGATATCCAATTTTCCCCGATCAGCCATTTTGGCTGTCGGCCATTTTGAATTATGTGCTAAAATGCTGTATTTTATGAGCGCGTGAACGTATCGTTACAAAACTTGGAATGGATCATCAGCACGATGCCCTGAAGGAGCCTGAGAAGTTTCGAAACAGTGCCACCTAGTGGTGAATTTTTTTCACCAAATGCTTTCAAATGCTTATAACTTTGGGTGTGGTCGACTTATTTTCACGAGACTCATCTCATTAGAGTCCTGAATCGTTGCCGAGTCCCACGATACCAAACATGCTAGGTTTCGCCTTACGGTTTGTGTAGCGTTGTGATTTAGCGCTTAAAAAACATTTGGCTATATCTTCGAAACCGCTAGTCCGATCGAGACGAAACCACCGCCAGAAGTTTGGAAACATAGGTCGATAGCTATACGCCAATGCCCAAATGCGAAAATATTGATGTTTAGGGGTAGTAAATTCCAATCAAAGTCATGTGTCAGTCATTTTTTACGTGTTTTTTCATATAAATGTCTATAACTCCGAAGCGAATTGAGATATTTTCACCAAAATCGACAAACATATGTATGAGCTCACTCTGAGGACATGTAAAAAAAATGGTGGGACTCAGCCTCTTGGTGGCGCTATAATAGAACAAAACATGAAATTCCCATTGACTTCAATACAGTTTTGTGAAATAAAATGCTATACTAAACAAATGCATTGGTGTAATATTAGGAAACTCATAATGTGCCATCAGCACCATCCCCTGAAGGTATCCAAAATATTTCGAGACAGTGCCACCTAGTGGTCAAAAGTTCTAACAAAATTTACAAAACTGCTAATAACTTTTGAATAAGTTGGCCTATTGTAATGCAACTGGTCTTAATAGATTCATTGGGTCAAGCCGAGAACATAGATACCAAGTTTTCCTTATTTGGCCTAGCTTCCTGTCCGCCATCTTGATTTTCAGTCAAAACCTACTTTTTCGAACTCCTCCTAGACCGTTTGTCCGATTTTCACCAAAATCGAATCGTATCATCTCCAGACTATGCTGTATAAAAGTTATGGATTTCGTGTCAATAGACGAAACCGTTTTCATATAGCGTAGCAGCAAAGTTGAGGCATGATGCTAAAAGCACAATTCAGGCTTTATCTCTGCAATGCCTTGACATATTGACACCACACTTTGTATGTGTCATTGTCACTTCACTCTGACCACATCACATTACTTTTGTAACTGCGCCACCTATTGGTCGAAAGTGATAATCCATTAAATCATATTTTAAATGACTTTTTATATGATTTTTCAGCCATTTCATCTAAAATCCTCTTTAAATGTATTTAATTGCTCATTGTTCCAGTTGGTCTGACACCTTCAGCCATGTTGGCATATCCTGTCATCTGCTTGCGCTTGGCCCCGATAATTGCTGCTTGCAGCTATATTTATTATTATTCTTCCTTCTTCCAACTGGGAGTCTATGGCAGCCCATAGAACCGAATGCGGGAAAGTTGTTTTGGTTTGACATTCTGATAGAGGACAGTCCCAACATTAAATACACCAATTTTGGTGTGTCTAAGTCATTCCCTCTAGCGCCACCACCTGTCCAAAGTTTCACTTTTATTTTGCTAATAACTTTTGAACCGTAAGGCCAATCAACAAAATTATTTTTCTCTCTGATTCCTGAGCTCATGCCAATTCGATTGCACCCTATGACATCATTTCTGTCATAACAATATGGCCGCCATTTTGAATTTATCTAAAAAGCTACTTTTTCGAACTCGTCCTAGACGGTTTGTCCGATTTGCACGAAAATTGAACCAGATCATCTACAGACCATGCTGACAAAAAGTTATGGAATTCAAGTTGATTCGCTTAACAGTTTTCGATAAACCCACGAATACATTTTACGTAGCGCTTGCGAAAACAGATGTAAGGCCGTATCTCCGCAACGCTTTATCGGATTCAGACCAAACTTGGTACATGTCATCACAAGCATGACCTGAGGCTACATGCTGTGTTTCGGCGCAGCGCCACCTACTGGTCCGGAGATATGAAAAATGGCTATTTTTGCTTATAACTTCTGAACAGTTTGTCCAAAAATCATAAAATTGGTCTCGTTAGATTCAGGGTAACATGCCGAGTCGACTGATATCCAATATTACCATATCGGCCATTTTGACTGTCGGCCATTTTGAATTTTGTGCTAAAATGCTGTATTTTAAGAACGCATGAACAGATTGTTACGAAACGTGGTATGGGTCATCAGCACAATGCCCTGAATGAGCCTGAGAAGTTTCGAAACAGCGCCACCTAGTGGTGAATTTTTTTTTTCAAATGCTTATAACTTTGGGTGTGGTCGACTTATTTTCACGAAACTCATCTTTTTAGACTCCTGAATCGTTGCCGAGTCCTATGATACCAAACATGCTAGGTTTCGCCTTACGGTTTGTGTAGCGTTGTGATTTAGCGCTTAAAAAACATTTGGCTATATCTTTGAAACCGCTAGTCCGATCGAGATGAAACCACCGTCAGAAGTTTGGAAACATAGGTCGATAGCTATACGCCAATGCCCAAATGCGAAAATATTGATGTTTAGGGGTAGTAAATTCCAAACAAAGTCATGTGTCAGTCATTTTTTACATGTTTTTTCATATAAATGTCTATAACTCCGAAGCGAATTGAGATATTTTCACCAAAATCGACACACATATGTATGAGCTCACTCTGAGGACATGTAAAAAAGATGGTGGGACTCAGCCTCTTGGTGGCGCTATAATAGAACAAAACATGAAATTCCCATTGACTTCAATGCAGTTTTGTGAAATAAAATGCTATACTAAACAAATGCATTGGTGTAATATTACGAAACTCAAAATGTGCCATCAGCACCATCCCCTGAAGGTACCCAAAATATTTTCGAGACAGTGCCACCTAGTGGTCAAAAGTTATAACAAAATTTACAAAACTGCTAATAACTTTTGAATAAGTTGGCCTATTGTAATGCAACTGGTCTTAATAGATTCCTTGGGTCAAGACGAGAACATAGATACCAAGGTTTCCTTATTTGGCCTAGCTTCCTGTCCGCCATCTTGATTTTCAGTCAAAACCTACTTTTTCGAACTCCTCCTAGACCGTTTGTCCGATTTTCACCAAAATCGAATCGTATCATCTCCAGACTGTGCTGACTAAAAGTTATGGATTTCGTGTCTATAGACGAAACCGTTTTCGTATAGCGTAGCAGCAAAGTTGAGGCATGATGCTAAAAGCACTATTCAGGCTTTATCTCTGCAATGCCTTGACATATTGACACCAAACTTTGTATGTGTCATTGTCACTTCACTCTGACCACATCACATCAGTTTTGTAACTGCGCCACAGATTGGTCGAAAGTGATAATCCATTAAATCATATTTCGAATGACTTTTTATATGATTTTTCAGCCATTTCGCCTAAAATCCTCTTTAAATGTATTTAATTGCTCATTGTTGCAGTTGGTCTGACACCTTCAGCCATGTTGGCATATCCTGTCGTCTGCTTGCGCTTGGCCCCGATAATTGCTGCTTGCAGCTATATTTAGGGGCCAAGCACCGAAGGTGCGGAGGCACCTATTGTTTTCGTTCCCGTTCTTATTATTATTATTAGGGGCCAAGCACCGAAGGTGCGGAGGCACCTATTGTGTTTGTTCCGGTTCTTATTATTATTATTATTAGGGGCCAAGCACCGAAGGTGCGGAGGCACCTATTGTTTTCGTTCCCGTTCTTATTATTAGGGGCCAAGCACCGAAGGTGCGGAGGCACCTATTGTGTTTGTTCCGGTTCTTATTATTAGGGGCCAAGCACCGAAGGTGCGGAGGCACCTATTGTATCCGTTCGCGTTCTTATTATTATTATTCTTCTTCTTCTTCTTCTTCTTCCGCTCTTGGAGTCTATGGCAGCCCATAGAACCGATTGCGGGAAAGTTGTTTTGGTTTGACATTCTGATAGAGCACAGTCCCAACATTAAATACACCAATTTTGGTGTTTCTAAGTCATTCCCTCTAGCGCCACCACCTGTCCAAAGTTTCACTTTTATTTTGCTAATAACTTTTGAACTGTAAGGCCAATCAACAAAATTATTTTTTCCTCTGATTCCTGAGCTCATGCCGATTCGATTGCATCCTATGACTTCATTTTCTGTAATAAAAATATGGCCGCCATTTTGATTCATTCGAAAAACCTACTTTTTCGAACTCGTCCTAGACGGTTTGTCCGATTTGCACGAAAATTGAACCAGATCATCTTCAGGCAGTGCTGACCAAAAGTTATGGAATTCAAATTGATTCGTCAAACCGTTTTCAATAAACGCACGAACAAATTTTACGTAGCGCCTGCAAAAACAGTCGTAAGGCTGTATCTCTGCAACGGTTTATCGTATTCAGACCAAACTTGGTACATGTCATCACAAGCATGACCTGAGGCTACATGCTGCGTTTCGGCGCAGCGCCACCTACTGGTCCGGAGATATGAAAAATGGCTATTTTTGCTTATAACTTCTGAACAGTTTGTCCAAAAATCATAAAATTGGTCTCGTTAGATTCAGGGCGACATGCCGAGTCGACTGATATCCAATTTTACCATATCGGCCATTTTGACTGTCGGCCATTTTGAATTATGTGCTAAAATGCTGTATTTTATGAACGCATGAACGGATTGTTACGAAACTTGGCATGGGTCATCAGCACGATGTCCTGAAGGAGTGTGAGAAGTTTCGAAACAGCGCCACCTAGTGGGGAATTTTTTTTTTCAAATGCTTATAACTTTGGGTGCGGTCGACTTATTTTCACGAGACTCATCTAATTAGACTCCTGAAACCTTGCCGAGTCCTACGATACCAAACATGCTAGGTTTCGCCTTACGGTTTGTGTAGCGTTGTGATTTAGCGCTTAAAAAACATTAGGCTATATCTTCGAAACCGCTTGTCCGATCGAGACGAAACCACCGTCAGAAGTTTGGAAACATAGGTCGATAGCTATATGCCAATGCCCAAATGCGAAAATATTGATGTTTAGGGGTAGTAAAATTCAAACAAAGTCATGTGTCAGTCATTTTTTACATGTTTTTTCATATAAATGTTTATAACTCTAAAGCAAATTGAGATATTTTCACCAAAACTGACACACATATGTATGGGCTCACTCTGAGGACACGTAAAAAAAATTGTGGGACTGAGCCTCTTGGTGGCGCTATAATAGAACAAAACATGAAATTCCCATTGACTTCAATACAGTTTTGTGAGATAAAATGCTATTTTCATTCAAAACCTACTTTTTCGAACTCCTCCCACACCGTTTGTCCGATTTTCACCAAAATCGAATCGTATCATCCCCAGACTGTGCCGACTAAAAGTTATGGATTTCGTGTCAATTGACGAAACCGTTTTCGTATAGCGCAGCAGCAAATTTGAGGCATGATGCTAATAGCACTATTCAGGCTTTATCTCTGCAATGCCTTGACATATTGACACCAAACTTTGTATGTGTCATTGTCTCCTCACTCTGACCACATCACATCAGTTTTGTAACTGCTCCACCTATTGGTCGAAAGTGATAATCCATTAAATCATATTCTGAATTACTTTTTATATGATTTTTCAGCCATTTCGCCTAAAATCCTCTTTAAATGTCTTTAATTGCTCATTGTTGCAGTTGGTCTGACACTTTCAGACATGTCGGCATGTCTTGTCGTCTTATTCTGCTTGGCCCCGGTAATTGCTGCTTGCAGCTATATTTAGGGGCCAAGCACCGAAGGTGCGTAGGCACCTATTGTATCTGTTCCCGTTCTTATTATTATTATTCTTCATTTTTCCGACTGGGAGTCTATGGCAGCCCATAGAACCGCTTGCGGGAAAGTTATGAAATTTGGCACACTGATAGAGGAGGGTCTGACCTATCAGCATAGCAAATTTGGAGTCTCCAAGTCATTACCTCTAGCGCCACCAACTGTCCAAAGTTGCACTCATGTTTATGCTAATAACTTTTGAACCACATGGGCTAGAAACAAATTTATTTTTTTCTCTGATTCCTTAGCTCAAGCCGATTCGATTGCACCCTATGACGTCATTTTCCGTCATGAAAATTTTTCCGCCATTTTGAATTTTCCGAAAAACCTACTTTTTCGAACTCCTCCTAGGCCGTTACTCCGATTTTCACGAAATTTGAACCAGATCATCTCCAGACCATGCCGACAAAAAGTTATGGAATTCAAGTTGATTCTCTTAACCGTTTTCGATAAACCCACGAAGAAATTTTACGTAGCGCTTGCGAAAACAGACATAAGGCTGTATCTCCGCAACGCTTTATCAGATTCAGACCAATCTTGGTACATGTCATCACAAGCATGACCTGAGGCTACATGCTGCGTTTCGGCGCAGTGCCACCTACTGGTCCGGAGATATGACAAATGGATGTTTTTGCTTATAACTTCTGAACAGTTTGTCCAAAAATCATAAAATCAGTCTCGTTAGATTCAGGGCAACATGCCGAGTCGACTGATATCCAATTTTCCCAGATCAGCCATTTTGGCTGTCGGCCATTTTGAATTATGCGCTAAAATGCTGTATTTTATGAACGCGTGAACGTATCGTTACAAAACTCGGAATGGATCATCAGCACGATGCCCTGAAGGAGCCTGAGAAGTTTCGGAACAGCGCCACCTAGTGGTGAATTTTTTTCCCCAAATGCTTCCAAATGCTTATAACTTTGGGTGTGGTCGACTTATTTTCACGAGACTCATCTCATTAGACTCCTGAATCGTTGCCAAGTCCCACGATACCAAACATGCTAGGTTTCGCCTTACGGTTTGTGTAGCGTTGTGATTTAGCGCTTAAAAAACATCTGGCTATATCTTCGAAACCGCTTGTCCGATCGAGACGAAACCACCGTCAGAAGTTTGGAAACATAGGTCGATAGCTATACGCCAATGCCCAAATGCGAAAATATTGATGTTTAGGGGTAGTAAATTCCAAACAAAGTCATGTGTCAGTCATTTTTTACGTGTTTTTTCATATAAATGCCTATAACTCTGAAACGAATTGAGATATTTTCACCAAAACTGACACACATATGTATGGGCTCACTCTGAGGACACGTAAAAAAAATGGTGGGACTGAGCCTCTTGGTGGCGCTATAACAGAACAAAACATGAAATTCCCATTGACTTCAATACAGTTTTGTGAAATAAAATTCTATACTAAACAAATGCATTGGTGTAATATTACAAAACTCAGAATGTGCCATCAGCTCCATCCCCTGAAGGTACCCAAAATATTTCGAGACAGCGCCTCCTAGTGGTCAAAAGTTATAACAAAATTTCCAAAAAGGCTAATAACTTTTGAATATATCTGGCTATTGAAATGCCACTGGTCTTAATAGATTCCCTGGGTCAAGCCGAGAACATAGATACCAAGTTTTCCTTATTTGGCCAAACTTCCTGTCCGCCATCTTGATTTTCCTTCAAAACCTACTTTTTCGAACTCCTCCTAGACCGTTTGTCCGATTTTCACCAAAATCGAATCGTATCATCTCCAGACCGTGCCGACTAAAAGTTATGGATTTCGTGTCGATAGACGAAACCGTTTTCGTATAGCGCAGCAGCAAAGTTGAGGCATGATGCCAAAAGAACTATTAAGGCTTTATCTCTGCAATCCCTTGAAATATTGACACCAAACTTTGTATGTGTCATTGTCACTTCACTCTGACCACATCACATCAGTTTTGTAACTGCTCCACCTATTGGTCGAAAGTGATAATCCAATAAATCATATTTTTAATTATTGTTTCTATACTTTTTCAGGCATTTTGCCTAAAATTCTCTCTAAATGTCTTTAATTGCTCATTGTTGCAGTTGGTCTGACACCTTCAGCCATGTTGGCATATCCTGTCATCTGCTTGCGCTTGGCCCCGATAATTGCTGCTTGCAGCTATATTTATTATTATTCTTCTTCTTCCGACTGGGCGTCTATGGCAGCCCATAGAACCGATTGCGGGAAAGTTGTTTTGGTTTGACATTCTGATAGAGGACAGTCCCAACATTAAATACACCAATTTTTGTGTTTCTAAGTCATTCCCTCTAGCGCCACCACCTGTCCAAATTTTCACTTTTATTTTGCTAATAACTTTTGAACCGTAAGGCCAATCAACAAAATTCTTTTTTCCTCTTATTTCTGAGCTCATGCCGATTCGATTGCACCCTATGACGTCATTTTCCGTCATATAAATATGGCCGCCATTTTTAATTTTCTGAAAAAGCTACTTTTTCGAACTCGTCCTAGACGGTTTGTCCGATTTGCACGAAAATTGAACCAGATCATCTTCAGGCAGTGGTGACCAAAAGTTATGGAATTCAAATTGATTCGTCAAACCGTTTTCGATAAACGCACGAATACATTTTACGTAGCGCTAGCAAAAACAGTCGTAAGGCTGTATCTCCGCAAAGGTTTATCGTATTCAGACCAAACTTGGTACATGTACTCACAAGCATGACCTGAGGCTACATGCTGCGTTTCGGCGCAGCGCCACCTACTGGTCTGGAGATATGAAAAATGGCTATTTTTGCTTATAACTTCTGAACAGTTTGTCCAAAAATCATAAAATTGGTATCGTTAGATTCAGGGCAACATGCCGAGTCGACTGATATCCAATTTTACCATATCGGACATTTTGACTGTCGGCCATTTTGAATTTTGTGCTAAAATGCTGTATTTTAAGAACGCATGAACGGATTGTTACGAAACTTGGTATGGGTCATCAGCATGATATCCTGAAGGAGCGTGAGAAGTTTCGAAACAGCGCCATCTAGTGGTGAATTTTTTTTTTCAAATGCTTATAACTTTGGTTGCGGTCGACTTATTTTCACGAGACTCATCTAATTAGACTCCTGAAACCTTGCCGAGTCCTATGATACCAAACATGCTAGGTTTTGCCTTACGGTTTGTGTAGCGTTGTGATTTAGCGCTTAAAAAACATTTGGCTATATCTTCGAAACCGTTTGTCCGATCGAGACGAAACCACCGTCAGAAGTTTGGAAACATAGGTCGATAACTATACGCCAATTCCCAAATGTGAAAATATTGATGTTTAGGGGTAGTAAATTCCAATCAAAGTCATGTGTCAGTCATTTTTTACGTGTTTTTTCATATAAATGTCTATAACTCTGAAGCGAATTGAGATATTTTCACCAAAATTGACACACATATGTATCGGCTCACTCTGAGGACATGTAAAAAAAATTGTGTGACTGAGCCTCTTGGTGGCGCTATAATAGAACAAAACATGAAATTCCCATTGACTTCAATACAGTTTTGTGAAATAAAATGCTATACTAAACAAATGCATTGGTGTAATATTACAAAACTCAGAATGTGCCATCTGCACCATCCCCTGAAGGTACCCAACATATTTAGAAACAGCGCCACCTAGTGGTCAAAAGTTATAACAAAATTTCCAAAACTGCTAATAACTTTTGAATAAATTGGCCTATTGTAATGCAACTCATCTTAGTAGATTCCTTGGGTCAAGCTGAGAACATAGATACCAAGTTTACCTTATTTGGCCTAACTTCCTGTCCGCCATCTTGATTTTCATTCAAAACCTACTTTTTCAAACTCCTCCTAGACCGTTTGTCCGATTTTCACCAAAATCGAATCGTATCATCTCCAGACCGTGCCGACTAAAAGTTATGGATTTCGTGTCGATTGACGAAACCGTTTTCTTATACCGCAGCAGCAAATTTAAGGCATGATGCCAAAAGGACTATTCAGGCTTTATCTCTGCAATGCCTTGATATATTGACACCAAACTTTGTATGTGTCATTGTCACTTCACTCTGACCACATCACATCAGTTTTGTAACTGCGCCACCTATTGGTCAAAAGTGATAAGCCATTAAATCATATTTTTCATTACTGTTTCTATGATTTTTCAGGCATTTTGCCTAAAATCCTCTTTAAATGTCTTTAATTTCTCATTGTTGCAGTTGGTCTGACACGTCTTGTTGTCTTATTCTGCTTGGCCCCGGTAATGGCTGCTTGCAGCTATATTTATTATTATTATTCTTCTTCTTCTTCTTCTTCCGCTCTTGGAGTCTATGGCAGCCCATAGAACCGATTGCGGGAAAGTTATGAAATTTGGCACACTGATAGAGGACTGTCCAAAAAGTCACCATACCAAATTTGGTGTTTTAAAACCAATCTCTCTAGCGCCACCACCTGTCCAAAATTTCACTTTTATTTTACTAATAACTTTTGAACCGTAAGGCCAATCAACAAAATTCTTTTTTCCTCTGATTCCTGAGCTCATGCCGATTCGATTGCACCATATGACGTCATTTTCCGGCTTATAAATATGGCCGCCATTTTGAATGTGCTGAAAAAGCTACTTTTTCGAACTCGTCCTAGACGGTTTGTCCGATTTGCACGAAAATTGAACCAGATCATCTTCAGGCAGTGCTGACAAAATGTTATGGAATTCAAATTGATTCGTCAAACCGTTTTCGAATAACGCTCGAATAAATTTTACGTAGCGCTTGCGAAAACAGTCGTAGGGCTGTATCTCCGCAACGCTTTATCGGATTCAGACCAAAATTGGTACATGTCATCACAAGCATGATCTGAGGCTACATGCTGCGTTTCGGCGCAGCACCACCTACTGGTCCGGAGATATGAAAAATGGCTATTTTTGCTTATAACTTCTGAACAATTTGTCCAAAGATCATAAAATTGGTCTCGTTAGATTCAGGGCAACATGCCGAGTCGACTGATATCAAATTTTACCATATCGGCCATTTTGACTGTCGGCCATTTTGAATTTTGTGCTAAAATGCTGTATTTTAAGAACGCATGAACGGATTGTTACGAAACTTGGTATGGGTCATCAGCACGATGTTCTGAAGGAGCGTGAGAAGTTTCGAAACAGCGCCCCCTAGTGGTCAAAAGTTATAACGACATTTCCAAAAAGGCTAATAACTTTTGAATAAATCTGGCTACTGAAATGCCACTGGTCTTAATAGATTCCTTGGGTCAAGCCGAGAACATAGATACCAAGTTTACCTTATTTGGCCAAACTTCCTGTCCGCCATCTTGATTTTCATTCAAAACCTACTTTTTCAAACTCCTCCTAGACCGTTTGTCCGATTTTCACCAAAATCGAATCGTATCATCTCCAGACCGTGCCGACTAAAAGTTATGGATTTCGTGTGGATAGACCAAACCGTTTTCGTATAGCGCAGCAGCAAAGTTGAGGCATGATGCTAATAGCACTATTCAGGCTTTATCTCTGCAATCCCTTGAAATATTGACACCAAACTTTGTATGTGTCATTGTCACTTCACTCTGACCACATCACATCAGTTTTGTAACTGCGCCACCTATTGGTCGAAAGTGATAATGCATTAAATCATATTTTTATTGACTGTTTTTATGATTTTTCAGCCATTTCGTCTAAAATCCTCTTTAAATGTCTTTAATTGCTCATTGTTGCAGTTGGTCTGACACTTTCAGACATGTTGGCATGTCTTGTCGTCTGGTTGTGCTTGGCCCCGGTAATGGCTGCTTGCAGCTATATTTATTATTATTCTTCTTCTTCTTCTTCTTCCGCTCTTGGAGTCTATGGCAGCCCATAGAACCGATTGCGGGAAAGTTATGAAATTTGGCACACTGATAGAGGACAGTCCAAAAAGTCACCATACCAAATTTGGTGTTTTAAAACCAATCTCTCTAGCGCCACCACCTGTCCAAAATTTCACTTTTATTTTACTAATAACTTTTGAACCGTAAGGCCAATCAACAAAATTCTTTTTTCCTCTGATTCCTGAGCTCATGCCGATTCGATTGCACCCTATGACGTCATTTTCCGGCTTATAAATATGGCCGCCATTTTGAATGTGCTGAAAAAGCTACTTTTTCGAACTCGTCCTAGACGGTTTGTCCGATTTGCACGAAAATTGAACCAGATCATCTTCAGGCAGTGCTGACAAAAAGTTATGGAATTCAAATTGATTCGTCAAACCGTTTTCGAATAACGCTCGAATAAATTTTACGTAGCGCTTGCGAAAACAGTCGTAGGGCTGTATCTCCGCAACGCTTTATCGGATTCAGACCAAAATTGGTACATGTCATCACAAGCATGATCTGAGGCTACATGCTGCGTTTCGGCGCAGCGCCACCTACTGGTCCGGAGATATGAAAAATGGCTATTTTTGCTTATAACTTCTGAACAATTTGTCCAAAAATCATAAAATTGGTCTCGTTAGATTCAGGGCAACATGCCGAGTCGACTGATATCAAAATTTACCATATCGGCCATTTTGACTGTCGGCCATTTTGAATTTTGTGCTAAAATGCTGTATTTTAAGAACGCATGAACGGATTGTTACGAAACTTGGTATGGGTCATCAGCACGATGTTCTGAAGGAGCGTGAGAAGTTTCGAAACAGCGCCCCCTAGTGGTCAAAAGTTATAACGACATTTCCAAAAAGGCTAATAACTTTTGAATAAATCTGGCTACTGAAATGCCACTGGTCTTAATAGATTCCTTGGGTCAAGCCGAGAACATAGATACCAAGTTTACCTTATTTGGCCAAACTTCCTGTCCGCCATCTTGATTTTCATTCAAAACCTACTTTTTCAAACTCCTCCTAGACCGTTTGTCCGATTTTCACCAAAATCGAATCGTATCATCTCCAGACCGTGCCGACTAAAAGTTATGGATTTCGTGTGGATAGACCAAACCGTTTTCGTATAGCGCAGCAGCAAAGTTGAGGCATGATGCTAATAGCACTATTCAGGCTTTATCTCTGCAATCCCTTGAAATATTGACACCAAACTTTGTATGTGTCATTGTCACTTCACTCTGACCACATCACATCAGTTTTGTAACTGCGCCACCTATTGTTCGAAAGTGATAATGCATTAAATCATATTTTTATTGACTGTTTTTATGATTTTTCAGCCATTTCGTCTAAAATCCTCTTTAAATGTCTTTAATTGCTCATTGTTGCAGTTGGTCTGACACTTTCAGACATGTTGGCATGTCTTGTCGTCTGGTTGTGCTTGGCCCCGGTAATGGCTGCTTGCAGCTATATTTATTATTATTATTATTATTATTCTTCCTTCTTCCGACTGGGAGTCTATGGCAGCCCATAGAACCGATCGCGGGAAAGTTGTAATGGTTTGACATTCTGATAGAGGACAGTCCCAACATTAAATACACCAATTTTGGTGTGTCTAAGTCATTCCCTCTAGCGCCACCAACTGTCCAAAGTTTCACTCATGTTTATGCTAATAACTTTTGAACCACACGGGCTAGAAACAAAATTCTTGTTTTCCTCTGATTTCTGAGCTCAGGGCGATTCGATTGCACCCTATGACGTCATTTTTCGTCATAATAATTTTTCCGCCATTTTGAATTTTCCGAAAAACCTACTTTTTCAAACTCCTCCTAGGCCGTTGCTCCAATTTCCACGAAAATTGAATCAGATCATCTTCAGACCATGCCGACAAAAAGTTATGGAATTCGTGTTGATTCATCAAACCGTTCTCGAATACCGCGCAAACAAATTTTACGTAGCGCTTGCGAAAACAGACACAAGCCAGTATCTCCTCAACACTTTATCATATTCAGACCAAACTTGGTACATCTCATCACAAGCATGACCTGAGGCAACATGCTGCGTTTCGGCACAGTGCCACCTACTGGTCCGGAGATATGAAAAATGGCTATTTTTGCTTATAACTTCTGAATGGTTTGTCCAAAAATCATAAAAGTGGTCTCGTTAGATTCAGGGCATCATGCTGAGTCGACTGATATCCAATTTTCCCCGATCAGCCATTTTGGCTGTCGGCCATTTTGAATTATGTGCTAAAATGCTGTATTTTATGAACGCGTGAACGTATCGTTACAAAACTCGGAATGGATCATCAGCACGATGCCCTGAAGGAGCCTGAGAAGTTTCGAAACAGTGCCACCTAGTGGTGAATTTTTTTTCCCAAATGCTTCCAAATGCTTATAACTTTGGGTGTGGTCGACTTATTTTCACGAGACTCATCTCATTAGAGTCCTGAATCGTTGCCGAGTCCCACGATACCAAACATGCTAGGTTTTGCCTTACGGTTTGTGTAGCGTTGTGATTTAGCGCTTAAAAAACATTTGGCTATATCTTTGAAACCGCTAGTCCGATCGAGACGAAACCACCGTCAGAAGTTTGGAAACATAGGTCGATAGCTATACGCCAATGCCCAAATGCGAAAATATTGATGTTTAGGGGTAGTAAATTCCAATCAAAGTCATGTGTCAGTCATTTTTTACGTGTTTTTTCATATAAATGTCTATAACTCCGAAGCGAATTGAGATATCTTCACCAAAATCGACACACATATGTACGAGCTCACTCTGAGGACATGTAAAAAAAATGGTGGGACTCAGCCTCTTGGTAGCGCTATAATAGAACAAAACATGAAATTCCCATTGACTTCAATACAGTTTTGTGAAATAAAATGCTATACTAAACAAATGCATTGGTGTAATATTACAAAACTCAAAATGTGCCATCAGCACCATTCCCTGAAGGTACCCAAAATATTTCAAGACAGTGCCACCTAGTGGTCAAAAGTTATAACAACATTTCCAAAAAGGCTAATAACTTTTGAATAAATCTGGCTACTGAAATGCCACTGGTCTTAATAGATTCCTTGGGTCAAGCCGAGAACATAGATACCAAGTTTTCCTTATTTGCCCAAACTTCCTGTCCGCCATCTTGATTTTCATTCAAAACCTACTTTTTCGAACTCCTCCTAGAGCGTTTGTCCGATTTTCACCAAAATCGAATCGTATCATCTCCAGACTGTGCTGACTAAAAGTTATGGATTTCGTGTCTATAGACGAAACCGTTTTCGTATAGCGCAGCAGCAAACTTGAGGCATGATGCTAAAAGCACTATTCAGGCTTTATCTCTGCAATGCCTTGACATATTGACACCAAATTTTGTATGTGTCATTGTCACTTCACTCTGACCACATCACATCACATTTGTAACTGCGCCACCTATTGGTCGAAAGTGATAATCCATTAAATCATATTTTGAATGACTTTTTATATGATTTTTCAGCCATTTCGCCTAAAATCCTCTTTAAATGTATTTAATTGCTCATTGTTGCAGATGGTCTGACACCTTCAGCCATGTTGGCATATCCTGTCATCTGCTTGCGCTTGGCCCCGATAATTGCTGCTTGCAGCTATATTTATTATTATTATTCTTCCGCCATGGGAGTCTATGGCAGCCCATAGAACCGATTGCGGGAAAGTTATGAAATTTGGCACAATGATAGAGGACAGTCCGAAAAGTCACCATACCAAATTTGGTGTCTTAAAACCAATCCCTCTAGCGCCACCACCTGTCCAAAATTTCACTTTTATTTTGCTAATAACTTTTGAACCGTTTGGCCAATCAACAAAATTCTTTTTTCCTCTGATTCCCGAGCTCATGCCGATTCGATTGCACCCTATGACGTCATTTTCCGGCTTATAAATATGGCCGCCAATTTTAATGGGCTGAAAAAGCTACTTTTTCGAACTCGTCCTAGACGGTTTGTCCGATTTGCACGAAAATTGAACCAGATCATCTTCAGGCAGTGCGGACAAAAAGTTATGGAATTCAAATTGATTCGTCAAACCGTTTTCGAATAACGCTCGAACACATTTTACGTAGCGCTTGCGAAAACAGTCGTAGGGCTGTATCTCCGCAACGCTTTATCGGATTCAGACCAAAATTGGTACATGTCATCACAAGCATGACCTGAGGCTACATGCTGCGTTTCGGCGCAGCGCCACCTACTGGTCCGGAGATATGAAAAATGGCTATTTTTGCTTATAACTTCTGAACATTTTGTCCAAAAATCATAAAATTGGTCTCGTTAGATTCAGGGCAACATGCCGAGTCGACTGATATAAAATTTTACCATATCGGCCATTTTGACTTTCGGCCATTTTGAATTTTGTGCTAAAATGCTGTATTTTAAGAACGCATGAACGGATTGTTACGAAACTCGGTATGGGTCATCAGCACGATGTTCTGAAGGAGCGTGAGAAGTTTCGAAACAGCGCCACCTAGTGGTGAATTTTATTTTTCAAATGCTTATAACTTTGGGTGTGGTCGACTTATTTTCACCAAACTCATCTCATTAGACTCCTGAATCCTTGCCGAGTCCAACGATACCAAATATGCTAGGTTTCGCCTTACGTTTTGTGTAGCGTTGTGATTTAGCACTTAAAAAACATTAGGCGATATCTTCGAAACCGTTTGTCCGATCGAGACGAAACCACCGTCAGAAGTTTGCAATCATAGCTTGTTAACTAAACTTTAAAGCCCAAATGCGAAAATATTGATGTCTAGAGGTAGTAAATTCCAATTAAAGTCATGTGTCAGTCATTTTTTACGTGTTTTTTCATATAAATGTCTATAACTCCGAAGATAATTGAGATATTTTCACCAAAATCGACACACATATGTATGGGCTCACTCTGAGGACACATACAAAAAATGGTGGGACTGAGCCTCTTGGTGGCGCTATAATAGAACAAAACATGAAATTCCCATTGACTTCCATACAATTTTGTGAAATAAAATGCTATACTAAACAAATGCATTGGTTTAATATTACGAAACTCAGATTGTGTCATCAGCACCATCCCCTGAAGGTGCCCAAAATATTTCGAGACAGCGCCACCTAGTGGTCAAAAGTTGTAACAAAATTTCCAAAAAGGCTAATAACTTTTGAATAAATCTGGCTATTGAAATGCTTAATAGATTCCTTGGGTCAAGCCGAGAACATAGATACCAAGTTTTCCTTATTTGGCCAAACTTCCTGTCCGCCATCTTGATTTTCAGTCAAAACCTACTTTTTCAAACTCCTCCTAGACCGTTTGTCCGATTTTCACCAAAATCGAATCGTATCATCTCCAGACCGTGCCGACTAAAAGTTATGGATTTCTTGTCGATAGACGAAACCATTTTCGTATAGCGCAGCAGCAAAGTTGAGGCATGATGCCAATAGCACTACTCAGGCTTTATCTCTGCAATGCCTTGACATATTGACACCAAACTTTGTATGTGACATTGTCACTTCACTCTGACCACATCAGTTTTGTAACTGCGCCACCTACTTGTCGAAAGTGATAATCAATTAAATTATATTTTTAATTACTGTTTCTATGATTTTTCAGCCATTTCGTCTAAAATCCTCTTTAAATGTCTGTAATTGCTCATTGTTGCAGTTGATCTGACACCTTCAGCCATGTCTTGTCGTCTTATTCTGCTTGGCCCCGGTAATGGCTGCTTGCAGCTATATTTATTATTAGGGGCCAAGCACCGAAGGTGCGGAGGCACCTATTGTTTTTGTTCGCGTTCTTATTATTAGGGGCCAAGCACCGAAGGTGCGGAGGCACCTATTGTTTTTGTTCGCGTTCTTATTATTAGGGGCCAAGCACCGAAGGTGCGGAGGCACCTATTGTGTTTGTTCCGGTTCTTATTATTATTATTATTAGGGGCCAAGCACCGAAGGTGCGGAGCCACCTATTGTTTTTGTTCGCGTTCTTATTATTATTATTATTAGGGGCCAAGCACCGAAGGTGCGGAGGCACCTATTGTATCTGTTCCCGTTCTTATTATTAGGGGCCAAGCACCGAAGGTGCGTAGGCACCTATTGTATCTGTTCCCGTTCCTATTATTATTATTATTCTTCCGTTTCTTCCGACTGGGAGTCTATGGCAGCCCATAGAACCGATTGCGGGAAAGTTGTAATGGTTTGACATTCTGATAGAGGACAGTCCCAACATTAAATACACCAATTTTGGTGTGTCTAAGTCATTCCCTCTAGCGCCACCACCTGTCCAAAGTTTCACTTTTATTTTGCTAATAACTTTTGAATCGTAAGTCCAATCAACAAAATTCTTTTTTTCTCTTACTCCTGAGCTCATGTCAATTCGATTGCACCCTATGACGTCATTTTCGTCATAACAATATGGCCGCCATTTTGAATTGTCCTTAAAAGCTACTTTTTCGAACTCGTCCTAGATGGTTTGTCCGATTTGCACGAAAATTGAACCAGATCATCTTCAGGCAGTGCGGACCAAAAGTTATGGAATTCAAATTGATTCGTTAAACCGTTTTCGAAAAACGCTCAAACTAATTTTACGTAGCGCCTGCAAAAACAGTCGTAGGGCTCTATCTCCGCAACGGTTTATCGTATTCAGACCAAACTTGGTACATGTCATCACAGGCATGACCTGAGGCTACATGCTGTGTTTCGGCGCAGCGCCACCTACTGGTCCGGAGATATGGAAAATGGCTATTTTTGCTTATAGCTTTTGAACAGTTTGTCCAAAAATCATAAAATTGGTCTCGTTAGGTTCAGGGCAACATGCCGATTCGACTGATATCCAATTTGACCATATCGGCCATTTTGACTGTCAGCCATTTTGAATTATGTGCTAAAATGCTGTATTTTATGAACGCATGAACGGATTGTTACGAAACGTGGTATGGGTCATCAGCACAATGCCCTGAATGAGCCTGAGAAGTTTCGAAACAGCGCCACCTAGTGGTGAATTTTTTTTTTCAAATGCTTATAACTTTGGGTGTCGTCGACTTATTTTCACGAAACTCATCTTTTTAGACTCCTGAATCGTTGCCGAGTCCTACGATACCAAACATGCTAGGTTTCGCCTTACGGTTTGTGTAACGTTGTGATTTAGCGCTTAAAAAACATTTGGCTATATCTTTGAAACCGCTAGTCCGATCGAGACGAAACCACCGTCAGAAGTTTGGAAACATAGGTCGATAGCTATGCGCCAATGCCCAAATGTGAAAATATTGATGTTTAGGGGTACTAATTTCCAATCAAAGTCATGTGTCAGTCATTTTTTTCGTGTTTTTTCATATAAATGTCTATAACTCCGAAGTGAATTGAGATATTTTCACCAAAATTGACACACATATGTATGGGCTCACTCTGAGGACACGTAAAAATAATTGTGGGACTGAGCCTCTTGGTGGCGCTATAATTGAACAAAATATGAAATTCCCATTGACTTCAATACAGTTTTGTGAAATAAAATGCTATACTAAACAAATGCATTGGTGTAATATTACGAAACTCAGATTGTGTCATCAGCACCATCCCCTGAAGGCAACCAAAATATTTCAAGACAGCGCCACCTAGTGGTCAAAAGTTATAACAAAATTTCCAAAAAGGCTAATAACTTTTGAATAAATCTGGCTATTGAAATGCCACGGGTCTTAATAGATTCCTTGGGTCAAGCCGAGAACATAGATACCAAGTTTTCCTTATTTGGCCAAACTTCCTGTCCGCCATCCTGATTTTCAGTCAAAACCTACTTTTTCGAACTCCTCCTAGACCGTTTGTCCGATTTTCACCAAAATCGAATCGTATCATCTCCAGACCGTGCCGACTAAAAGTTATGGATTTCGTGTCGATAGACGAAACCGTTTTCGTATAGCGCAGCAGCAAAGTTGAGGCATGATGCTAATAGCAATAATTAAGGCTTTATCTCTGCAATGCCTTGATATATTGACACCAATCTTTGTATGTGTCATTGTCACTTCACTCTGACCACATCACATCAGTTTTGTAACTGCGCCATCTATTGGTCGAAAGTGATAATCCATTAAATCATATTCTGAATTACTTTTTATATGATTTTTCAGCCATTTCATCTAAAATCCTCTTTAAATGTATTTAATTGCTCATTGTTCCAGTTGGTCTGACACCTTCAGCCATGTTGGCATATCCTGTCATCTGCTTGCGCTTGGCCCCGATAATTGCTGCTTGCAGCTATATTTATTATTATTATTCTTCCTTCTTCCGACTGGGAGTCTATGGCAGCCCATAGAACCGATCGCGGGAAAGTTGTAATGGTTTGACATTCTGATAGAGGACAGTCCCAACATTAAATACACCAATTTTGGTGTGTCTAAGTCATTCCCTCTAGCGCCACCAACTGTCCAAAGTTTCACTCATGTTTCTGCTAATAACTTTTGAACCACAAGGGCTAGAAACAAAATTCTTTTTTCCTCTGATTCGTGAGCTCATGGCGATTCGATTGCACCCTATGACGTCATTTTCCGTCATTACAATTTTTCCGCCATTTTGAATTTTCCGAAAAAGCTACTTTTTCGAACTCCTCCTAGGCCGTTGCTCCAATTTCCACGAAAATTGAATCAGATCATCTTCAGACCATGCCGACAAAAAGTTATGGAATTCGTGTTGATTCGTCGAACCGTTCTCGAATACCGCGCAAACAAATTTTATGTAGCGCTTGCCAAAATAGACACAAGCCAGTATCTCCTCAACACTTTATCATATTCAGACCAAACTTGGTATATGTCATCACAAGCATGACCTGAGGCTACATGCTGCGTTTCGGCGCAGCGCCACCTACTGGACCGGAGATATGAAAAATGGCTATTTTTGCTTATAACTTCTGAACAGTTTGTCCAAAAATCATAAAAGTGGTCTCGTTAGATTCAGGGCGTCATGCTGAGTCGACTGATATCCAATTTTCCCCGATCAGCCATTTTGGCTGTCGGCCATTTTGAATTATGTGCTAAAATGCTGTATTTTAGGAATGCATGAACGTATCGTTACGAAACTCGGTATGGGTCATCAGCATGATGTCCTGAAGGAGCCTGAGAAGTTTCGAAACAGTGCCATCTAGTGGTGAATTTTTTTCCCCAAATACTTCCAAATGCTTCTAACTTTGGGTGTGGTCAACTTATTTTCACAGGACTCATCTCTTTAGACTCCTGAATCATTGCCGAGTCCAACGATACCAAACATGTTAGGTTTCGCCTTATGGTTTGTGTAGCGTTGTGATTTAGCGCTTAAAAAACATTTGGCTATATCTTTGAAACCGCTTGTCCGATCGAGACGAAACCACCTTCAGAAGTTTGGAAACATAGGTCGATAGCTATACGCCAATGCCCAAATGCGAAAATATTGATGTTTAGGGGTAGTAAAATCCAATCAAAGTCATGTGTCAGTCAATTTTTACGTGTTTTTTCATATAAATGTCTATAACTCCGAAGCGAATTGAGATATTTTCACCAAAATTGACACAAATATGCATGGGCTCACTCTGAGGACACATTAAAAAAATGGTGTGACTGAGCCTCTTGGTGGCGCTATAACAGAACAAAACATGAAATTCCCATTGACTTCAATACAGTTTTGTGAAATAAAATGCTATACTAAACAAATGCATTGGTGTAATATTACGAAACTCAGAATGTGCCATCAGCTCCATCCCCTAAAGGTAGCCAAAATATTTCGAGACAACGCCACTTAGTGGTCAAAAGTTATAACAAAATTTCCAAAAAAGCTAATAACTTTTGAATAAATCTGGCTATTGAAATGCCACTGGTCTTAATAGATTCCCTGGGTCAAGCCGAGAACATAGATACCAAGTTTTCCTTATTTGGCCAAACTTCCTGTCCGCCATCTTGATTTTCATTCAAAACCTACTTTTTCGAACTCCTCCTAGACCGTTTGTCCGATTTTCACCAAAATCGAATCGTATCATCTCCAGACTGTGCCGACTAAAAGTTATGGATTTCGTTTCGATAGACGAAACCGTTTTTGTATAGCGTAGCAGCAAAGTTGAGGCATGATGCTAAAAGCACTATTCAGGCTTTATCTCTGCAATGCCTTGACTTATTGACACCAAACTTTGTATGTGACATTGTCACTTCACTCTGATCACATCACATCACTTTTGTAACTGCGCCACCTATTGGTCGAAAGTGATAATCCATTAAATCATATTTTAAATGACTTTTTCTATGATTTTTCAGCCATTTCACCTAAAATCCTCTTTAAATGTATTTAATTGCTCATTGTTGCAGTTGGTCTGACACCTTCAGCCATGTTGGCATATCCTGTCATCTGCTTGCGCTTGGCCCCGATAATTGCTGCTTGCAGCTATATTTATTATTATTATTCTTCCGCCATGGGAGTCTATGGCAGCCCATAGAACCGATTGCGGGAAAGTTATGAAATTTGGCACAATGATAGAGGACAGTCCGAAAAGTCACCATACCAAATTTGGTGTCTTAAAACCAATCCCTCTAGCGCCACCACCTGTCCAAAATTTCACTTTTATTTTGCTAATAACTTTTGAACCGTTTGGCCAATCAACAAAATTCTTTTTTCCTCTGATTCCCGAGCTCATGCCGATTCGATTGCACCCTATGACGTCATTTTCCGGCTTATAAATATGGCCGCCATTTTGAATGGGCTGAAAAAGCTACTTTTTCGAACTCGTCCTAGACGGTTTGTCCGATTTGCACGAAAATTGAACCAGATCATCTTCAGGCAGTGCTGACAAAAAGTTATGGAATTCAAATTGATTCGTCAAACCGTTTTCGAATAACGCTCGAACACATTTTACGTAGCGCTTGCGAAAACAGTCGTAGGGCTGTATCTCCGCAACGCTTTATCGGATTCAGACCAAAATTGGTACATGTCATCACAAGCATGACCTGAGGCTACATGCTGCGTTTCGGCGCAGCGCCACCTAGTGGTCCGGAGATATGAAAAATGGCTATTTTTGCTTATAACTTCTGAACATTTTGTCCAAAAATCATAAAATTGGTCTCGTTAGATTCAGGGCAACATGCCGAGTCGACTGATATAAAATTTTACCATATCGGCCATTTTGACTTTCGGCCATTTTGAATTTTGTGCTAAAATGCTGTATTTTAAGAACGCATGAACGGATTGTTACGAAACTCGGTATGGGTCATCAGCACGATGTTCTGAAGGAGCGTGAGAAGTTTCGAAACAGCGCCACCTAGTGGTGAATTTTATTTTTCAAATGCTTATAACTTTGGGTGTGGTCGACTTATTTTCACCAAACTCATCTCATTAGACTCCTGAATCCTTGCCGAGTCCAACGATACCAAATATGCTAGGTTTCGCCTTACGGTTTGTGTAGCGTTGTGATTTAGCACTTAAAAAACATTAGGCGATATCTTCGAAACCGTTTGTCCGATCGAGACGAAACCACCGTCAGAAGTTTGGAATCATAGCTTGTTAACTAAACGTTAAAGCCCAAATGCGAAAATATTGATGTCTAGAGGTAGTAAATTCCAATTAAAGTCATGTGTCAGTCATTTTTTACGTGTTTTTTCATATAAATGTCTATAACTCCGAAGATAATTGAGATATTTTCACCAAAATCGACACACATATGTATGGGCTCACTCTGAGGACACATACAAAAAATGGTGGGACTGAGCCTCTTGGTGGCGCTATAATAGAACAAAACATGAAATTCCCATTGACTTCCATACAATTTTGTGAAATAAAATGCTATACTAAACAAATGCATTGGTTTAATATTACGAAACTCAGATTGTGTCATCAGCACCATCCCCTGAAGGTACCCAAAATATTTCGAGACAGCGCCACCTAGTGGTCAAAAGTTCTAACAATTTCCAAAAAGGCTAATAACTTTTGAATAAATCTGGCTATTGAAATGCTTAATAGATTCCTTGGGTCAAGCCGAGAACATAGATACCAAGTTTTCCTTATTTGGCCAAACTTCCTGTCCGCCATCTTGATTTTCAGTCAAAACCTACTTTTTCAAACTCCTCCTAGACCGTTTGTCCGATTTTCACCAAAATCTAATCGTATCATCTCCAGACCGTGCCGACTAAAAGTTATGGATTTCTTGTCGATAGACGAAACCATTTTCGTATAGCGCAGCAGCAAAGTTGAGGCATGATGCCAATAGCACTATTCAGGCTTTATCTCTGCAATGCCTTGACATATTGACAACAAACTTTGTATGTGACAGTGTCACTTCACTCTGACCACATCAGTTTTGTAACTGCGCCACCTACTTGTCGAAAGTGATAATCAATTAAATTATATTTTTAATTACTGTTTCTATGATTTTTCAGCCATTTCGTCTAAAATCCTCTTTAAATGTCTGTAATTGCTCATTGTTGCAGTTGATCTGACACCTTCAGCCATGTCTTGTCGTCTTATTCTGCTTGGCCCCGGTAATGGCTGCTTGCAGCTATATTTATTATTATTATTCTTCTTCCGCCATGGGAGTCTATGGCAGCCCATAGAACCGATTGCGGGAAAGTTATGAAATTTGGCACAATGATAGAGGACAGTCCGAAAAGTCACCATACCAAATTTGGTGTCTTAAAACCAATCCCTCTAGCGCCACCACCTGTCCAAAATTTCACTTTTATTTTGCTAATAACTTTTGAACCGTTTGGCCAATCAACAAAATTATTTTTTCCTCTGATTCCCGAGCTCATGCCGATTCGATTGCACCCTATGACGTCATTTTCCGGCTTATAAATATGGCCGCCATTTTTAGTGGGCTGAAAAAGCTACTTTTTCGAACTCGTCCTAGACGGTTTGTCCGATTTGCACGAAAATTGAACCAGATCATCTTCAGGCAGTGCTGACAAAAAGTTATGGAATTCAAATTGATTCGTCAAACCGTTTTCGAATAACGCTCGAACACATTTTACGTAGCGCTTGCGAAAACAGTCGTAGGGCTGTATCTCCGCAACGCTTTATCATATTCAGACCAAAATTGGTACATGTCATCACAAGCATGACCTGAGGCTACATGCTGCGTTTCGGCGCAGCGCCACCTACTGGTCCGGAGATATGAAAAATGGCTATTTTTGCTTATAACTTCTGAACATTTTGTCCAAAAATCATAAAATTGGTCTCGTTAGATTCAGGGCAACATGCCGAGTCGACTGATATAAAATTTTACCATATCGGCCATTTTGACTGTCGGCCATTTTGAATTTTGTGCTAAAATGCTGTATTTTAAGAACGCATGAACGGATTGTTACGAAACTCGGTATGGGTCATCAGCACGATGTTCTGAAGGAGCGTGAGAAGTTTCGAAACAGCGCCACCTAGTGGTGAATTTTATTTTTCAAATGCTTATAACTTTGGGTGTGGTCGACTTATTTTCACCAAACTCATCTCATTAGACTCCTGAATCCTTGCCAAATCCAACGATACCAAATATGCTAGGTTTCGCCTTACGGTTTGTGTAGCGTTGTGATTTAGCACTTAAAAAACATTAGGCGATATCTTCGAAACCGTTTGTCCGATCGAGACGAAACCACCGTCAGAAGTTTGGAATCATAGCTTGTTAACTAAACGTTAATGCCCAAATGCGAAAATATTGATGTTTAGGGGTACTAATTTCCAATCAAAGTCATGTGTCAGTCATTTTTTTCGTGTTTTTTCATATAAATGTCTATAACTCCGAAGTGAATTGAGATATTTTCACCAAAATTGACACACATATGTATGGGCTCACTCTGAGGACACGTAAAAAAAATTGTGGGACTGAGCCTCTTGGTGGCGCTATAATTGAACAAAATATGAAATTCCCATTGACTTCAATACAGTTTTGTGAAATAAAATGCTATACTAAACAAATGCATTGGTGTAATATTACGAAACTCAGATTGTGTCATCAGCACCATCCCCTGAAGGCAACCAAAATATTTCAAGACAGCGCCACCTAGTGGTCAAAAGTTATAACAAAATTTCCAAAAAGGCTAATAACTTTTGAATAAATCTGGCTATTGAAATGCCACGGGTCTTAATAGATTCCTTGGGTCAAGCCGAGAACATAGATACCAAGTTTTCCTTATTTGGCCAAACTTCCTGTCCGCCATCTTGATTTTCATTCAAAACCTACTTTTTCGAACTCCTCCTAGACCGTTTGTCCGATTTTCACCAAAATCGAATCGTATCATCTCCAGACCGTGCCGACTAAAAGTTATGGATTTCGTGTCGATAGACGAAACCGTTTTCGTATAGCGCAGCAGCAAAGTTGAGGCATGATGCTAATAGCAATAATTAAGGCTTTATCTCTGCAATGCCTTGATATATTGACACCAATCTTTGTATGTGTCATTGTCACTTCACTCTGACCACATCACATCAGTTTTGTAACTGCGCCACCTATTGGTCGAAAGTGATAATCCATCAAATCATATTTTTAATTATTGTTTCTATGATTTTTCAGGCATTTTGCCTAAAATCCTCTTTAAATGTCTTTAATTGCTCATTGTTGCAGTTGGTCTGACACTTTCAGACATGTTGGCATGTCTTGTCGTCTTATTCTGCTTGGCCCCGGTAATGGCTGCTTGCAGCTATATTTATTATTATTATTATTAGGGGCCAAGCACCGAAGGTGCGGAGGCACCTATTGTATCTGTTCCCGTTCTTATTAGGGGCCAAGCACCGAAGGTGCGGAGGCACCTATTGTGTTTGTTCCGGTTCTTATTAGGGGCCAAGCACAGAATGTGCGTAGGCACCTATTGTATCTGTTGGCGTACCAAAAATAATTCTTCTTTTTCTTCCGCTCTGGGAGTCTATGGCAGCCCATAGAACCGCTTGCGGGAAAGTTATGAAATTTGGCACACTGATAGAGGGCAGACTGAACAGTCACCATAGCAAATTTGGAGTCTCCAACTCATTCCCTCTAGCGCCACCAGCTGTCCAAATTTGCACTCATGTTTATGCTAATAACTTTTGAACCACAAGGGCTAGAAACAAAATTCCCATTTCTTCTGATTCCCTAGCTCAAGACGATTCGATCGCACCCTATGACGTCATTTTCCGTCATGGAAATTTGTCCGCCATTTTGAATTTTTCGAAAAATCTACTTTTTCGAACTCCTCCTAGGCCGTTGCTCCGATTTTCACGAAAATTGAACCAGATCATCTACAGACCATGCCGACAAAAAGTTATGGAATTCAAGTTGATTCGCTTAGCAATTTTTGAAAAAACCCACAAACAAATTTTACGTAGCGCTTGCGAAACCAGACGTAAGGCTGTATCTCCGCAACGCTTTATTGGATTCAGACCAAACTTGGCACATGTCATCACAAGCATGACCTGAGGCTACATGCTGCGTTTCGGCGCAGCGCCACCTACTGGTCCGGAGATATGAAAAATGGCTATTTTTGCTTATAACTTCTGAATAGTTTGCCCAAAAATCATCAAATTGGTCTCGTTAGATTCAGGCCAACATGCTGAGTCGACTGATATCCAATTTTACCATATCGGCCATTTTGGCTGTCGGTCATTTTGAATTTTGTGCTAAAATGCTGTATTTTAAGAACGCATGAATGGATTGTTACGAAACATGGTGTGGCTCATCAGCACGGTGCCCTGAAGGAGCGTGAGAAGTTTCAAAACAGCGCCACCTTGTGGTCAAAAGTTATAACAACATTTCCAAAAAGGCTAATAACCTTTGAATACATCTGCCTATTGAAATGCCACTGGTCTTAATAGATTCCCTGGGTCACGCTGAGAACATAGATACCAAGTTTGCCATATTTGGCCAAACTTCCTGTCCGCCATCTTGATTTTCAACCAAAACCTACTTTTTCGAACTCCTCCTAGACCGTTTGTCCGATTTTCACCAAAATCGAATCGTATCATCTCCACACTGTACCGACAAAAAGTTATGGAATTCGTGTTGATTCGTCAAACCGTTCTCGAATACCGCGCAAACAAATCACAGCTACAGATTTAGTGCAAAAGTACTAAATCGCCCATAACTCCCAGACCACTTGTCCTAGACTCAAGTTTCTTACACCACTGTGATCCCTGGCTCAAGGCGGACAAAATGGCTATCTCCAATTTCAATGTCGGCCAGAAAAAATGTCTGCTATGTCGAATTTTGTCCGAAACCTACTTTTGCGAACTAGTCCTAGGTTTTTCGCCAGATCGGAACCAAACCAGTCTAGGACATTTCTCTGGACTCTCTAGATCAATAATTATCGAAAAAAAGTTGAACTTTTGCATTTGGGTGGCTGTAACAGGGTCATTTAGAAAAGGGGCGTGGCAAAATACACTAAAAAGCCTATAAATCCCAATTGAAAACTCAGAACTTCACCAAAATTGATGAGCATATGTGTCAGAACATGGTGAGGAAGCATGCAGAGTTTGATGGAGATCGGACCATAGGTGGCGCTATAACTGGCAAAAAGCCTTCATTCTTATTAGGGGTTCAAGCATGAAATGCTGAAACCCTATTGTAATTGTAAGGATTCGTAAAACGCATCGTGCAGGCCAAACCGTAAGGCCTAGAGACGTGAAACCTGGCCAGATGGTAGGCCTCAATTTGGGGACAACCTATCAGAGTATGACCCCGATTGGCCCATAGGTGGCGCTACAGCAACCAAAAGTTCAAAATTGCTCATAACTCTTAGACCGTTTGTCCCAGGATCAAGTGTCTTATATCGTTGGAATCCTTGGCTCAAGGCAGACAAAATGGCTATCTCCGATTTTGATTTAGGCAGGGGAAATTTTTTGCTATGTCGAATTTTGTCCAAAACCTACCTTTGCGAACTAGTCCCTGGTTTTTCGCCCGATGGGAACCAAACCAGTCTAGGACAATTCTCTGGACTCTCTAGATCAATAATTGTCGAAAAATTGAACCAGATCATCTACAGACCATGCCGACAAAAAGTTATGGAATTCAAGTTGATTCGCTTAGCAATTTTCGAAAAAACCCACAAACAAATTTTACGTAGCGCTTGCGAAACCAGACGTAAGGCTGTATCTCCGCAACGCTTTATCGGATTCAGACCAAACTTGGCACATGTCATCACAAGCATGACCTGAGGCTACATGCTGCGTTTCGGCGCAGCGCCACCTACTGGTCCGGAGATATGAAAAATGGCTATTTTTGCTTATAACTTCTGAATAGTTTGCCCAAAAATCATCAAATTGGTCTCGATAGATTCAGGCCAACATGCTGAGTCGACTGATATCCAATTTGACCATATCGGCCATTTTGGCTGTCGGCCATTTTGAATTTTGTGCTAAAATGCTGTATTTTAAGAACGCATGAATGGATTGTTACGAAACATGGTGTGGCTCATCAGCATGATGCCCTGAAGGAGCGTGAGAAGTTTCAAAACAGCGCCACCTTGTGGTGAATTTTATTTTTCAAATGCTTATAACTTTGGGTGTGGTCGACTTATTTTCACCAAACTCATCTCATTAGACTCCTGAATCCTTGCCGAGTCCAACGATACCAAATATGCTAGGTTTCGCCTTACGGTTTGTGTAGCGTTGTGATTTAGCACTTAAAAAACATTAGGCGATATCTTCGAAACCGTTTGTCCGATCGAGACGAAACCACCGTCAGAAGTTTGGAATCATAGCTTGTTAACTGAATTTTTCAGCCCAAATGCGAAAATATTGATGTCTAGAGGTAGTAAATTCCAATTAAAGTCATGTGTCAGTCATTTTTTACGTGTTTTTTCATATAAATGTCTATAACTCCGAAGATAATTGAGATATTTTCACCAAAATCGACACACATATGTATGGGCTCACTCTGAGGACACATACAAAAAATGGTGGGACTGAGCCTCTTGGTGGCGCTATAATAGAACAAAACATGAAATTCCCATTGACTTCTATACAATTTTGTGAAATAAAATGCTATACTAAACAAATGCATTGGTGTAATATTACGAAACTCAGATTCTGTCATCAGCACCATCCCCTGAAGGTACCCAAAATATTTCGAGACAGCGCCACCTAGTGGTCAAAAGTTGTAACAAAATTTCCAAAAAGGCTAATAACTTTTGAATAAATCTGGCTATTGAAATGCTTAATAGATTCCTTGGGTCAAGCCGAGAACATAGATACCAAGTTTTCCTTATTTGGCCAAACTTCCTGTCCGCCATCTTGATTTTCAGTCAAAACCTACTTTTTCAAACTCCTCCTAGACCGTTTGTCCGATTTTCACCAAAATCTAATCGTATCATCTCCAGACCGTGCCGACTAAAAGTTATGGATTTCTTGTCGATAGACGAAACCATTTTCGTATAGCGCAGCAGCAAAGTTGAGGCATGATGCCAATAGCACTATTCAGGCTTTATCTCTGCAATGCCTTGACATATTGACACCAAACTTTGTATGTGACATTGTCACTTCACTCTGACCACATCAGTTTTGTAACTGCGCCACCTACTTGTCGAAAGTGATAATCAATTAAATTATATTTTTAATTACTGTTTCTATGATTTTTCAGCCATTTCGTCTAAAATCCTCTTTAAATGTCTGTAATTGCTCATTGTTGCAGTTGATCTGACACCTTCAGCCATGTCTTGTCGTCTTATTCTGCTTGGCCCCGGTAATGGCTGCTTGCAGCTATATTTATTATTATTATTCTTCTTCCGACTGGGCGTCTATGGCAGCCCATAGAACCGATTGCGGGAAAGTTGTTTTGGTTTGACATTCTGATAGAGGACAGTCCCAACATTAAATACACCAATTTTTGTGTTTCTAAGTCATTCCCTCTAGCGCCACCACCTGTCCAAAATTTCACTTTTATTTTGCTAATAACTTTTGAACCGTAAGGCCAATCAACAAAATTCTTTTTTCCTCTTATTTCTGAGCTCATGCCGATTCGATTGCACCCTATGATGTCATTTTCCGTCATATAAATATGGCCGCCATTTTTAATTTTCTGAAAAAGCTACTTTTTCGAACTCGTCCTAGACGGTTTGTCCGATTTGCACGAAAATTGAACCAGATCATCTTCAGGCAGTGTTGACCAAAAGTTATGGAATTCAAATTGATTCGTCAAACCGTTTTCGATAAACGCACGAATACATTTTACGTAGCTCTAGCAAAAACAGTCGTAAGGCTGTATCTCCGCAACGGTTTATCGTATTCAGACCAAACTTGGTACATGTACTCACAAGCATGACCTGAGGCTACATGCTGCGTTTCGGCGCAGCGCCACCTACTGGTCCGGAGATATGAAAAATGGCTATTTTTGCTTATAACTTCTGAACAGTTTGTCCAAAAATCATAAAATTGGTATCGTTACATTCAGGGCAATATGCCGATTCGTATGATATCCAGTTTTACCATATCGGCCCTTTTGACTGTCGGCCATTTTGAATTTTGTGCTAAAATACTGTATTTTAAGAATGCATGAACGAATTGTTACGAAACTTGGTATGGGTCATCAGCACGTTGTCCTGAAGGAGCGTGAGAAGTTTCGAAACAGCGCCACCTAGTGGTGAATTTTTTTTTTCAAATGCTTATAACTTTGGGTGTGGTCAACTTATTTTCACGAGACTCTTCTAATTAGACTCCTGAAACCTTGCCGAGTCCTACGATACCAAACATGCTAGGTTTTGCCTTACGGTTTGTGTAGCGTTGTGATTTAGCGCTTAAAAAACATTTGGCTATATCTTCGAAACCGCTAGTCCGATCGAGACGAAACCACCGTCAGAAGTTTGGAAACATAGGTCGATAGCCATACGCCAATGCCCAAATGCGAAAATATTGATGTTTAGGGGTAGTAAATTCCAAACAAAGTCATGTGTCAGTCATTTTTTACGTGTTTTTTCATATAAATGCCTATAACTCTGAAGCAAATTGAGATTTTTTCACCAAAACTGACACACATATGTATGGGCTCACTCTGAGGACACGTAAAAAAAATTGTGAGACTGAGCCTCTTGGTGGCGCTATAATAGAACAAAACATAAAATTCCCATTGACTTCAATACAGTTTTGTGAAATAAAATGCTATTTTCATTCAAAACCTACTTTTTCGAACTCCTCCTAGACCGTTTTGTCCGATTTTCACCAAAATCGAATCGTATCATCTCCAGACTATGCTGAATAAAAGTTATGGATTTCGTGTCAATAGACGAAACCGTTTTCATATAGCGTAGCAGCAAAGTTGAGGCATGATGCTAAAAGCACTATTCAGGCTTTATCTCTGCAATGCCTTGACATATTGACACCAAACTTTGTATGTCTCATTGTCACTTCACTCTGACCACATCACATCACATTTGTAACTGCGCCACCTATTGGTCGAAAGTGATAATCCATTAAATCATATTTTGAATGACTTTTTATATGATTTTTCAGCCATTTCGCCTAAAATCCTCTTTAAATGTATTTAATTGCTCATTGTTGCAGATGGTCTGACACCTTCAGCCATGTTGGCATATCCTGTCATCTGCTTGCGCTTGGCCCCGATAATTGCTGCTTGCAGCTATATTTATTCTTCTTTTTCTTCCGACTTGGCGTCTATGGCAGCCCATAGAGCCGATTGCGGGAAAGTTGTTTTGATTTGACATTCTGATAGAGGACAGTGCCAACATTAAATACACCAATTTTGGTGTTTCTAAGTCATTCCCTCTAGCGCCACCACCTGTCCAAAATTTCACTTTCATTTTGCTAATAACTTTTGAACCGTAAGGCCAATCAGTAAAATCCTTTTTTACTCTTATTCCTGAGCTCATGACGATTCGATTGCACCCTATGAAGTCATTTTCCGTCATAAAAATATGGCTGCCATTTTGAAGTTTTCGAAAAACCTACTTTTTCGAACTCGTCCTAGACGGTTTGTCCGATTTGCATGAAAATTGAACCAGATCATCTTCAGGCCGTGCTGACCAAAAGTTATGGAATTCAAGTTGATTCGCTTAACCATTTTCAATAAACGCACAAACAAATTTTACGTAGCGCTAGGAAAAACAGTTGTAAGGCTGTATCTCCGCAACGGTTTATCGTATTCAGACCAAACTTGGTACATGTACTCACAAGCATGACCTGAGGCAACATGCTGCGTTTTGGCGCAGCGCCACCTACTGGTCCGGAGATATGAAAAATGGCTATTTTTGCTTATAACTTCTGAATGGTTTGTCCAAAAATCATAAAATTGGTCTCGTTAGATTCAGGGCGACATGCCGAGTTGACTGATATCCAATTTTAACATATCGGCCATTTTGACTGTCGGCCATTTTGAATTTTGTGCTAAAATGCTGTATTTTAAGAACGCATGAACGGATTTTTATGAAACTTGGTATGGGTCATCAGCACAATGTCCTGAAGGAGCGTGAGAAGTTTCGAAACAGCGCCACCTAGTGGTAAATTTTTTTTTTAAATGCTTATAACTTTGGGTGTGATCGACTTATTTTCACGAAACTCATCTTTTTAGACTCCTGAATCGTTGCCGAGTCCTACGATACCAAACATGCTAGGTTTTGCCTTACGGTTTGTGTAGCGTTGTGATTTAGCGCTTAAAAAACATTTGGCTATATCTTTGAAACCGCTAGTCCGATCGAGACGAAACCACCGTCAGAAGTTTGGAAACATAGGTCGATAGCTATATGCCAATGCCCAAATGCGAAAATATTGATGTTTAGGGGTACTAATTTCCAATCAAAGTCATGTGTCAGTCATTTTTTTCATGTTTATTCATATAAATGTCTATAACTCCGAAGCGAATTGAGATATTTTCACCAAAATTGACACACATATGTATGGGCTCACTCTGAGGACACGTAAAAAAAATTGTGGGACTGAGCCTCTTGGTGGCGCTATAATTGAACAAAATATGAAATTCCCATTGACTTCAATACAGTTTTGTGAAATAAAATGCTATACTAAACAAATGCATTGGTGTAATATTACGAAACTCAGATTGTGTCATCAGCACCATCCCCTGAAGGCAACCAAAATATTTCAAGACAGCGCCACCTAGTGGTCAAAAGTTATAACAAAATTTCCAAAAAGGCTAATAACTTTTGAATAAATCTGGCTATTGAAATGGCACGGGTCTTAATAGATTCCTTGGGTCAAGCCGAGAACATAGATACCAAGTTTTCCTTATTTGGCCAAACTTCCTGTCCGCCATCTTGATTTTCATTCAAAACCTACTTTTTCGAACTCCTCCTAGACCGTTTGTCCGATTTTCACCAAAATCGAATCGTATCATCTCCAGACTGTGCCGACAAAAAGTTATGGATTTCGTGTCGATTGATGAAACCGTTTTCGTATAGCACAGCAGCAAAGTTGAGGCATGATGCCAAAATGACTATTCAGGCTTTATATCTGCAATGCCTCGACATATTGACACAAAACTTTGTATGTGTCACTGTCTCCTTACTCTGACCACACCACATCAATTTCGTAACAGCGCCACCTTTTGGTCAAAAGTGACAATCCATTAAATCATATTTTGAATCACTTTTTACATGATTTTTCAGCCATTTCGCCTAAAATCCTCTTTAAATGTCTTTAATTGCTCATTGTTGCAGTTGGTCTGACACTTTCAGACATGTTGGCATGTCTTGTCGTCTTATTCTGCTTGGCCCCGGTAATTGCTGCTTGCAGCTATATTTATTATTCTTCTTCTTCTTCTTCTTCCGCTCTTGGAGTCTATGGCAGCCCATAGAACCGATTGCGGGAAAGTTATGAAATTTGGCACACTGATAGAGGACAGTCCAAAAAGTCACCATACCAAATTTGGTGTTTTAAAACCAATCTCTCTAGCGCCACCACCTGTCCAAAATTTCACTTTTATTTTACTAATAACTTTTGAACCGTAAGGCCAATCAACAAAATTCTTTTTTCCTCTGATTCCTGAGCTCATGCCGATTCGATTGCACCCTATGACGTCATTTTCCGGCTTATAAATATGGCCGCCATTTTGAATGTGCTGAAAAAGCTACTTTTTCGAACTCGTCCTAGACGGTTTGTCCGATTTGCACGAAAATTGAACCAGATCATCTTCAGGCAGTGCTGACAAAAAGTTATGGAATTCAAATTGATTCGTCAAACCGTTTTCGAATAACGCTCGAATAAATTTTACGTAGCGCTTGCGAAAACAGTCGTAGGGCTGTATCTCCGCAACGCTTTATCGGATTCAGACCAAAATTGGTACATGTCATCACAAGCATGATCTGAGGCTACATGCTGCGTTTCGGCGCAGCGCCACCTACTGGTCCGGAGATATGAAAAATGGCTATTTTTGCTTATAACTTCTGAACAATTTGTCCAAAAATCATAAAATTGGTCTCGTTAGATTCAGGGCAACATGCCGAGTCGACTGATATCAAATTTTACCATATCGGCCATTTTGACTGTCGGCCATTTTGAATTTTGTGCTAAAATGCTGTATTTTAAGAACGCATGAACGGATTGTTACGAAACTTGGTATGGGTCATCAGCACGATGTTCTGAAGGAGCGTGAGAAGTTTCGAAACAGCGCCCCCTAGTGGTCAAAAGTTATAACGACATTTCCAAAAAGGCTAATAACTTTTGAATAAATCTGGCTACTGAAATGCCACTGGTCTTAATAGATTCCTTGGGTCAAGCCGAGAACATAGATACCAAGTTTACCTTATTTGGCCAAACTTCCTGTCCGCCATCTTGATTTTCATTCAAAACCTACTTTTTCAAACTCCTCCTAGACCGTTTGTCCGATTTTCACCAAAATCGAATCGTATCATCTCCAGACCGTGCCGACTAAAAGTTATGGATTTCGTGTGGATAGACCAAACCGTTTTCGTATAGCGCAGCAGCAAAGTTGAGGCATGATGCTAATAGCACTATTCAGGCTTTATCTCTGCAATCCCTTGAAATATTGACACCAAACTTTGTATGTGTCATTGTCACTTCACTCTGACCACATCACATCAGTTTTGTAACTGCGCCACCTATTGGTCGAAAGTGATAATGCATTAAATCATATTTTTATTGACTGTTTTTATGATTTTTCAGCCATTTCGTCTAAAATCCTCTTTAAATGTCTTTAATTGCTCATTGTTGCAGTTGGTCTGACACTTTCAGACATGTTGGCATGTCTTGTCGTCTGGTTGTGCTTGGCCCCGGTAATGGCTGCTTGCAGCTATATTTAGGGGCCAAGCACCGAAGGTGCGGAGGCACCTATTGTGTTTGTTCCGGTTCTTATTATTATTATTATTATTATTATTATTCTTCCGACTGGGCGTCTATGGCAGCCCATAGAACCGATTGCGGGAAAGTTGTTTTGGTTTGACATTCTGATAGAGGACAGTCCCAACATTAAATACACCAATTTTTGTGTTTCTAAGTCATTCCCTCTAGCGCCACCACCTGTCCAAAGTTTCACTTTTATTTTGCTAATAACTTTTGAACCGTAAGGCCAATCAACAAAATTCTTTTTTCCTGTTATTCCTGAGCTCATGCCGATTCGATTGCACCCTATGACGTCATTTTCCGGCTTAAAAATATGGCCGACATTTTGAATGTGCTGAAAAAGCTACTTTTTCGAACTCGTCCTAGACGGTTTGTCCGATTTGCACGAAAATTGAACCAGATCATCTTCAGGCAGTGCTGACAAAAAGTTATGGAATTCAAATTGATTCGTCAAACCGTTTTCAATAAGCGCACGAACAAATTTTACGTAGCGCTTGCGAAAACAGTCGTAGGGCTGTATCTCCGCAACGCTTTATCGGATTCAGACCAAACTTGGTACATGTCATCACAAGCATGACCTGAGGCAACATGCTGCGTTTCGGCGCAGCGCCACCTACTGGTCCGGAGATATGAAAAATGGCTATTTTTGCTTATAACTTCTGAACAGTTTGTCCAAAAATCATAAAATTGGTATCGTTACATTCAGGGCAATATGCCGATTCGTATGATATCCAGTTTTACCATATCGGCCCTTTTGACTGTCGGCCATTTTGAATTTTGTGCTAAAATACTGTATTTTAAGAATGCATGAACGAATTGTTACGAAACTTGGTATGGGTCATCAGCACGTTGTCCTGAAGGAGCGTGAGAAGTTTCGAAACAGCGCCACCTAGTGGTGAATTTTTTTTTTCAAATGCTTATAACTTTGGGTGTGGTCAACTTATTTTCACGAGACTCATCTAATTAGACTCCTGAAACCTTGCCGAGTCCTACGATACCAAACATGCTAGGTTTTGCCTTACGGTTTGTGTAGCGTTGTGATTTAGCGCTTAAAAAACATTTGGCTATATCTTCGAAACCGCTAGTCCGATCGAGACGAAACCACCGTCAGAAGTTTGAAAACATAGGTCGATAGCTATACGCCAATGCCCAAATGCGAAAATATTGATGTTTAGGGGTAGTAAATTCCAAACAAAGTCATGTGTCAGTCATTTTTTACGTGTTTTTTCATATAAATGCCTATAACTCTGAAGCAAATTGAGATTTTTTCACCAAAACTGACACACATATGTATGGGCTCACTCTGAGGACACGTAAAAAAAATTGTGAGACTGAGCCTCTTGGTGGCGCTATAATAGAACAAAACATAAAATTCCCATTGACTTCAATACAGTTTTGTGAAATAAAATGCTATTTTCATTAAAAACCTACTTTTTCGAACTCCTCCTACACCGTTTGTCCGATTTTCACCAAAATCGAATCATATCATCTCCAGACCGTGCCGACTGAAAGTTATGGATTTCGTGTCGATTGACGAAACCGTTTTCGTATAGCGCAGCAGCAAATTTGAGGCATGATGCTAAAAGCATTATTCAGGCTTTATGTCTGCAATGCCTTGACATATTGACACCAAACTTTGCATGTGTCATTGTCACTTCACTCTGACCACATCACATCAGTTTTGTAACTGCACCACCTATTGGTCGAAAGTGATAATCCATTACATCATATTTTTAATTATTGTTTCTATGATTTTTCAGCCATTTTGCCTAAAATCCTCTTTAAATGTCTTTAATTGCTCATTGTTGCAGTTGGTCTGACACTTTCAAACATGTCGAAATGTCTTGTCGTCTTATTCTGCTTGGCCCCGGTAATTGCTGCTTGCAGCTATATTTAGGGGCCAAGCACCGAAGGTGCGGAGGCACCTATTGTATCCGTTCGCGTTCTTATTATTAGGGGCCAAGCACCGAAGGTGCGGAGGCACCTATTGTTTTTGTTCGCGTTCTTATTATTAGGGGCCAAGCACCGAAGGTGCGGAGGCACCTATTGTGTTTGTTCCGGTTCTTATTAGGGGCCAAGCACCGAAGGTGCGGAGGCACCTATTGTATCCGTTCGCGTTCTTATTAGGGGCCAAGCACAGAATGTGCGTAGGCACCTATTGTATCTGTTGGCGTACCAAAAATAATTCTTCTTTTTCTTCCGCTCTGGGAGTCTATGGCAGCCCATAGAACCGCTTGCGGGAAAGTTATGAAATTTGGCACACTGATAGAGGGCAGACTGAACAGTCACCATAGCAAATTTGGAGTCTCCAACTCATTCCCTCTAGCGCCACCAGCTGTCCAAATTTGCACTCATGTTTATGCTAATAACTTTTGAACCACAAGGGCTAGAAACAAAATTCCCATTTCTTCTGATTCCCTAGCTCAAGACGATTCGATCGCACCCTATGACGTCATTTTCCGTCATGGAAATTTGTCCGCCATTTTGAATTTTTCGAAAAATCTACTTTTTCGAACTCCTCCTAGGCCGTTGCTCCGATTTTCACGAAAATTGAACCAGATCATCTACAGACCATGCCGACAAAAAGTTATGGAATTCAAGTTGATTCGCTTAGCAATTTTCGAAAAAACCCACAAACAAATTTTACGTAGCGCTTGCGAAACCAGACGTAAGGCTGTATCTCCGCAACGCTTTATTGGATTCAGACCAAACTTGGCACATGTCATCACAAGCATGACCTGAGGCTACATGCTGCGTTTCGGCGCAGCGCCACCTACTGGTCCGGAGATATGAAAAATGGCTATTTTTGCTTATAACTTCTGAATAGTTTGCCCAAAAATCATCAAATTGGTCTCGTTAGATTCAGGCCAACATGCTGAGTCGACTGATATCCAATTTTACCATATCGGCCATTTTGGCTGTCGGCCATTTTGAATTTTGTGCTAAAATGCTGTATTTTAAGAACGCATGAATGGATTGTTACGAAACATGGTGTGGCTCATCAGCACGGTGCCCTGAAGGAGCGTGAGAAGTTTCAAAACAGCGCCACCTTGTGGTCAAAAGTTATAACAACATTTCCAAAAAGGCTAATAACCTTTGAATACATCTGCCTATTGAAATGCCACTGGTCTTAATAGATTCCCTGGGTCACGCTGAGAACATAGATACCAAGTTTGCCATATTTGGCCGAACTTCCTGTCCGCCATCTTGATTTTCAATCAGAACCTACTTTTTCGAACTCCTCCTAGACCGTTTGTCCGATTTTCACCAAAATCGAATCGTATCATCTCCACACTGTACCGACAAAAAGTTATGGAATTCGTGTTGATTCGTCAAACCGTTCTCGAATACCGCGCAAACAAATTTTACGTTGTGCCACAGCTACAGATTTAGTGCAAAAGTACTAAATCGCCCATAACTCCCAGACCATTTGTCCTAGACTCAAGTGTCTTACACCACTGTGATCCCTGGCTCAAGGCGGACAAAATGGCTATCTCCAATTTCGATTTAGGCCAGAAGAATTGTCTGCTATGTCGAATTTTGTCCGAAACCTACTTTTGCGAACTAGTCCTAGGTTTTTCGCCAGATCGGAACCAAACCAGTCTAGGACATTTCTCTGGACTCTCTAGATCAATAATTATCGGAAAAAAAGTTGAACTTTTGCATTTGGGTGGCTGTAACAGGGTCATTTAGAAAAGGGGCGTGGCAAAATACACTAAAAAGCCTATAAATCCCAATTGAAAACTCAGAACTTCACCAAAATTGATGAGCATATGTGTCAGAACATGGTGAGGAAGCATGCAGAGTTTCATGGAGATCGGACCATAGGTGGCGCTATAACTGGCAAAAAGCCTTCATTCTTATTAGGGGTTCAAGCATGAAATGCTGAAACCCTATTGTAATTGTAAGGATTCGTAAAACGCATCGTGCAGGCCAAACCGTAAGGCCTAGAGACGTGAAACCTGGCCAGATGGTAGGCCTCAATTTGGGGACAACCTATCAGAGTATGACCCCGAATGGCCCATAGGTGGCGCTACAGCAACCAAAAGTTCAAAATTGCTCATAACTCTTAGACCGTTTGTCCCAGGATCAAGTGTCTTATATCGTTGGAATCCTTGGCTCAAGGCGGACAAAATGGCTATCTCCGATTTTGATTTAGGCAGGGGAAATTTTTTGCTATGTCGAATTTTGTTCAAAACCTACCTTTGCGAACTAGTCCCTGGTTTTTCGCCCGATTGGAACCAAACCAGTCTAGGACAATTCTCTGGACTCTCTAGATCAATAATTGTCGAAAAAAAGTTGAACTTTTGCATTTGGGTGGCTGTAACAGGGTCATTTAGAAAAGGGGCGTGGCAAAATACACTAAAAAGCCTATAAATCCCAAATGAAAACTCAGAACATCACGAAAATCGCTGAGCATATGTGTCATGACATGGTGAACAAGCGTGCCGAGTTTCATGCAGATCGGACCATAGGTGGCGCTATAAATGGCAAAAAGGTTCCCTTATTATTAGGGGCCAAGCACAGAATGTGCGTAGGCACCTATTGTATCTGTTGGCGTACCAAAAATAATTCTTCTTTTTCTTCCGCTCTGGGAGTCTATGGCAGCCCATAGAACCGCTTGCGGGAAAGTTATGAAATTTGGCACACTGATAGAGGGCAGACTGAACAGTCACCATAGCAAATTTGGAGTCTCCAACTCATTCCCTCTAGCGCCACCAGCTGTCCAAATTTGCACTCATGTTTATGCTAATAACTTTTGAACCACAAGGGCTAGAAACAAAATTCCCATTTCTTCTGATTCCCTAGCTCAAGACGATTCGATCGCACCCTATGACGTCATTTTCCGTCATGGAAATTTGTCCGCCATTTTGAATTTTTCGAAAAATCTACTTTTTCGAACTCCTCCTAGGCCGTTGCTCCGATTTTCACGAAAATTGAACCAGATCATCTACAGACCATGCCGACAAAAAGTTATGGAATTCAAGTTGATTCGCTTAGCAATTTTCGAAAAAACCCACAAACAAATTTTACGTAGCGCTTGCGAAACCAGACGTAAGGCTGTATCTCCGCAACGCTTTATTGGATTCAGACCAAACTTGGCACATGTCATCACAAGCATGACCTGAGGCTACATGCTGCGTTTCGGCGCAGCGCCACCTACTGGTCCGGAGATATGAAAAATGGCTATTTTTGCTTATAACTTCTGAATAGTTTGCCCAAAAATCATCAAATTGGTCTCGTTAGATTCAGGCCAACATGCTGAGTCGACTGATATCCAATTTTACCATATCGGCCATTTTGGCTGTCGGCCATTTTGAATTTTGTGCTAAAATGCTGTATTTTAAGAACGCATGAATGGATTGTTACGAAACATGGTGTGGCTCATCAGCACGGTGCCCTGAAGGAGCGTGAGAAGTTTCAAAACAGCGCCACCTTGTGGTCAAAAGTTATAACAACATTTCCAAAAAGGCTAATAACCTTTGAATACATCTGCCTATTGAAATGCCACTGGTCTTAATAGATTCCCTGGGTCACGCTGAGAACATAGATACCAAGTTTGCCATATTTGGCCGAACTTCCTGTCCGCCATCTTGATTTTCAATCAGAACCTACTTTTTCGAACTCCTCCTAGACCGTTTGTCCGATTTTCACCAAAATCGAATCGTATCATCTCCACACTGTACCGACAAAAAGTTATGGAATTCGTGTTGATTCGTCAAACCGTTCTCGAATACCGCGCAAACAAATTTTACGTTGTGCCACAGCTACAGATTTAGTGCAAAAGTACTAAATCGCCCATAACTCCCAGACCATTTGTCCTAGACTCAAGTGTCTTACACCACTGTGATCCCTGGCTCAAGGCGGACAAAATGGCTATCTCCAATTTCGATTTAGGCCAGAAGAATTGTCTGCTATGTCGAATTTTGTCCGAAACCTACTTTTGCGAACTAGTCCTAGGTTTTTCGCCAGATCGGAACCAAACCAGTCTAGGACATTTCTCTGGACTCTCTAGATCAATAATTATCGGAAAAAAAGTTGAACTTTTGCATTTGGGTGGCTGTAACAGGGTCATTTAGAAAAGGGGCGTGGCAAAATACACTAAAAAGCCTATAAATCCCAATTGAAAACTCAGAACTTCACCAAAATTGATGAGCATATGTGTCAGAACATGGTGAGGAAGCATGCAGAGTTTCATGGAGATCGGACCATAGGTGGCGCTATAACTGGCAAAAAGCCTTCATTCTTATTAGGGGTTCAAGCATGAAATGCTGAAACCCTATTGTAATTGTAAGGATTCGTAAAACGCATCGTGCAGGCCAAACCGTAAGGCCTAGAGACGTGAAACCTGGCCAGATGGTAGGCCTCAATTTGGGGACAACCTATCAGAGTATGACCCCGAATGGCCCATAGGTGGCGCTACAGCAACCAAAAGTTCAAAATTGCTCATAACTCTTAGACCGTTTGTCCCAGGATCAAGTGTCTTATATCGTTGGAATCCTTGGCTCAAGGCGGACAAAATGGCTATCTCCGATTTTGATTTAGGCAGGGGAAATTTTTTGCTATGTCGAATTTTGTCCAAAACCTACCTTTGCGAACTAGTCCCTGGTTTTTCGCCCGATTGGAACCAAACCAGTCTAGGACAATTCTCTGGACTCTCTAGATCAATAATTGTCGAAAAAAAGTTGAACTTTTGCATTTGGGTGGCTGTAACAGGGTCATTTAGAAAAGGGGCGTGGCAAAATACACTAAAAAGCCTATAAATCCCAAATGAAAACTCAGAACATCACGAAAATCGCTGAGCATATGTGTCATGACATGGTGAACAAGCGTGCCGAGTTTCATGCAGATCGGACCATAGGTGGCGCTATAAATGGCAAAAAGGTTCCCTTATTATTAGGGGCCAAGCACAGAATGTGCGTAGGCACCTATTGTATCTGTTGGCGTACCAAAAATAATTCTTCTTTTTCTTCCGCTCTGGGAGTCTATGGCAGCCCATAGAACCGCTTGCGGGAAAGTTATGAAATTTGGCACACTGATAGAGGGCAGACTGAACAGTCACCATAGCAAATTTGGAGTCTCCAACTCATTCCCTCTAGCGCCACCAGCTGTCCAAATTTGCACTCATGTTTATGCTAATAACTTTTGAACCACAAGGGCTAGAAACAAAATTCCCATTTCTTCTGATTCCCTAGCTCAAGACGATTCGATCGCACCCTATGACGTCATTTTCCGTCATGGAAATTTGTCCGCCATTTTGAATTTTTCGAAAAATCTACTTTTTCGAACTCCTCCTAGGCCGTTGCTCCGATTTTCACGAAAATTGAACCAGATCATCTACAGACCATGCCGACAAAAAGTTATGGAATTCAAGTTGATTCGCTTAGCAATTTTCGAAAAAACCCACAAACAAATTTTACGTAGCGCTTGCGAAACCAGACGTAAGGCTGTATCTCCGCAACGCTTTATTGGATTCAGACCAAACTTGGCACATGTCATCACAAGCATGACCTGAGGCTACATGCTGCGTTTCGGCGCAGCGCCACCTACTGGTCCGGAGATATGAAAAATGGCTATTTTTGCTTATAACTTCTGAATAGTTTGCCCAAAAATCATCAAATTGGTCTCGTTAGATTCAGGCCAACATGCTGAGTCGACTGATATCCAATTTTACCATATCGGCCATTTTGGCTGTCGGCCATTTTGAATTTTGTGCTAAAATGCTGTATTTTAAGAACGCATGAATGGATTGTTACGAAACATGGTGTGGCTCATCAGCACGGTGCCCTGAAGGAGCGTGAGAAGTTTCAAAACAGCGCCACCTTGTGGTCAAAAGTTATAACAACATTTCCAAAAAGGCTAATAACCTTTGAATACATCTGCCTATTGAAATGCCACTGGTCTTAATAGATTCCCTGGGTCACGCTGAGAACATAGATACCAAGTTTGCCATATTTGGCCGAACTTCCTGTCCGCCATCTTGATTTTCAATCAGAACCTACTTTTTCGAACTCCTCCTAGACCGTTTGTCCGATTTTCACCAAAATCGAATCGTATCATCTCCACACTGTACCGACAAAAAGTTATGGAATTCGTGTTGATTCGTCAAACCGTTCTCGAATACCGCGCAAACAAATTTTACGTTGTGCCACAGCTACAGATTTAGTGCAAAAGTACTAAATCGCCCATAACTCCCAGACCATTTGTCCTAGACTCAAGTGTCTTACACCACTGTGATCCCTGGCTCAAGGCGGACAAAATGGCTATCTCCAATTTCGATTTAGGCCAGAAGAATTGTCTGCTATGTCGAATTTTGTCCGAAACCTACTTTTGCGAACTAGTCCTAGGTTTTTCGCCAGATCGGAACCAAACCAGTCTAGGACATTTCTCTGGACTCTCTAGATCAATAATTATCGGAAAAAAAGTTGAACTTTTGCATTTGGGTGGCTGTAACAGGGTCATTTAGAAAAGGGGCGTGGCAAAATACACTAAAAAGCCTATAAATCCCAATTGAAAACTCAGAACTTCACCAAAATTGATGAGCATATGTGTCAGAACATGGTGAGGAAGCATGCAGAGTTTCATGGAGATCGGACCATAGGTGGCGCTATAACTGGCAAAAAGCCTTCATTCTTATTAGGGGTTCAAGCATGAAATGCTGAAACCCTATTGTAATTGTAAGGATTCGTAAAACGCATCGTGCAGGCCAAACCGTAAGGCCTAGAGACGTGAAACCTGGCCAGATGGTAGGCCTCAATTTGGGGACAACCTATCAGAGTATGACCCCGAATGGCCCATAGGTGGCGCTACAGCAACCAAAAGTTCAAAATTGCTCATAACTCTTAGACCGTTTGTCCCAGGATCAAGTGTCTTATATCGTTGGAATCCTTGGCTCAAGGCGGACAAAATGGCTATCTCCGATTTTGATTTAGGCAGGGGAAATTTTTTGCTATGTCGAATTTTGTCCAAAACCTACCTTTGCGAACTAGTCCCTGGTTTTTCGCCCGATTGGAACCAAACCAGTCTAGGACAATTCTCTGGACTCTCTAGATCAATAATTGTCGAAAAAAAGTTGAACTTTTGCATTTGGGTGGCTGTAACAGGGTCATTTAGAAAAGGGGCGTGGCAAAATACACTAAAAAGCCTATAAATCCCAAATGAAAACTCAGAACATCACGAAAATCGCTGAGCATATGTGTCATGACATGGTGAACAAGCGTGCCGAGTTTCATGCAGATCGGACCATAGGTGGCGCTATAAATGGCAAAAAGGTTCCCTTATTATTAGGGGCCAAGCACAGAATGTGCGTAGGCACCTATTGTATCTGTTGGCGTACCAAAAATAATTCTTCTTTTTCTTCCGCTCTGGGAGTCTATGGCAGCCCATAGAACCGCTTGCGGGAAAGTTATGAAATTTGGCACACTGATAGAGGGCAGACTGAACAGTCACCATAGCAAATTTGGAGTCTCCAACTCATTCCCTCTAGCGCCACCAGCTGTCCAAATTTGCACTCATGTTTATGCTAATAACTTTTGAACCACAAGGGCTAGAAACAAAATTCCCATTTCTTCTGATTCCCTAGCTCAAGACGATTCGATCGCACCCTATGACGTCATTTTCCGTCATGGAAATTTGTCCGCCATTTTGAATTTTTCGAAAAATCTACTTTTTCGAACTCCTCCTAGGCCGTTGCTCCGATTTTCACGAAAATTGAACCAGATCATCTACAGACCATGCCGACAAAAAGTTATGGAATTCAAGTTGATTCGCTTAGCAATTTTCGAAAAAACCCACAAACAAATTTTACGTAGCGCTTGCGAAACCAGACGTAAGGCTGTATCTCCGCAACGCTTTATTGGATTCAGACCAAACTTGGCACATGTCATCACAAGCATGACCTGAGGCTACATGCTGCGTTTCGGCGCAGCGCCACCTACTGGTCCGGAGATATGAAAAATGGCTATTTTTGCTTATAACTTCTGAATAGTTTGCCCAAAAATCATCAAATTGGTCTCGTTAGATTCAGGCCAACATGCTGAGTCGACTGATATCCAATTTTACCATATCGGCCATTTTGGCTGTCGGCCATTTTGAATTTTGTGCTAAAATGCTGTATTTTAAGAACGCATGAATGGATTGTTACGAAACATGGTGTGGCTCATCAGCACGGTGCCCTGAAGGAGCGTGAGAAGTTTCAAAACAGCGCCACCTTGTGGTCAAAAGTTATAACAACATTTCCAAAAAGGCTAATAACCTTTGAATACATCTGCCTATTGAAATGCCACTGGTCTTAATAGATTCCCTGGGTCACGCTGAGAACATAGATACCAAGTTTGCCATATTTGGCCGAACTTCCTGTCCGCCATCTTGATTTTCAATCAGAACCTACTTTTTCGAACTCCTCCTAGACCGTTTGTCCGATTTTCACCAAAATCGAATCGTATCATCTCCACACTGTACCGACAAAAAGTTATGGAATTCGTGTTGATTCGTCAAACCGTTCTCGAATACCGCGCAAACAAATTTTACGTTGTGCCACAGCTACAGATTTAGTGCAAAAGTACTAAATCGCCCATAACTCCCAGACCATTTGTCCTAGACTCAAGTGTCTTACACCACTGTGATCCCTGGCTCAAGGCGGACAAAATGGCTATCTCCAATTTCGATTTAGGCCAGAAGAATTGTCTGCTATGTCGAATTTTGTCCGAAACCTACTTTTGCGAACTAGTCCTAGGTTTTTCGCCAGATCGGAACCAAACCAGTCTAGGACATTTCTCTGGACTCTCTAGATCAATAATTATCGGAAAAAAAGTTGAACTTTTGCATTTGGGTGGCTGTAACAGGGTCATTTAGAAAAGGGGCGTGGCAAAATACACTAAAAAGCCTATAAATCCCAATTGAAAACTCAGAACTTCACCAAAATTGATGAGCATATGTGTCAGAACATGGTGAGGAAGCATGCAGAGTTTCATGGAGATCGGACCATAGGTGGCGCTATAACTGGCAAAAAGCCTTCATTCTTATTAGGGGTTCAAGCATGAAATGCTGAAACCCTATTGTAATTGTAAGGATTCGTAAAACGCATCGTGCAGGCCAAACGGTAAGGCCTAGAGACGTGAAACCTGGCCAGATGGTAGGCCTCAATTTGGGGACAACCTATCAGAGTATGACCCCGAATGGCCCATAGGTGGCGCTACAGCAACCAAAAGTTCAAAATTGCTCATAACTCTTAGACCGTTTGTCCCAGGATCAAGTGTCTTATATCGTTGGAATCCTTGGCTCAAGGCGGACAAAATGGCTATCTCCGATTTTGATTTAGGCAGGGGAAATTTTTTGCTATGTCGAATTTTGTCCAAAACCTACCTTTGCGAACTAGTCCCTGGTTTTTCGCCCGATTGGAACCAAACCAGTCTAGGACAATTCTCTGGACTCTCTAGATCAATAATTGTCGAAAAAAAGTTGAACTTTTGCATTTGGGTGGCTGTAACAGGGTCATTTAGAAAAGGGGCGTGGCAAAATACACTAAAAAGCCTATAAATCCCAAATGAAAACTCAGAACATCACGAAAATCGCTGAGCATATGTGTCATGACATGGTGAACAAGCGTGCCGAGTTTCATGCAGATCGGACCATAGGTGGCGCTATAAATGGCAAAAAGGTTCCCTTATTATTAGGGGCCAAGCACAGAATGTGCGTAGGCACCTATTGTATCTGTTGGCGTACCAAAAATAATTCTTCTTTTTCTTCCGCTCTGGGAGTCTATGGCAGCCCATAGAACCGCTTGCGGGAAAGTTATGAAATTTGGCACACTGATAGAGGGCAGACTGAACAGTCACCATAGCAAATTTGGAGTCTCCAACTCATTCCCTCTAGCGCCACCAGCTGTCCAAATTTGCACTCATGTTTATGCTAATAACTTTTGAACCACAAGGGCTAGAAACAAAATTCCCATTTCTTCTGATTCCCTAGCTCAAGACGATTCGATCGCACCCTATGACGTCATTTTCCGTCATGGAAATTTGTCCGCCATTTTGAATTTTTCGAAAAATCTACTTTTTCGAACTCCTCCTAGGCCGTTGCTCCGATTTTCACGAAAATTGAACCAGATCATCTACAGACCATGCCGACAAAAAGTTATGGAATTCAAGTTGATTCGCTTAGCAATTTTCGAAAAAACCCACAAACAAATTTTACGTAGCGCTTGCGAAACCAGACGTAAGGCTGTATCTCCGCAACGCTTTATTGGATTCAGACCAAACTTGGCACATGTCATCACAAGCATGACCTGAGGCTACATGCTGCGTTTCGGCGCAGCGCCACCTACTGGTCCGGAGATATGAAAAATGGCTATTTTTGCTTATAACTTCTGAATAGTTTGCCCAAAAATCATCAAATTGGTCTCGTTAGATTCAGGCCAACATGCTGAGTCGACTGATATCCAATTTTACCATATCGGCCATTTTGGCTGTCGGCCATTTTGAATTTTGTGCTAAAATGCTGTATTTTAAGAACGCATGAATGGATTGTTACGAAACATGGTGTGGCTCATCAGCACGGTGCCCTGAAGGAGCGTGAGAAGTTTCAAAACAGCGCCACCTTGTGGTCAAAAGTTATAACAACATTTCCAAAAAGGCTAATAACCTTTGAATACATCTGCCTATTGAAATGCCACTGGTCTTAATAGATTCCCTGGGTCACGCTGAGAACATAGATACCAAGTTTGCCATATTTGGCCGAACTTCCTGTCCGCCATCTTGATTTTCAATCAGAACCTACTTTTTCGAACTCCTCCTAGACCGTTTGTCCGATTTTCACCAAAATCGAATCGTATCATCTCCACACTGTACCGACAAAAAGTTATGGAATTCGTGTTGATTCGTCAAACCGTTCTCGAATACCGCGCAAACAAATTTTACGTTGTGCCACAGCTACAGATTTAGTGCAAAAGTACTAAATCGCCCATAACTCCCAGACCATTTGTCCTAGACTCAAGTGTCTTACACCACTGTGATCCCTGGCTCAAGGCGGACAAAATGGCTATCTCCAATTTCGATTTAGGCCAGAAGAATTGTCTGCTATGTCGAATTTTGTCCGAAACCTACTTTTGCGAACTAGTCCTAGGTTTTTCGCCAGATCGGAACCAAACCAGTCTAGGACATTTCTCTGGACTCTCTAGATCAATAATTATCGGAAAAAAAGTTGAACTTTTGCATTTGGGTGGCTGTAACAGGGTCATTTAGAAAAGGGGCGTGGCAAAATACACTAAAAAGCCTATAAATCCCAATTGAAAACTCAGAACTTCACCAAAATTGATGAGCATATGTGTCAGAACATGGTGAGGAAGCATGCAGAGTTTCATGGAGATCGGACCATAGGTGGCGCTATAACTGGCAAAAAGCCTTCATTCTTATTAGGGGTTCAAGCATGAAATGCTGAAACCCTATTGTAATTGTAAGGATTCGTAAAACGCATCGTGCAGGCCAAACCGTAAGGCCTAGAGACGTGAAACCTGGCCAGATGGTAGGCCTCAATTTGGGGACAACCTATCAGAGTATGACCCCGAATGGCCCATAGGTGGCGCTACAGCAACCAAAAGTTCAAAATTGCTCATAACTCTTAGACCGTTTGTCCCAGGATCAAGTGTCTTATATCGTTGGAATCCTTGGCTCAAGGCGGACAAAATGGCTATCTCCGATTTTGATTTAGGCAGGGGAAATTTTTTGCTATGTCGAATTTTGTCCAAAACCTACCTTTGCGAACTAGTCCCTGGTTTTTCGCCCGATTGGAACCAAACCAGTCTAGGACAATTCTCTGGACTCTCTAGATCAATAATTGTCGAAAAAAAGTTGAACTTTTGCATTTGGGTGGCTGTAACAGGGTCATTTAGAAAAGGGGCGTGGCAAAATACACTAAAAAGCCTATAAATCCCAAATGAAAACTCAGAACATCACGAAAATCGCTGAGCATATGTGTCATGACATGGTGAACAAGCGTGCCGAGTTTCATGCAGATCGGACCATAGGTGGCGCTATAAATGGCAAAAAGGTTCCCTTATTATTAGGGGCCAAGCACAGAATGTGCGTAGGCACCTATTGTATCTGTTGGCGTACCAAAAATAATTCTTCTTTTTCTTCCGCTCTGGGAGTCTATGGCAGCCCATAGAACCGCTTGCGGGAAAGTTATGAAATTTGGCACACTGATAGAGGGCAGACTGAACAGTCACCATAGCAAATTTGGAGTCTCCAACTCATTCCCTCTAGCGCCACCAGCTGTCCAAATTTGCACTCATGTTTATGCTAATAACTTTTGAACCACAAGGGCTAGAAACAAAATTCCCATTTCTTCTGATTCCCTAGCTCAAGACGATTCGATCGCACCCTATGACGTCATTTTCCGTCATGGAAATTTGTCCGCCATTTTGAATTTTTCGAAAAATCTACTTTTTCGAACTCCTCCTAGGCCGTTGCTCCGATTTTCACGAAAATTGAACCAGATCATCTACAGACCATGCCGACAAAAAGTTATGGAATTCAAGTTGATTCGCTTAGCAATTTTCGAAAAAACCCACAAACAAATTTTACGTAGCGCTTGCGAAACCAGACGTAAGGCTGTATCTCCGCAACGCTTTATTGGATTCAGACCAAACTTGGCACATGTCATCACAAGCATGACCTGAGGCTACATGCTGCGTTTCGGCGCAGCGCCACCTACTGGTCCGGAGATATGAAAAATGGCTATTTTTGCTTATAACTTCTGAATAGTTTGCCCAAAAATCATCAAATTGGTCTCGTTAGATTCAGGCCAACATGCTGAGTCGACTGATATCCAATTTTACCATATCGGCCATTTTGGCTGTCGGCCATTTTGAATTTTGTGCTAAAATGCTGTATTTTAAGAACGCATGAATGGATTGTTACGAAACATGGTGTGGCTCATCAGCACGGTGCCCTGAAGGAGCGTGAGAAGTTTCAAAACAGCGCCACCTTGTGGTCAAAAGTTATAACAACATTTCCAAAAAGGCTAATAACCTTTGAATACATCTGCCTATTGAAATGCCACTGGTCTTAATAGATTCCCTGGGTCACGCTGAGAACATAGATACCAAGTTTGCCATATTTGGCCGAACTTCCTGTCCGCCATCTTGATTTTCAATCAGAACCTACTTTTTCGAACTCCTCCTAGACCGTTTGTCCGATTTTCACCAAAATCGAATCGTATCATCTCCACACTGTACCGACAAAAAGTTATGGAATTCGTGTTGATTCGTCAAACCGTTCTCGAATACCGCGCAAACAAATTTTACGTTGTGCCACAGCTACAGATTTAGTGCAAAAGTACTAAATCGCCCATAACTCCCAGACCATTTGTCCTAGACTCAAGTGTCTTACACCACTGTGATCCCTGGCTCAAGGCGGACAAAATGGCTATCTCCAATTTCGATTTAGGCCAGAAGAATTGTCTGCTATGTCGAATTTTGTCCGAAACCTACTTTTGCGAACTAGTCCTAGGTTTTTCGCCAGATCGGAACCAAACCAGTCTAGGACATTTCTCTGGACTCTCTAGATCAATAATTATCGGAAAAAAAGTTGAACTTTTGCATTTGGGTGGCTGTAACAGGGTCATTTAGAAAAGGGGCGTGGCAAAATACACTAAAAAGCCTATAAATCCCAATTGAAAACTCAGAACTTCACCAAAATTGATGAGCATATGTGTCAGAACATGGTGAGGAAGCATGCAGAGTTTCATGGAGATCGGACCATAGGTGGCGCTATAACTGGCAAAAAGCCTTCATTCTTATTAGGGGTTCAAGCATGAAATGCTGAAACCCTATTGTAATTGTAAGGATTCGTAAAACGCATCGTGCAGGCCAAACCGTAAGGCCTAGAGACGTGAAACCTGGCCAGATGGTAGGCCTCAATTTGGGGACAACCTATCAGAGTATGACCCCGAATGGCCCATAGGTGGCGCTACAGCAACCAAAAGTTCAAAATTGCTCATAACTCTTAGACCGTTTGTCCCAGGATCAAGTGTCTTATATCGTTGGAATCCTTGGCTCAAGGCGGACAAAATGGCTATCTCCGATTTTGATTTAGGCAGGGGAAATTTTTTGCTATGTCGAATTTTGTCCAAAACCTACCTTTGCGAACTAGTCCCTGGTTTTTCGCCCGATTGGAACCAAACCAGTCTAGGACAATTCTCTGGACTCTCTAGATCAATAATTGTCGAAAAAAAGTTGAACTTTTGCATTTGGGTGGCTGTAACAGGGTCATTTAGAAAAGGGGCGTGGCAAAATACACTAAAAAGCCTATAAATCCCAAATGAAAACTCAGAACATCACGAAAATCGCTGAGCATATGTGTCATGACATGGTGAACAAGCGTGCCGAGTTTCATGCAGATCGGACCATAGGTGGCGCTATAAATGGCAAAAAGGTTCCCTTATTATTAGGGGCCAAGCACAGAATGTGCGTAGGCACCTATTGTATCTGTTGGCGTACCAAAAATAATTCTTCTTTTTCTTCCGCTCTGGGAGTCTATGGCAGCCCATAGAACCGCTTGCGGGAAAGTTATGAAATTTGGCACACTGATAGAGGGCAGACTGAACAGTCACCATAGCAAATTTGGAGTCTCCAACTCATTCCCTCTAGCGCCACCAGCTGTCCAAATTTGCACTCATGTTTATGCTAATAACTTTTGAACCACAAGGGCTAGAAACAAAATTCCCATTTCTTCTGATTCCCTAGCTCAAGACGATTCGATCGCACCCTATGACGTCATTTTCCGTCATGGAAATTTGTCCGCCATTTTGAATTTTTCGAAAAATCTACTTTTTCGAACTCCTCCTAGGCCGTTGCTCCGATTTTCACGAAAATTGAACCAGATCATCTACAGACCATGCCGACAAAAAGTTATGGAATTCAAGTTGATTCGCTTAGCAATTTTCGAAAAAACCCACAAACAAATTTTACGTAGCGCTTGCGAAACCAGACGTAAGGCTGTATCTCCGCAACGCTTTATTGGATTCAGACCAAACTTGGCACATGTCATCACAAGCATGACCTGAGGCTACATGCTGCGTTTCGGCGCAGCGCCACCTACTGGTCCGGAGATATGAAAAATGGCTATTTTTGCTTATAACTTCTGAATAGTTTGCCCAAAAATCATCAAATTGGTCTCGTTAGATTCAGGCCAACATGCTGAGTCGACTGATATCCAATTTTACCATATCGGCCATTTTGGCTGTCGGCCATTTTGAATTTTGTGCTAAAATGCTGTATTTTAAGAACGCATGAATGGATTGTTACGAAACATGGTGTGGCTCATCAGCACGGTGCCCTGAAGGAGCGTGAGAAGTTTCAAAACAGCGCCACCTTGTGGTCAAAAGTTATAACAACATTTCCAAAAAGGCTAATAACCTTTGAATACATCTGCCTATTGAAATGCCACTGGTCTTAATAGATTCCCTGGGTCACGCTGAGAACATAGATACCAAGTTTGCCATATTTGGCCGAACTTCCTGTCCGCCATCTTGATTTTCAATCAGAACCTACTTTTTCGAACTCCTCCTAGACCGTTTGTCCGATTTTCACCAAAATCGAATCGTATCATCTCCACACTGTACCGACAAAAAGTTATGGAATTCGTGTTGATTCGTCAAACCGTTCTCGAATACCGCGCAAACAAATTTTACGTTGTGCCACAGCTACAGATTTAGTGCAAAAGTACTAAATCGCCCATAACTCCCAGACCATTTGTCCTAGACTCAAGTGTCTTACACCACTGTGATCCCTGGCTCAAGGCGGACAAAATGGCTATCTCCAATTTCGATTTAGGCCAGAAGAATTGTCTGCTATGTCGAATTTTGTCCGAAACCTACTTTTGCGAACTAGTCCTAGGTTTTTCGCCAGATCGGAACCAAACCAGTCTAGGACATTTCTCTGGACTCTCTAGATCAATAATTATCGGAAAAAAAGTTGAACTTTTGCATTTGGGTGGCTGTAACAGGGTCATTTAGAAAAGGGGCGTGGCAAAATACACTAAAAAGCCTATAAATCCCAATTGAAAACTCAGAACTTCACCAAAATTGATGAGCATATGTGTCAGAACATGGTGAGGAAGCATGCAGAGTTTCATGGAGATCGGACCATAGGTGGCGCTATAACTGGCAAAAAGCCTTCATTCTTATTAGGGGTTCAAGCATGAAATGCTGAAACCCTATTGTAATTGTAAGGATTCGTAAAACGCATCGTGCAGGCCAAACCGTAAGGCCTAGAGACGTGAAACCTGGCCAGATGGTAGGCCTCAATTTGGGGACAACCTATCAGAGTATGACCCCGAATGGCCCATAGGTGGCGCTACAGCAACCAAAAGTTCAAAATTGCTCATAACTCTTAGACCGTTTGTCCCAGGATCAAGTGTCTTATATCGTTGGAATCCTTGGCTCAAGGCGGACAAAATGGCTATCTCCGATTTGCTCGCCCTTCAGGCGCCAATTTCAAGTAAATTGCATTTTTTTATAAAACCTATTTTTGCAAACTTCTCCTTGGTTTTTCCCCCGATCGGAACCAAACCACTGCAAGAATATTCTCTGGAGTCTGACAATCAATAATCATCCAAAAAATTCTAAATTTCAATTAACGGTTGATAAGGGGAACCAAAATCTTTGATGGCACCAGGGCCACTTTTACTAAAACGGTTATAAATTGTGAACAGAAAGAGATTTTTTTGCTAAACTTGGGACACATCTTCCTGAGCTCAATCTGAGATCACTTGAAAAAAAAATCGCAACAATTGGCCACTAGGTGGCACTATAAAACGGTTATAACTTGTGAACGGAAAGAGATATTTTCGCAAAACTTGGGACACATGTTCATGAGCTCATTCTGAGGTCACGTGAAAAAAAATCATGACAATTGGCCACTTGGTGGCGCTGTAAAATGGTTATAACTTGTGAACGGAATGAGATATTTTCACTAAACTTGGGACACATGTTCATAAGCTCAATCTGAGTTGACATGAAAAAAATCATGACAATTGGCCACTTGGTGGTGCTATAACAGTGAAAAAAGGCACACAGTGTCTTTGTCCAAGGTGCCATGATAGTCTATGAGAACATTGGTGTATTTCAAAAAATTCGTATACGTATACGTCATTGGCACAAAGCCTTGAAGGAGCCTTAGAAGTTTCAAGGAAGCCCGTGTTTTTTTCACAGGAGTGACCTCCTAAGAATCCTTGCCGAGTCCAACAATACCAAACATGCCAGGTTTCGCCTTATGGTTTTTGTAAGTGTCATTTAGAGCTTTAAAAAATTGTGGTTATCTTCAAAGCCGTTAGTCTGATCTAGACAACAACAAAAAAACAAAGGAAATTTGAAAACATAGGTAAATAGCTAAACAATAACGCCAAAATGTTAAAATTATGATAGGAACTGACAAATTTTTTTATTAAATCCAATCAATTTCACCCATGGATCATTTTGATGCTCTCACATGTTTGAAACGAACAATGATGGATTGTGATGAAATTTGTTTTGAATTGGGACTGGCGAATCCCCGTCCATACTGTCAATGACCGGTCGCAAAGACCCGCCCACTTTAGTTACTGTTGCTATGTCTGACAAGCGACGCCACTCTCACACCACACCAAGTTCTCACGCAGTGAAAAATACATTGCGGATCAGAAAAAAGACTGTGCGCTGACAGACAAGTACTTTTGATATGAAACAAGTCTCACCTTTCAAATGTAGTCATTTTTTAGAGACATTTAAACAATAAATACCGTTTTGTGACTCTTTAATGTGTCTGACAGATCGCTGTAGACTCGAGGCTCAGTTAAAGCTGCTTGTGAACCGATCATCTCTTCCTTCTAGTTAATTTATAGCATTAAAATAAACATGAATGAACATAAAAGGAATGTTGTTTTAAAGTGCTAAGACGTCAGTACACTTTGTTTTTCAAATTTAAATCCTCCTATGTTAATCTACTAACTCTCCTGACTGCTTTGTTGGACAAAATGGCGGATTATGATTAGTCAGATCGCCTGTCAATCAAACTCCCTGCGAAGGGTCAATTGAGAATGCCTGTGCACACAATCCTGATCAAATCGACAACTTTGCAGTTGCACATTAGCCTGGCTAACGTCAGACCTCTTTCTCTTTGAGATGTGGTCTGGGAACCACATGTTCATTTTCTCGTATTTGAGGCATGGTTTACGAATGCCCAGAGCCGTTTATTGGACGCTACAAATGTTTATCAAATGCGCCTGTACGTAGCTCATAGCCAATCGTTTCAATTATACCAGATGATGTATGTAGAGCGACAGATATTCAATGAAGAAGACGACGATGGGTCAGAGATTTATGTGTACACCAGAGTCCTGCACGGGTCCGATTTTGTAAATCCGCACCTGCCCGTACCCGCAGTGCTTAAAACAGCACCCGACCCGTTTCCCAACAGCAGCTCTAATTAAAATTTGCACCCGACCCGCTTAAAATAGAACCGACACCCAACCCGCACCCGAAATAAAATCAGTTTAGACTATCACATTATAGACACACTTACAAAAATGTTTATTGCCAGGTCATACAGAAGTTATTACACGACAATTAACACAAGGACAACTTCAGCCGAAGCTGTCAAAAGGCCGATACATGAAGAACATGGCTAACGTTACCACAAAACTGAGTAGCCTTATAACATTTTACCAATCGAACAGACGCGGCTACAACACTATATGCCACGCAATTTCGTCTAGCCTACATCTGACCATTTTGGGCTCAAACACGCCCTGCACACCACACATACTTAACAGTGTTAAATATGAAAAATACCGTTCGATAGAACTGCTTTGTTACCACAGTTTCTGCGTGCTTCCTCAGGGATGAAGTTCCACATTTGCGGCTATCCAACACGAAAATGTTTGCAGCAAAGCCTAACTCCAAATTTCTCCCACACACTGGACTTGATTTTTGATGACGTATTGTCGACAACTTTACAATCTCCACTAGCTATTATTTTCTTCAACTCCACAGCATCCATCTCGACGACTGCTAGCAGATCGCGCGTGCGGTTATGTCGTCATCGTCTTGCTGCTCCCTCCCCGTTCTGTGATTGGTTCCCTAGCTGAGGCGGAAATCTGGTCCATGGTATCCAGGCTGCCTAGCAGCGTGAATAAAATCGCGCTGCGCTCAAGGCAGCATGGGGAAACCCAGGCTAGTTGCACATAGGAAAGCCCGGAAAATCCCGCTATAATGTAAGAGAGCATCTTTTTCATGTATTTGGACTTAAGCCTAACAATGTTTTATAGTGCGCTGTCCCCATTGTTTTTTTGTTTTGTTTTTGGTGAGCGTAGGCTACTCCTGATTTTGTTAGTCATCTCATCTCTTATATGCTGTGTATGATCATATCCTGCCCTATTCATGGTAGCCTACTCGCGGACATTGCGTCATCAATGTCATCAATTGCGTCATCAAGGGGCCCGCCTTGATAATCCTACTTAAGGGCCCAGTGTTGGCTCGTTACGCCACTGGATATAATTGTCTAAACTCCTTATCAAAATTAAATTTACAACAAATCTGACACATATATATGGGCACACTTTGAGTACTACTAATAAAAGTGGTGGAGATCAGGCAAGACTATAAGAAGACTAGGCAAAAGGTGCTATAACTGTAAAAACGCTTTAAAACCATATATTTCCTATGGTAAACTGCCTGTATTGGCTGTAAATTGACTTTTTCATCTATGATGGCAGTTGTTAAATGCTTGCTAAATAAAACTTAATGTCTTTTGATGCTTGTGTGCTTAAAGGCCTTAACTGCTTGAACCCCGATAAATGCTGCTTGCAGCTTTAATTGCTCATTGTTGCAGTTGGTCTGACACGTCTTGTCGTCTTATTCTGCTTGGCCCCGGTAATTGCTGCTTGCAGCTATATTTATTATTATTATTCTTCTTCCGACTGGGCGTCTATGGCAGCCCATAGAACCGATTGCGGGAAAGTTGTTTTGGTTTGACATTCTGATAGAGGACAGTCCCAACATTAAATACACCAATTTTTGTGTTTCTAAGTCATTCCCTCTAGCGCCACCACCTGTCCAAAGTTTCACTTTTATTTTGCTAATAACTTTTGAACCGTAAGGCCAATCAACAAAATTCTTTTTTCCTCTTATTTCTGAGCTCATGCCGATTCGATTGCACCCTATGACGTCATTTTCCGTCATATAAATATGGCCGCCATTTTTAATTTTCTGAAAAAGCTACTTTTTCGAACTCGTCCTAGACGGTTTGTCCGATTTGCACGAAAATTGAACCAGATCATCTTCAGGCAGTGTTGACCAAAAGTTATGGAATTCAAATTGATTCGTCAAACCGTTTTCGATAAACGCACGAATACATTTTACGTAGCGCTAGCAAAAACAGTCGTAAGGCTGTATCTCCGCAAAGGTTTATCGTATTCAGACCAAACTTGGTACATGGCCTCACAAGCATGACTTGAGGCTACATGCTGCGTTTCGACGCAGCGCCACCTACTGGTCCGGAGATATGAAAAATGGCTATTTTTGCTTATAACTTCTGAACAGTTTGTCCAAAAATCATAAAATTTGTCTCGTTAGATTCAGGGCAACATGCCGAGTCGACTGATATCCAATTTTTCCATATCGGCCATTTTGACTGTCGGCCATTTTGAATTTTGTGCTAAAATGCTGTATTTTAAGAACACATGAACGGATTGTTACGAAACTTGGTATGGGTCATCAGCACAATGTCCTGAAGGAGCGTGAGAAGTTTCGAAACAGCGCCACCTAGTGGTGATTTTTTTCTTTCAAATGCTTATAACTTTGGGTGCAGTCGACTTATTTTCACGAGACTCATCTAATTAGACTCCTGAAACCTTGCTGAGTCCTACGATACCAAACATGCTAGGTTTCGCCTTACGGTTTGTGTAGCGTTGTGATTTAGCACTTAAAAAACATTTGGCTATATCTTCGAAACCGTTTGTCCGATCGAGACGAAACCACCGTCAGAAGTTTGGAAACATAGGTCCATAGCTATACGCCAATGCCCAAATGCGAAAATATTGATGTTTAGGGGTAGTAAATTCCAATCAAAGTCATGTGTCAGTCATTTTTTACGTGTTTTTTCATATAAATGTCTATAACTCCGAAGCGAATTGAGATATTTTCACCAAAATCGACACACATATGTAGGGGCTCACTCTGAGGACACACAAAAAAAATGGTTGGACTGAGCCTCTTGGTGGCGCTATAATAGAACAAAACATGAAATTCCCATTGACTTCAATACAGTTTTGTGAAATAAAATGCTATACTAAACAAATGCATTGGTGTAATATTACAAAACTCAGAATGTGCCATCTGCACCATCCCCTGAAGGTACCCAACATATTTAGAAACAGCGCCACCTAGTGGTCAAAAGTTATAACAAAATTTCCAAAACTGCTAATAACTTTTGAATAAATTGGCCTATTGTAATGCAACTCATCTTAGTCGATTCCTTGGGTCAAGCTGAGAACATAGATACCAAGTTTACCTTATTTGGCCTAACTTCCTGTCCGCCATCTTGATTTTCATTCAAAACCTACTTTTTCGAACTCCTCCTAGACCGTTTGTCCGATTTTCACCAAAATCGAATCGTATCATCTCCAGACCGTGCCGACTAAAAGTTATGGATTTTGTGTCAATAGACGAAACCGTTTTCGTATAGCGCAGCAGCAAAGTTGAGGCATGATGCTAATAGCACTAATTAAGGCTTTATCTCTGCAATGCCTTGACATATTGACACCAAACTTTGTATGTGTCATTGTAACTTCACTCTGACCACATCACATCAGTTTTATAACTGCGCCTTCTATTGGTCGAAAGTGATAATCCATCAAATCATATTTTTAATTATTGTTTCTATGATTTTTCAGGCATTTTGCCTAAAATCCTCTTTAAATGTCTTTATTGCTCATTGTTGCAGTTGGTCTGACACTTTCAGACATGTTGGCATGTCTTGTCGTCTTATTCTGCTTGGCCCCGGTAATGGCTGCTTGCAGCTATATTTATTATTATTCTTCCTTCTTCCAACTGGGAGTCTATGGCAGCCCATAGAACCGAATGCGGGAAAGTTGTTTTGGTTTGACATTCTGATAGAGGACAGTCCCAACATTAAATACACCAATTTTGGTGTGTCTAAGTCATTCCCTCTAGCGCCACCACCTGTCCAAAGTTTCACTTTTATTTTGCTAATAACTTTTGAACCGTAAGGCCAATCAACAAAATTCTTTTTCTCTCTGATTCCTGAGCTCATGCCAATTCGATTGCACCCTATGACGTCATTTCCGTCATAACAATATGGCCGCCATTATGAATTTATCTAAAAAGCTACTTTTTCGAACTCGTCCTAGACGGTTTGTCCGATTTGCACGAAAATTGAACCAGATCATCTACAGACCATGCTGACAAAAAGTTATGGAATTCAAGTTGATTCGCTTAACAGTTTTCGATAAACCCACGAATAAATTGTACGTAGCGCTTGCGAAAACAGATGTAAAGCCGTATCTCCGCAACGCTTTATCAGATTCAGACCAAAGTTGGTACATGTCATCACAAGCATGACCTGAGGCTACATGCTGTGTTTCGGCGCAGCGCCACCTACTGGTCCGGAGATATGAAAAATGGCTATTTTTGCTTATAACTTCTGAACAGTTTGTCCAAAAATCATAAAATTGGTCTCGTTAGATTCAGGGTAACATGCCGAGTCCACTGATATCCAATATTACCATATCGGCCATTTTGGCTGTCGGCCATTTTGAATTTTGTGCTAAAATGCTGTATTTTAAGAACGCATGAACGGATTGTTACGGAACTTGGTATGGGTCATCAGCCCGATGTCCTGAAGGAGCGTGAGAAGTTTCGAAACAGCGCCACCTAGTGGTGAATTTTTTTTTTCAAATGCTTATAACTTTGGGTGTGGTCAACTTATTTTCACGAAACTCATCTTTTTAGACTCCTGAATCATTGCCGAGTCCTATGATACCAAACATGCTAGGTTTTGCCTTACGGTTTGTGTAGCGTTGTGATTTAGCGCTTAAAAAACATTTGGCTATATCTTCGAAACCGCTAGTCCGATCGAGACGAAACCACCGTCAGAAGTTTGGAAACATAGGTCGATAGCTATATGGCAATGCCCAAATGCAAAAATATTGATGTTTAGGGGTAGTAAATTCCAAACAAAGTCATGTGTCAGTCATTTTTTATGTGTTTTTTCATATAAATGCCTATAACTCTGAAGCGAATTGAGATATTTTCACCAAAACTGACACACATATGTATGGGCTCACTCTGAGGACACGTAAAAAAAATTGTGGGACTGAGCCTCTTGGTGGCGCTATAATAGAACAAAACATGAAATTCCCATTGACTTCAATAGAGTTTTGTGAAATAAAATGCTATTTTCATTCAAAACCTACTTTTTCGAACTCCTCCTAGAGTGTTTGTCCGATTTTCACCAAAATCGAATCGTATCATCTCCAGAGTGTGCTGACTAAAAGTTATGGATTTCGTGTCAATAGACGAAACCGTTTTCGTATAGCGTAGCAGCAAAGTTGAGGCATGATGCTAAAAGCACTATTCAGGCTTTATCTCTGCAACGCCTTGACATATTGACACCAAACTTTGTATGTGTCATTGTCACTTCACTCTGACCACATCACATCAGTTTTGTAACTGCGCCACCTATTGGTCGAAAGTGATAATCCATTAAATCATATTTTAAATGATTTTTTATATGATTTTTCAGCCATTTCATCTAAAATCCTCTTTAAATGTATTTAATTGCTCATTGTTCCAGTTGGTCTGACACCTTCAGCCATGTTGGCATATCCTGTCATCTGCTTGCGCTTGGCCCCGATAATTGCTGCTTGCAGCTATATTTATTATTATTCTTCTTCTTCTTCTTCTTCTTCTTCCGCTCTTGGAGTCTATGGCAGCCCATAGAACCGATTGCGGGAAAGTTGTTTTGGTTTGACATTCTGATAGAGCACAGTCCCAACATTAAATACACCAATTTTGGTGTTTCTAAGTCATTCCCTCTAGCGCCACCACCTGTCCAAAGTTTCACTTTTATTTTGCTAATAACTTTTGAACTGTAAGGCCAATCAACAAAATTATTTTTTCCTCTGATTCCTGAGCTCATGCCGATTCGATTGCATCCTATGACTTCATTTTCTGTAATAAAAATATGGCCGCCATTTTGATTCATTCGAAAAACCTACTTTTTCGAACTCGTCCTAGACGGTTTGTCCGATTTGCACGAAAATTGAACCAGATCATCTTCAGGCAGTGCTGACCAAAAGTTATGGAATTCAAATTGATTCGTCAAACCGTTTTCAATAAACGCACGAACAAATTTTACGTAGCGCCTGCAAAAACAGTCGTAAGGCTGTATCTCTGCAACGGTTTATCGTATTCAGACCAAACTTGGTACATGTCATCACAAGCATGACCTGAGGCTACATGCTGCGTTTCGGCGCAGCGCCACCTACTGGTCCGGAGATATGAAAAATGGCTATTTTTGCTTATAACTTCTGAACAGTTTGTCCAAAAATCATAAAATTGGTCTCGTTAGATTCAGGGCGACATGCCGAGTCGACTGATATCCAATTTTACCATATCGGACATTTTGACTGTCGGCCATTTTGAATTATGTGCTAAAATGCTGTATTTTAGGAACGCATGAACGGATTGTTACAAAACTTGGCATGGGTCATCAGCACGATGTCCTGAAGGAGCGTGAGAAGTTTCGAAACAGCGCCACCTAGTGGTGAAATTTTTTTTTCAAACGCTTATAACTTTGGGTTTGGTCGACTTATTTTCACGAGACTCATCTAATTAGACTCCTGAAACCTTGCCGAGTCCTACGATACCAAACATGCTAGGTTTCGCCTTACGGTTTGTGTAGCGTTGTGATTTAGCGCTTAAAAAACATTAGGCTATATCTTCGAAACCGTTTGTCCGATCGAGACGAAACCACCGTCAGAAGTTTGGAAACATAGGTCGATAGCTATACGCCAATGCCCAAATGCGAAAATATTGATGTTTAGGGGTAGTAAAATTCAAACAAAGTCTTGTGTCAGTCATTTTTTACGTGTTTTTTCATATAAATGTCTATAACTCTAAAGCAAATTGAGATATTTTCACCAAAACTGACACACATATGTATGGGCTCACTCTGAGGACACGTAAAAAAAATTGTGGGACTGAGCCTCTTGGTGGCGCTATAATAGAACAAAACATGAAATTCCCATTGACTTCAATACAGTTTTGTGAAATAAAATGCTATTTTCATTCAAAACCTACTTTTTCGAACTCCTCCCACACCGTTTGTCCGATTTTCACCAAAATCGAATCGTATCATCTCCAGACTGTGCCGACTAAAAGTTATGGATTTCGTGTCGATAGACGAAACCGTTTTCGTATAGCGCAGCAGCAAAGTTGAGGCATGATGCCAAAAGCACTATTCAGGCTTTATCTCTGCAATGCCTTGACATATTGACACCAAACTTTGTATGTGTCATTGTCACTTCACTCTGACCACATCACATCAGTTTTGTAACTGCTCCACCTATTTGTCAAAAGTGATAATCAATTAAATCATATTTTTAATTACTGTTTCTATGATTTTTCAGCCATTTCGTCTAAAATCCTCTTTAAATGTCTTTAATTGCTCATTGTTGCAGTTGGTCTGACACTTTCAGACATGTTGGCATGTCTTGTCGTCTTATTCTGCTTGGCCCCGGTAATTGCTGCTTGCAGCTATATTTATTATTATTATTCTTCCGCTCTGGGAGTCTATGGCAGCCCATAGAACCGATTGCGGGAAAGTTGTTTTGGTTTGACATTCTGATAGAGCACAGTCCCAACATTAAATACACCAATTTTGGTGTTTCTAAGTCATTCCCTCTAGCGCCACCACCTGTCCAAAGTTTCACTTTTATTTTGCTAATAACTTTTGAACTGTAAGGCCAATCAACAAAATTATTTTTTCCTCTGATTCCTGAGCTCATGCCGATTCGATTGCATCCTATGACTTCATTTTCTGTAATAAAAATATGGCCGCCATTTTGATTCATTCGAAAAACCTACTTTTTCGAACTCGTCCTAGACGGTTTGTCCGATTTGCACGAAAATTGAACCAGATCATCTTCAGGCAGTGCTGACCAAAAGTTATGGAATTCAAATTGATTCGTCAAACCGTTTTCAATAAACGCACGAACAAATTTTACGTAGCGCCTGCAAAAACAGTCGTAAGGCTGTATCTCTGCAACGGTTTATCGTATTCAGACCAAACTTGGTACATGTCATCACAAGCATGACCTGAGGCTACATGCTGCGTTTCGGCGCAGCGCCACCTACTGGTCCGGAGATATGAAAAATGGCTATTTTTGCTTATAACTTCTGAACAGTTTGTCCAAAAATCATAAAATTGGTCTCGTTAGATTCAGGGCGACATGCCGAGTCGACTGATATCCAATTTTACCATATCGGACATTTTGACTGTCGGCCATTTTGAATTATGTGCTAAAATGCTGTATTTTAGGAACGCATGAACGGATTGTTACAAAACTTGGCATGGGTCATCAGCACGATGTCCTGAAGGAGCGTGAGAAGTTTCGAAACAGCGCCACCTAGTGGTGAAATTTTTTTTTCAAACGCTTATAACTTTGGGTTTGGTCGACTTATTTTCACGAGACTCATCTAATTAGACTCCTGAAACCTTGCCGAGTCCTACGATACCAAACATGCTAGGTTTCGCCTTACGGTTTGTGTAGCGTTGTGATTTAGCGCTTAAAAAACATTAGGCTATATCTTCGAAACCGTTTGTCCGATCGAGACGAAACCACCGTCAGAAGTTTGGAAACATAGGTCGATAGCTATACGCCAATGCCCAAATGCGAAAATATTGATGTTTAGGGGTAGTAAAATTCAAACAAAGTCTTGTGTCAGTCATTTTTTACGTGTTTTTTCATATAAATGTCTATAACTCTAAAGCAAATTGAGATATTTTCACCAAAACTGACACACATATGTATGGGCTCACTCTGAGGACACGTAAAAAAAATTGTGGGACTGAGCCTCTTGGTGGCGCTATAATAGAACAAAACATGAAATTCCCATTGACTTCAATACAGTTTTGTGAAATAAAATGCTATTTTCATTCAAAACCTACTTTTTCGAACTCCTCCCACACCGTTTGTCCGATTTTCACCAAAATCGAATCGTATCATCTCCAGACTGTGCCGACTAAAAGTTATGGATTTCGTGTCGATAGACGAAACCGTTTTCGTATAGCGCAGCAGCAAAGTTGAGGCATGATGCCAAAAGCACTATTCAGGCTTTATCTCTGCAATGCCTTGACATATTGACACCAAACTTTGTATGTGTCATTGTCACTTCACTCTGACCACATCACATCAGTTTTGTAACTGCTCCACCTATTTGTCAAAAGTGATAATCAATTAAATCATATTTTTAATTACTGTTTCTATGATTTTTCAGCCATTTCGTCTAAAATCCTCTTTAAATGTCTTTAATTGCTCATTGTTGCAGTTGGTCTGACACTTTCAGACATGTTGGCATGTCTTGTCGTCTTATTCTGCTTGGCCCCGGTAATTGCTGCTTGCAGCTATATTTATTATTATTATTCTTCCGCTCTGGGAGTCTATGGCAGCCCATAGAACCGATTGCGGGAAAGTTGTTTTGGTTTGACATTCTGATAGAGGACAGTCCCAACATTAAATTCACCAATTTTGGTGTGTCTAAGTCATTCCCTCTAGCGCCACCAACTGTCCAAAGTTTCACTTTTATTTTGCTAATAACTTTTGAACCGTAAGGCCAATCAACAAAATTCTTTTTTCTTCTGATTCCTGAGCTCATGGCGATTCGATTGCACCCTATGGCGTCATTTTGCGTCATAAAAATATGTCCGCCATTTTGAATTTTTTGTAAAACCTACTTTTTCGAACTCGTCCTAGACGGTTTGTCCGATTTGCATGAAAATTGAACCAGATCATCTTCAGGTAGTGCTGACCAAAAGTTATGGAATTCAAATTGATTCGTCAAACCGTTTTCGATAAACGCTCAAACTAATTTTACGTAGCGCCTGCAAAAACAGTCATAAGGCTGTATCTCCGCAACGGTTTATCGTATTCAGACCAAACTTGGTACATGTACTCACAAGCATGACCTGAGGCTACATGCTGCGTTTCGGCGCAGCGCCACCTACTGGTCCGGAGATATGAAAAATGGCTATTTTTGCTTATAACTTCTGAACATTTTGTCCAAAAATCATAAAATTGGTCTCGTTAGATTCAGGGCAACATGCCGAGTCGACTGATATAAAATTTTACCATATCGGCCATTTTGACTTTCGGCCATTTTGAATTTTGTGCTAAAATGCTGTATTTTAAGAACGCATGAACGGATTGTTACGAAACTCGGTATGGGTCATCAGCACGATGTTCTGAAGGAGCGTGAGAAGTTTCGAAACAGCGCCACCTAGTGGTGAATTTTATTTTTCAAATGCTTATAAATTTGGGTGTGGTCGACTTATTTTCACCAAACTCATCTCATTAGACTCCTGAATCCTTGCCGAGTCCAACGATACCAAATATGCTAGGTTTCGCCTTACGGTTTGTGTAGCGTTGTGATTTAGCACTTAAAAAACATTAGGCGATATCTTCGAAACCGTTTGTCCGATCGAGACGAAACCACCGTCAGAAGTTTGGAATCATAGCTTGTTAACTAAACGTTAAAGCCCAAATGCGAAAATATTGATGTCTAGAGGTAGTAAATTCCAATCAAAGTCATGTGTCAGTCATTTTTTACGAGTTTTTTCATATAAATGTCTATAACTCCGAAGCGAATTGAGATATCTTCACCAAAATCGACACACATATGTATGGGCTCACTGTGAGGACATGTAAAAAAAATGGTGGGACTCAGCCTCTTGGTGGCGCTATAATAGAACAAAACATGAAATCCCCATTGACTTCAATACAGTTTTGTGAAATAAAATGCTATACTAAACAAATGCATTAGTTTAATATTTCGAAACTCAAAATGTGCCATCAGCACCATCCCCTGAAGGTATCCAAAATATTTTGAGACAGTGCCACCTAGTGGTCAAAAGTTGTAACAAAATTTACAAAACTGCTAATAACTTTTGAATAAATTGGCCTATTGTAATGCAACTGGTCTTAATAGATTCCTTGGGTCAAGCCGAGAACATAGATACCAAGGTTTCCTTATTTGGCCTAGCTTCCTGTCCGCCATCTTGATTTTCAGTTAAAACCTACTTTTTCGAACTCCTCCTAGACCGTTTATCCGATTTTCACCAAAATCGAATCGTATCATCTCCAGAGTGTGCTGACTAAAAGTTATGGATTTCGTGTCTATAGACGAAACCGTTTTCGTATAGCGTAGAAGCAAAGTTGAAGCATGATGCTAAAAGCACTATTCAGGCTTTATCTCTGCAATGGCTTGACATATTGACACCAAACTTTGTATGTGTCATTGTTACTTCACTCTGACCACATCACATCAGTTTGTAACTGCGCCACCTATTGGTCGAAAGTGATAATCCATTAAATCATATTTTGAATGACTTTTTATATGATTTTTCAGCCATTTCGCCTAAAATCCTCTTTAAATGTATTTAATTGCTCATTGTTGCAGTTGGTCTGACACCTTCAGCCATGTTGGCATATCCTGTCATCTGCTTGCGCTTGGCCCCGATAATTGCTGCTTGCAGCTATATTTATTATTATTATTATTAGGGGCCAAGCACCGAAGGTGCGGAGGCACCTATTGTGTTTGTTCCGGTTCTTATTATTAGGGGCCAAGCACCGAAGGTGCGTAGGCACCTATTGTATCTGTTCCCGTTCTTATTAGGGGCCAAGCACCGAAGGTGCGGAGGCACCTATTGTATCCGTTCGCGTTCTTATTATTAGGGGCCAAGCACCGAAGGTGCGGAGGCACCTATTGTGTTTGTTCCGGTTCTTATTATTATTAGGGGCCAAGCACCGAAGGTGCGTAGGCACCTATTGTATCCGTTCCCGTTCCTATTATTATTATTATTCTTCCTTCTTCCAACTGGGAGTCTATGGCAGCCCATAGAACCGATTGCGGGAAAGTTGTTTTGGTTTGACATTCTGATAGAGGACAGTCCCAACATTAAATACACCAATTTTGGTGTTTCTAAGTCATTCCCTCTAGCGCCACCACCTGTCCAAACTTTCACTTTTATTTTGCTAATAACTTTTGAAGCGTAAGGCCAATCAACAAAAATCTTTTTTTCTCTGATTCCTGAGCTCATGCCAATTCGATTGCACCGTATGACGTCATTTTCCGGCATATAAATATGGCCGCCATTTTGAATGTGCTGAAAAAGCTACTTTTTCGAACTCGTCCTAGACGGTTTGTCCGATTTGCACGAAAATTGAACCAGATCATCTTCAGGTAGTGCTGACAAAAAGTTATGGAATTCAAATTGATTCGTCAAACCGTTTTCGAATAACGCTCGAACAAATTTTACGTAGCGCTTGCGAAAACAGTCGTAGGGCTGTATCTCCGCAATGCTTTATCGGATTCAGACCAAGATTGGTACATGTCATCACAAGCATGACCTGAGGCTACATGCTGCGTTTCGGCGCAGCGCCACCTACTGGTCCGGAGTTATGAAAAATGGCTATTTTTGCTTATAACTTCTGAACAGTTTGTCCAAAAATCATAAAATTGGTCTTGTTAGATTCAGGGCAACATGCCGAGTCGACTGATATCAAATTTTACCATATCGGCCATTTTGGCTGTCGGCCATTTTGAATTATGTGCTAAAATGCTGTATTTTAAGAACGCATGAACGGATTGTTACGAAACGTGGTATGGGTCATCAGCACAATGCCCTGAATGAGCCTGAGAAGTTTCGAAACAGCGCCACCTAGTGGTGAATTTTTTTTTTCAAATGCTTATAACTTTGGGTGTGGTCGACTTATTTTCACGAAACTCATCTTTTTAGACTCCTGAATCGTTGCCGAGTCCTATGATACCAAACATGCTAGGTTTCGCCTTACGGTTTGTGTAGCGTTGTGATTTAGCGCTTAAAAAACATTTGGCTATATCTTCGAAACCGCTAGTCCGATCGAGACGAAACCACCGTCAGAAGTTTGGAAACATAGGTCGATAGCGATACGCCAATGCCCAAATGCGAAAATATTGATGTTTAGGGGTAGTAAATTCCAAACAAAGTCATGTGTCAGTCATTTTTTACGTGTTTTTTCATATAAATGCCTATAACTCTGAAGCGAATTGAGATATTTTCACCAAAACTGACACACATATGTATGGGCTCACTCTGAGGACACGTAAAAAAAATGGTGGGACTCAGCCTCTTGGTGGCGCTATAATAGAACAAAACATGAAATTCCCATTGACTTCAATACAGTTTTGTGAAATAAAATGCTATTTTCATTCAAAACCTACTTTTTCTAACTCCTCCTACACCGTTTGTCCGATTTTCACCAAAATCGAATCATATCATCTCCAGACTGTGCCGACTGAAAGTTATGGATTTCGTGTCGATTGACGAAACCGTTTTCGTATAGCGCAGCAGCAAATTTGAGGCATGATGCTAAAAGCATTATTCAGGCTTTATCTCTGCAATGCCTTGACATATTGACACCAAACTTTGTATGTGTCATTGTCACTTCACTCTGACCACATCACATCAGTTTTGTAACTGCTCCACCTATTGGTTGAAAGTGATAATACATTAAATCATATTTTGAATGACTTTTTATATGATTTTTCAGCCATTTCGCCTAAAATCCTCTTTAAATGTATTTAATTGCTCATTGTCGCAGTTGGTCTGACACCTTCAGCCATGTTGGCATATCCTGTCGTCTGCTTGCGCTTGGCCCCGATAATTGCTGCTTGCAGCTATATTTATTATTATTATTCTTCTTCCGCCATGGGAGTCTATGGCAGCCCATAGAACCGATTGCGGGAAAGTTATGAAATTTGGCACAATGATAGAGGACAGTCCGAAAAGTCACCATACCAAATTTGGTGTCTTAAAACCAATCCCTCTAGCGCCACCACCTGTCCAAAATTTCACTTTTATTTTGCTAATAACTTTTGAACCGTTTGGCCAATCAACAAAATTCTTTTTTCCTCTGATTCCCGAGCTCATGCCGATTCGATTGCACCCTATGACGTCATTTTCCGGCTTATAAATATGGCCGCCAATTTTAATGGGCTGAAAAAGCTACTTTTTCGAACTCGTCCTAGACGGCTTGTCCGATTTGCACGAAAATTTAACCAGATCATCTTCAGGCAGTGCTGACAAAAAGTTATGGAATTCAAATTGATTCGTCAAACCGTTTTCGAATAACGCTCGAACACATTTTACGTAGCGCTTGCGAAAACAGTCGTAGGGCTGTATCTCCGCAACGCTTTATCGGATTCAGACCAAAATTGGTACATGTCATCACAAGCATGACCTGAGGCTACATGCTGCGTTTCGGCGCAGCGCCACCTACTGGTCCGGAGATATGAAAAATGGCTATTTTTGCTTATAACTTCTGAACATTTTGTCCAAAAATCATAAAATTGGTCTCGTTAGATTCAGGGCAACATGCCGAGTCGACTGATATAACATTTTACCATATCGGCCATTTTGACTTTCGGCCATTTTGAATTTTGTGCTAAAATGCTGTATTTTAAGAACGCATGAACGGATTGTTACGAAACTCGGTATGGGTCATCAGCACGATGTTCTGAAGGAGCGTGAGAAGTTTCGAAACAGCGCCACCTAGTGGTGAATTTTATTTTTCAAATGCTTATAACTTTGGGTGTGGTCGACTTATTTTCACCAAACTCATCTCATTAGACTCCTGAATCCTTGCCGAGTCCAACGATACCAAATATGCTAGGTTTCGCCTTACGGTTTGTGTAGCGTTGTGATTTAGCACTTAAAAAACATTAGGCGATATCTTCGAAACCGTTTGTCCGATCGAGACGAAACCACCGTCAGAAGTTTGGAATCATAGCTTGTTAACTAAACGTTAAAGCCCAAATGCGAAAATATTGATGTCTAGAGGTAGTAAATTCCAATTAAAGTCATGTGTCAGTCATTTTTTACGTGTTTTTTCATATAAATGTCTATAACTCCGAAGATAATTGAGATATTTTCACCAAAATCGACACACATATGTATGGGCTCACTCTGAGGACACATACAAAAAATGGTGGGACTGAGCCTCTTGGTGGCGCTATAATAGAACAAAACATGAAATTCCCATTGACTTCCATACAATTTTGTGAAATAAAATGCTATACTAAACAAATGCATTGGTTTAATATTACGAAACTCAGATTGTGTCATCAGCACCATCCCCTGAAGGTACCCAAAATATTTCGAGACAGCGCCACCTAGTGGTCAAAAGTTGTAACAAAATTTCCAAAAAGGCTAATCAATTTTGAATAAATCTGGCTATTGAAATGCTTAATAGATTCCTTGGGTCAAGCCGAGAACATAGATACCAAGTTTTCCTTATTTGGCCAAACTTCCTGTCCGCCATCTTGATTTTCAGTCAAAACCTACTTTTTCAAACTCCTCCTAGACCGTTTGTCCGATTTTCACCAAAATCTAATCGTATCATCTCCAGACCGTGCCGACTAAAAGTTATGGATTTCTTGTCGATAGACGAAACCATTTACGTATAGCGCAGCAGCAAAGTTGAGGCATGATGCCAATAGCACTATTCAGGCTTTATCTCTGCAATGCCTTGACATATTGACAACAAACTTTGTATGTGACATTGTCACTTCACTCTGACCACATCAGTTTTGTAACTGCGCCACCTACTTGTCGAAAGTGATAATCAATTAAATTATATTTTTAATTACTGTTTCTATGATTTTTCAGCCATTTCGTCTAAAATCCTCTTTAAATGTCTGTAATTGCTCATTGTTGCCGTTGATCTGACACCTTCAGCCATGTCTTGTCGTCTTATTCTGCTTGGCCCCGGTAATGGCTGCTTGCAGCTATATTTATTATTATTCTTCTTCCGACTGGGCGTCTATGGCAGCCCATAGAACCGATTGCGGGAAAGTTGTTTTGGTTTGACATTCTGATAGAGGACAGTCCCAACATTAAATACACCAATTTTTGTGTTTCTAAGTCATTCCCTCTAGCGCCACCACCTGTCCAAAGTTTCACTTTTATTTTGCTAATAACTTTTGAACCGTAAGGCCAATCAACAAAATTCTTTTTTCCTCTTATTTCTGAGCTCATGCCGATTCGATTGCACCCTATGACGTCATTTTCCGTCATATAAATATGGCCGCCATTTTTAATTTTCTGAAAAAGCTACTTTTTCGAACTCGTCCTAGACGGTTTGTCCGATTTGCACGAAAATTGAACCAGATCATCTTCAGGCAGTATTGACCAAAAGTTATGGAATTCAAATTGATTCGTCAAACCGTTTTCGATAAACGCACGAATACATTTTACGTAGCGCTAGCAAAAACAGTCGTAAGGCTGTATCTCCGCAAAGGTTTATCGTATTCAGACCAAACTTGGTACATGTACTCACAAGCATGACCTGAGGCTACATGCTGCGTTTCGGCGCAGCGCCACCTACTGGTCCGGAGATATGAAAAATGGCTATTTTTGCTTATAACTTCTGAACAGTTTGTCCAAAAATCATAAAATTGGTCTCGTTAGATTCAGGGCAACATGCCGAGTCGACTGATGTCCAATTTGACCATATCGGTCATTTTGGCTGTCGGCCATTTTGAATTTTGTGCTAAAATTCTGTATTTTATGACCGCATGAACGGATTGTTACGAAACGTGGTATGGGTCATCAGCACAATGCCCTGAATGAGCCTGAGAAGTTTCGAAACAGCGCCACCTAGTGGTGAATTTTTTTTTTCAAATGGTTATAACTTTGGGTGTGGTCAACTTATTTTCACGAAACTCATCTTTTTAGACTCCTGAATCGTTGCCGAGTCCTACGATACCAAACATGCTAGGTTTCGCCTTACGGTTTGTGTAGCGTTGTGATTTAGCGCTTAAAAAACATTTGGCTATATCTTTGAAACCGCTAGTCCGATCGAGACGAAACCACCGTCAGAAGTTTGGAAACATAGGTCGATAGCTATATGCCAATGCCCAAATGCGAAAATATTGATGTTTAGGGGTACTAATTTCCAATCAAAGTCATGTGTCAGTCATTTTTTTCGTGTTTTTTCATATAAATGTCTATAACTCCGAAGTGAATTGAGATATTTTCACCAAAATTGACACACATATGTATGGGCTCACTCTGAGGACACGTAAAAAAAAATGTGGGACTGAGCCTCTTGGTGGCGCTATAATTGAACAAAATATGAAATTCCCATTGACTTCAATACAGTTTTGTGAAATAAAATGCTATACTAAACAAATGCATTGGTGTAATATTACGAAACTCAGATTGTGTCATCAGCACCATCCCCTGAAGGCAACCAAAATATTTCAAGACAGCGCCACCTAGGGGTCAAAAGTTATAACAAAATTTCCAAAAAGGCTAATAACTTTTGAATAAATCTGGCTATTGAAATGCCACGGGTCTTAATAGATTCCTTGGGTCAAGCCGAGAACATAGATACCAAGTTTTCCTTATTTGGCCAAACTTCCTGTCCGCCATCTTGATTTTCAGTCAAAACCTACTTTTTCGAACTCCTCCTAGACCGTTTGTCCGATTTTCACCAAAATCGAATCGTATCATCTCCAGACCGTGCCGACTAAAAGTTATGGATTTCGTGTCGATAGACGAAACCGTTTTCGTATAGCGCAGCAGCAAAGTTGAGGCATGATGCTAATAGCAATAATTAAGGCTTTATCTCTGCAATGCCTTGATATATTGACACCAATCTTTGTATGTGTCATTGTCACTTCACTCTGACCACATCACATCAGTTTTGTAACTGCGCCACCTATTGGTCGAAAGTGATAATCCATCAAATCATATTTTTAATTATTGTTTCTATGATTTTTCAGGCATTTTGCCTAAAATCCTCTTTAAATGTCTTTAATTGCTCATTGTTGCAGTTGGTCTGACACTTTCAGACATGTTGGCATGTCTTGTCGTCTTATTCTGCTTGGCCCCGGTAATGGCTGCTTGCAGCTATATTTATTATTAGGGGCCAAGCACCGAAGGTGCGGAGGCACCTATTGTGTTTGTTCCGGTTCTTATTAGGGGCCAAGCACCGAAGGTGCGGAGGCACCTATTGTTTTTGTTCCGGTTCTTATTATTATTATTATTATTATTATTATTCTTCTTCTTCTTCTTCCGCCATGGGAGTCTATGGCAGCCCATAGAACCGCTTGCGGGAAAGTTATGAAATTTGGCACAATGATAGAGGACAGTCCAAAAAGTCACCATACCAAATTTGGTGTCTTAAAACCAATCCCTCTAGCGCCACCACCTGTCCAAATTTTCACTTTTATTTTGCTAATAACTTTTGAAGCGTAAGGCCAATCAACAAAATTCTTTTTTCATCTGATTCCTGAGCTCATGCTGATTCGATTGCACCCTATGACGTCATTTTCCGGCTTATAAATATGGCCGCCATTTTGAATGTGCTGAAAAAGCTACTTTTTCGAACTCGTCCTAGACGGTTTGTCCGATTTGCACGAAAATTGAACCAGATCATCTTCAGGCAGTGCTGACAAAAAGTTATGGAATTCAAATTGATTCGTCAAACCGTTTCCGATAAACGCTCGAACAAATTTTACGTAGCACCTGCAAAAACAGTCGTAAGGCTGTATCTCTGCAACGGTTTATCGTATTCAGACCAAACTTGGTACATGTCATCACAAGCATGACCTGAGGCTACATGCTGCGTTTCGGCGCAGCGCCACCTACTGGTCCGGAGATATGAAAAATGGCTATTTTTGCTTATAACTTCTGAACAATTTGTCCAAAAATCATAAAATTGGTCTCGTTAGATTCAGGGCAACATGCCGAGTCGACTGATATCAAATTTTACCATATCGGCCATTTTGACTGTCGGCCATTTTGAATTTTGTGCTAAAATGCTGTATTTTAAGAACGCATGAACGGATTGTTACGAAACTTGGTATGGGTCATCAGCACGATGTTCTGAAGGAGCGTGAGAAGTTTCGAAACAGCGTCACCTAGTGGTCAAAAGTTATAACGACATTTCCAAAAAGGCTAATAACTTTTGAATAAATCTGGCTACTGAAATGCCACTGGTCTTAATAGATTCCTTGGGTCAAGCCGAGAACATAGATACCAAGTTTACCTTATTTGGCCAAACTTCCTGTCCGCCATCTTGATTTTCATTCAAAACCTACTTTTTCAAACTCCTCCTAGACCGTTTGTCCGATTTTCACCAAAATCGAATCGTATCATCTCCAGACCGTGCCGACTAAAAGTTATGGATTTCGTGTGGATAGACCAAACCGTTTTCGTATAGCGCAGCAGCAAAGTTGAGGCATGATGCTAATAGCACTATTCAGGCTTTATCTCTGCAATCCCTTGAAATATTGACACCAAACTTTTTACGGCTTGTCATTGTCACTTCACTCTGACCACATCACATCAGTTTTGTAACTGCGCCACCTATTGGTCGAAAGTGATAATGCATTAAATCATATTTTTATTGACTGTTTCTATGATTTTTCAGCCATTTCGTCTAAAATCCTCTTTAAATGTCTTTAATTGCTCATTGTTGCAGTTGGTCTGACACCTTCAGCCATGTTGGCATATCCTGTCATCTACTTGCGCTTGGCCCCGGTAATTGCTGCTTGCAGCTATATTTATTATTATTCTTCTTCCGACTGGGCGTCTATGGCAGCCCATAGAACCGATTGCGGGAAAGTTGTTTTGGTTTGACATTCTGATAGAGGACAGTCCCAACATTAAATACACCAATTTTTGTGTTTCTAAGTCATTCCCTCTAGCGCCACCACCTGTCCAAAGTTTCACTTTTATTTTGCTAATAACTTTTGAACCGTAAGGCCAATCAACAAAATTCTTTTTTCCTCTTATTTCTGAGCTCATGCCGATTCGATTGCACCCTATGACGTCATTTTCCGTCATATAAATATGGCCGCCATTTTTAATTTTCCGAAAAAGCTACTTTTTCGAACTCGTCCTAGACGGTTTGTCCGATTTGCACGAAAATTGAACCAGATCATCTTCAGGCAGTGTTGACCAAAAGTTATGGAATTCAAATTGATTCGTCAAACCGTTTTCGATAAACGCACGAATACATTTTACGTAGCGCTAGCAAAAACAGTCGTAAGGCTGTATCTCCGCAAAGGTTTATCGTATTCAGACCAAACTTGGTACATGTACTCACAAGCATGACCTGAGGCTACATGCTGCGTTTCGGCGCAGCGCCACCTACTGGTCCGGAGATATGAAAAATGGCTATTTTTGCTTATAACTTCTGAACAGTTTGTCCAAAAATCATAAAATTGGTCTCGTTAGATTCAGGGCAACATGCCGAGTCGACTGATGTCCAATTTGACCATATCGGTCATTTTGGCTGTCGGCCATTTTGAATTTTGTGCTAAAATTCTGTATTTTATGACCGCATGAACGGATTGTTACGAAACGTGGTATGGGTCATCAGCACAATGCCCTGAATGAGCCTGAGAAGTTTCGAAACAGCGCCACCTAGTGGTGAATTTTTTTTTTCAAATGCTTATAACTTTGGGTGTGGTCAACTTATTTTCACGAAACTCATCTTTTTAGACTCCTGAATCGTTGCCGAGTCCTACGATACCAAACATGCTAGGTTTCGCCTTACGGTTTGTGTAGCGTTGTGATTTAGCGCTTAAAAAACATTTGGCTATATCTTTGAAACCGCTAGTCCGATCGAGACGAAACCACCGTCAGAAGTTTGGAAACATAGGTCGATAGCTATACGCCAATGCCCAAATGCGAAAATATTGATGTTTAGGGGTACTAATTTCCAATCAAAGTCATGTGTCAGTCATTTTTTTCGTGTTTTTTCATATAAATGTCTATAACTCCGAAGTGAATTGAGATATTTTCACCAAAACTGACACACATATGTATGGGCTCACTCTGAGGACACGTAAAAAAAATTGTGGGACTGAGCCTCTTGGTGGCGCTATAATTGAACAAAATATGAAATTCCCATTGACTTCAATACAGTTTTGTGAAATAAAATGCTATACTAAACAAATGCATTGGTGTAATATTACGAAACTCAGATTGTGTCATCAGCACCATCCCCTGAAGGCAACCAAAATATTTCAAGACAGCGCCACCTAGTGGTCAAAAGTTATAACAAAATTTCCAAAAAGGCTAATAACTTTTGAATAAATCTGGCTATTGAAATGCCACGGGTCTTAATAGATTCCTTGGGTCAAGCCGAGAACATAGATACCAAGTTTTCCTTATTTGGCCAAACTTCCTGTCCGCCATCTTGATTTTCAGTCAAAACCTACTTTTTCGAACTCCTCCTAGACCGTTTGTCCGATTTTCACCAAAATCGAATCGTATCATCTCCAGACCGTGCCGACTAAAAGTTATGGATTTCGTGTCGATAGACGAAACCGTTTTCGTATAGCGCAGCAGCAAAGTTGAGGCATGATGCTAATAGCAATAATTAAGGCTTTATCTCTGCAATGCCTTGATATATTGACACCAATCTTTGTATGTGTCATTGTCACTTCACTCTGACCACATCACATCAGTTTTGTAACTGCGCCACCTATTGGTCGAAAGTGATAATCCATCAAATCATATTTTTAATTATTGTTTCTATGATTTTTCAGGCATTTTGCCTAAAATCCTCTTTAAATGTCTTTAATTGCTCATTGTTGCAGTTGGTCTGACACTTTCAGACATGTTGGCATGTCTTGTCGTCTTATTCTGCTTGGCCCCGGTAATGGCTGCTTGCAGCTATATTTATTATTATTATTCTTCTTCCGCCATGGGAGTCTATGGCAGCCCATAGAACCGATTGCGGGAAAGTTATGAAATTTGGCACAATGATAGAGGACAGTCCAAAAAGTCACCATACCAAATTTGGTGTCTTAAAACCAATCCCTCTAGCGCCACCACCTGTCCAAAATTTCACTTTTATTTTGCTAATAACTTTTGAACCGTTTGGCCAATCAACAAAATTCTTTTTTCCTCTGATTCCCGAGCTCATGCCGATTCGATTGCACCCTATGACGTCATTTTCCGGCTTATAAATATGGCCGCCATTTTGAATGGGCTGAAAAAGCTACTTTTTCAAACTCGTCCTAGACGGTTTGTCCGATTTGCACGAAAATTGAACCAGATCATCTTCAGGCAGTGCTGACAAAAAGTTATGGAATTCAAATTGATTCGTCAAACCGTTTTCGAATAACGCTCGAACACATTTTACGTAGTGCTTGCGAAAACAGTCGTAGGGCTGTATCTCCGCAACGCTTTATCGGATTCAGACCAAAATTGGTACATGTCATCACAAGCATGACCTGAGGCTACATGCTGCGTTTCGGCGCAGCGCCACCTACTGGTCCGGAGATATGAAAAATGGCTATTTTTGCTTATAACTTCTGAACATTTTGTCCAAAAATCATAAAATTGGTCTCGTTAGATTCAGGGCAACATGCCGAGTCGACTGATATAAAATTTTACCATATCGGCCATTTTGACTTTCGGCCATTTTGAATTTTGTGCTAAAATGCTGTATTTTAAGAACGCATGAACGGATTGTTACGAAACTCGGTATGGGTCATCAGCACGATGTTCTGGAGGAGCGTGAGAAGTTTCGAAACAGCGCCACCTAGTGGTGAATTTTATTTTTCAAATGCTTATAACTTTGGATGTGGTTGACTTATTTTCAGAAGACTCATCTCTTTAGACTCCTGAATCCTTGCCGAGTCCAATGATACCAAACATGCTAGGTTTCGCCTTACGGTTTGTGTAGCGTTGTGATTTAGCACTTAAAAAACATTAGGCGATATCTTCGAAACCGTTTGTCCGATCGAGACGAAACCACCGTCAGAAGTTTGGAATCATAGCTTGTTAACTAAACATAAATGCCCAAATGCGAAAATATTGATGTCTAGAGGTAGTAAATTCCAATTAAAGTCATGTGTCAGTCATTTTTTACGTGTTTTTTCATATAAATGTCTATAACTCCGAAGATAATTGAGATATTTTCACCAAAATTGACACACATATGTATGGGCTCACTCTGAGGACACATACAAAAAATGGTGGGACTGAGCCTCTTGGTGGCGCTATAATAGAACAAAACATGAAATTCCCATTGACTTCAATACAATTTTGTGAAATAAAATGCTATACTAAACAAATGCATTGGTGTAATATTACGAAACTCAGATTGTGTCATCAGCACCATCCCCTGAAGGTACCCAAAATATTTCGAGACAGCGCCACCTAGTGGTCAAAAGTTGTAACAAAATTTCCATAAAGGCTAATAACTTTTGAATAAATCTGGCTATTGAAATGCTTAATAGATTCCTTGGGTCAAGCCGAGAACATAGATACCAAGTTTTCCTTATTTGGCCAAACTTCCTGTCCGCCATCATGATTTTCAGTCAAAACCTACTTTTTCAAACTCCTCCTAGACCGTTTGTCCGATTTTCACCAAAATCGAATCGTATCATCTCCAGACCGTGCCGACTAAAAGTTATGGATTTCTTGTCGATAGACGAAACCATTTTCGTATAGCGCAGCAGCAAAGTTGAGGCATGATGCCAATAGCACTATTCAGGCTTTATCTCTGCAATGCCTTGACATATTGACACCAAACTTTGTATGTGACATTGTCACTTCACTCTGACCACATCAGTTTTGTAACTGCGCCACCTACTTGTCGAAAGTGATAATCAATTAAATTATATTTTTAATTACTGTTTCTATGATTTTTCAGCCATTTCGTCTAAAATCCTCTTTAAATGTCTGTAATTGCTCATTGTTGCAGTTGATCTGACACCTTCAGCCATGTCTTGTCGTCTTATTCTGCTTGGCCCCGGTAATGGCTGCTTGCAGCTATATTTATTATTATTCTTCTTCTTCTTCTTCTTCCGCTCTTGGAGTCTATGGCAGCCCATAGAACCGATTGCGGGAAAGTTATGAAATTTGGCACACTGATAGAGGACAGTCCAAAAAGTCACCATACCAAATTTGGTGTTTTAAAACCAATCTCTCTAGCGCCACCACCTGTCCAAAATTTCACTTTTATTTTACTAATAACTTTTGAACCGTAAGGCCAATCAACAAAATTCTTTTTTCCTCTGATTCCTGAGCTCATGCCGATTCGATTGCACCCTATGACGTCATTTTCCGGCTTATAAATATGGCCGCCATTTTGAATGTGCTGAAAAAGCTACTTTTTCGAACTCGTCCTAGACGGTTTGTCCGATTTGCACGAAAATTGAACCAGATCATCTTCAGGCAGTGCTGACAAAAAGTTATGGAATTCAAATTGATTCGTCAAACCGTTTTCGAATAACGCTCGAATAAATTTTACGTAGCGCTTGCGAAAACAGTCGTAGGGCTGTATCTCCGCAACGCTTTATCGGATTCAGACCAAAATTGGTACATGTCATCACAAGCATGATCTGAGGCTACATGCTGCGTTTCGGCGCAGCGCCACCTACTGGTCCGGAGATATGAAAAATGGCTATTTTTGCTTATAACTTCTGAACAATTTGTCCAAAAATCATAAAATTGGTCTCGTTAGATTCAGGGCAACATGCCGAGTCGACTGATATCAAATTTTACCATATCGGCCATTTTGACTGTCGGCCATTTTGAATTTTGTGCTAAAATGCTGTATTTTAAGAACGCATGAACGGATTGTTACGAAACTTGGTATGGGTCATCAGCACGATGTTCTGAAGGAGCGTGAGAAGTTTCGAAACAGCGCCCCCTAGTGGTCAAAAGTTATAACGACATTTCCAAAAAGGCTAATAACTTTTGAATAAATCTGGCTACTGAAATGCCACTGGTCTTAATAGATTCCTTGGGTCAAGCCGAGAACATAGATACCAAGTTTACCTTATTTGGCCAAACTTCCTGTCCGCCATCTTGATTTTCATTCAAAACCTACTTTTTCAAACTCCTCCTAGACCGTTTGTCCGATTTTCACCAAAATCGAATCGTATCATCTCCAGACCGTGCCGACTAAAAGTTATGGATTTCGTGTGGATAGACCAAACCGTTTTCGTATAGCGCAGCAGCAAAGTTGAGGCATGATGCTAATAGCACTATTCAGGCTTTATCTCTGCAATCCCTTGAAATATTGACACCAAACTTTGTATGTGTCATTGTCACTTCACTCTGACCACATCACATCAGTTTTGTAACTGCGCCACCTATTGGTCGAAAGTGATAATGCATTAAATCATATTTTTATTGACTGTTTTTATGATTTTTCAGCCATTTCGTCTAAAATCCTCTTTAAATGTCTTTAATTGCTCATTGTTGCAGTTGGTCTGACACTTTCAGACATGTTGGCATGTCTTGTCGTCTGGTTGTGCTTGGCCCCGGTAATGGCTGCTTGCAGCTATATTTAGGGGCCAAGCACCGAAGGTGCGTAGGCACCTATTGTATCTGTTCCCGTTCTTATTAGGGGCCAAGCACCGAAGGTGCGTAGGCACCTATTGTATCTGTTCCCGTTCTTATTATTATTATTCTTCCGTTTCTTCCGACTGGGCGTCTATGGCAGCCCATAGAACCGATTGCGGGAAAGTTGTTTTGATTTGACATTCTGATAGAGGACAGTCCCAACATTAAATACACCAATTTTGGTGTTTCTAAGTCATTCCCTCTAGCGCCACCACCTGTCCAAAATTTCACTTTTATTTTGCTAATAACTTTTGAACAGTAAGACCAATCAACAAAATTCTTTTTTTCTCTGATTCCTGAGCTCTTGTCGATTTGAGTGCACCCTATGATGTCATTTTCCGGCATATAAATATGGCCGCCATTTTGAATGACCTGAAAAAGCTACTTTTTCGAACTCGTCCTAGACAGTTTGTCCGATTTGCACGAAAATTGAACCAGATCATCTTCAGGTAGTGCTGACAAAAAGTTATGGAATTCAAATTGATTCGTCAAACCGTTTTCGAATAACGCTCGAACAAATTTTACGTAGCGCTTGCGAAAACAGTCGTAGGGCTGTATCTCCGCAACGCTTTATCGGATTCAGACCAAAATTGGTTCATGTCATCACAAGCATGAACTGAGGCTACATGCTGTGTTTCGGCGCAGCGCCACCTACTGGTCCGGAGATATGGAAAATGGCTGTTTTTGCTTATAGCTTTTGAACAGTTTGTCCAAAAATCATAAAATTGGTCTCGTTAGATTCAGGGCAACATGCCGATTCGACTGATATCCAATTTGACCATATCGGCCATTTTGACTGTCAGCCATTTTGAATTTTGTGCTAAAATGCTGTATTTTATGAACGCATGAACGAATTGTTACGAAACTTGGTATTGGTCATCATCACGATGTCCTGAATAAGCGTGAGAAGTTTCGAAACAGCGCCACCTAGTGGTGACATTTTTTTTCCAAATGCTTATAACTTTGGTTGTGATCGACTTATTTTCACGAAACTCATCTCATTAGACTCCTGAATCGTTGCCGAGTCCCAAGATACCAAACATGCTAGGTTTCGCCTTATGGTTTGTGTAGCGTTGTGATTTAGCGCTTAAAAAACATTTGGCTATATCTTCGAAACCGCTAGTCTGATCGAGACGAAACCACCGTCAGAAGTTTGGAAACATAGGTCGATAGCTATACGCCAATGCCCAAATGCGAAAATATTGATGTTTAGGGGTAGTAAATTCCAATCAAATTCATGTGTCAGTCATTTTTTACGTGTTTTTTCATATAAATGTCTATAACTCCGAAGCGAATTGAGATATTTTCACCAAAATCGACACACATATGTATGGGCTCACTCTGAGGACACATAAAAAAAATGGTGTGACTGAGCCTCTTGGTGGCGCTATAACAGAACAAAACATGAAATTCCCATTGACTTCAATACAGTTTTGTGAAATAAAATGCTATACTAAACAAATGCATTGGTGTAATATTACGAAACTCAGAATGTGCCATCAGCTCCATCCCCTGAAGGTACCCAAAATATTTCGAGACAGCGCCACCTAGTGGTCAAAAGTTATAACAAAATTTACAAAAAGGCTAATAACTTTTGAATAAATCTGGCTATTGAAATGCCACTGGTCTTAATAGATTCCCTGGGTCAAGCCGAGAACATAGATACCAAGTTTTCCTTATTTGGCCAAACTTCCTGTCCGCCATCTTGATTTTCATTCAAAACCTACTTTTTCGAACTCCTCCTAGACCGTTTGTCCGATTTTCACCAAAATCGAATCGTATCATCTCCAGACTGTGCCGACTAAAAGTTATGGATTTCGTGTCGATAGACGAAACCGTTTTCGTATAGCACAGCAGCAAAGTTGAGGCATGATGCCAAAAGCACTATTCAGGCTTTATCTCTGTAATCCCTTGAAATATTGACACCAAACTTTGTATATGTCATTGTCACTTAACTCTGACCACATCACATCAGTTTTGTAACTGCTCCACCTATTGGTCGAAAGTGATAATCCATTAAATCATATTCTGAATTACTTTTTATATTATTTTTCAGCCATTTCGCCTAAAATCCTCTCTAAATGTCTTTACATTTACATTTACATTTACATTTAGTCATTTAGCAGACGCTTTTATCCAAAGCGACTTACAAATCAGGACTAAATTAAGCGAGTCATCATGAAGAGGCAAAAGACAACAACAACGCAAGAAGTGTTCAGAATACGAAGTTCAGGCATTATTCAGAGTAGCATAAGCATGATAAGTGGGATTTTAAGGGAAAGGTTTTTTTTTTATTTTTTTTTATTTATTTTTTTTATGAGTTTAGGTGCTCATGGAAGAGATGGGTTTTCAGCTGTTTTTTGAATGTTGTCAGGGATTCAGCATTCCGGATGAGGGTGGGGAGAGTGTTCCACCAGCATGGAACTGTGAATGAGAATGATCTGGAAAGTGATCTTGTGGCTTTCTGTGATGGAACCACGAGACGTCGCTTGTTGATTGATCGTAGGCGTCTGGTGGGGATGTAGGCTCGTAGGAGTGAGTGAAGGTAGGAGGGAGCTGAGCCTGTGATAGATCTGTAAGCAAGCGTCAATGCCTTGAACTTGATGCGAGCAGCGAGAGGTAGCCAGTGCAGAGAGATTAACAGAGGAGTGACGTGGGCCCTCTTGGGCTCGTTGAAGACAAGACGAGCTGCAGCATTCTGGATCATCTGAAGAGGTTTGGTAGCACATGCTGGAAGTCCGGCCAGAAGAGCATTGCAGTAGTCAAGCCTAGAAATGACCAGGGCCTGGACGAGGAGTTGTGTTGCGTGCTCAGTTAGGAAAGGCCTGATCTTCCTGATGTTGTGCAGCGCAAACCTGCATGATCGAGCTGTCTTTGAAATGTGATCTGTGAAGGTCAGCTGGTCATCAAACGTTACTCCCAGATTTCTGACCGACCTTGATGGTGTGATTGATGATGAATCAAGCTGGATGGTGAAGTCGTGCTGTAGAGACGGATTGGCAGGGAGGACGAGCAGCTCAGTCTTTGCCAGGTTGAGCTGCAGGTGATGTTCCTTCATCCATGTGGAGATGTCTGCCAGACAGCTTTAATTGCTCATTGTTGCAGTTGGTCTGACACCTTCAGCCATGTTGGCATATCCTGTCATCTGCTTGCGCTTGGCCCCGATAATTGCTGCTTGCAGCTATATTTATTATTATTAGGGGCCAAGCACCGAAGGTGCGGAGGCACCTATTGTGTTTGTTCCGGTTCTTATTAGGGGCCAAGCACCGAAGGTGCGGAGGCACCTATTGTATCCGTTCGCGTTCTTATTATTAGGGGCCAAGCACCGAAGGTGCGGAGGCACCTATTGTATCCGTTCGCGTTCTTATTATTAGGGGCCAAGCACCGAAGGTGCGGAGGCACCTATTGTATCTGTTCCATTTCTTATTAGGGGCCAAGCACCGAAGGTGCGGAGGCACCTATTGTATCTGTTCCATTTCTTATTATTATTATTATTCTTCCGCCATGGGAGTCTATGGCAGCCCATAGAACCGATTGCGGGAAAGTTGTTTTGGTTTGACATTCTGATAGAGGACAGTCCCAACATTAAATACACCAATTTTGGTGTGTCTAAGACATTCCCTCTAGCGCCACCACCTGTCCAAAGTTTCACTTTTGTTTTGCTAATAACGTTTGAAGCGTAAGGCCAATCAACAAAATTCTTTTTTCCCCTGATTCCTGAGGTCATGCCGATTCGAATGCACCCTATGACGTCATTTTCCGTCATAAAACATGGCCGCCATTTAGAATTTTCCAAAAAAGCTACTTTTTCGAACTCGTCCTAGACGGTTTGTCCGATTTGCACAAAAATTTAACCAGATCATCTTCAGGCATTGCTGACAAAAAGTTATTAAAAGAAAGTTGATTCGTCAAACCGTTTTTGATAAACGCTCGAACAAATTTTACGTAGCGCTTGCAAAAACAGTCATAAGGCTGTATCTCCGCAACGGTTTATCGTATTCAGACCAAACTTGGTACATGTCGTCACAAGCATGACCTGAGGCTACATGCTGCGTTTCGGCTCAGCGCCACCTACTGGTCCAGAGATATGAAAAATGGCTATTTTTGCTTATAACTTATGAACAGTTTGTCCAAAAATCATAAAATGGATCTCGTTAGATTCAGGGCAACATGCCGAGTCGACTGATATCAAATTTTACCATATCGGCCATTGTGGCTGTCGGCCATTTTGAATTTTGTGCTAAAATGCTGTATTTTAACAACGCATGAACGGATTGTTACGAAACTTGGCATGGGTCATCAGCACGATGCCCTGAAGGAGCCTGAGAAGTTTCGAAACAGCGCCACCTAGTGGTGAATTTTTTTTCCAAATGCTTATAACTTTGGTTGTGGTTGACTTATTTTCACGAAACTCATGTCATTAGACTCCTGAATCGTTGCCGAGTCCTACGATACCAAACATGCTAGGTTTCGCCTTATGGTTTGTGTAGCGTTGTGATTTAGCGCTTAAAAAACATTTGGCTATATCTTTGAAACCGCTAGTCCGATCGAGACGAAACCACCGTCAGAAGTTTGGAAACATAGGTCGATAGCTATACGCCAATGCCCAAATGCAAAAATATTGATGTTTAGGGGTAGTAATTTCCAATCAAAGTCATGTGTCAGTCATTTTTTTCGTGTTTTTTCATATAAATGTCTATAACTCCGACGCGAATTGAGATATTTTCACCAAAATTGACACACATATGTATGGGCTCACTCTGAGGACACGTAAAAAAAATTGTGTGACTGAGCCTCTTGGTGGCGCTATAATAGAACAAAACATGAAATTCCCATTGACTTCAATACAGTTTTGTGAAATAAAATGCTATACTAAACAAATGCATTGGTGTAATATTACAAAACTCAGAATGTGCCATCTGCACCATCCCCTGAAGGTACCCAACATATTTAGAAACAGCGCCACCTAGTGGTCAAAAGTTATAACAAAATTTCCAAAACTGCTAATAACTTTTGAATAAATTGGCCTATTGTAATGCAACTCATCTTAGTAGATTCCTTGGGTCAAGCTGAGAACATAGATACCAAGTTTACCTTATTTGGCCTAACTTCCTGTCCGCCATCTTGATTTTCATTCAAAACCTACTTTTTCAAACTCCTCCTAGACCGTTTGTCCGATTTTCACCAAAATCGAATCGTATCATCTCCAGACCGTGCCGACTAAAAGTTATGGATTTCGTGTCGATTGACGAAACCGTTTTCTTATACCGCAGCAGCAAATTTAAGGCATGATGCCAAAAGGACTATTCAGGCTTTATCTCTGCAATGCCTTGACATATTGACACCAAACTTTGTATGTGTCATTGTCACTTCACTCTGACCACATCACATCAGTTTTGTAACTGCGCCACCTATTGGTCAAAAGTGATAAGCCATTAAATCATATTTTTCATTACTGTTTCTATGATTTTTCAGGCATTTTGCCTAAAATCCTCTTTAAATGTCTTTAATTTCTCATTGTTGCAGTTGGTCTGACACGTCTTGTTGTCTTATTCTGCTTGGCCCCGGTAATGGCTGCTTGCAGCTATATTTATTATTATTATTCTTCCGCCATGGGAGTCTATGGCAGCCCATAGAACCGATTGCGGGAAAGTTGTTTTGGTTTGACATTCTGATAGAGGACAGTCCCAACATTAAATACACCAATTTTGGTGTGTCTAAGTCATTCCCTCTAGCGCCACCACCTGTCCAAAGTTTCACTTTTGTTTTGCTAATAACTTTTGAACCGTAAGGCCAATCAACAAAATTCTTTTGTCCACTTACTCCTGAGCTCATGCCGATTCGACTGCACCCTATGACGTCATTTTCCGTCATAAAACATGGCCGCCATTTAGAATTTTCCAAAAAAGCTACTTTTTCGAACTCGTCCTAGACGGTTTGTCCGATTTGCACAAAAATTTAACCAGATCATCTTCAGGCATTGCTGACAAAAAGTTATTAAAAGAAAGTTGATTCGTCAAACCGTTTTTGATAAACGCTTGAACAAATTTTAGGTAGCGCTTGCATAAACAGTCATAAGGCTGTATCTCCGCAACGGTTCATCGTATTCAGACCAAACTTGGCACATGTCATCACAAGCATGACCTGAGGCTACATGCTGCGTTTCGGCTCAGCGCCACCTACTGGTCCGGAGATATGAAAAATGGCTATTTTTGCTTATAACTTTTGAACAGTTTGTCCAAAAATCATAAAATTGATCTCGTTAGATTCAGGGCAACATGCCGAGTCGACTGATATCAAATTTTACCATATCGGCCATTGTGGCTGTCGGCCATTTTGAATTTTGTGCTAAAATGCTGTATTTTAAGAACGCATGAACGGATTGTTACGAAACTTGGCATGGGTCATCAGCACGATGCCCCGAAGGAGCCTGAGAAGTTTCGAAACAGCGCCACCTAGTGGTGAATTTTTTTTTCCAAATGCTTATAACTTTGGTTGTGGTTGACTTATTTTCACGAAACTCATGTCATTAGACTCCTGAATCGTTGCCGAGTCCTACGATACCAAACATGCTAGGTTTCGCCTTATGGTTTGTGTAGCGTTGTGATTTAGCGCTTAAAAAACATTTGGCTATATCTTTGAAACCGCTAGTCCGATCGAGACGAAACCACCGTTAGAAGTTTGGAAACATAGGTCGATAGCTATATGCCAATGCCCAAATGCGAAAATATTGATGTTTAGGGGTAGTAATTTCCAATCAAAGTCATGTGTCAGTCATTTTTTTCGTGTTTTTTCATATAAATGTCTATAACTCCGACGCGAATTGAGATATTTTCACCAAAATTGACACACATATGTATGGGCTCACTCTGAGGACATGTAAAAAAAATTGTGGGACTGAGCCTCTTGGTGGCGCTATAATTGAACAAAATATGAAATTCCCATTGACTTCAATACAGTTTTGTGAAATAAAATGCTATACTAAACAAATGCATTGGTTTAATATTACGAAACTCAGATTGTGTCATCAGCACCATCCCCTGAAGGCAACCAAAATATTTCAAGACAGCGCCACCTAGTGGTCAAAAGTTATAACAAAATTTCCAAAAAGGCTAATAACTTTTGAATAAATCTGGCTATTGAAATGCCACGGGTCTTAATAGATTCCTTGGGTCAAGCCGAGAACATAGATACCAAGTTTTCCTTATTTGGCCAAACTTCCTGTCCGCCATCTTGATTTTCAGTCAAAACCTACTTTTTCGATCTCCTCCTAGACCGTTTGTCCGATTTTCACCAAAATCGAATCGTATCATCTCCAGACCGTGCCGACTAAAAGTTATGGATTTCGTGTCGATAGACGAAACCGTTTTCGTATAGCGCAGCAGCAAAGTTGAGGCATGATGCTAATAGCAATAATTAAGGCTTTATCTCTGCAATGCCTTGATATATTGACACCAATCTTTGTATGTGTCATTGTCACTTCACTCTGACCACATCACATCAGTTTTGTAACTGCGCCACCTATTGGTCGAAAGTGATAATCCATCAAATCATATTTTTAATTATTGTTTCTATGATTTTTCAGGCATTTTGCCTAAAATCCTCTTTAAATGTCTTTAATTGCTCATTGTTGCAGTTGGTCTGACACTTTCAGACATGTTGGCATGTCTTGTCGTCTTATTCTGCTTGGCCCCGGTAATGGCTGCTTGCAGCTATATTTAGGGGCCAAGCACCGAAGGTGCGGAGGCACCTATTGTATCTGTTCCCGTTCTTATTAGGGGCCAAGCACCGAAGGTGCGGAGGCACCTATTGTTTTCGTTCCCGTTCTTATTATTATTAGGGGCCAAGCACCGAAGGTGCGGAGGCACCTATTGTGTTTGTTCCGGTTCTTATTATTATTATTATTAGGGGCCAAGCACCGAAGGTGCGGAGGCACCTATTGTATCTGTTCCCGTTCTTATTATTCTTCTTCTTCCGCCATGGGAGTCTATGGCAGCCCATAGAACCGATTGCGGGAAAGTTGTTTTGGTTTGACATTCTGATAGAGGACAGTCCCAACATTAAGTACACCAATTTTTGTGTTTCTAAGTCATTCCCTCTAGCGCCACCACCTGTCCAAAGTTTCACTTTTACTTTGCTAATAACTTTTGAACCGTAAGGCCAATCAGCAAAATCCTTTTTTCCTCTGATTCCTGAGCTCATGACGATTCGATTGCACCCTATATCGTCATTTTCCGTCATAAAAACATGGCCGCCATTTTGAATTTTCCTAAAAAGGTACTTTTTCGAACTCGTCCTAGACGGTTTGTCCGATTTGCACGAAAATTGAATCGGATCATCTTCAGGCAGGGGTGACAAAAAGTTATTAAAATCTTGTTGATTCGTCAAACCGTTTTCGATAAACGCTCGAACAAATTTTACGTAGCGCTTGCAAAAACAGTCGTAAGGCCGTATCTCCGCAACGGTTTATCGTATTCAGACCAAACTTGGTACATGTACTCACAAGCATGACCTGAGGCTACATGCTGCGTTTCGGCACAGCGCCACCTACAGGTCCGGAGATATGAAAAATGGCTATTTTTGCTTATAACTTCTGAACAGTTTGTCCAAAAATCATAAAATTGGTCTTGATAGATTCAGGGCGTCATGCCGAGTCGACTGATATCCAATTTTGCCATATCGGCCAATTTGACTGTCGGCCATTTTGAAATTTGTGCTAAAATGCTGTATTTTAACAACGCATGAACTGATTGTTACGAAACTTGGTATGGGTCATCAGCACGATGTCCTGAAGGAGTGTGAGAAGTTTCGAAACAGCGCCACCTAGTGGTGAATTTTTTTTTTCAAATGCTTATAACTTTGGGTGTGATCGACTTATTTTCACGAAACTCATCTTTTTAGACTCCTGAATCGTTGCCGAGTCCTACGATACCAAACATGCTAGGTTTCGCCTTACGGTTTGTGTAGCGTTGTGATTTAGCGCTTAAAAAACATTTGGCTATATCTTCGAAACCGCTAGTCCGATCGAGACGAAACCACCGTCAGAAGTTTGGAAACATAGGTCGATAGCTATACGCCAATGCCCAAATGCGAAAATATTGATGTTTAGGGGTAGTAAATTCCAATCAAATTCATGTGTCAGTCATTTTTTACGTGTTTTTTCATATAAATGTCTATAACTCCGAAGCGAATTGAGATATTTTCACCAAAATCGACACACATATGTATGGGCTCACTCTGAGGACACATAAAAAAAATGGTGTGACTGAGCCTCTTGGTGGCGCTATAACAGAACAAAACATGAAATTCCCATTGACTTCAATACAGTTTTGTGAAATAAAATGCTATACTAAACAAATGCATTGGTGTAATATTACGAAACTCAGAATGTGCCATCAGCTCCATCCCCTGAAGGTACCCAAAATATTTCGAGACAGCGCCACCTAGTGGTCAAAAGTTATAACAAAATTTACAAAAAGGCTAATAACTTTTGAATAAATCTGGCTATTGAAATGCCACTGGTCTTAATAGATTCCCTGGGTCAAGCCGAGAACATAGATACCAAGTTTTCCTTATTTGGCCAAACTTCCTGTCCGCCATCTTGATTTTCATTCAAAACCTACTTTTTCGAACTCCTCCTAGACCGTTTGTCCGATTTTCACCAAAATCGAATCGTATCATCTCCAGACTGTGCCGACTAAAAGTTATGGATTTCGTGTCGATAGACGAAACCGTTTTCGTATAGCACAGCAGCAAAGTTGAGGCATGATGCCAAAAGCACTATTCAGGCTTTATCTCTGTAATCCCTTGAAATATTGACACCAAACTTTGTATATGTCATTGTCACTTAACTCTGACCACATCACATCAGTTTTGTAACTGCTCCACCTATTGGTCGAAAGTGATAATCCATTAAATCATATTCTGAATTACTTTTTATATTATTTTTCAGCCATTTCGCCTAAAATCCTCTCTAAATGTCTTTACATTTACATTTACATTTACATTTAGTCATTTAGCAGACGCTTTTATCCAAAGCGACTTACAAATCAGGACTAAATTAAGCGAGTCATCATGAAGAGGCAAAAGACAACAACAACGCAAGAAGTGTTCAGAATACGAAGTTCAGGCATTATTCAGAGTAGCATAAGCATGATAAGTGGGATTTTAAGGGAAAGGTTTTTTTTTTATTTTTTTTTATTTATTTTTTTTATGAGTTTAGGTGCTCATGGAAGAGATGGGTTTTCAGCTGTTTTTTGAATGTTGTCAGGGATTCAGCATTCCGGATGAGGGTGGGGAGAGTGTTCCACCAGCATGGAACTGTGAATGAGAATGATCTGGAAAGTGATCTTGTGGCTTTCTGTGATGGAACCACGAGACGTCGCTTGTTGATTGATCGTAGGCGTCTGGTGGGGATGTAGGCTCGTAGGAGTGAGTGAAGGTAGGAGGGAGCTGAGCCTGTGATAGATCTGTAAGCAAGCGTCAATGCCTTGAACTTGATGCGAGCAGCGAGAGGTAGCCAGTGCAGAGAGATTAACAGAGGAGTGACGTGGGCCCTCTTGGGCTCGTTGAAGACAAGACGAGCTGCAGCATTCTGGATCATCTGAAGAGGTTTGGTAGCACATGCTGGAAGTCCGGCCAGAAGAGCATTGCAGTAGTCAAGCCTAGAAATGACCAGGGCCTGGACGAGGAGTTGTGTTGCGTGCTCAGTTAGGAAAGGCCTGATCTTCCTGATGTTGTGCAGCGCAAACCTGCATGATCGAGCTGTCTTTGAAATGTGATCTGTGAAGGTCAGCTGGTCATCAAACGTTACTCCCAGATTTCTGACCGACCTTGATGGTGTGATTGATGATGAATCAAGCTGGATGGTGAAGTCGTGCTGTAGAGACGGATTGGCAGGGAGGACGAGCAGCTCAGTCTTTGCCAGGTTGAGCTGCAGGTGATGTTCCTTCATCCATGTGGAGATGTCTGCCAGACAGCTTTAATTGCTCATTGTTGCAGTTGGTCTGACACCTTCAGCCATGTTGGCATATCCTGTCATCTGCTTGCGCTTGGCCCCGATAATTGCTGCTTGCAGCTATATTTATTATTATTAGGGGCCAAGCACCGAAGGTGCGGAGGCACCTATTGTGTTTGTTCCGGTTCTTATTAGGGGCCAAGCACCGAAGGTGCGGAGGCACCTATTGTATCCGTTCGCGTTCTTATTATTAGGGGCCAAGCACCGAAGGTGCGGAGGCACCTATTGTATCCGTTCGCGTTCTTATTATTAGGGGCCAAGCACCGAAGGTGCGGAGGCACCTATTGTATCTGTTCCATTTCTTATTAGGGGCCAAGCACCGAAGGTGCGGAGGCACCTATTGTATCTGTTCCATTTCTTATTATTATTATTATTCTTCCGCCATGGGAGTCTATGGCAGCCCATAGAACCGATTGCGGGAAAGTTGTTTTGGTTTGACATTCTGATAGAGGACAGTCCCAACATTAAATACACCAATTTTGGTGTGTCTAAGACATTCCCTCTAGCGCCACCACCTGTCCAAAGTTTCACTTTTGTTTTGCTAATAACGTTTGAAGCGTAAGGCCAATCAACAAAATTCTTTTTTCCCCTGATTCCTGAGGTCATGCCGATTCGAATGCACCCTATGACGTCATTTTCCGTCATAAAACATGGCCGCCATTTAGAATTTTCCAAAAAAGCTACTTTTTCGAACTCGTCCTAGACGGTTTGTCCGATTTGCACAAAAATTTAACCAGATCATCTTCAGGCATTGCTGACAAAAAGTTATTAAAAGAAAGTTGATTCGTCAAACCGTTTTTGATAAACGCTCGAACAAATTTTACGTAGCGCTTGCAAAAACAGTCATAAGGCTGTATCTCCGCAACGGTTTATCGTATTCAGACCAAACTTGGTACATGTCGTCACAAGCATGACCTGAGGCTACATGCTGCGTTTCGGCTCAGCGCCACCTACTGGTCCAGAGATATGAAAAATGGCTATTTTTGCTTATAACTTATGAACAGTTTGTCCAAAAATCATAAAATGGATCTCGTTAGATTCAGGGCAACATGCCGAGTCGACTGATATCAAATTTTACCATATCGGCCATTGTGGCTGTCGGCCATTTTGAATTTTGTGCTAAAATGCTGTATTTTAACAACGCATGAACGGATTGTTACGAAACTTGGCATGGGTCATCAGCACGATGCCCTGAAGGAGCCTGAGAAGTTTCGAAACAGCGCCACCTAGTGGTGAATTTTTTTTCCAAATGCTTATAACTTTGGTTGTGGTTGACTTATTTTCACGAAACTCATGTCATTAGACTCCTGAATCGTTGCCGAGTCCTACGATACCAAACATGCTAGGTTTCGCCTTATGGTTTGTGTAGCGTTGTGATTTAGCGCTTAAAAAACATTTGGCTATATCTTTGAAACCGCTAGTCCGATCGAGACGAAACCACCGTCAGAAGTTTGGAAACATAGGTCGATAGCTATACGCCAATGCCCAAATGCAAAAATATTGATGTTTAGGGGTAGTAATTTCCAATCAAAGTCATGTGTCAGTCATTTTTTTCGTGTTTTTTCATATAAATGTCTATAACTCCGACGCGAATTGAGATATTTTCACCAAAATTGACACACATATGTATGGGCTCACTCTGAGGACACGTAAAAAAAATTGTGTGACTGAGCCTCTTGGTGGCGCTATAATAGAACAAAACATGAAATTCCCATTGACTTCAATACAGTTTTGTGAAATAAAATGCTATACTAAACAAATGCATTGGTGTAATATTACAAAACTCAGAATGTGCCATCTGCACCATCCCCTGAAGGTACCCAACATATTTAGAAACAGCGCCACCTAGTGGTCAAAAGTTATAACAAAATTTCCAAAACTGCTAATAACTTTTGAATAAATTGGCCTATTGTAATGCAACTCATCTTAGTAGATTCCTTGGGTCAAGCTGAGAACATAGATACCAAGTTTACCTTATTTGGCCTAACTTCCTGTCCGCCATCTTGATTTTCATTCAAAACCTACTTTTTCAAACTCCTCCTAGACCGTTTGTCCGATTTTCACCAAAATCGAATCGTATCATCTCCAGACCGTGCCGACTAAAAGTTATGGATTTCGTGTCGATTGACGAAACCGTTTTCTTATACCGCAGCAGCAAATTTAAGGCATGATGCCAAAAGGACTATTCAGGCTTTATCTCTGCAATGCCTTGACATATTGACACCAAACTTTGTATGTGTCATTGTCACTTCACTCTGACCACATCACATCAGTTTTGTAACTGCGCCACCTATTGGTCAAAAGTGATAAGCCATTAAATCATATTTTTCATTACTGTTTCTATGATTTTTCAGGCATTTTGCCTAAAATCCTCTTTAAATGTCTTTAATTTCTCATTGTTGCAGTTGGTCTGACACGTCTTGTTGTCTTATTCTGCTTGGCCCCGGTAATGGCTGCTTGCAGCTATATTTATTATTATTATTCTTCCGCCATGGGAGTCTATGGCAGCCCATAGAACCGATTGCGGGAAAGTTGTTTTGGTTTGACATTCTGATAGAGGACAGTCCCAACATTAAATACACCAATTTTGGTGTGTCTAAGTCATTCCCTCTAGCGCCACCACCTGTCCAAAGTTTCACTTTTGTTTTGCTAATAACTTTTGAACCGTAAGGCCAATCAACAAAATTCTTTTGTCCACTTACTCCTGAGCTCATGCCGATTCGACTGCACCCTATGACGTCATTTTCCGTCATAAAACATGGCCGCCATTTAGAATTTTCCAAAAAAGCTACTTTTTCGAACTCGTCCTAGACGGTTTGTCCGATTTGCACAAAAATTTAACCAGATCATCTTCAGGCATTGCTGACAAAAAGTTATTAAAAGAAAGTTGATTCGTCAAACCGTTTTTGATAAACGCTTGAACAAATTTTAGGTAGCGCTTGCATAAACAGTCATAAGGCTGTATCTCCGCAACGGTTCATCGTATTCAGACCAAACTTGGCACATGTCATCACAAGCATGACCTGAGGCTACATGCTGCGTTTCGGCTCAGCGCCACCTACTGGTCCGGAGATATGAAAAATGGCTATTTTTGCTTATAACTTTTGAACAGTTTGTCCAAAAATCATAAAATTGATCTCGTTAGATTCAGGGCAACATGCCGAGTCGACTGATATCAAATTTTACCATATCGGCCATTGTGGCTGTCGGCCATTTTGAATTTTGTGCTAAAATGCTGTATTTTAAGAACGCATGAACGGATTGTTACGAAACTTGGCATGGGTCATCAGCACGATGCCCCGAAGGAGCCTGAGAAGTTTCGAAACAGCGCCACCTAGTGGTGAATTTTTTTTTCCAAATGCTTATAACTTTGGTTGTGGTTGACTTATTTTCACGAAACTCATGTCATTAGACTCCTGAATCGTTGCCGAGTCCTACGATACCAAACATGCTAGGTTTCGCCTTATGGTTTGTGTAGCGTTGTGATTTAGCGCTTAAAAAACATTTGGCTATATCTTTGAAACCGCTAGTCCGATCGAGACGAAACCACCGTTAGAAGTTTGGAAACATAGGTCGATAGCTATATGCCAATGCCCAAATGCGAAAATATTGATGTTTAGGGGTAGTAATTTCCAATCAAAGTCATGTGTCAGTCATTTTTTTCGTGTTTTTTCATATAAATGTCTATAACTCCGACGCGAATTGAGATATTTTCACCAAAATTGACACACATATGTATGGGCTCACTCTGAGGACATGTAAAAAAAATTGTGGGACTGAGCCTCTTGGTGGCGCTATAATTGAACAAAATATGAAATTCCCATTGACTTCAATACAGTTTTGTGAAATAAAATGCTATACTAAACAAATGCATTGGTTTAATATTACGAAACTCAGATTGTGTCATCAGCACCATCCCCTGAAGGCAACCAAAATATTTCAAGACAGCGCCACCTAGTGGTCAAAAGTTATAACAAAATTTCCAAAAAGGCTAATAACTTTTGAATAAATCTGGCTATTGAAATGCCACGGGTCTTAATAGATTCCTTGGGTCAAGCCGAGAACATAGATACCAAGTTTTCCTTATTTGGCCAAACTTCCTGTCCGCCATCTTGATTTTCAGTCAAAACCTACTTTTTCGATCTCCTCCTAGACCGTTTGTCCGATTTTCACCAAAATCGAATCGTATCATCTCCAGACCGTGCCGACTAAAAGTTATGGATTTCGTGTCGATAGACGAAACCGTTTTCGTATAGCGCAGCAGCAAAGTTGAGGCATGATGCTAATAGCAATAATTAAGGCTTTATCTCTGCAATGCCTTGATATATTGACACCAATCTTTGTATGTGTCATTGTCACTTCACTCTGACCACATCACATCAGTTTTGTAACTGCGCCACCTATTGGTCGAAAGTGATAATCCATCAAATCATATTTTTAATTATTGTTTCTATGATTTTTCAGGCATTTTGCCTAAAATCCTCTTTAAATGTCTTTAATTGCTCATTGTTGCAGTTGGTCTGACACTTTCAGACATGTTGGCATGTCTTGTCGTCTTATTCTGCTTGGCCCCGGTAATGGCTGCTTGCAGCTATATTTAGGGGCCAAGCACCGAAGGTGCGGAGGCACCTATTGTATCTGTTCCCGTTCTTATTAGGGGCCAAGCACCGAAGGTGCGGAGGCACCTATTGTTTTCGTTCCCGTTCTTATTATTATTAGGGGCCAAGCACCGAAGGTGCGGAGGCACCTATTGTGTTTGTTCCGGTTCTTATTATTATTATTATTAGGGGCCAAGCACCGAAGGTGCGGAGGCACCTATTGTATCTGTTCCCGTTCTTATTATTCTTCTTCTTCCGCCATGGGAGTCTATGGCAGCCCATAGAACCGATTGCGGGAAAGTTGTTTTGGTTTGACATTCTGATAGAGGACAGTCCCAACATTAAGTACACCAATTTTTGTGTTTCTAAGTCATTCCCTCTAGCGCCACCACCTGTCCAAAGTTTCACTTTTACTTTGCTAATAACTTTTGAACCGTAAGGCCAATCAGCAAAATCCTTTTTTCCTCTGATTCCTGAGCTCATGACGATTCGATTGCACCCTATATCGTCATTTTCCGTCATAAAAACATGGCCGCCATTTTGAATTTTCCTAAAAAGGTACTTTTTCGAACTCGTCCTAGACGGTTTGTCCGATTTGCACGAAAATTGAATCGGATCATCTTCAGGCAGGGGTGACAAAAAGTTATTAAAATCTTGTTGATTCGTCAAACCGTTTTCGATAAACGCTCGAACAAATTTTACGTAGCGCTTGCAAAAACAGTCGTAAGGCCGTATCTCCGCAACGGTTTATCGTATTCAGACCAAACTTGGTACATGTACTCACAAGCATGACCTGAGGCTACATGCTGCGTTTCGGCACAGCGCCACCTACAGGTCCGGAGATATGAAAAATGGCTATTTTTGCTTATAACTTCTGAACAGTTTGTCCAAAAATCATAAAATTGGTCTTGATAGATTCAGGGCGTCATGCCGAGTCGACTGATATCCAATTTTGCCATATCGGCCAATTTGACTGTCGGCCATTTTGAAATTTGTGCTAAAATGCTGTATTTTAACAACGCATGAACTGATTGTTACGAAACTTGGTATGGGTCATCAGCACGATGTCCTGAAGGAGTGTGAGAAGTTTCGAAACAGCGCCACCTAGTGGTGAATTTTTTTTTTCAAATGCTTATAACTTTGGGTGTGATCGACTTATTTTCACGAAACTCATCTTTTTAGACTCCTGAATCGTTGCCGAGTCCTACGATACCAAACATGCTAGGTTTCGCCTTACGGTTTGTGTAGCGTTGTGATTTAGCGCTTAAAAAACATTTGGCTATATCTTTGAAACCGCTAGTCCGATCGAGACGAAACCACCGTCAGAAGTTTGGAAACATAGGTCGATAGCTATACGCCAATGCCCAAATGCGAAAATATTGATGTTTAGGGGTACTAATTTCCAATCAAAGTCATGTGTCAGTCATTTTTTTCGTGTTTTTTCATATAAATGTCTATAACTCCGAAGTGAATTGAGATATTTTCACCAAAATTGAGACACATATGTATGGGCTCACTCTGAGGACACGTAAAAAAAATTGTGGGACTGAGCCTCTTGGTGGCGCTATAATTGAACAAAACATGAAATTCCCATTGACTTCAATACAGTTTTGTGAAATAAAATGCTATACTAAACAAATGCATTGGTGTAATATTACGAAACTCAGATTGTGTCATCAGCACCATCCCCTGAAGGCAACCAAAATATTTCAAGACAGCGCCACCTAGTGGTCAAAAGTTATAACAAAATTTCCAAAAAGGCTAATAACTTTTGAATAAATCTGGCTATTGAAATGCCACGGGTCTTAATAGATTCCTTGGGTCAAGCCGAGAACATAGATACCAAGTTTTCCTTATTTGGCCAAACTTCCTGTCCGCCATCTTGATTTTCAGTCAAAACCTACTTTTTCGAACTCCTCCTAGACCGTTAGTCCGATTTTCACCAAAATCGAATAGTACCATCTCCAGACCGTGCCGACTAAAAGTTATGGATTTCGTGTCGATAGACGAAACCGTTTTCGTATAGCGCAGCAGCAAAGTTGAGGCATGATGCTAATAGCAATAATTAAGGCTTTATATCTGCAATGCCTTGATATATTGACACCAATCTTTGTATGTGTCATTGTCACTTCACTCTGACCACATCACATCAGTTTTGTAACTGCGCCACCTATTGGTCGAAAGTGATAATCCATCAAATCATATTTTTAATTATTGTTTCTATGATTTTTCAGGCATTTTGCCTAAAATCCTCTTTAAATGTCTTTAATTGCTCATTGTTGCAGTTGGTCTGACACTTTCAGACATGTTGGCATGTCTTGTCGTCTTATTCTGCTTGGCCCCGGTAATGGCTGCTTGCAGCTATATTTATTATTATTCTTCTTCTTCTTCCGCTCTGGGAGTCTATGGCAGCCCATAGAACCGATTGCGGGAAAGTTGTTTTGGTTTGACATTCTGATAGAGGACAGTCCCAACATTAAGTACACCAATTTTGGTGTGTCTAAGTCATTCCCTCTAGCGCCACCACCTGTCCAAAGTTTCACTTTTACTTTGCTAATAACTTTTGAACCGTAAGGCCAATCAGCAAAATCCTTTTTTCCTCTGATTCCTGAGCTCATGACGATTCGATTGCACCCTATATCGTCATTTTCCGTCATAAAAACATGGCCGCCATTTTGAATTTTCCTAAAAAGGTACTTTTTCGAACTCGTCCTAGACGGTTTGTCCGATTTGCACGAAAATTGAATCGGATCATCTTCAGGCAGTGGTGACAAAAAGTTATTAAAATCTTGTTGATTCGTCAAACCGTTTTCGATAAACGCTCGAACAAATTTTACGTAGCGCTTGCAAAAACAGTCGTAAGGCTGTATCTCCGCAACGGTTTATCGTATTCAGACCAAACTTGGTACATGTACTCACAAGCATGACCTGAGGCTACATGCTGCGTTTCGGCACAGCGCCACCTACAGGTCCGGAGATATGAAAAATGGCAATTTTTGCTTATAACTTCTGAACAGTTTGTCCAAAAATCATAAAATTGGTCTTGATAGATTCAGGGCGTCATGCCGAGTCGACTGATATCCAATTTTGCCATATCGGCCAATTTGTCTGTCGGCCATTTTGAATTTTGTGCTAAAATGCTGTATTTTAACAACGCATCAACGGATTGTTACGAAACTTGGTATGGGTCATCAGCACGATGTCCTGAAGGAGTGTGAGAAGTTTCGAAACAGCGCCACCTAGTGGTGAATTTTTTTTTTCAAATGCTTATAACTTTGGGTGTGATCGACTTATTTTCACGAAACTCATCTCATTGGACTCCTGAATCGTTGCCGAGTCCAACGATACCAAACATGTTAGGTTTCGCCTAACGGTTTGTGTAGCATTGTGATTTAGCGCTTAAAAAAACATTAGGCTATATCTTCGAAACCGTTTGTCCGATTGAGACGAAACCACCGTCAGAAGTTTGGAAACATAGGTCGATAGCTATACACCAATGCCCAAATGCGAAAATATTGATGTTTAGGGGTAGTAATATTCAATCAAAGTCATGTGTCAGTCATTTTTTACGTGTTTTTTCATATAAATGTCTATAACTCCGAAGCAAATTGAGATTTTTGCACCAAAATCGACACATATATGTATGGGCTCACTCTGATGACACATAAAAAAAATGGTGGGACTGAGCCTCTTGGTGGCGCTATAATAGAACAAAACATGAAATTCCCATTGATTTCAATAGAGTTTTGTGAAATAAAATGCTATACTAAACAAATGCATTGGTGTAATATTACGAAACTCAGAATGTGCCTTCAGCACCATCCCCTGAAGGTACTCAAAATATTTCGAGACAGCGCCACCTAGTGGTCAAAAGTTGTAACAAAATTTCCAAAAAGGCTAATAACTTTTGAATAAATCTGGCTATTGAAATGCTTAATAGATTCCTTGGGTCAAGCCGAGAACATAGATACCAAGTTTTCCTTATTTGGCCAAACTTCCTGTCCGCCATCTTGATTTTCAGTCAAAACCTACTTTTTCAAACTCCTCCTAGACCGTTTGTCCGATTTTCACCAAAATCGAATCGTATCATCTCCAGACCGTGCCGACTAAAAGTTATGGATTTCTTGTCGATAGACGAAACCATTTTCGTATAGCGCAGCAGCAAAGTTGAGGCATGATGCCAATAGCACTATTCAGGCTTTATCTCTGCAATGCCTTGACATATTGACACCAAACTTTGTATGTGACATTGTCACTTCACTCTGACCACATCAGTTTTGTAACTGTGCCACCTACTTGTCGAAAGTGATAATCAATTAAATTATATTTTTAATTACTGTTTCTATGATTTTTCAGCCATTTCGTCTAAAATCCTCTTTAAATGTCTGTAATTGCTCATTGTTGCAGTTGATCTGACACCTTCAGCCATGTCTTGTCGTCTTATTCTGCTTGGCCCCGGTAATGGCTGCTTGCAGCTATATTTATTATTATTATTCTTCTTCCGACTGGGCGTCTATGGCAGCCCATAGAACCGATTGCGGGAAAGTTGTTTTGGTTTGACATTCTGATAGAGGACAGTCCCAACATTAAATACACCAATTTTTGTGTTTCTAAGTCATTCCCTCTAGCGCCACCACCTGTCCAAAGTTTCACTTTTATTTTGCTAATAACTTTTGAACCGTAAGGCCAATCAACAAAATTCTTTTTTCCTCTTATTTCTGAGCTCATGCCGATTCGATTGCACCCTATGATGTCATTTTCCGTCATATAAATATGGCCGCCATTTTTAATTTTCTGAAAAAGCTACTTTTTCGAACTCGTCCTAGACGGTTTGTCCGATTTGCACGAAAATTGAACCAGATCATCTTCAGGCAGTGTTGACCAAAAGTTATGGAATTCAAATTGATTCGTCAAACCGTTTTCGATAAACGCACGAATACATTTTACGTAGCTCTAGCAAAAACAGTCGTAAGGCTGTATCTCCGCAACGGTTTATCGTATTCAGACCAAACTTGGTACATGTACTCACAAGCATGACCTGAGGCTACATGCTGCGTTTCGGCGCAGCGCCACCTACTGGTCCGGAGATATGAAAAATGGCTATTTTTGCTTATAACTTCTGAACAGTTTGTCCAAAAATCATAAAATTGGTATCGTTACATTCAGGGCAATATGCCGATTCGTATGATATCCAGTTTTACCATATCGGCCCTTTTGACTGTCGGCCATTTTGAATTTTGTGCTAAAATACTGTATTTTAAGAATGCATGAACGAATTGTTACGAAACTTGGTATGGGTCATCAGCACGTTGTCCTGAAGGAGCGTGAGAAGTTTCGAAACAGCGCCACCTAGTGGTGAATTTTTTTTTTCAAATGCTTATAACTTTGGGTGTGGTCAACTTATTTTCACGAGACTCATCTAATTAGACTCCTGAAACCTTGCCGAGTCCTACGATACCAAACATGCTAGGTTTTGCCTTACGGTTTGTGTAGCGTTGTGATTTAGCGCTTAAAAAACATTTGGCTATATCTTCGAAACCGCTAGTCCGATCGAGACGAAACCACCGTCAGAAGTTTGGAAACATAGGTCGATAGCTATACGCCAATGCCCAAATGCGAAAATATTGATGTTTAGGGGTAGTAAATTCCAAACAAAGTCATGTGTCAGTCATTTTTTACGTGTTTTTTCATATAAATTCCTATAACTCTGAAGCAAATTGAGATTTTTTCACCAAAACTGACACACATATGTATGGGCTCACTCTGAGGACACGTAAAAAAAATTGTGAGACTGAGCCTCTTGGTGGCGCTATAATAGAACAAAACATAAAATTCCCATTGACTTCAATACAGTTTTGTGAAATAAAATGCTATTTTCATTAAAAACCTACTTTTTCGAACTCCTCCTACACCGTTTGTCCGATTTTCACCAAAATCGAATCATATCATCTCCAGACCGTGCCGACTGAAAGTTATGGATTTCGTGTCGATTGACGAAACCGTTTTCGTATAGCGCAGCAGCAAATTTGAGGCATGATGCTAAAAGCATTATTCAGGCTTTATGTCTGCAATGCCTTGACATATTGACACCAAACTTTGCATGTGTCATTGTCACTTCACTCTGACCACATCACATCAGTTTTGTAACTGCACCACCTATTGGTCGAAAGTGATAATCCATTACATCATATTTTTAATTATTGTTTCTAAGATTTTTCAGCCATTTTGCCTAAAATCCTCTTTAAATGTCTTTAATTGCTCATTGTTGCAGTTGGTCTGACACTTTCAAACATGTCGAAATGTCTTGTCGTCTTATTCTGCTTGGCCCCGGTAATTGCTGCTTGCAGCTATATTTATTAGGGGCCAAGCACCGAAGGTGCGGAGGCACCTATTGTTTTCGTTCCCGTTCTTATTATTATTATTATTATTATTATTCTTCCTTCTTCCGACTGGGAGTCTATGGCAGCCCATAGAACCGATCGCGGGAAAGTTGTAATGGTTTGACATTCTGATAGAGGACAGTCCCAACATTAAATACACCAATTTTGGTGTGTCTAAGTCATTCCCTCTAGCGCCACCAACTGTCCAAAGTTTCACTCATGTTTATGCTAATAACTTTTGAACCACAAGGGCTAGAAACAAAATTCTTTTTTCCTCTGATTTCTGAGCTCAGGGCGATTCGATTGCACCCTATGACGTCATTTTTCGTCATAATAATTTTTCCGCCATTTTGAATTTTCCGAAAAACCTACTTTTTCAAACTCCTCCTAGGCCGTTGCTCCAATTTCCACGAAAATTGAATCAGATCATCTTCAGACCATGCCGACAAAAAGTTATGGAATTCGTGTTGATTCATCAAACCGTTCTCGAATACCGCGCAAACAAATTTTACGTAGCGCTTGCGAAAACAGACACAAGCCAGTATCTCCTCAACACTTTATCATATTAAGACCAAACTTGGTACATCTCATCACAAGCATGACCTGAGGCAACATGCTGCGTTTCGGCACAGTGCCACCTACTGGTCCGGAGATATGAAAAATGGCTATTTTTGCTTATAACTTCTGAATGGTTTGTCCAAAAATCATAAAAGTGGTCTCGTTAGATTCAGGGCATCATGCTGAGTCGACTGATATCCAATTTTCCCCGATCAGCCATTTTGGCTGTCGGCCATTTTGAATTATGTGCTAAAATGCTGTATTTTATGAACGCGTGAACGTATCGTTACAAAACTCGGAATGGATCATCAGCACGATGCCCTGAAGGAGCCTGAGAAGTTTCGAAACAGTGCCACCTAGTGGTGAATTTTTTTTCCCAAATGCTTCCAAATGCTTATAACTTTGGGTGTGGTCGACTTATTTTCACGAGACTCATCTCCTTAGAGTCCTGAATCGTTGCCGAGTCCCACGATACCAAACATGCTAGGTTTTGCCTTACGGTTTGTGTAGCGTTGTGATTTAGCGCTTAAAAAACATTTGGCTATATCTTCGAAACCGCTAGTCCGATCGAGACGAAACCACCTTCAGAAGTTTGGAAACATAGGTCGATAGCTATACGCCAATGCCCAAATGCGAAAATATTGATGTTTAGGGGTAGTAAATTCCAATCAAAGTCATGTGTCAGTCATTTTTTACGTGTTTTTTCATATAAATGTCTATAACTCCGAAGCGAATTGATATATTTTCACCAAAATCGACACACATATGTACGAGCTCACTCTAAGGACATGTAAAAAAAATGGTGGGACTCAGCCTCTTGGTAGCGCTATAATAGAACAAAACATGAAATTCCCATTGACTTCAATACAGTTTTGTGAAATAAAATGCTATACTAAACAAATGCATTGGTGTAATATTACAAAACTCAAAATGTGCCATCAGCACCATTCCCTGAAGGTACCCAAAATATTTCAAGACAGTGCCACCTAGTGGTCAAAAGTTATAACAACATTTCCAAAAAGGCTAATAACTTTTGAATAAATCTGGCTACTGAAATGCCACTGGTCTTAATAGATTCCTTGGGTCAAGCCGAGAACATAGATACCAAGTTTTCCTTATTTGGCCAAACTTCCTGTCCGCCATCTTGATTTTCATTCAAAACCTACTTTTTCGAACTCCTCCTAGACCGTTTGTCCGATTTTCACCAAAATCGAATCGTATCATCTCCAGACTGTGCTGACTAAAAGTTATGGATTTCGTGTCTATAGACGAAACCGTTTTCGTATAGCGTAGCAGCAAACTTGAGGCATGATGCTAAAAGCACTATTCAGGCTTTATCTCTGCAATGCCTTGACATATTGACACCAAACTTTGTATGTGTCATTGTCACTTCACTCTGACCACATCACATCACATTTGTAACTGCGCCACCTATTGGTCGAAAGTGATAATCCATCAAATCATATTTTGAATGACTTTTTATATGATTTTTCAGCCATTTCGCCTAAAATCCTCTTTAAATGTATTTAATTGCTCATTGTTGCAGATGGTCTGACACCTTCAGCCATGTTGGCATATCCTGTCATCTGCTTGCGCTTGGCCCCGATAATTGCTGCTTGCAGCTATATTTATTCTTCTTCTTCTTCTTCTTCTTCCGCTCTTGGAGTCTATGGCAGCCCATAGAACCGATTGCGGGAAAGTTGTTTTGGTTTGACATTCTGATAGAGCACAGTCCCAACATTAAATACACCAATTTTGGTGTTTCTAAGTCATTCCCTCTAGCGCCACCACCTGTCCAAAGTTTCACTTTTATTTTGCTAATAACTTTTGAACTGTAAGGCCAATCAACAAAATTATTTTTTCCTCTGATTCCTGAGCTCATGCCGATTCGATTGCATCCTATGACTTCATTTTCTGTAATAAAAATATGGCCGCCATTTTGATTCATTCGAAAAACCTACTTTTTCGAACTCGTCCTAGACGGTTTGTCCGATTTGCACGAAAATTGAACCAGATCATCTTCAGGCAGTGCTGACCAAAAGTTATGGAATTCAAATTGATTCGTCAAACCGTTTTCAATAAACGCACGAACAAATTTTACGTAGCGCCTGCAAAAACAGTCGTAAGGCTGTATCTCTGCAACGGTTTATCGTATTCAGACCAAACTTGGTACATGTCATCACAAGCATGACCTGAGGCTACATGCTGCGTTTCGGCGCAGCGCCACCTACTGGTCCGGAGATATGAAAAATGGCTATTTTTGCTTATAACTTCTGAACAGTTTGTCCAAAAATCATAAAATTGGTCTCGTTAGATTCAGGGCGACATGCCGAGTCGACTGATATCCAATTTTACCATATCGGCCATTTTGACTGTCGGCCATTTTGAATTATGTGCTAAAATGCTGTATTTTATGAACGCATGAACGGATTGTTACGAAACTTGGCATGGGTCATCAGCACGATGTCCTGAAGGAGTGTGAGAAGTTTCGAAACAGCGCCACCTAGTGGGGAATTTTTTTTTTCAAATGCTTATAACTTTGGGTGCGGTCGACTTATTTTCACGAGACTCATCTAATTAGACTCCTGAAACCTTGCCGAGTCCTACGATACCAAACATGCTAGGTTTCGCCTTACGGTTTGTGTAGCATTGTGATTTAGCGCTTAAAAAACATTAGGCTATATCTTCGAAACCGCTTGTCCGATCGAGACGAAACCACCGTCAGAAGTTTGGAAACATAGGTCGATAGCTATACGCCAATGCCCAAATGCGAAAATATTGATGTTTAGGGGTAGTAAAATTCAAACAAAGTCATGTGTCAGTCATTTTTTACGTGTTTTTTCATATAAATGTTTATAACTCTAAAGCAAATTGAGATATTTTCACCAAAACTGACACACATATGTATGGGCTCACTCTGAGGACACGTAAAAAAAATTGTGGGACTGAGCCTCTTGGTGGCGCTATAATAGAACAAAACATGAAATTCCCATTGACTTCAATACAGTTTTGTGAGATAAAATGCTATTTTCATTCAAAACCTACTTTTTCGAACTCCTCCCACACCGTTTGTCCGATTTTCACCAAAATCGAATCGTATCATCCCCAGACTGTGCCGACTAAAAGTTATGGATTTCGTGTCAATTGACGAAACCGTTTTCGTATAGCGCAGCAGCAAATTTGAGGCATGATGCTAATAGCACTATTCAGGCTTTATCTCTGCAATGCCTTGACATATTGACACCAAACTTTGTATGTGTCATTGTCTCCTCACTCTGACCACATCACATCAGTTTTGTAACTGCGCCACCTATTTGTCGAAAGTGATAATGCATTAAATCATATTTTTAATTACTGTTTCTATGATTTTTCAGCCATTTCGTCTAAAATCCTCTTTAAATGTCTTTAATTGCTCATTGTTGCAGTTGGTCTGACACTTTCAGACATGTCGGCATGTCTTGTCGTCTTATTCTGCTTGGCCCCGGTAATTGCTGCTTGCAGCTATATTTATTATTATTATTCTTCCTTCTTCCGACTGGGAGTCTATGGCAGCCCATAGAACCGATCGCGGGAAAGTTGTAATGGTTTGACATTCTGATAGAGGACAGTCCCAACATTAAATACACCAATTTTGGTGTGTCTAAGTCATTCCCTCTAGCGCCACCAACTGTCCAAAGTTTCACTCATGTTTATGCTAATAACTTTTGAACCACAAGGGCTAGAAACAAAATTCTTTTTTCCTCTGATTTCTGAGCTCAGGGCGATTCGATTGCACCCTATGACGTCATTTTTCGTCATAATAATTTTTCCGCCATTTTGAATTTTCCGAAAAACCTACTTTTTCAAACTCCTCCTAGGCCGTTGCTCCAATTTCCACGAAAATTGAATCAGATCATCTTCAGACCATGCCGACAAAAAGTTATGGAATTCGTGTTGATTCATCAAACCGTTCTCGAATACCGCGCAAACAAATTTTACGTAGCGCTTGCGAAAACAGACACAAGCCAGTATCTCCTCAACACTTTATCATATTAAGACCAAACTTGGTACATCTCATCACAAGCATGACCTGAGGCAACATGCTGCGTTTCGGCACAGTGCCACCTACTGGTCCGGAGATATGAAAAATGGCTATTTTTGCTTATAACTTCTGAATGGTTTGTCCAAAAATCATAAAAGTGGTCTCGTTAGATTCAGGGCATCATGCTGAGTCGACTGATATCCAATTTTCCCCGATCAGCCATTTTGGCTGTCGGCCATTTTGAATTATGTGCTAAAATGCTGTATTTTATGAACGCGTGAACGTATCGTTACAAAACTCGGAATGGATCATCAGCACGATGCCCTGAAGGAGCCTGAGAAGTTTCGAAACAGTGCCACCTAGTGGTGAATTTTTTTTCCCAAATGCTTCCAAATGCTTATAACTTTGGGTGTGGTCGACTTATTTTCACGAGACTCATCTCATTAGAGTCCTGAATCGTTGCCGAGTCCCACGATACCAAACATGCTAGGTTTCGCCTTACGGTTTGTGTAGCGTTGTGATTTAGCGCTTAAAAAACATTTGGCTATATCTTCGAAACCGCTAGTCCGATCGAGACGAAACCACCTTCAGAAGTTTGGAAACATAGGTCGATAGCTATACGCCAATGCCCAAATGCGAAAATATTGATGTTTAGGGGTAGTAAATTCCAATCAAAGTCATGTGTCAGTCATTTTTTACGTGTTTTTTCATATAAATGTCTATAACTCCGAAGTGAATTGAGATATTTTCACCAAAATCGACACACATATGTACGAGCTCACTCTGAGGACATGTAAAAAAAATGGTGGGACTCAGCCTCTTGGTAGCGCTATAATAGAACAAAACATGAAATTCCCATTGACTTCAATACAGTTTTGTGAAATAAAATGCTATACTAAACAAATGCATTGGTGTAATATTACGAAACTCAAAATGTGCCATCAGCACCATTCCCTGAAGGTACCCAAAATATTTCAAGACAGTGCCACCTAGTGGTCAAAAGTTATAACAACATTTCCATAAAGGCTAATAACTTTTGAATAAATCTGACTACTGAAATGCCACTGGTCTTAATAGATTCCTTGGGTCAAGCCGAGAACATAGATACCAAGTTTTCCTTATTTGGCCTAGCTTCCTGTCCGCCATCTTGATTTTCAGTCAAAACCTACTTTTTCGAACTCCTCCTAGACCGTTTGTCCGATTTTCACCAAAATCGAATCGTATCATCTCCAGACTGTGCTGACTAAAAGTTATGGATTTCGTGTCTATAGACGAAACCGTTTTCGTATAGCGTAGCAGCAAACTTGAGGCATGATGCTAAAAGCACTATTCAGGCTTTATCTCTGCAATGCCTTGACATATTGACACCAAACTTTGTATGTGTCATTGTCACTTCACTCTGACCACATCACATCACATTTGTAACTGCGCCACCTATTGGTCGAAAGTGATAATCCATTAAATCATATTTTGAATGACTTTTTATATGATTTTTCAGCCATTTCATCTAAAATCCTCTTTAAATGTATTTAATTGCTCATTGTTCCAGTTGGTCTGACACCTTCAGCCATGTTGGCATATCCTGTCATCTGCTTGCGCTTGGCCCCGATAATTGCTGCTTGCAGCTATATTTATTATTATTATTCTTCTTCCGCCATGGGAGTCTATGGCAGCCCATAGAACCGATTGCGGGAAAGTTATGAAATTTGGCACAATGATAGAGGACAGTCCGAAAAGTCACCATACCAAATTTGGTGTCTTAAAACCAATCCCTCTAGCGCCACCACCTGTCCAAAATTTCACTTTTATTTTGCTAATAACTTTTGAACCGTTTGGCCAATCAACAAAATTCTTTTTTCCTCTGATTCCCGAGCTCATGCCGATTCGATTGCACCCTATGACGTCATTTTCCGGCTTATAAATATGGCCGCCATTTTGAATGGGCTGAAAAAGCTACTTTTTCGAACTCGTCCTAGACGGTTTGTCCGATTTGCACGAAAATTGAACCAGATCATCTTCAGGCAGTGCTGACAAAAAGTTATGGAATTCAAATTGATTCGTCAAACCGTTTTCGAATAACGCTCGAACACATTTTACGTAGCGCTTGCGAAAACAGTCGTAGGGCTGTATCTCCGCAACGCTTTATCGGATTCAGACCAAAATTGGTACATGTCATCACAAGCATGACCTGAGGCTACATGCTGCGTTTCGGCGCAGCGCCACCTAGTGGTCCGGAGATATGAAAAATGGCTATTTTTGCTTATAACTTCTGAACATTTTGTCCAAAAATCATAAAATTGGTCTCGTTAGATTCAGGGCAACATGCCGAGTCGACTGATATAAAATTTTACCATATCGGCCATTTTGACTTTCGGCCATTTTGAATTTTGTGCTAAAATGCTGTATTTTAAGAACGCATGAATGGATTGTTACGAAACTCGGTATGGGTCATCAGCACGATGTTCTGAAGGAGCGTGAGAAGTTTCGAAACAGCGCCACCTAGTGGTGAATTTTATTTTTCAAATGCTTATAACTTTGGGTGTGGTCGACTTATTTTCACCAAACTCATCTCATTAGACTCCTGAATCCTTGCCGAGTCCAACGATACCAAATATGCTAGGTTTCGCCTTACGGTTTGTGTAGCGTTGTGATTTAGCACTTAAAAAACATTAGGCGATATCTTCGAAACCGTTTGTCCGATCGAGACGAAACCACCGTCAGAAGTTTGGAATCATAGCTTGTTAACTAAACGTTAAAGCCCAAATGCGAAAATATTGATGTCTAGAGGTAGTAAATTCCAATTAAAGTCATGTGTCAGTCATTTTTTACGTGTTTTTTCATATAAATGTCTATAACTCCGAAGATAATTGAGATATTTTCACCAAAATCGACACACATATGTATGGGCTCACTCTGAGGACACATACAAAAAATGGTGGGACTGAGCCTCTTGGTGGCGCTATAATAGAACAAAACATGAAATTCCCATTGACTTCCATACAATTTTGTGAAATAAAATGCTATACTAAACAAATGCATTGGTTTAATATTACGAAACTCAGATTGTGTCATCAGCACCATCCCCTGAAGGTACCCAAAATATTTCGAGACAGCGCCACCTAGTGGTCAAAAGTTCTAACAATTTCCAAAAAGGCTAATAACTTTTGAATAAATCTGGCTATTGAAATGCTTAATAGATTCCTTGGGTCAAGCCGAGAACATAGATACCAAGTTTTCCTTATTTGGCCAAACTTCCTGTCCGCCATCTTGATTTTCAGTCAAAACCTACTTTTTCAAACTCCTCCTAGACCGTTTGTCCGATTTTCACCAAAATCTAATCGTATCATCTCCAGACCGTGCCGACTAAAAGTTATGGATTTCTTGTCGATAGACGAAACCATTTTCGTATAGCGCAGCAGCAAAGTTGAGGCATGATGCCAATAGCACTATTCAGGCTTTATCTCTGCAATGCCTTGACATATTGACAACAAACTTTGTATGTGACAGTGTCACTTCACTCTGACCACATCAGTTTTGTAACTGCGCCACCTACTTGTCGAAAGTGATAATCAATTAAATTATATTTTTAATTACTGTTTCTATGATTTTTCAGCCATTTCGTCTAAAATCCTCTTTAAATGTCTGTAATTGCTCATTGTTGCAGTTGATCTGACACCTTCAGCCATGTCTTGTCGTCTTATTCTGCTTGGCCCCGGTAATGGCTGCTTGCAGCTATATTTAGGGGCCAAGCACCGAAGGTGCGGAGGCACCTATTGTATCCGTTCGCGTTCTTATTATTATTATTCTTCTTCTTCTTCTTCTTCTTCTTCCGCTCTTGGAGTCTATGGCAGCCCATAGAACCGATTGCGGGAAAGTTGTTTTGGTTTGACATTCTGATAGAGCACAGTCCCAACATTAAATACACCAATTTTGGTGTTTCTAAGTCATTCCCTCTAGCGCCACCACCTGTCCAAAGTTTCACTATTATTTTGCTAATAACTTTTGAACTGTAAGGCCAATCAACAAAATTATTTTTTCCTCTGATTCCTGAGCTCATGCCGATTCGATTGCATCCTATGACTTCATTTTCTGTAATAAAAATATGGCCGCCATTTTGATTCATTCGAAAAACCTACTTTTTCAAACTCGTCCTAGACGGTTTGTCCGATTTGCACGAAAATTGAACCAGATCATCTTCAGGCAGTGCTGACCAAAAGTTATGGAATTCAAATTGATTCGTCAAACCGTTTTCAATAAACGCACGAACAAATTTTACGTAGCGCCTGCAAAAACAGTCGTAAGGCTGTATCTCTGCAACGGTTTATCGTATTCAGACCAAACTTGGTACATGTCATCACAAGCATGACCTGAGGCTACATGCTGCGTTTCGGCGCAGCGCCACCTACTGGTCCGGAGATATGAAAAATGGCTATTTTTGCTTATAACTTCTGAACAGTTTGTCCAAAAATCATAAAATTGGTCTCGTTAGATTCAGGGCGACATGCCGAGTCGACTGATATCCAATTTTACCATATCGGCCATTTTGACTGTCGGCCATTTTGAATTATGTGCTAAAATGCTGTATTTTATGAACGCATGAACGGATTGTTACGAAACTTGGCATGGGTCATCAGCACGATGTCCTGAAGGAGTGTGAGAAGTTTCGAAACAGCGCCATCTAGTGGGGAATTTTTTTTTTCAAATGCTTATAACTTTGGGTGCGGTCGACTTATTTTCACGAGACTCATCTAATTAGACTCCTGAAACCTTGCCGAGTCCTACGATACCAAACATGCTAGGTTTCGCCTTACGGTTTGTGTAGCGTTGTGATTTAGCGCTTAAAAAACATTAGGCTATATCTTCGAAACCGCTTGTCCGATCGAGACGAAACCACCGTCAGAAGTTTGGAAACATAGGTCGATAGCTATACGCCAATGCCCAAATGCGAAAATATTGATGTTTAGGGGTAGTAAAATTCAAACAAAGTCATGTGTCAGTCATTTTTTACGTGTTTTTTCATATAAATGTTTATAACTCTAAAGCAAATTGAGATATTTTCACCAAAACTGACACACATATGTATGGGCTCACTCTGAGGACACGTAAAAAAAATTGTGGGACTGAGCCTCTTGGTGGCGCTATAATAGAACAAAACATGAAATTCCCATTGACTTCAATACAGTTTTGTGAGATAAAATGCTATTTTCATTCAAAACCTACTTTTTCGAACTCCTCCCACACCGTTTGTCCGATTTTCACCAAAATCGAATCGTATCATCCCCAGACTGTGCCGACTAAAAGTTATGGATTTCGTGTCAATTGACGAAACCGTTTTCGTATAGCGCAGCAGCAAATTTGAGGCATGATGCTAATAGCACTATTCAGGCTTTATCTCTGCAATGCCTTGACATATTGACACCAAACTTTGTATGTGTCATTGTCTCCTCACTCTGACCACATCACATCAGTTTTGTAACTGCGCCACCTATTTGTCGAAAGTGATAATCCATTAAATCATATTTTTAATTACTGTTTCTATGATTTTTCAGCCATTTCGTCTAAAATCCTCTTTAAATGTCTTTAATTGCTCATTGTTGCAGTTGGTCTGACACTTTCAGACATGTCGGCATGTCTTGTCGTCTTATTCTGCTTGGCCCCGGTAATTGCTGCTTGCAGCTATATTTATTATTATTATTCTTCTTCCGCCATGGGAGTCTATGGCAGCCCATAGAACCGATTGCGGGAAAGTTATGAAATTTGGCACAATGATAGAGGACAGTCCGAAAAGTCACCATACCAAATTTGGTGTCTTAAAACCAATCCCTCTAGCGCCACCACCTGTCCAAAATTTCACTTTTATTTTGCTATTAACTTTTGAACCGTTTGGCCAATAAACAAAATTCTTTTTTCCTCTGATTCCCGAGCTCATGCCGATTCGATTGCACCCTATGACGTCATTTTCCGGCTTATAAATATGGCCGCCATTTTGAATGGGCTGAAAAAGCTACTTTTTCGAACTCGTCCTAGACGGTTTGTCCGATTTGCACGAAAATTGAACCAGATCATCTTCAGGCAGTGCTGACAAAAAGTTATGGAATTCAAATTGATTCGTCAAACCGTTTTCGAATAACGCTCGAACACATTTTACGTAGCGCTTGCGAAAACAGTCGTAGGGCTGTATCTCCGCAACGCTTTATCGGATTCAGACCAAAATTGGTACATGTCATCACAAGCATGACCTGAGGCTACATGCTGCGTTTCGGCGCAGCGCCACCTAGTGGTCCGGAGATATGAAAAATGGCTATTTTTGCTTATAACTTCTGAACATTTTGTCCAAAAATCATAAAATTGGTCTCGTTAGATTCAGGGCAACATGCCGAGTCGACTGATATAAAATTTTACCATATCGGCCATTTTGACTTTCGGCCATTTTGAATTTTGTGCTAAAATGCTGTATTTTAAGAACGCATGAATGGATTGTTACGAAACTCGGTATGGGTCATCAGCACGATGTTCTGAAGGAGCGTGAGAAGTTTCGAAACAGCGCCACCTAGTGGTGAATTTTATTTTTCAAATGCTTATAACTTTGGGTGTGGTCGACTTATTTTCACCAAACTCATCTCATTAGACTCCTGAATCCTTGCCGAGTCCAACGATACCAAATATGCTAGGTTTCGCCTTACGGTTTGTGTAGCGTTGTGATTTAGCACTTAAAAAACATTAGGCGATATCTTCGAAACCGTTTGTCCGATCGAGACGAAACCACCGTCAGAAGTTTGGAATCATAGCTTGTTAACTAAACATTAAAGCCCAAATGCGAAAATATTGATGTCTAGAGGTAGTAAATTCCAATTAAAGTCATGTGTCAGTCATTTTTTACGTGTTTTTTCATATAAATGTCTATAACTCCGAAGATAATTGAGATATTTTCACCAAAATCGACACACATATGTATGGGCTCACTCTGAGGACACATACAAAAAATGGTGGGACTGAGCCTCTTGGTGGCGCTATAATAGAACAAAACATGAAATTCCCATTGACTTCCATACAATTTTGTGAAATAAAATGCTATACTAAACAAATGCATTGGTTTAATATTACGAAACTCAGATTGTGTCATCAGCACCATCCCCTGAAGGTACCCAAAATATTTCGAGACAGCGCCACCTAGTGGTCAAAAGTTCTAACAATTTCCAAAAAGGCTAATAACTTTTGAATAAATCTGGCTATTGAAATGCTTAATAGATTCCTTGGGTCAAGCCGAGAACATAGATACCAAGTTTTCCTTATTTGGCCAAACTTCCTGTCCGCCATCTTGATTTTCAGTCAAAACCTACTTTTTCAAACTCCTCCTAGACCGTTTGTCCGATTTTCACCAAAATCTAATCGTATCATCTCCAGACCGTGCCGACTAAAAGTTATGGATTTCTTGTCGATAGACGAAACCATTTTCGTATAGCGCAGCAGCAAAGTTGAGGCATGATGCCAATAGCACTATTCAGGCTTTATCTCTGCAATGCCTTGACATATTGACAACAAACTTTGTATGTGACAGTGTCACTTCACTCTGACCACATCAGTTTTGTAACTGCGCCACCTACTTGTCGAAAGTGATAATCAATTAAATTATATTTTTAATTACTGTTTCTATGATTTTTCAGCCATTTCGTCTAAAATCCTCTTTAAATGTCTGTAATTGCTCATTGTTGCAGTTGATCTGACACCTTCAGCCATGTCTTGTCGTCTTATTCTGCTTGGCCCCGGTAATGGCTGCTTGCAGCTATATTTATTATTATTATTCTTCTTCTTCTTCCGCTCTTGGAGTCTATGGCAGCCCATAGAACCGATTGCGGGAAAGTTGTTTTGGTTTGACATTCTGATAGAGGACAGTCCCAACATTAAGTACACCAATTTTGGTGTGTCTAAGTCATTCCCTCTAGCGCCACCAACTGTCCAAAGTTTCACTTTTACTTTGCTAATAACTTTTGAACCGTAAGGCCACTCAGCGAAATCCTTTTTTCCTCTGATTCCTGAGCTCATGACGATTCGATTGCACCCTATATCGTCATTTTCCGTCATGAAAACATGGCCGCCATTTTGAATTTTCCTAAAAAGGTACTTTTTCGAACTCGTCCTAGACGGTTTGTCCGATTTGCACGAAAATTGAATCGGATCATCTTCAGGCAGTGGTGACAAAAAGTTATTAAAATCTTGTTGATTCGTCAAACCGTTTTCGATAAACGCTCGAACAAATTTTACGTAGCGCTTGCAAATACAGTCGTAAGGCTGTATCTCCGCAACGGTTTATCGTATTCAGACCAAACTTGGTACATGTACTCACAAGCATGACCTGAGGCTACATGCTGCGTTTCGGCACAGCGCCACCTACAGGTCCGGAGATATGAAAAATGGCTATTTTTGCTTATAAATTCTGAACAGTTTGTCCAAAAATCATAAAATTGGTCTTGATAGATTCAGGGCGTCATGCCGAGTCGACTGATATCAAATTTTGCCATATCGGCCAATTTGACTGTCGGCCATTTTGAATTTTGTGCTAAAATGCTGTATTTTAACAACGCATGAACGGATTGTTACGAAACTTGGTATGGGTCATCAGCACGATGTCCTGAAGGAGTGTGAGAAGTTTCGAAACAGCGCCACCTAGTGGTGAATTTTTTTTTTCAAATGCTTATAACTTTGGGTGTGATCGACTTATTTTCACGAAACTCATCTCATTGGACTCCTGAATCGTTGCCGAGTCCAACGATACCAAACATGTTAGGTTTCGCCTAACGGTTTGTGTAGCATTGTGATTTAGCGCTTAAAAAACATTAGGCTATATCTTCGAAACCGTTTGTCCGATTGAGACGAAACCACCGTCAGAAGTTTGGAAACATAGGTCGATAGCTATATGCCAATGCCCAAATGCGAAAATATTGATGTTTAGGGGTAGTAATATTCAATCAAAGTCATGTGTCAGTCATTTTTTACGTGTTTTTTCATATAAATGTCTATAACTCCGAAGTGAATTGAGATATTTTCACCAAAATTGACACACATATGTATGGGCTCACTCTGAGGACACGTAAAAAAAATTGTGGGACTGAGCCTCTTGGTGGCGCTATAATTGAACAAAATATGAAATTCCCTTTGACTTCAATACAGTTTTGTGAAATAAAATGCTATACTAAACAAATGCATTGGTGTAATATTACGAAACTCAGATTGTGTCATCAGCACCATCCCCTGAAGGCAACCAAAATATTTCAAGACAGCGCCACCTAGTGGTCAAAAGTTATAACAAAATTTCCAAAAAGGCTAATAACTTTTGAATAAATCTGGCTATTAAAATGCCACGGATCTTAATAGATTCTTTGGGTCAAGCTGAGAACATAGATACCAAGTTTTCCTTATTTGGCCAAACTTCCTGTCCGCCATCTTGATTTTCAGTCAAAACCTACTTTTTCGAACTCCTCCTAGACCGTTTGTCCGATTTTCACCAAAATCGAATCGTATCATCTCCAGACCGTGCCGACTAAAAGTTATGGATTTCGTGTCGATAGACGAAACCGTTTTCGTATAGCGCAGCAGCAAAGTCGAGGCATGATGCTAATAGCAATAATTAAGGCTTTATCTCTGCAATGCCTTGATATATTGACACCAATCTTTGTATGTGTCATTGTCACTTCACTCTGACCACATCACATCAGTTTTGTAACTGCGCCACCTATTGGTCGAAAGTGATAATCCATCAAATCATATTTTTAATTATTGTTTCTATGATTTTTCAGGCATTTTGCCTAAAATCCTCTTTAAATGTCTTTAATTGCTCATTGTTGCAGTTGGTCTGACACTTTCAGACATGTTGGCATGTCTTGTCGTCTTATTCTGCTTGGCCCCGGTAATGGCTGCTTGCAGCTATATTTATTATTATTATTCTTCTTCTTCTTCCGCTCTGGGAGTCTATGGCAGCCCATAGAACCGATTGCGGGAAAGTTGTTTTGGTTTGACATTCTGATAGAGGACAGTCCCAACATTAAGTACACCAATTTTGGTGTGTCTAAGTCATTCCCTCTAGCGCCACCACCTGTCCAAAGTTTCACTTTTACTTTGCTAATAACTTTTGAACCGTAAGGCCAATCAGCAAAATCCTTTTTTCCTCTGATTCCTGAGCTCATGACGATTCGATTGCTCCCTATATCGTCATTTTCCGTCATAAAAACATGGCCGCCATTTTGAATTTTCCTAAAAAGGTACTTTTTCGAACTCGTCCTAGACGGTTTGTCCGATTTGCACGAAAATTGAATCGGATCATCTTCAGGCAGTGGTGACAAAAAGTTATTAAAATCTTGTTGATTCGTCAAACCGTTTTCGATAAACGCTCGAACAAATTTTACGTAGCGCTTGCAAAAACAGTCGTAAGGCTGTATCTCCGCAACGGTTTATCGTATTCAGACCAAACTTGGTACATGTACTCACAAGCATGACCTGAGGCTACATGCTGCGTTTCGGCACAGCGCCACCTACAGGTCCGGAGATATGAAAAATGGCAATTTTTGCTTATAACTTCTGAACAGTTTGTCCAAAAATCATAAAATTGGTCTTGATAGATTCAAGGCGTCATGCCGAGTCGACTGATATCCAATTTTGCCATATCGGCCAATTTGACTGTCGGCCATTTTGAATTTTGTGCTAAAATGCTGTATTTTAACAACGCATGAACGGATTGTTACGAAACTTGGTATGGGTCATCAGCACGATGTCCTGAAGGAGTGTGAGAAGTTTCGAAACAGCGCCACCTAGTGGTGAATTTTTTTTTTCAAATGCTTATAACTTTGGGTGTGATCGACTTATTTTCACGAAACTCATCTCATTGGACTCCTGAATCGTTGCCGAGTCCAACGATACCAAACATGTTAGGTTTCGCCTAACGGTTTGTGTAGCATTGTGATTTAGCGCTTAAAAAACATTAGGCTATATCTTCGAAACCGTTTGTCCGATTGAGACGAAACCACCGTCAGAAGTTTGGAAACATAGGTCGATAGCTATACACCAATGCCCAAATGCGAAAATATTGATGTTTAGGGGTAGTAATATTCAATCAAAGTCATGTGTCAGTCATTTTTTACGTGTTTTTTCATATAAATGTCTATAACTCCGAAGCAAATTGAGATTTTTGCACCAAAATCGACACATATATGTATGGGCTCACTCTGATGACACATAAAAAAAATGGTGGGACTGAGCCTCTTGGTGGCGCTATAATAGAACAAAACATGAAATTCCCATTGATTTCAATAGAGTTTTGTGAAATAAAATGCTATACTAAACAAATGCATTGGTGTAATATTACGAAACTCAGAATGTGCCTTCAGCACCATCCCCTGAAGGTACTCAAAATATTTCGAAACAGCGCCACCTAGTGGTCAAAAGTTATAACAAAATTTCCAAAAAGGCTAATAACTTTTGAATAAATCTGTCTATTGAAATGCCACTGGTCTTAATAGATTCCTTGGGTCAAGCCGAGAACATAGATACCAAGTTTTCCTTATTTGGCCGAACTTCCTGTCCGCCATCTTGATGTTCAGTCAAAACCTACTTTTTCGAACTCCTCCTAGACCGTTTGTCCGATTTTCACCAAAATCGAATCGTATCATCTCCAGACCGTGCCGACTAAAAGTTATGGATTTCGTGTCGATAGACGAAACCGTTTTCGTATAGCGCAGCAGCAAAGTTGAGGCATGATGCTAATAGCACTATTCAGGCTTTATCTCTGCAATGCCTTGACATATTGACACCAAACTTTGTATGTGTCATTGTCACTTCACTCTGACCACATCACATCAGTTTTGTAACTGCGCCACCTATTGGTCGAAAGTGATAATCCATAAAATCATATTTTTAATTATTGTTTCTATGATTTTTCAGGCATTTTGCATAAAATCCTCTTTAAAGTCTATAATTGCTCATTGTTGCAGTTGGTCTGACACTTTCAGACATGTTGGCATGTCTTGTCGTCTTATTCTGCTTGGCCCCGGTAATGGCTGCTTGCAGCTATATTTATTATTATTCTTCTTCTTCTTCCGCTCTGGGAGTCTATGGCAGCCCATAGAACCGATTGCGGGAAAGTTGTTTTGGTTTGACATTCTGATAGAGGACAGTCCCAACATTAAGTACACCAATTTTGGTGTGTCTAAGTCATTCCCTCTAGCGCCACCACCTGTCCAAAGTTTCACTTTTACTTTGCTAATAACTTTTGAACCGTAAGGCCAATCAGCGAAATCCTTTTTTCCTCTGATTCCTGAGCTCATGACGATTCGATTGCACCCTATATCGTCATTTTCCGTCATAAAAACATGGCCGCCATTTTGAATTTTCCTAAAAAGGTACTTTTTCGAACTCGTCCTAGACGGTTTGTCCGATTTGCACGAAAATTGAATCGGATCATCTTCAGGCAGGGGTGACAAAAAGTTATTAAAATCTTGTTGATTCGTCAAACCGTTTTCGATAAACGCTCGAACAAATTTTACGTAGCGCTTGCAAAAACAGTCGTAAGGCCGTATCTCCGCAACGGTTTATCGTATTCAGACCAAACTTGGTACATGTACTCACAAGCATGACCTGAGGCTACATGCTGCGTTTCGGCACAGCGCCACCTACAGGTCCGGAGATATGAAAAATGGCTATTTTTGCTTATAACTTCTGAACAGTTTGTCCAAAAATCATAAAATTGGTCTTGATAGATTCAGGGCGTCATGCCGAGTCGACTGATATCCAATTTTGCCATATCGGCGAATTTGACTGTCGGCCATTTTGAAATTTGTGCTAAAATGCTGTATTTTAACAACGCATGAACTGATTGTTACGAAACTTGGTATGGGTCATCAGCACGATGTCCTGAAGGAGTGTGAGAAGTTTCGAAACAGCGCCACCTAGTGGTGAATTTTTTTTTTCAAATGCTTATAACTTTGGGTGTGATCGACTTATTTTCACGAAACTCATCTTTTTAGACTCCTGAATCGTTGCCGAGTCCTACGATACCAAACATGCTAGGTTTCGCCTTACGGTTTGTGTAGCGTTGTGATTTAGCGCTTAAAAAACATTTGGCTATATCTTTGAAACCGCTAGTCCGATCGAGACGAAACCACCGTCAGAAGTTTGGAAACATAGGTCGATAGCAATATGCTAATGCCCAAATGCGAAAATATTGATGTTTAGGGGTACTAATTTCCAATCAAAGTCATGTGTCAGTCATTTTTTTCATGTTTTTTCATATAAATGTCTATAACTCCGAAGTGAATTGAGATATTTTCACCAAAATTGAGACACATATGTATGGGCTCACTCTGAGGACACGTAAAAAAAATTGTGGGACTGAGCCTCTTGGTGGCGCTATAATTGAACAAAACATGAAATTCCCATTGACTTCAATACAGTTTTGTGAAATAAAATGCTATACTAAACAAATGCATTGGTGTAATATTACGAAACTCAGATTGTGTCATCAGCACCATCCCCTGAAGGCAACCAAAATATTTCAAGACAGCGCCACCTAGTGGTCAAAAGTTATAACAAAATTTCCAAAAAGGCTAATAACTTTTGAATAAATCTGGCTATTGAAATGCCACGGGTCTTAATAGATTCCTTGGGTCAAGCCGAGAACATAGATACCAAGTTTTCCTTATTTGGCCAAACTTCCTGTCCGCCATCTTGATTTTCAGTCAAAACCTACTTTTTCGAACTCCTCCTAGACCGTTAGTCCGATTTTCACCAAAATCGAATAGTATCATCTCCAGACCGTGCCGACTAAAAGTTATGGATTTCGTGTCGATAGACGAAACCGTTTTCGTATAGCGCAGCAGCAAAGTTGAGGCATGATGCTAATAGCAATAATTAAGGCTTTATCTCTGCAATGCCTTGATATATTGACACCAATCTTTGTATGTGTCATTGTCACTTCACTCTGACCACATCACATCAGTTTTGTAACTGCGCCACCTATTGGTCGAAAGTGATAATCCATCAAATCATATTTTTAATTATTGTTTCTATGATTTTTCAGGCATTTTGCCTAAAATCCTCTTTAAATGTCTTTAATTGCTCATTGTTGCAGTTGGTCTGACACTTTCAGACATGTTGGCATGTCTTGTCGTCTTATTCTGCTTGGCCCCGGTAATGGCTGCTTGCAGCTATATTTAGGGGCCAAGCACCGAAGGTGCGGAGCCACCTATTGTTTTTGTTCGCGTTCTTATTATTATTATTATTAGGGGCCAAGCACCGAAGGTGCGGAGGCACCTATTGTTTTTGTTCGCGTTCTTATTATTAGGGGCCAAGCACCGAAGGTGCGGAGGCACCTATTGTGTTTGTTCCGGTTCTTATTATTATTATTCTTCTTCCGACTGGGCGTCTATGGCAGCCCATAGAACCGATTGCGGGAAAGTTGTTTTGGTTTGACATTCTGATAGAGGACAGTCCCAACATTAAATACACCAATTTTTGTGTTTCTAAGTCATTCCCTCTAGCGCCACCACCTGTCCAAAATTTCACTTTTATTTTGCTAATAACTTTTGAACCGTAAGGCCAATCAACAAAATTCTTTTTTCCTCTTATTTCTGAGCTCATGCCGATTCGATTGCACCCTATGACGTCATTTTCCGTCATATAAATATGGCCGCCATTTTTAATTTTCTGAAAAAGCTACTTTTTCGAACTCGTCCTAGACGGTTTGTCCGATTTGCACGAAAATTGAACCAGATCATCTTCAGGCAGTGTTGACCAAAAGTTATGGAATTCAAATTGATTCGTCAAACCGTTTTCGATAAACGCACGAATACATTTTACGTAGCGCTAGCAAAAACAGTCGTAAGGCTGTATCTCCGCAAAGGTTTATCGTATTCAGACCAAACTTGGTACATGTACTCACAAGCATGACCTGAGGCTACATGCTGCGTTTCGGCGCAGCGCCACCTACTGGTCCGGAGATATGAAAAATGGCTATTTTTGCTTATAACTTTTGAACAGTTTGTCCAAAAATCATAAAATTGGTCTCGTTAGATTCAGGGCAACATGCCGAGTCGACTGATGTCCAATTTGACCATATCGGTCATTTTGGCTGTCGGCCATTTTGAATTTTGTGCTAAAATTCTGTATTTTATGACCGCATGAACGGATTGTTACGAAATGTGGTATGGGTCATCAGCACAATGCCCTGAATGAGCCTGAGAAGTTTCGAAACAGCGCCACCTAGTGGTGAATTTTTTTTTTCAAATGCTTATAACTTTGGGTGTGGTCAACTTATTTTCACGAAACTCATCTTTTTAGACTCCTGAATCGTTGCCGAGTCCTACGATACCAAACATGCTAGGTTTCGCCTTACGGTTTGTGTAGCGTTGTGATTTAGCGCTTAAAAAACATTTGGCTATATCTTTGAAACCGCTAGTCCGATCGAGACGAAACCACCGTCAGAAGTTTGGAAACATAGGTCGATAGCTGTACGCCAATGCCCAAATGCGAAAATATTGATGTTTAGGGGTACTAATTTCCAATCAAAGTCATGTGTCAGTCATTTTTTTCGTGTTTTTTCATATAAATGTCTATAACTCCGAAGTGAATTGAGATATTTTCACCAAAATTGACACACATATGTATGGGCTCACTCTGAGGACACGTAAAAAAAATTGTGGGACTGAGCCTCTTGGTGGCGCTATAATTGAACAAAATATGAAATTCCCATTGACTTCAATACAGTTTTGTGAAATAAAATGCTATACTAAACAAATGCATTGGTGTAATATTACGAAACTCAGATTGTGTCATCAGCACCATCCCCTGAAGGCAACCAAAATATTTCAAGACAGCGCCACCTAGTGGTCAAAAGTTATAACAAAATTTCCAAAAAGGCTAATAACTTTTGAATAAATCTGGCTATTGAAATGCCACGGGTCTTAATAGATTCCTTGGGCCAAGCCGAGAACATAGATACCAAGTTTTCCTTATTTGGCCAAACTTCCTGTCCACCATCTTGATTTTCAGTCAAAACCTACTTTTTCGAACTCCTCCTAGACCGTTTGTCCGATTTTCACCAAAATCGAATCGTATCATCTCCAGACCGTGCCGACTAAAAGTTATGGATTTCGTGTCGATAGACGAAACCGTTTTCGTATAGCGCAGCAGCAAAGTTGAGGCATGATGCTAATAGCAATAATTAAGGCTTTATCTCTGCAATGCCTTGATATATTGACACCAATCTTTGTATGTGTCATTGTCACTTCACTCTGACCACATCACATCAGTTTTGTAACTGCGCCACCTATTGGTCGAAAGTGATAATCCATCAAATCATATTTTTAATTATTGTTTCTATGATTTTTCAGGCATTTTGCCTAAAATCCTCTTTAAATGTCTTTAATTGCTCATTGTTGCAGTTGGTCTGACACTTTCAGACATGTTGGCATGTCTTGTCGTCTTATTCTGCTTGGCCCCGGTAATGGCTGCTTGCAGCTATATTTATTATTATTATTATTATTCTTCTTCCGCCATGGGAGTCTATGGCAGCCCATAGAACCGATTGCGGGAAAGTTATGAAATTTGGCACAATGATAGAGGACAGTCCAAAAAGTCACCATACCAAATTTGGTGTCTTAAAACCAATCCCTCTAGCGCCACCACCTGTCCAAAATTTCACTTTTATTTTGCTAATAACTTTTGAACCGTTTGGCCAATCAACAAAATTCTTTTTTCCTCTGATTCCCGAGCTCATGCCGATTCGATTGCACCCTATGACGTCATTTTCCGGCTTATAAATATGGCCGCCATTTTGAATGGGCTGAAAAAGCTACTTTTTCGAACTCGTCCTAGACGGTTTGTCCGATTTGCACGAAAATTGAACCAGATCATCTTCAGGCAGTGCTGACAAAAAGTTATGGAATTCAAATTGATTCGTCAAACCGTTTTCGAATAACGCTCGAACACATTTTACATAGCGCTTGCGAAAACAGTCGTAGGGCTGTATCTCCGCAACGCTTTATCGGATTCAGACCAAAATTGGTACATATTGTCACAAGCATGACCTGAGGCTACATGCTGCGTTTCGGCGCAGCGCCACCTACTGGTCCGGAGATATGAAAAATGGCTATTTTTGCTTATAACTTCTGAACATTTTGTCCAAAAATCATAAAATTGGTCTCGTTAGATTCAGGGCAACATGCCGAGTCGACTGATATAAAATTTTACCATATCGGCCATTTTGACTTTCGGCCATTTTGAATTTTGTGCTAAAATGCTGTATTTTAAGAACGCATGAACGGATTGTTACGAAACTCGGTATGGGTCATCAGCACGATGTTCTGAAGGAGCGTGAGAAGTTTCGAAACAGCGCCACCTAGTGGTGAATTTTATTTTTCAAATGCTTATAACTTTGGGTGTGGTCGACTTATTTTCACCAAACTCATCTCATTAGACTCCTGAATCCTTGCCGAGTCCAACGATACCAAATATGCTAGGTTTCGCCTTACGGTTTGTGTAGCGTTGTGATTTAGCACTTAAAAAACATTAGGCGATATCTTCGAAACCGTTTGTCCGATCGAGACGAAACCACCGTCAGAAGTTTGGAATCATAGCTTGTTAACTAAACGTCACAGCCCAAATGCGAAAATATTGATGTCTAGAGGTAGTAAATTCCAATTAAAGTCATGTGTCAGTCATTTTTTACGTGTTTTTTCATATAAATGTCTATAACTCCGAAGATAATTGAGATATTTTCACCAAAATCGACACACATATGTATGGGCTCACTCTGAGGACACATACAAAAAATGGTGGGACTGAGCCTCTTGGTGGCGCTATAATAGAACAAAACATGAAATTCCCATTGACTTCAATACAATTTTGTGAAATAAAATGCTATACTAAACAAATGCATTGGTGTAATATTACGAAACTCAGATTGTGTCATCAGCACCATCCCCTGAAGGTACCCAAAATATTTCGAGACAGCGCCACCTAGTGGTCAAAAGTTGTAACAAAATTTCCAAAAAGGCTAATAACTTTTGAATAAATCTGGCTATTGAAATGCTTAATAGATTCCTTGGGTCAAGCCGAGAACATAGATACCAAGTTTTCCTTATTTGGCCAAACTTCCTGTCCGCCATGTTGATTTTCAGTCAAAACCTACTTTTTCAAACTCCTCCTAGACCGTTTGTCCGATTTTCACCAAAATCTAATCGTATCATCTCCAGACCGTGCCGACTAAAAGTTATGGATTTCTTGTCGATAGACGAAACCATTTTCGTATAGCGCAGCAGCAAAGTTGAGGCATGATGCCAATAGCACTATTCAGGCTTTATCTCTGCAATGCCTTGACATATTGACACCAAACTTTGTATGTGACATTGTCACTTCACTCTGACCACATCAGTTTTGTAACTGCGCCACCTACTTGTCGAAAGTGATAATCAATTAAATTATATTTTTAATTACTGTTTCTATGATTTTTCAGCCATTTCGTCTAAAATCCTCTTTAAATGTCTGTAATTGCTCATTGTTGCAGTTGATCTGACACCTTCAGCCATGTCTTGTCGTCTTATTCTGCTTGGCCCCGGTAATGGCTGCTTGCAGCTATATTTATTATTATTATTCTTCTTCCGACTGGGCGTCTATGGCAGCCCATAGAACCGATTGCGGGAAAGTTGTTTTGGTTTGACATTCTGATAGAGGACAGTCCCAACATTAAATACACCAATTTTTGTGTTTCTAAGTCATTCCCTCTAGCGCCACCACCTGTCCAAAGTTTCACTTTTATTTTGCTAATAACTTTTGAACCGTAAGGCCAATCAACAAAATTCTTTTTTCCTGTTATTCCTGAGCTCATGCCGATTCGATTGCACCCTATGACGTCATTTTCCGGCTTAAAAATATGGCCGACATTTTGAATGTGCTGAAAAAGCTACTTTTTCGAACTCGTCCTAGACGGTTTGTCCGATTTGCACGAAAATTGAACCAGATCATCTTCAGGCAGTGCTGACAAAAAGTTATGGAATTCAAATTGATTCGTCAAACCGTTTTCAATAAGCGCACGAACAAATTTTACGTAGCGCTTGCGAAAACAGTCGTAGGGCTGTATCTCCGCAACGCTTTATCGGATTCAGACCAAACTTGGTACATGTCATCACAAGCATGACCTGAGGCAACATGCTGCGTTTCGGCGCAGCGCCACCTACTGGTCCGGAGATATGAAAAATGGCTATTTTTGCTTATAACTTCTGAACAGTTTGTCCAAAAATCATAAAATTGGTATCGTTACATTCAGGGCAATATGCCGATTCGTATGATATCCAGTTTTACCATATCGGCCCTTTTGACTGTCGGCCATTTTGAATTTTGTGCTAAAATACTGTATTTTAAGAATGCATGAACGAATTGTTACGAAACTTGGTATGGGTCATCAGCACGTTGTCCTGAAGGAGCGTGAGAAGTTTCGAAACAGCGCCACCTAGTGGTGAATTTTTTTTTTCAAATGCTTATAACTTTGGGTGTGGTCAACTTATTTTCACGAGACTCATCTAATTAGACTCCTGAAACCTTGCCGAGTCCTACGATACCAAACATGCTAGGTTTTGCCTTACGGTTTGTGTAGCGTTGTGATTTAGCGCTTAAAAAACATTTGGCTATATCTTCGAAACCGCTAGTCCGATCGAGACGAAACCACCGTCAGAAGTTTGGAAACATAGGTCGATAGCTATACGCCAATGCCCAAATGCAAAAATATTGATGTTTAGGGGTAGTAAATTCCAAACAAAGTCATGTGTCAGTCATTTTTTACGTGTTTTTTCATATAAATGCCTATAACTCTGAAGCAAATTGAGATTTTTTCACCAAAACTGACACACATATGTATGGGCTCACTCTGAGGACACGTAAAAAAAATTGTGAGACTGAGCCTCTTGGTGGCGCTATAATAGAACAAAACATAAAATTCCCATTGACTTCAATACAGTTTTGTGAAATAAAATGCTATTTTCATTAAAAACCTACTTTTTCGAACTCCTCCTACACCGTTTGTCCGATTTTCACCAAAATCGAATCATATCATCTCCAGACCGTGCCGACTGAAAGTTATGGATTTCGTGTCGATTGACGAAACCGTTTTCGTATAGCGCAGCAGCAAATTTGAGGCATGATGCTAAAAGCATTATTCAGGCTTTATGTCTGCAATGCCTTGACATATTGACACCAAACTTTGCATGTGTCATTGTCACTTCACTCTGACCACATCACATCAGTTTTGTAACTGCACCACCTATTGGTCGAAAGTGATAATCCATTACATCATATTTTTAATTATTGTTTCTATGATTTTTCAGCCATTTTGCCTAAAATCCTCTTTAAATGTCTTTAATTGCTCATTGTTGCAGTTGGTCTGACACTTTCAAACATGTCGAAATGTCTTGTCGTCTTATTCTGCTTGGCCCCGGTAATTGCTGCTTGCAGCTATATTTAGGGGCCAAGCACCGAAGGTGCGGAGGCACCTATTGTGTTTGTTCCGGTTCTTATTATTATTAGGGGCCAAGCACCGAAGGTGCGGAGGCACCTATTGTTTTCGTTCCCGTTCTTATTATTATTAGGGGCCAAGCACCGAAGGTGCGGAGGCACCTATTGTATCCGTTCCGTTTCTTATTATTATTAGGGGCCAAGCACCGAAGGTGCGGAGGCACCTATTGTATCCGTTCGCGTTCTTATTATTATTATTCTTCTTCTTCTTCTTCTTCCGCTCTTGGAGTCTATGGCAGCCCATAGAACCGATTGCGGGAAAGTTGTTTTGGTTTGACATTCTGATAGAGCACAGTCCCAACATTAAATACACCAATTTTGGTGTTTCTAAGTCATTCCCTCTAGCGCCACCACCTGTCCAAAGTTTCACTTTTATTTTGCTAATAACTTTTGAACTGTAAGGCCAATCAACAAAATTATTTTTTCCTCTGATTCCTGAGCTCATGCCGATTCGATTGCATCCTATGACTTCATTTTCTGTAATAAAAATATGGCCGCCATTTTGATTCATTCGAAAAACCTACTTTTTCGAACTCGTCCTAGACGGTTTGTCCGATTTGCACGAAAATTGAACCAGATCATCTTCAGGCAGTGCTGACCAAAAGTTATGGAATTCAAATTGATTCGTCAAACCGTTTTCAATAAACGCACGAACAAATTTTACGTAGCGCCTGCAAAAACAGTCGTAAGGCTGTATCTCTGCAACGGTTTATCGTATTCAGACCATACTTGGTACATGTCATCACAAGCATGACCTGAGGCTACATGCTGCGTTTCGGCGCAGCGCCACCTACTGGTCCGGAGATATGAAAAATGGCTATTTTTGCTTATAACTTCTGAACAGTTTGTCCAAAAATCATAAAATTGGTCTCGTTAGATTCAGGGCGACATGCCGAGTCGACTGATATCCAATTTTACCATATCGGCCATTTTGACTGTCGGCCATTTTGAATTATGTGCTAAAATGCTGTATTTTATGAACGCATGAACGGATTGTTACGAAACTTGGCATGGGTCATCAGCACGATGTCCTGAAGGAGTGTGAGAAGTTTCGAAACAGCGCCACCTAGTGGGGAATTTTTTTTTTCAAATGCTTATAACTTTGGGTGCGGTCGACTTATTTTCACGAGACTCATCTAATTAGACTCCTGAAACCTTGCCGAGTTCTACGATACCAAACATGCTAGGTTTCGCCTTACGGTTTGTGTAGCGTTGTGATTTAGCGCTTAAAAAACATTAGGCTATATCTTCGAAACCGCTTGTCCGATCGAGACGAAACCACCGTCAGAAGTTTGGAAACATAGGTCGATAGCTATACGCCAATGCCCAAATGCGAAAATATTGATGTTTAGGGGTAGTAAAATTCAAACAAAGTCATGTGTCAGTCATTTTTTACGTGTTTTTTCATATAAATGTTTATAACTCTAAAGCAAATTGAGATATTTTCACCAAAACTGACACACATATGTATGGGCTCACTCTGAGGACACGTAAAAAAAATTGTGGGACTGAGCCTCTTGGTGGCGCTATAATAGAACAAAACATGAAATTCCCATTGACTTCAATACAGTTTTGTGAGATAAAATGCTATTTTCATTCAAAACCTACTTTTTCGAACTCCTCCCACACCGTTTGTCCGATTTTCACCAAAATCGAATCGTATCATCCCCAGACTGTGCCGACTAAAAGTTATGGATTTCGTGTCAATTGACGAAACCGTTTTCGTATAGCGCAGCAGCAAATTTGAGGCATGATGCTAATAGCACTATTCAGGCTTTATCTCTGCAATGCCTTGACATATTGACACCAAACTTTGTATGTGTCATTGTCTCCTCACTCTGACCACATCACATCAGTTTTGTAACTGCGCCACCTATTTGTCGAAAGTGATAATCCATTAAATCATATTTTTAATTACTGTTTCTATGATTTTTCAGCCATTTCGTCTAAAATCCTCTTTAAATGTCTTTAATTGCTCATTGTTGCAGTTGGTCTGACACTTTCAGACATGTCGGCATGTCTTGTCGTCTTATTCTGCTTGGCCCCGGTAATTGCTGCTTGCAGCTATATTTATTATTATTATTATTATTATTCTTCCGCTCTGGGAGTCTATGGCAGCCCATAGAACCGATTGCGGGAAAGTTGTTTTGGTTTGACATTCTGATAGAGGACAGTCCCAACATTAAATTCACCAATTTTGGTGTGTCTAAGTCATTCCCTCTAGCGCCACCAACTGTCCAAAGTTTCACTTTTATTTTGCTAATAACTTTTGAACCGTAAGGCCAATCAACAAAATTCTTTTTTCTTCTGATTCCTGAGCTCATGGCGATTCGATTGCACCCTATGGCGTCATTTTGCGTCATAAAAATATGTCCGCCATTTTGAATTTTTTGTAAAACCTACTTTTTCGAACTCGTCCTAGACGGTTTGTCCGATTTGCATGAAAATTGAACCAGATCATCTTCAGGTAGTGCTGACCAAAAGTTATGGAATTCAAATTGATTCGTCAAACCGTTTTCGATAAACGCTCAAACTAATTTTACGTAGCGCCTGCAAAAACAGTCATAAGGCTGTATCTCCGCAACGGTTTATCGTATTCAGACCAAACTTGGTACATGTACTCACAAGCATGACCTGAGGCTACATGCTGCGTTTCGGCGCAGCGCCACCTACTGGTCCGGAGATATGAAAAATGGCTATTTTTGCTTATAACTTCTGAACAGTTTGTCCAAAAATCATAAAATTGGTCTTGATAGATTCAGGACGACATGCCGAGTCGACTGATATCCAATTTTGCCATATCGGCCATTTTGACTGTCGGCCATTTTGAATTTTGTGCTAAAATGCTGTATTTTAACAACGCATGAACGGATTGTTACGAAACTTGGTATGGGTCATCAGCACGATGTCCTGAAGGAGTGTGAGAAGTTTCGAAACAGCGCCACCTAGTGGTGAATTTTTTTTTTCAAATGCTTATAACTTTGGGTGTGATCGACTTATTTTCACGAAACTCATCTCATTGGACTCCTGAATCGTTGCCGAGTCCAACGATACCAAACATGTTAGGTTTCGCCTAACGGTTTGTGTAGCATTGTGATTTAGCGCTTAAAAAACATTAGGCTATATCTTCGAAACCGTTTGTCCGATTGAGACGAAACCACCGTCAGAAGTTTGGAAACATAGGTCGATAGCTATACGCCAATGCCCAAATGCAAAAATATTGATTTTTAGGGGTAGTAATATTCAATCAAAGTCATGTGTCAGTCATTTTTTACGTGTTTTTTCATATAAATGTCTATAACTCCGAAGCAAATTGAGATTTTTGCACCAAAATCGACACATATATGTATAGGCTCACTCTGATGACACATAAAAAAAATGGTGGGACTGAGCCTCTTGGTGGCGCTATAATAGAACAAAACATGAAATTCCCATTGATTTCAATAGAGTTTTGTGAAATAAAATGCTATACTAAACAAATGCATTGGTGTAATATTACGAAACTCAGAATGTGCCTTCAGCACCATCCCCTGAAGGTACTCAAAATATTTCGAAACAGCGCCACCTAGTGGTCAAAAGTTATAACAAAATTTCCAAAAAGGCTAATAACTTTTGAATAAATCTGTCTATTGAAATGCCACTGGTCTTAATAGATTCCTTGGGTCAAGCCGAGAACATAGATACCAAGTTTTCCTTATTTGGCCGAACTTCCTGTCCGCCATCTTGATGTTCAGTCAAAACCTACTTTTTCGAACTCCTCCTAGACCGTTTGTCCGATTTTCACCAAAATCGAATCGTATCATCTCCAGACCGTGCCGACTAAAAGTTATTGATTTCGTGTCGATTGACGAAACCGTTTTCGTATACCGCAGCAGCAAAGTTGAGGCATGATGCCAAAGGCACTATTCAGGCTTTATCTCTGCAATGCCTTGACATATTGACACCAAACTTTGTATGTGTCATTGTCACTTCACTCTGACCGCATCACATCAGGTTTGTAACTGCGCCACCTATTGGTCGAAAGTGATAATCCATTAAATCATATTTTGAATGACTTTTTATATGATTTTTCAGCCATTTCGCCTAAAATCCTCTTTAAATGTATTTAATTGCTCATTGTTGCAGATGGTCTGACACCTTCAGCCATGTTGGCATATCCTGTCATCTGCTTGCGCTTGGCCCCGATAATGGCTGCTTGCAGCTATATTTATTATTATTATTATTCTTCCTTCTTCCGACTGGGAGTCTATGGCAGCCCATAGAACCGATCGCGGGAAAGTTGTAATGGTTTGACATTCTGATAGAGGACAGTCCCAACATTAAATACACCAATTTTGGTGTGTCTAAGTCATTCCCTCTAGCGCCACCAACTGTCCAAAGTTTCACTCATGTTTATGCTAATAACTTTTGAACCACAAGGGCTAGAAACAAAATTCTTTTTTCCTCTGATTTCTGAGCTCAGGGCGATTCGATTGCACCCTATGACGTCATTTTTCGTCATAATAATTTTTCCGCCATTTTGAATTTTCCGAAAAACCTACTTTTTCAAACTCCTCCTAGGCCGTTGCTCCAATTTCCACGAAAATTGAATCAGATCATCTTCAGACCATGCCGACAAAAAGTTATGGAATTCGTGTTGATTCATCAAACCGTTCTCGAATACCGCGCAAACAAATTTTACGTAGCGCTTGCGAAAACAGACACAAGCCAGTATCTCCTCAACACTTTATCATATTAAGACCAAACTTGGTACATCTCATCACAAGCATGACCTGAGGCAACATGCTGCGTTTCGGCACAGTGCCACCTACTGGTCCGGAGATATGAAAAATGGCTATTTTTGCTTATAACTTCTGAATGGTTTGTCCAAAAATCATAAAAGTGGTCTCGTTAGATTCAGGGCATCATGCTGAGTCGACTGATATCCAATTTTCCCCGATCAGCCATTTTGGCTGTCGGCCATTTTGAATTATGTGCTAAAATGCTGTATTTTATGAACGCGTGAACGTATCGTTACAAAACTCGGAATGGATCATCAGCACGATGCCCTGAAGGAGCCTGAGAAGTTTCGAAACAGTGCCACCTAGTGGTGAATTTTTTTTCCCAAATGCTTCCAAATGCTTATAACTTTGGGTGTGGTCGACTTATTTTCACGAGACTCATCTCATTAGAGTCCTGAATCGTTGCCGAGTCCCACGATACCAAACATGCTAGGTTTTGCCTTACGGTTTGTGTAGCGTTGTGATTTAGCGCTTAAAAAACATTTGGCTATATCTTCGAAACCGCTAGTCCGATCGAGACGAAACCACCTTCAGAAGTTTGGAAACATAGGTCGATAGCTATACGCCAATGCCCAAATGCGAAAATATTGATGTTTAGGGGTAGTAAATTCCAATCAAAGTCATGTGTCAGTCATTTTTTACGTGTTTTTTCATATAAATGTCTATAACTCCGAAGCGAATTGATATATTTTCACCAAAATCGACACACATATGTACGAGCTCACTCTGAGGACATGTAAAAAAAATGGTGGGACTCAGCCTCTTGGTAGCGCTATAATAGAACAAAACATGAAATTCACATTGACTTCAATACAGTTTTGTGAAATAAAATGCTATACTAAACAAATGCATTGGTGTAATATTACAAAACTCAAAATGTGCCATCAGCACCATTCCCTGAAGGTACCCAAAATATTTCAAGACAGTGCCACCTAGTGGTCAAAAGTTATAACAACATTTCCAAAAAGGCTAATAACTTTTGAATAAATCTGGCTACTGAAATGCCACTGGTCTTAATAGATTCCTTGGGTCAAGCCGAGAACATAGATACCAAGTTTTCCTTATTTGGCCAAACTTCCTGTCCGCCATCTTGATTTTCATTCAAAACCTACTTTTTCGAACTCCTCCTAGACCGTTTGTCCGATTTTCACCAAAATCGAATCGTATCATCTCCAGACTGTGCTGACTAAAAGTTATGGATTTCGTGTCTATAGACGAAACCGTTTTCGTATAGCGTAGCAGCAAACTTGAGGCATGATGCTAAAAGCACTATTCAGGCTTTATCTCTGCAATGGCTTGACATATTGACACCAAACTTTGTATGTGTCATTGTCACTTCACTCTGACCACATCACATCAGTTTGTAACTGCGCCACCTATTGGTCGAAAGTGATAATCCATTAAATCATATTTTTAATGACTTTTTATATGATTTTTCAGCCATTTCGCCTAAAATCCTCTTTAAATGTATTTAATTGCTCATTGTTGCAGTTGGTCTGACACCTTCTGCCATGTTGGCATATCCTGTCATCTGCTTGCGCTTGGCCCCGATAATTGCTGCTTGCAGCTATATTTATTATTATTATTCTTCTTCCGCCATGGGAGTCTATGGCAGCCCATAGAACCGATTGCGGGAAAGTTATGAAATTTGGCACAATGATAGAGGACAGTCCGAAAAGTCACCATACCAAATTTGGTGTCTTAAAACCAATCCCTCTAGCGCCACCACCTGTCCAAAATTTCACTTTTATTTTGCTAATAACTTTTGAACCGTTTGGCCAATCAACAAAATTCTTTTTTCCTCTGATTCCCGAGCTCATGCCGATTCGATTGCACCCTATGACGTCATTTTCCGGCTTATAAATATGGCCGCCATTTTGAATGGGCTGAAAAAGCTACTTTTTCGAACTCGTCCTAGACGGTTTGTCCGATTTGCACGAAAATTGAACCAGATCATCTTCAGGCAGTGCTGACAAAAAGTTATGGAATTCAAATTGATTCGTCAAACCGTTTTCGAATAACGCTCGAACACATTTTACGTAGCGCTTGCGAAAACAGTCGTAGGGCTGTATCTCCGCAACGCTTTATCGGATTCAGACCAAAATTGGTACATGTCATCACAAGCATGACCTGAGGCTACATGCTGCGTTTCGGCGCAGCGCCACCTAGTGGTCCGGAGATATGAAAAATGGCTATTTTTGCTTATAACTTCTGAACATTTTGTCCAAAAATCATAAAATTGGTCTCGTTAGATTCAGGGCAACATGCCGAGTCGACTGATATAAAATTTTACCATATCGGCCATTTTGACTTTCGGCCATTTTGAATTTTGTGCTAAAATGCTGTATTTTAAGAACGCATGAATGGATTGTTACGAAACTCGGTATGGGTCATCAGCACGATGTTCTGAAGGAGCGTGAGAAGTTTCGAAACAGCGCCACCTAGTGGTGAATTTTATTTTTCAAATGCTTATAACTTTGGGTGTGGTCGACTTATTTTCACCAAACTCATCTCATTAGACTCCTGAATCCTTGCCGAGTCCAACGATACCAAATATGCTAGGTTTCGCCTTACGGTTTGTGTAGCGTTGTGATTTAGCACTTAAAAAACATTAGGCGATATCTTCGAAACCGTTTGTCCGATCGAGACGAAACCACCGTCAGAAGTTTGGAATCATAGCTTGTTAACTAAACGTTAAAGCCCAAATGCGAAAATATTGATGTCTAGAGGTAGTAAATTCCAATTAAAGTCATGTGTCAGTCATTTTTTACGTGTTTTTTCATATAAATGTCTATAACTCCGAAGATAATTGAGATATTTTCACCAAAATCGACACACATATGTATGGGCTCACTCTGAGGACACATACAAAAAATGGTGGGACTGAGCCTCTTGGTGGCGCTATAATAGAACAAAACATGAAATTCCCATTGACTTCCATACAATTTTGTGAAATAAAATGCTATACTAAACAAATGCATTGGTTTAATATTACGAAACTCAGATTGTGTCATCAGCACCATCCCCTGAAGGTACCCAAAATATTTCGAGACAGCGCCACCTAGTGGTCAAAAGTTCTAACAATTTCCAAAAAGGCTAATAACTTTTGAATAAATCTGGCTATTGAAATGCTTAATAGATTCCTTGGGTCAAGCCGAGAACATAGATACCAAGTTTTCCTTATTTGGCCAAACTTCCTGTCCGCCATCTTGATTTTCAGTCAAAACCTACTTTTTCAAACTCCTCCTAGACCGTTTGTCCGATTTTCACCAAAATCTAATCGTATCATCTCCAGACCGTGCCGACTAAAAGTTATGGATTTCTTGTCGATAGACGAAACCATTTTCGTATAGCGCAGCAGCAAAGTTGAGGCATGATGCCAATAGCACTATTCAGGCTTTATCTCTGCAATGCCTTGACATATTGACAACAAACTTTGTATGTGACAGTGTCACTTCACTCTGACCACATCAGTTTTGTAACTGCGCCACCTACTTGTCGAAAGTGATAATCAATTAAATTATATTTTTAATTACTGTTTCTATGATTTTTCAGCCATTTCGTCTAAAATCCTCTTTAAATGTCTGTAATTGCTCATTGTTGCAGTTGATCTGACACCTTCAGCCATGTCTTGTCGTCTTATTCTGCTTGGCCCCGGTAATGGCTGCTTGCAGCTATATTTAGGGGCCAAGCACCGAAGGTGCGGAGGCACCTATTGTATCCGTTCGCGTTCTTATTATTATTATTCTTCTTCTTCTTCTTCTTCTTCTTCCGCTCTTGGAGTCTATGGCAGCCCATAGAACCGATTGCGGGAAAGTTGTTTTGGTTTGACATTCTGATAGAGCACAGTCCCAACATTAAATACACCAATTTTGGTGTTTCTAAGTCATTCCCTCTAGCGCCACCACCTGTCCAAAGTTTCACTATTATTTTGCTAATAACTTTTGAACTGTAAGGCCAATCAACAAAATTATTTTTTCCTCTGATTCCTGAGCTCATGCCGATTCGATTGCATCCTATGACTTCATTTTCTGTAATAAAAATATGGCCGCCATTTTGATTCATTCGAAAAACCTACTTTTTCAAACTCGTCCTAGACGGTTTGTCCGATTTGCACGAAAATTGAACCAGATCATCTTCAGGCAGTGCTGACCAAAAGTTATGGAATTCAAATTGATTCGTCAAACCGTTTTCAATAAACGCACGAACAAATTTTACGTAGCGCCTGCAAAAACAGTCGTAAGGCTGTATCTCTGCAACGGTTTATCGTATTCAGACCAAACTTGGTACATGTCATCACAAGCATGACCTGAGGCTACATGCTGCGTTTCGGCGCAGCGCCACCTACTGGTCCGGAGATATGAAAAATGGCTATTTTTGCTTATAACTTCTGAACAGTTTGTCCAAAAATCATAAAATTGGTCTCGTTAGATTCAGGGCGACATGCCGAGTCGACTGATATCCAATTTTACCATATCGGCCATTTTGACTGTCGGCCATTTTGAATTATGTGCTAAAATGCTGTATTTTATGAACGCATGAACGGATTGTTACGAAACTTGGCATGGGTCATCAGCACGATGTCCTGAAGGAGTGTGAGAAGTTTCGAAACAGCGCCATCTAGTGGGGAATTTTTTTTTTCAAATGCTTATAACTTTGGGTGCGGTCGACTTATTTTCACGAGACTCATCTAATTAGACTCCTGAAACCTTGCCGAGTCCTACGATACCAAACATGCTAGGTTTCGCCTTACGGTTTGTGTAGCGTTGTGATTTAGCGCTTAAAAAACATTAGGCTATATCTTCGAAACCGCTTGTCCGATCGAGACGAAACCACCGTCAGAAGTTTGGAAACATAGGTCGATAGCTATACGCCAATGCCCAAATGCGAAAATATTGATGTTTAGGGGTAGTAAAATTCAAACAAAGTCATGTGTCAGTCATTTTTTACGTGTTTTTTCATATAAATGTTTATAACTCTAAAGCAAATTGAGATATTTTCACCAAAACTGACACACATATGTATGGGCTCACTCTGAGGACACGTAAAAAAAATTGTGGGACTGAGCCTCTTGGTGGCGCTATAATAGAACAAAACATGAAATTCCCATTGACTTCAATACAGTTTTGTGAGATAAAATGCTATTTTCATTCAAAACCTACTTTTTCGAACTCCTCCCACACCGTTTGTCCGATTTTCACCAAAATCGAATCGTATCATCCCCAGACTGTGCCGACTAAAAGTTATGGATTTCGTGTCAATTGACGAAACCGTTTTCGTATAGCGCAGCAGCAAATTTGAGGCATGATGCTAATAGCACTATTCAGGCTTTATCTCTGCAATGCCTTGACATATTGACACCAAACTTTGTATGTGTCATTGTCTCCTCACTCTGACCACATCACATCAGTTTTGTAACTGCGCCACCTATTTGTCGAAAGTGATAATCCATTAAATCATATTTTTAATTACTGTTTCTATGATTTTTCAGCCATTTCGTCTAAAATCCTCTTTAAATGTCTTTAATTGCTCATTGTTGCAGTTGGTCTGACACTTTCAGACATGTCGGCATGTCTTGTCGTCTTATTCTGCTTGGCCCCGGTAATTGCTGCTTGCAGCTATATTTATTATTATTATTCTTCTTCCGCCATGGGAGTCTATGGCAGCCCATAGAACCGATTGCGGGAAAGTTATGAAATTTGGCACAATGATAGAGGACAGTCCGAAAAGTCACCATACCAAATTTGGTGTCTTAAAACCAATCCCTCTAGCGCCACCACCTGTCCAAAATTTCACTTTTATTTTGCTATTAACTTTTGAACCGTTTGGCCAATAAACAAAATTCTTTTTTCCTCTGATTCCCGAGCTCATGCCGATTCGATTGCACCCTATGACGTCATTTTCCGGCTTATAAATATGGCCGCCATTTTGAATGGGCTGAAAAAGCTACTTTTTCGAACTCGTCCTAGACGGTTTGTCCGATTTGCACGAAAATTGAACCAGATCATCTTCAGGCAGTGCTGACAAAAAGTTATGGAATTCAAATTGATTCGTCAAACCGTTTTCGAATAACGCTCGAACACATTTTACGTAGCGCTTGCGAAAACAGTCGTAGGGCTGTATCTCCGCAACGCTTTATCGGATTCAGACCAAAATTGGTACATGTCATCACAAGCATGACCTGAGGCTACATGCTGCGTTTCGGCGCAGCGCCACCTAGTGGTCCGGAGATATGAAAAATGGCTATTTTTGCTTATAACTTCTGAACATTTTGTCCAAAAATCATAAAATTGGTCTCGTTAGATTCAGGGCAACATGCCGAGTCGACTGATATAAAATTTTACCATATCGGCCATTTTGACTTTCGGCCATTTTGAATTTTGTGCTAAAATGCTGTATTTTAAGAACGCATGAATGGATTGTTACGAAACTCGGTATGGGTCATCAGCACGATGTTCTGAAGGAGCGTGAGAAGTTTCGAAACAGCGCCACCTAGTGGTGAATTTTATTTTTCAAATGCTTATAACTTTGGGTGTGGTCGACTTATTTTCACCAAACTCATCTCATTAGACTCCTGAATCCTTGCCGAGTCCAACGATACCAAATATGCTAGGTTTCGCCTTACGGTTTGTGTAGCGTTGTGATTTAGCACTTAAAAAACATTAGGCGATATCTTCGAAACCGTTTGTCCGATCGAGACGAAACCACCGTCAGAAGTTTGGAATCATAGCTTGTTAACTAAACGTTAAAGCCCAAATGCGAAAATATTGATGTCTAGAGGTAGTAAATTCCAATTAAAGTCATGTGTCAGTCATTTTTTACGTGTTTTTTCATATAAATGTCTATAACTCCGAAGATAATTGAGATATTTTCACCAAAATCGACACACATATGTATGGGCTCACTCTGAGGACACATACAAAAAATGGTGGGACTGAGCCTCTTGGTGGCGCTATAATAGAACAAAACATGAAATTCCCATTGACTTCCATACAATTTTGTGAAATAAAATGCTATACTAAACAAATGCATTGGTTTAATATTACGAAACTCAGATTGTGTCATCAGCACCATCCCCTGAAGGTACCCAAAATATTTCGAGACAGCGCCACCTAGTGGTCAAAAGTTCTAACAATTTCCAAAAAGGCTAATAACTTTTGAATAAATCTGGCTATTGAAATGCTTAATAGATTCCTTGGGTCAAGCCGAGAACATAGATACCAAGTTTTCCTTATTTGGCCAAACTTCCTGTCCGCCATCTTGATTTTCAGTCAAAACCTACTTTTTCAAACTCCTCCTAGACCGTTTGTCCGATTTTCACCAAAATCTAATCGTATCATCTCCAGACCGTGCCGACTAAAAGTTATGGATTTCTTGTCGATAGACGAAACCATTTTCGTATAGCGCAGCAGCAAAGTTGAGGCATGATGCCAATAGCACTATTCAGGCTTTATCTCTGCAATGCCTTGACATATTGACAACAAACTTTGTATGTGACAGTGTCACTTCACTCTGACCACATCAGTTTTGTAACTGCGCCACCTACTTGTCGAAAGTGATAATCAATTAAATTATATTTTTAATTACTGTTTCTATGATTTTTCAGCCATTTCGTCTAAAATCCTCTTTAAATGTCTGTAATTGCTCATTGTTGCAGTTGATCTGACACCTTCAGCCATGTCTTGTCGTCTTATTCTGCTTGGCCCCGGTAATGGCTGCTTGCAGCTATATTTAGGGGCCAAGCACCGAAGGTGCGTAGGCACCTATTGTATCTGTTCCCGTTCTTATTATTATTATTCTTCCTTCTTCCAACTGGGAGTCTATGGCAGCCCATAGAACCGAATGCGGGAAAGTTGTTTTGGTTTGACATTCTGATAGAGGACAGTCCCAACATTAAATACACCAATTTTGGTGTGTCTAAGTCATTCCCTCTAGCGCCACCACCTGTCCAAAGTTTCACTTTTATTTTGCTAATAACTTTTGAACCGTAAGGCCAATCAACAAAATTATTTTTCTCTCTGATTCCTGAGCTCATGCCAATTCGATTGCACCCTATGACATCATTTCTGTCATAACAATATGGCCGCCATTTTGAATTTATCTAAAAAGCTACTTTTTCGAACTCGTCCTAGACGGTTTGTCCGATTTGCACGAAAATTGAACCAGATCATCTACAGACCATGCTGACAAAAAGTTATGGAATTCAAGTTGATTCGCTTAACAGTTTTCGATAAACCCACGAATACATTTTACGTAGCGCTTGCGAAAACAGATGTAAGGCCGTATCTCCGCAACGCTTTATCGGATTCAGACCAAACTTGGTACATGTCATCACAAGCATGACCTGAGGCTACATGCTGTGTTTCGGCGCAGCGCCACCTACTGGTCCGGAGATATGAAAAATGGCTATTTTTGCTTATAACTTCTGAACAGTTTGTCCAAAAATCATAAAATTGGTCTCGTTAGATTCAGGGTAACATGCCGAGTCGACTGATATCCAATATTACCATATCGGCCATTTTGACTGTCGGCCATTTTGAATTTTGTGCTAAAATGCTGTATTTTAAGAACGCATGAACAGATTGTTACGAAACGTGGTATGGGTCATCAGCACAATGCCCTGAATGAGCCTGAGAAGTTTCGAAACAGCGCCACCTAGTGGTGAATTTTTTTTTTCAAATGCTTATAACATTGTGTGTGGTCGACTTATTTTCACGAGACTCATCTCATTAGAGTCCTGAATCGTTGCCGAGTCCCACGATACCAAACATGCAAGGTTTCGCCTAACGGTTTGTGTAGCGTTGTGATTTAGCGCTTAAAAAACATTAGGCTATATCTTCGAAACCGCTAGTCCGATCGAGACGAAACCACCGTCAGAAGTTTGGAAACATAGGTCGATAGCTATACGCCAATGCCCAAATGCAAAAATATTGATGTTTAGGGGTAGTAAATTCCAATCAAAGTCATGTGTCAGTCATTTTTTACGTGTTTTTTCATATAAATGTCTATAACTCCGAAGTGAATTGAGATATCTTCACCAAAATTGACACACATATGTATGGGCTCACTCTGAGGACACATACAAAAAATGGTGTGACTGAGCCTCTTGGTGGCGCTATAACAGAACAAAACATGAAATTCCCATTGACTTCAATACAGTTTTGTGAAATAAAATGCTATACTAAACAAATGCATTGGTGTAATATTACAAAACTCAGAATGTGCAATCAGCTCCATCCCCTAAAGGTACCCAAAATATTTCGAGACAGCGCCACCTAGTGGTCAAAAGTTATAACAAAATTTCCAAAAAGGCTAATAACTTTTGAATAAATCTGGCTATTGAAATGCCACTGGTCTTAATAGATTCCCTGGGTCAAGCCGAGAACATAGATACCAAGTTTTCCTTATTTGGCCAAACTTCCTGTCCGCCATCTTGATTTTCATTCAAAACCTACTTTTTCGAACTCCTCCTAGACTGTTTGTCCGATTTTCACCAAAATCGAATCGTATCATCTCCAGACTGTGCCGACTAAAAGTTATGGATTTCGTGTCGATAGACGAAACCGTTTTCGTATAGCGCAGCAGCAAAGTTGAGGCATGATGCCAAAAGCACTATTCAGGCTTTATCTCTGCAATCCCTTGAAATATTGACACCAAACTTTGTATGTGTCATTGTCACTTCACTCTGACCACATCACATCAGTTTTGTAATTGCTCCACCTATTGGTCGAAAGTGATAATCCATTAAATCATATTCTGAATTACTTTTTATATGATTTTTCAGCCATTTCGCCAAAAATCCTCTCTAAATGTCTTTAATTGCTCATTGTTGCAGTTGGTCTGACACCTTCAGCCATGTTGGCATATCCTGTCATCTACTTGCGCTTGGCCCCGATAATTGCTGCTTGCAGCTATATTTATTATTATTATTATTATTCTTCCGACTAGGCGTCTATGGCAGCCCATAGAACCGATTGCGGGAAAGTTGTTTTGGTTTGACATTCTGATAGAGGACTCTCCCAACATTAAATACACCAATTTTGGTGTTTCTAAGTCATTCCCTCTAGCGCCACCACCTGTCCAAAGTTTCACTTTTATTTTGCTAATAACTTTTGAAGCGTAAGGCCAATCAACAAAATTCTTTTTTCCTCTGATTCCTGAGCTCATGCCGATTCGATTGCACCCTATGACGTCATTTTCCGGCTTAAAAATATGGCCGCCATTTTGAATGTGCTGAAAAAGCTACTTTTTCGAACTCGTCCTAGACGGTTTGTCCGATTTGCACGAAAATTGAACCAGATCATCTTCAGGCAGTGCTGACAAAAAGTTATGGAATTCAAATTGATTCGTCAAACCGTTTTCAATAAGCGCACGAACAAATTTTACGTAGCGCTTGCGAAAACAGTCGTAGGGCTGTATCTCCGCAACGCTTTATCGGATTCAGACCAAACTTGGTACATGTCATCACAAGCATGACCTGAGGCAACATGCTGCGTTTCGGCGCAGCGCCACCTACTGGTCCGGAGATATGAAAAAGGGCTATTTTTGCTTATAACTTCTGAACAGTTTGTCCAAAAATCATAAAATTGGTCTCGTTAGATTCAGGGCAACATGCCGAGTCGACTGATATCAAATTTTACCATATCGGCCATTTTGACTGTCGGCCATTTTGAATTTTGTGCTAAAATACTGTATTTTAAGAACGCATGAACGGATTGTTACGAAACTTGGTATGGGTCATCAGCACGATGTTCTGAAGGAGCTTGAGAAGTTTCGAAACAGCGCCACCTAGTGGTGATTTTTTTTTTTCAAATGCTTATAACTTTGGGTGTGGTCGACTTATTTTCACCAAACTCATCTCATTAGACTCCTGAATCCTTGCCGAGTCCAACGATACCAAACATGCTAGGTTTCGCCTTATGGTTTGTGTAGCGTTGTGATTTAGCGCTTAAAAAACATTTGGCTATATCTTCGAAACCGTTTGTCCGATCGAGACGAAACCACCGTCAGAAGTTTGGAAACATAGGTCGATAGCTATACGCCAATGCCCAAATGCGAAAATATTGATGTTTAGGGGTAGTAAATTCCAATCAAAGTCATGTGTCAGTCATTTTTTACGTGTTTTTTCATATAAATGTCTATAACTCTGAAGCGAATTGAGATATTTTCACCAAAATCGACACACATATGTATGGGCTCACTTTGAGGACACATAAAAAAAATGGTGGGACTGAGCCTCTTGGTGGCGCTATAATAGAACAAAACATGAAATTCCCATTGACTTCAATACAGTTTTGTGAAATAAAATGCTATACTAAACAAATGCATTGGTGTAATATTACAAAACTCAGAATGTGCCATCAGCACCATCCCCTAAAGGTATTCAAAATATTTCGAAACAGCGCCACCTAGTGGTCAAAACTTATAATACATTTCCAAAAAGGCTAATAACTTTTGAATACATCTGGCTACTGAAATGCCACTGGTCTTAATAGATTCCTTGGGTCAAGCCGAGAACATAGATACCAAGTTTACCTTATTTGGCCAAACTTCCTGTCCGCCATCTTGATTTTCATTCAAAACCTACTTTTTCGAACTCCTCCTAGACCGTTTGTCCGATTTTCACCAAAATCGAATCGTATCATCTCCAGACCGTGCCGACTAAAAGTTATGGATTTCGTGTGGATAGACCAAACCGTTTTCGTATAGCGCAGCAGCAAAGTTGAGGCATGATGCTAATAGCACTATTCAGGCTTTATCTCTGCAATGCCTTGACATATTGACACCAAACTTTGTATGTGTCATTGTCACTTCACTCTGACCACATCACATCAGTTTTGTAACTGCGCCACCTATTGGTCGAAAGTGATAATGCATTAAATCATATTTTTATTGACTGTTTCTATGATTTTTCAGCCATTTCGTCTAAAATCCTCTTTAAATGTCTTTAATTGCTCATTGTTGCAGTTGGTCTGACACTTTCAGACATGTTGGCATGTCTTGTCGTCTGATTGTGCTTGGCCCCGATAATTGCTGCTTGCAGCTATATTTATTATTATTATTCTTCTTCCGCTCTTGGAGTCTATGGCAGCCCATAGAACCGCTTGCGGGAAAGTTATGAAATTTGGCACACTGATAGAGGACAATCTGAAAAGTCACCATAGCAAATTTGGTGTCTTAAAACCAATCCCTCTAGCGCCACCAACTGTCCAAAGTTTCACTCATGTTTATGCTAATAACTTTTGAACCCTAAGACCTATCAACAAAATTCTTTTGTCCACTTATTCCCTAGCTCAAGACGATTCGATTGCACCATATGTCGTCATTTTTCGTCATATAAATATTTCCGCCATTTTGTATTTTCTGAAAAACCTACTTTTTCGAACTCCTCCTAGGCCGTTGCTCCGATTTTCACGAAAATTGAACCAGATCATCTTCAGGCAGTGCTGACCAAAAGTTATGGAATTCAAATTGTTTCGTAAAACCGTTTTCGATAAACGCTCGAGCAAATTTTACGTAGCGCCTGCAAAAACAGTCGTAAGGCTGTATCTCCGCAACGGTTTATCGGATTCAGACCAAACTTGGTATATATTGTCACAAGCATGACCTGAGGCTACATGCTGTGTTTCGGCGCAGCGCCACCTACTGGTACGGAGATATGAAAAATTGCTATTTTTGCTTATAACTTCTGAACAGTTTGCCCAAAAATCATAAAATTGGTCTCATTAGATTCAGGGCAACATGCTGAGTCGACTGATATCCAATTTGACCATATTGGCCATTTTGACTGTCGGCCATTTTGAATTATGTGCTAAAATGCTGTATTTTATTAACGCATGAACGGATTGTTACGAAACTTGGTGTGGGTCATCAGCACGATGCCCTGAAGTAGCCTGAGAAGTTTCGAAACAGCGCCACCTAGTGGTGAATTTTTTTTTCAAATGCTTATAACTTTGGATGTGGTTGACTTATTTTCAGGAGACTCATCTCTTTAGACTCCTGAATCCTTGCCGAGTCCAATGATACCAAACATGCTAGGTTTCGCCTTATGGTTTGTGTAGCGTTGTGATTTAGCACTTAAAAAACATTAGGCGATATCTTCGAAACCGTTTGTCCGATCGAGACGAAACCACCGTCAGAAGTTTGGAATCATAGCTTGTTAACTGAACGTCACAGCCCAAATGCGAAAATATTGATGTCTAGAGGTAGTAAATTCCAATTAAAGTCATGTGTCAGTCATTTTTTACGTGTTTTTTCATATAAATGTCTATAACTCCGAAGATAATTGAGATATTTTCACCAAAATCGACACACATATGTATGGGCTCACTCTGAGGACACATACAAAAAATGGTGGGACTGAGCCTCTTGGTGGCGCTATAATAGAACAAAACATGAAATTCCCATTGACTTCAATACAATTTTTTGAAATAAAATGCTATACTAAACAAATGCATTGGTGTAATATTACGAAAGTCAGATTGTGTCATCAGCACCATCCCCTGAAGGTACCCAAAATATTTCGAGACAGCGCCACCTTGTGGTCAAAAGTTGTAACAAAATTTCCAAAAAGGCTAATAACTTTTGAATAAATCAGGCTATTGAAATGCTTAATAGATTCCTTGGGTCAAGCCGAGAACATAGATACCAAGTTTTCCTTATTTGGCCAAACTTCCTGTCCGCCATCTTGATTTTCAGTCAAAACCTACTTTTTCAAACTCCTCCTAGACCGTTTGTCCGATTTTCACCAAAATCGAATCGTATCATCTCCAGACCGTGCCGACTAAAAGTTATGGATTTCTTGTCGATAGACGAAACCATTTTCGTATAGCGCAGCAGCAAAGTTGAGGCATGATGCCAATAGCACTATTCAGGCTTTATCTCTGCAATGCCTTGACATATTGACACCAAACTTTGTATGTGACATTGTCACTTCACTCTGACCACATCAGTTTTGTAACTGCGCCACCTACTTGTCGAAAGTGATAATCAATTAAATTATATTTTTAATTACTGTTTCTATGATTTTTCAGCCATTTCGTCTAAAATCCTCTTTAAATGTCTGTAATTGCTCATTGTTGCAGTTGATCTGACACCTTCAGCCATGTCTTGTCGTCTTATTCTGCTTGGCCCCGGTAATGGCTGCTTGCAGCTATATTTAGGGGCCAAGCACCGAAGGTGCGGAGGCACCTATTGTATCTGTTCCCGTTCTTATTAGGGGCCAAGCACCGAAGGTGCGGAGGCACCTATTGTATCCGTTCGCGTTCTTCTTATTATTATTCTTCTTCTTCTTCTTCCGCTCTGGGAGTCTATGGCAGCCCATAGAACCGATTGCGGGAAAGTTGTTTTGGTTTGACATTCTGATAGAGGACAGTCCCAACATTAAGTAGACCAATTTTGGTGTGTCTAAGTCATTCCCTCTAGCGCCACCACCTGTCCAAAGTTTCACTTTTACTTTGCTAATAACTTTTGAACCGTAAGGCCAATCAGCGAAATCCTTTTTTCCTCTGATTCCTGAGCTCATGTCGATTCGATTGCACCCTATATCGTCATTTTCCGTCATAAAAACATGGCCGCCATTTTGAATTTTCCTAAAAAGGTACTTTTTCGAACTCGTCCTAGACGGTTTGTCCGATTTGCACGAAAATTGAATCGGATCATCTTCAGGCAGTGGTGACAAAAAGTTATTAAAATCTTGTTGATTCGTCAAACCGTTTTCGATAAACGCTCGAACAAATTTTACGTAGCGCTTGCAAAAACAGTCATAAGGCTGTATCTCCGCAACGCTTTATCGTATTCAGACCAAACTTGGTACATGTACTCACAAGCATGACCTGAGGCTACATGCTGCGTTTCGGCACAGCGCCACCTACAGGTCCGGAGATATGAAAAATGGCAATTTTTGCTTTTAACTTCTGAACAGTTTGTCCAAAAATCATAAAATTGGTCTTGATAGATTCAGGGCGTCATGCCGAGTCGACTGATATCCAATTTTGCCATATCGGCCAATTTGACTGTCGGCCATTTTGAATTTTGTGCTAAAATGCTGTATTTTAACAACGCATGAACGGATTGTTACGAAACTTGGTATGGGTCATCAGCACGATGTCCTGAAGGAGTGTGAGAAGTTTCGAAACAGCGCCACCTAGTGGTGAATTTTTTTTTTCAAATGCTTATAACTTTGGGTGTGATCGACTTATTTTCACGAAACTCATCTCATTGGACTCCTGAATCGTTGCCGAGTCCAACGATACCAAACATGTTAGGTTTCGCCTAACGGTTTGTGTAGCATTGTGATTTAGCGCTTAAAAAACATTTGGCTATATCTTCGAAACCGTTTGTCCGATTGAGACGAAACCACCGTCAGAAGTTTGGAAACATAGGTCGATAGCTATATGCCAATGCCCAAATGCGAAAATATTGATGTTTAGGGGTACTAATTTCCAATCAAAGTCATGTGTCAGTCATTTTTTACGTGTTTTTTCATATAAATGTCTATAACTCCGAAGCGAATTGAGATATTTTCACCAAAATTGAGACACATATGTATGGGCTCACTCTGAGGACACGTAAAAAAAATTGTGGGACTGAGCCTCTTGGTGGCGCTATAATTGAACAAAATATGAAATTCCCATTGACTTCAATACAGTTTTGTGAAATAAAATGCTATACTAAACAAATGCATTGGTGTAATATTACGAAACTCAGATTGTGTCATCAGCACCATCCCCTGACGGCAACCAAAATATTTCAAGACAGCGCCACCTAGTGGTCAAAAGTTATAACAAAATTTCCAAAAAGGCTAATAACTTTTGAATAAATCTGGCTATTGAAATGCCAAGGGTCTTAATAGATTCCTTGGGTCAAGCCGAGAACATAGATACCAAGTTTTCCTTATTTGGCCAAACTTCCTGTCCGCCATCTTGATTTTCATTCAAAACCTACTTTTTCGAACTCCTCCTAGACCGTTTGTCCGATTTTCACCAAAATCGAATCGTATCATCTCCAGACCGTGCCGACTAAAAGTTATGGATTTCGTGTCGATTGACGAAACCGTTTTCGTATAGCACAGCAGCAAAGTTGAGGCATGATGCCAAAAGGACCATTCAGGCTTTATCTCTGCAATGCCTTGACATGTTGACACCAAACTTTGTATGTTTCATTATCTCTTCACTCTGACCACATCACTTCAGATTTGTCACTGCGCCACCTATTGGTCGAAAGTGATAATCAATTAAATCATATTTTTAATTACTGTTTCTATGATTGTTCAGCCGTTTCGCCTAAAATCATACTTTTTCTATCTCCTCCTAGACTGTTTGTCCGATTTTCTCCAAAATTGAATAGTATCATCTTCAGACCATGCTGACAAAGAGTTAGGAATTTTGTGTTGATAGACGAAATTGTTTTCAAATCGTGCCGCAACAAATTTGAAGCATGTTTGAAATTTGAATTTGAAATTGAAATTTGAACCCCTTACCAGATGCAATTTTGGCATGTGGGGTATACATGACATACCCAAATTAAAAAGGTTGCTGCTCATAAGGCATTCTGAATAGATACAAAACCAACATATATTTAGAGTTACAGTTGAAGACTCAGAATTAATCAGACTGTTATTAATATTGAAATATATAAGCTCAAACATAAAAACAAAAAATATTAAGAATATATTCATTAATGTATACAAATATTGTATGAATGTAGTATAACAACTTATAACCACAACTGTAGTGAAGCCATAAGTCAAATCTGAGGATGATATCATAAAATGATCCATGCTGTAAAGACTTAAGTAAGAGTATGTCAGAGGATTTTTATTTTTTTATTTTTTAGAAAACCTGTTTCATCCCACTCTACATGAATAATCCACCTACTATCTTAAGTTTTGTTAGAAAAAAAATATTCTTGAGACCTCATGTGAATTATTTTAACAAATTAGATTATGGAATAGAAAAGATCCTGCAGCAAGTGGATTAGAGCAACAAGTAACATCAAGCTGCATCACACAGTTTAAAAGATTAATATTACACTTTTACTTAAAGCTCACTTTAAACCACCATCGAGTATTTATATCATATTCCGGTTGCTGTTTAAAATAGTTTTGAGTAAAAAAAATATGTTGAAATATTATATTTAGCATATTATATGCAGGTAATGGCTACACCTGCTTAGCATGCTTCTTGTTTCAGGTGAAGAGACGTGTCTTTAGTTTTGTTTGTGTCGTAGGTCAGAATGAGGAAGTATACAGAACAGCATCATGCAGAAGGGCAGGATTATGGTCACGTTGAACCACATGAGATGATTGACAGCTGTACAGCAAATGAGAGAGCGCTGAGAAACAAATCAGGAAAAGGAGAGACAGACTTCGCCCTGTTCACTGTAATTGTTCTTCAGATCGAATAATTCAATGGAAAATGAATAAAAATATTATTCTGTATGACGAAAAATTTTGCAAACATGTGGTGATAAATCATTATTTCTCCAAATATGTGCACATTTGGACTAAGAGCCTTATTGGCGGATGCTGTATATTGCATTTGAATACAAATAAACTGGAGAAGAATTGAATGACAACAATAATCGGGCCTTCTGTGATCTTTGCAACAGAAGTAAATCAATCAATCAAAACTAACTGCTGGGTAATAACGTTATTCTAGAGCTGCTGTAAAGCCAAAACAATCTTTGTTACTTTAATTTCCTATTATCACTGTAAATCTGCTTTGAAACAATCTATATTGTTAAAAGTCCTATATAACTTGACTTGACAATAATGAACAAATAAAAACTATAGTGCCTACTTTGCAGACTTGCACATGTATAAATTATTTTATTAAAAATATCTACGTTTTTTCAGTATGCATCAACATGAAATAGAGTTGTAAAAAATATATACATTAGCCTATACTGTCTTTAAGAAAAACTGCCAGCAGGTAGTATTTTTAATGAGTGAGTCATTGAGTCATTCATTCAAATTGCTGATATTCAATGAAAACAGCATTCTTGTTCATATGATAAAGCTTACCTGTATCTTATGTTATTAATACAAAATCAGGAAGTCATTACTGGGGCATTTTTGCCCCCAACTTTATATGTGTAGCCAAAAGACAATAGGCGATTTTATAGACAATTTTATATTTTCTTGAAAATACCAATACAATTGTCTATACATTTTAAATGTACAGCAATATCTATGTCACCTTGAAAAATATAAATATTGAAAAATAAGGTTTATTGTTTTATTTTATTTATAAAGGTTTAACATTTGATGAATTTTAAGCATTTGTCAGCTTCTATGTACACTAATTATGATTTTTTGTGAGTAAAGCATAGTTATACAAATGAATTAGATATATGCATTTATTTCCATTTAAATGCATGATAACTGATAAAAAATAATAAAAAAAGACAAACTTTTCTTATCTAGGGGCTCCCTCTAGTGGGAAGCATTAATATAGCAGCCTTTATATTTTAGTTGAAATGGCTGATATTCATTATGGATTCATTTCACCCTTGATGATTGGAACCCTCATTACAAAATTTTACTTCAGTGTTTATTTTGGCAGCCATTTTTGATTTAGTCTTAGTCTTCATCTTGAGACGAAAATGCTTATTTGTCTTAGTCACATTTTAGTCATTTTGTCTTTCATACTTTTAGTCTAGTTTTAGTTGATGAAAAGTCATTGCATTTTTTGTCAGCTTTTAGTCATTAGTTTTAGTCAAACTGCAGTTACCGACATTCATTTTGGTAGCTATTTATATGTAGTCTTTAGACAAAAAAAAATCCTTATCATTTTTCTCTCTAGGCCAATTAGGTTAAGCTTATGAGAAATTTAAATTAAGATAACAGGCTGTATTGACAGTGCTGACAGTCTTTAGCAGTAGCACTTGTGCGATTCTACATACCCCTTTTCATTAGTTCAGTATTGTTTAGAGTGCCGTACCCCTGTCTCTTCCAAATAGACTGCAGTCACACCTTTTCCATTTAAGGGACAATATTTGATTATTCCAGTCAATTTTTTACCTTTATAAGTACCTTTATCAAATAAATAATGCCTTAAATAAAACAATGTTCAATAAATATGCAATGATGGTAAAAACGAAGTGATACTTTTAATATTAAATTAAAATAACCAGTAGCTGGCGGAAGGTCACTGCCTTTAAGAGTGAGTCATTCATTCATTCAGTAACGAGGGAAGTTGCTATATTTTTGATTGGGTCATTGAATCTCACGATTCGTTCAAAGCCACAAGTTCATTCACGAAGCTGTGTGCTACTTTCGTTGCAAAATAGAGCAACTGACAATACTGTTTTAAATGTAGTAGGCTACATCACTTAATGTTACACTTCTGTTTGTTGAACTGTTGTATAAAATCAATGTCACATTTGAAATCATGTGGATATTCAGGAAACATTGCATCATATAATATGATCAACATTAAAAACACTGCTGGATATCAGCTTAGTTGTCTGTGTTTTCAGATCATCCGCACTTCATCAGCAGTGTAACGCGCGCGAATGGTTGCAAGATACTATTGAAAAGACCGGTTAAAAAAAAGGTTTTTGTTTTTTTTTAACAGAAAAGCTCAGACTGGGGGTTTAAATTATTAAAATTTGGCAACCATATTAAGCATGAACGATCCTAAAAACAGTCAATGTGTTGTCGCGTCCTTTATTTGACAAAAACAAGTGGTTTTGATCAAGTTGAAATTTTAAAATAAAATAATTTAATAATACACAATTTAAAATACAAGACTCCTGTATACAGCCATGTTAAGTGCTTTGGTCAAGTATATTGTATAAAAGAAAAAAACAGGGTAGCAAAGCGACTATAGGCCTGGTAAACAGTAATTTTCTTAATTCAATACACAAAAGAGGATTCAAAGTACAGGCAAGAAAACCAAATCATAACAAAATAGCTTAGCAAAGCTAAGGCAGTGACAATAAATGAGAGGAGACATTAGTACAATACAAATTCATAAAAATAACAATGAATTCACCAGACAGATGTAAGCATAATGGACAAGTGATGAAACAAATAAGAACACACTAGAAACATAGGCACCTCAGAAAACAGGACATAATCTCAGAAACGTTTGAAAAAGAAATTAATGAAAATACCAGTCCTAAAACAGAAACAGAACATGACAGTACATGCCCTTCCGAAAGGCAGCTCTTGATGGTTAAATATAACATCACAACAGCCAGTGTGGTGGTCGGAAGAAGAGACTAAGCAGCTGACAGAGGAAGAGACCACTGCACAACTAGAAAGAAGAGCCCATGGATGTGCAGTGGAGACGGAGACAACTGCAAAATCAATGGAGGTTGACCAGTGCAGATCAGATGGAAGACCAAGGAGAAGTCAGAAAGGCTGGAGAACCAGGGTGATACAAACTGGACTGGAGGGCCAAGGTGGAGGTAGAAGATCTGCAGATTGAGGTAGAGTTGGTGGGAGTGACAAATATGGTGAAGCTGGAAAGGATGGACTACAGTGGATCCAAATGATTGGAGGGTGCAGGCAGAGTCAGTTGTTTTAACTAGAACGTGACAGATGATGTGTAGTGTCCTCAAAGTCCTACAACACAATAAAATAATTTTTTGTTGTTTATTGCAGTTTTATGCAATTTTAAGCAGATTAACAAATAGTATGCAAATGAAAAATGTATGCAACACAGCATTTATAAATACTGATTACATCAAGTTATTTTCAATTTATGTTTGTTCAGTAAGAATGACAGAGTGGGATACCTTGATGAAGCCAGAGGGTTGGAGAAGCAGTGTGATACCAGTGGACCAGACGACCAAGTGGAGATGGAAGATGTGCGGTACAAGGTGAAGCTGGTGGGAATGAGGATGATTGTGCAGCTGGAGGGATGAAGGACTCAGGTGGAGCTGAATTATTGGAGGGTGCAGGCATAGCGGTATGCCTGGAAGTCTGTTGTGGAACCAGGGGGATCTCAGACCAGGACAGAGTCTGAATGATGAGGGACCCGTTGAACCAGAGGGACAACAGGCCATATAGCAGAGCCAGTGGAGTGAGCAGCAAAGGTGGAGCCAAGGCAATATAAATAAAAACAAAACAACTTAAGCAAACTAAAATAATCACTAGCAATGAACTGAAGAAACAGAGGAGTTTGAATAGAGATAATATGAAAGAAAAAAATAATTGATAGTAAGCATATGTTTAACCAAGGAAACAAATAAGAACACTACAAACATAGGCAACTCAGAAAACAGTATGTAAATACAGAAAAAAAAAACATTAAAATAGGAGCCCTAAAACAGAAAAAGAACAATACATATATAATGTTGATGCCTAATGGCTTCCTTGACTTGACTTAAGCTTGAACCAGCAAGTTTTCAGTCCTACTTTTGAGCTTTGGCTATTATGCAAAACCACACGTATAAAATTAAATAAATAAAAACATATAGTATATACACTTGTAAATGCAATATAAATTTGTTTACGTTGCAGTTACAAGTATACCTCCAAATATTTTTTTTTAAAGAATGCAGTGCATATATATTATATCCACATAGTAATACTGTGTAATGAAAATTTGTCATTTTTGGTGCTATTGTCCTGTTGTGAACAGTTTCTGCTGTGAATGGGAGTATTCATGTTGCCATGACTATGCCACATCTGCGTTTCATCCTGTATAATCTTGAAATGTCCTCATAGTATTCCTAGAAATATAACAAAACAAAATATTTTTCAATTATGTTGTAACTTAAAAAAATACTGAATATGAAAAATAGCTTTAATTAAAAAAAAACTATAATACTCACATGAAAGTCTGTATTTCTGTAGTTATAGCGATGTGCAGTCTTTGTTATCTGCTGTGCATCAAATGAAGTAGGGTATATTCTCAAATAGATGATCAAATGGTCAGTTGTTTCAAACTAGAAGATGATGGAAGACTTGTAGTGTTCCCATTGTCCTACAAAATAATAAAACAAAATTGTGTTGTAGTTGATGTAGTTTTATGCAATATTAAGAAAATGAATGAATAAAATGGTTATGAAAAGCACATTTAAAACAGCATTTAATTAATAATAAATATACTCACATCAGGTCTCTGTGAAGATGATTCTTTATTGAACAAGAAAGCCTGCTTATCTTTTTTTTTTATTTTTTCCTGTGTTGTTGATTGCTAGATGGTAAGAGATGAAATGTTCTTTTTTTAACAGGAGAAGGTCACTTGTTTAATTCAGATGAAGGATGAGATGGTAAAAATGTTGATTGGATATTGAGAAGTTCAGTTCTCCATAACCTCCAGATTGTGGCTTGAGAAAGGTTTCTGCTTGAGAATATGAAAGTAACACTACAGTTTTTGGCATCTTACTTTTTTTTTCTTTTTTTTTTACATAATTTACTTAAATTAATAAATAAAATCAGCTGTACAAAATGTATAATGGTATTACATAATAGGGAAGTAAAATAATGTTGTAAGTAGAACTACACAGCTTCAAAGTACTCAGCAAAACAATTGCTGTGTAATGGCAATATTGAAGAAATCCAACTTAGCTAGTTTAAGAACATTATTTGATTTTGATCTCAATTTATCTGACATGGCCAGTTTATTAACATTTTAGAAAATTAAAAATGACTACTGCAAGAGTTGGTTCTACTTACAAACTGAAAAAAACTTTACAGTATGGATGTAGCTTGTGAAAAAAAAAAAAAACATTCTGAACCTCTTTTCAGAACTGATGCAAAAAGATGCTGTAATTTAAAAATTTTAAGTAAATACAGTATGTAACTTGAATCCTAACCGAAATACCTAATATGATGGTCTGATATTCAAAATCTCAAGCTACAACCATTCTATAAAGTGATCATGGGTGTGGTTTTGCATAACACCCAAAACAAGCTTAATAAATTTAATAAAAATTTAGTGTGAAGTAAAAAAAAAGAAAAAAAAGAAAAAAAGAAAAGAAAAAGGAGACCTGGGTTGGCTGACACAATTTTAAATAAAACTTTTAAATAACCTTGCCAATAAATAAACAAATAGTTTATATATAATTATATACACAATATAAATACTATATAAAAATATAGTAATATTATACAAATTACACATTGTACTGATTTCACAACAAATGTCACAACAAAAAAAAAACTAAATAAAAACTTAAAATTACATGCACAATGAGTCATTGGCATTTTAGGATAGCTGGTGTACAGTTCAGAAATCTATTCTTGTAAAAGTAGTCTATATCTATGTCTATAAATAAACATTATTTGCAATTACTACCTTGATGTTATTCCCCAATTTCTGCAACAAGCCCTATTTAAAATCCACTAGCTATGTATTATGGGGTTGATTGGCACAGTTTTAAACTATAAAACAAATATCTAAAAAAAAAAAATAAGTTAAAAATGTTTGGAGTGGCTTTGTAGCTTGACTCCTTGCCACCAATGCGTTGGTGAATCTAGATAACCTTGGACTAGATAACAGTGGCAATGGCTTATTCAAATGTCTCCCCTATAAATCCCCTTTAGTTGAGACTTACACACCATTGTGACTATGGTATGGGTCAATCAGGGTTTCTATTGGAAAGGGAGCCTGAGAAATGAAAAATTTATATCTAAGCAACACAGAAGCTGCACAAATTATGCATTCCCAGCTGCAAAAGAAAGTGATAAAAAAGGATAAAAGTTTGGTTTAACCATAATTAAAAAGACAATCAGTAGTTTGGTAAAAACTTTTTTGTGCCAATCAACCCCTGTGCCAGCCAACCCAGTCTCCAGAACCTTCCCTCCCCTAGGGAGCCGCCTTCTCTAGTGTCTCCTCCCTACCCACCCCTCCCCCAATGGCAGGCGGAATCTCTAGCACAAATTAATCACAGCAGTGAAATGAATATTGCCTGGTGAAAACTAAAGTATGTTTGCACAACATCAACACTTATACCTTCCACATCTTTAGTATAAACGTGATCTATTAATGTACCTTTTTCTGTTGTTGGATTGTGTACCTGTTGACTGTATCCATGAGTTTCCATTAACTTTACAACTGTAGATGAAGTAAAGATGTCTTCATTAAAGTCTCCCATGATTATTTTCTGTCCTGGATGCTTTTCCACCTCTTCAATAACCTGCAATAGCTGCTGTCGAAACATGTCAGTTTTATATGAATTGGGCCTGTACAAAACCGCAGCAGTCAAATTGACATGTGGAACTGTAAAGTATAACCATTCTAAGTTCCAGTTCTCAGGAGTAAAGACGTTACACTCAATTTTGTCAGAACAATATATTCCAACTCCACCTCCTCTCTGATGTTTTAGATCAGTAAAAACAGCATTACTGTTGTCATAACACTTAGCTCTTGGGTTGTGCTTGAACACAAATTCTGGTATTTGTGATTCTTCTCCTTTGTCCTCAGCATTTAGCCACGTTTCTGTCAAACAAATACAATTCGCATTCATTAGACCTTTATGTGCAAGAACATCTTGAAAGTGAGCTTTCAGACTTTGTACATTAACCAGCGCTATTCTGAATGTACCAAGTGATTTAGTGGAACTGTTGTCTTCCAATGGGAATTTTGGCATATCTTTCAAAGCCAGCTCAATTTTGTCATTACAAAATATAGCTGACTCTTCAAAGTCCTCAATTATTAATCCATTGAGAGATCTTACACGGCTCAATGCAACATATGCTTGCCCTGCTGTAAAGATTTTCTTCAGTGATACAACAGCTTTATCTACTGTGAGTCCTTGCACTTTGTGAACTGTACATGCCCATGCTAATCTGAGAGGAAACTGACGCCTTATACCACCATCATTTGTGACTTGGTCTTCTTGTACTTCAATTACTGTTGAATTTTGTGAAAATCTTTGGCGTGTTTTAGATCTCTGCATTTTACCAACATTTGGATTATCAAACTCCACATGAATAGCTGATGGGAAATCATCATCATTGTTTTGACTTTCACTGATGTGGACAACTGTACCAAAAGCTCCATTGACGAGACCATCTGCAACATCAATATTTTTTTTTAACATGACCTTTGCTCCAATACCCAGGGAAACACATGCAGACAAACATGAGTTGAAAATGTTCCTATGAAATCCAACTTTACGTTCCATTCGTCCAGTTTTTGAATTTTTCACATAATCTTGAGCATGTATACTGATTGCCTCTGGACAACATTCATGTAGTCTTTCAATGTTGTATTTATCAACTTCGGCGTTTGTAGCGAATATGTGAAGATCATTACAAGTCTCCCCTGTTTCACAGTTTTTCAACATAACAATATCAGCTGTGGCAAGACATTCGGTTTTCTTACGTACTCTAAGCCGATTTAACATTTCAGCAAAACTTGAATCTTGTTGTCGAACAACTTTAGTTAATTCAGCAAGTTCAAAGTTATTCTCCCATAGGTTTACTCCTTTTGCATCAGCATAGAGAGCAGTTCCTTTAACAGGCGGAAGCTGAAAATAATCTCCCACTGCAAGAATGCTCACTTTTCCAAAGAGAGAGTAGTCACCAGTTTGTTTTATTTGTCGCAACCTTCCGTGAATATAGGACAAAAGACGATGGTCAACCATAGACACTTCATCAATAATTAAAATTTTCAAACTACCCAGTTTTGTCCGTAAAGAGTTTATTTTGTCATCACCAAGAGGCTGATATGGCAGTTTTACGTTTGCACCGATTGAAAATGTATGATGTAATGTGGAAGCTCCGATGCTATATGCGGCGACTCCTGTAGATGCGCTCAAAAGTACAGTAATATCATCAGGATTCTCAGACAGCTGAGATAACAGTCTGGAAGATTCATACTGTATTGCCTTAATTAGATGACTTTTTCCTGTGCCTGCTCCACCAGTAAGAAATAATCGAAACGGTTCAGGGTTTTGTCCAAGTATTTTCTGTAGACACCACTTTCGAACTTTGTAGAACACAGCAGATTGTTCCTCATTTAGTGACCTCAGTAAATGCAGTGCATCATCTCTTGGCATTGTAGTGTGGTTTGTCTCAATGGTACACACAGTTTGAGGATTTCCTGTCAGATCTGGAATAAGTTCTTGAGTGTCATCTTCATCAGGCAATAGTTTATCTTTCATCAGGTCTATGCATTCATCACGCTGTTTTTCTGTTTCAGGACATATCTGGGCCCAAGCATCTTCTAAATCCACATCTTGCTCTAAAAGCTGTTTAGCTCTGTCTATTTTGTCACTTTCCTTTTCAAACAATTCTCTGTTGCCATCAACAATGAATTTCACTTGTTTCACTTCACAACCACTCTTTATGACACCAGTGTTGTAGAACTCCTCATATGTAGTATAGTTGCTCGGCTTCAGATCACAGTCATCGTAATATGGTAAGAAAAGCTGCAGCAATGAATGATAATATTTTTCTGGATCTTTAGTGGGTGAAAACCTTGGATACCTCACTACTGCAGGTTCAGTTCGTGTCCTTCGTTTGACGTAGCCATTGTTATTATTGAGTTGAATTATTTCATTTTCAGCTGTTTTGTTATGTGAGGAAACCTCTGATTTTGTCAGAACTCTGTACTCAGAACAAAAACTGGCAAGACATATATTTTCTAGTGGCTCTTTCTCTGGTCTGTTTTTGTACCTGTCAATGAGACTTGTCATCCAAAAACTGCTTTCATCATCAGACTGGTCATTCTCCACTCTGTTTCGCAGCATATTCAAAGGCAAACTCATCTTTACAGGATTTTGTCCTACCGGAATAAATTGTACTTTACGAGAACATTCCTTCAAATGCATTCCTGTTAGTCTGTACACAGCCTCTTGAGCAGAGATTTCTCTGTTATGTAGATAAACACTTCCCAACTGTTTTAATGACGCTTTGGCATCAAGATTTCCGTTCATGGCCTCACTTTGAGTTCTCTGGAGTAACTGACCCATTTCTTGTTCTGCTTTTGTGATGTAACTGATTATATAGACCACTACAGAAAAAGCATCTGTGACATACTGAATGTCCATATTCCCTTGCCACGCACGCAGTAAATCTCTGTTATACTGGTTTACCCAAATGTCTTTTGGACTTCTTTTCAAGACAATACTCTTCTTTTTGGTACACCTGTTGTATGTTTTTTCAAAGATAGTTTGATTAATCCCAATATATGAAAAAAAGGCATCAACTGAATCAAAATTCACATCAGAATTTAAAGCAGTTTTGACTTTCTTTATAATTGCACTTGCTGTGTCATCGCCATCTTTACCTTTCAACTCATCTGCATTACTAGGTCTTGTAATAAACGTACGACTGGATGGTGGTCGTGGGAAATTAAATCTACAAACTGTATTTTTCTTCCGACATGTTTTTGAATGTCTTGTACTGTGCTTCTGAACACTGTTCACTGTTTCATAAAGTATAGTATCATTTTCTGGTGGTGTCTCACATGTGATGTAAGTGTCAATGAACTCAGCAACCGCAGAATCATTGTCTGTGTCATTATCATTGAGCTTTGGAGCATCTTCCACCCAAAACAGGCAGTGGACATGAGGAGAACCACGCTGTTGAAATTCAACACGATAAAAGTAGTCTTTTATCTGGCCAATAGGCTTTGCTGGTGACATTATGACATTTTTCAGAAAACAATGCCATCTGTGATCAAACATTCTTGCTGCAGTGACAGGATTTCGTCTTATGAGTCCACACTTTTCAGACCAGTCAAGCTCATCAACATTTATTTGTTTCCCCTCTTGCTTAATGATAGTGTTCATCATTTCAGGCCATCTCAGATCAGCAGAACTAAAAGATGCAAAGAAAGTCGGTATGCCTAGTTGTCTTATCAAGGCAAACATATCTTTTTGCGTAGACATCCAATACGGAGGAGTTCCTCTTACTGGTCTTAAGAACTTATATCCTTCATCATAATGTAATATTCTTTGCAAGGAATCAGAGTTTGTTAGCATATCTTGTGTTACCTTTAAGCAATCTTTTCCACAACCTTTCCTCAGAGCAATTGATACATTAGACACAATTTGATCAACTTCTGATATATATTGTGCATAAAAAATGAAGTCTGTGCTGTGTGCAAAACGTCCATCTGCATTTAGTATTCTTGCATTTAGATATCGTGACAATGTGATTTTTTCCTGTCTTTCGTCATGAAATGTTGGACCACCAGTAGGATAGAGAACAGGGAAACACTTTGCCTCATTGTCTTTATCAGTTAGCAGTCTGACAGGACTGTTACCTTCACCTGGAGCAACATTTAGTACATCATGAAAATGTTGATCAATTATTTCTGAACCCAGATCAACAGGTTGTAGTGATGTGTCTGACAGAAGACCATTTTGTTCTTTAATATATGTTATATCTTCCTCTGGGTCATCTCCAGCTGCATTATCATCATCATTCTTATCAGTAACATCTTGTTCTTCCATTTCAAAATCATCAGCATCCTTGTCTGATTCATCAGTTGCATTCAAAGAGTTTACCCACTGCTCATTAAACTCCACATCATTATACCACTTATTATGTCTCATCAAATAAGACAATGCATGTCTGACACGATCAGTGCTGACAAATTTATATTCATAATGGCCTTTATATGTTAATTTCCGTTTCAGTTTTATTCTTATCATGTGGTCATCACATTCATTACGTGGGAGAATATTTGAGACATCTGTGGTATTAACAGGAACACACACTACAGGTCCATGACAGCCATTCTGTTTTCCACGGGGAAGACAAAGCAACTTCATAAAAGGAATATTGCGTGCAATAAGATGTTCTTCCAAAGAGTTCAGACCTTTTAGTTCTTTTGGGATGTCCACCAAATGCATGTTGTTGGCAACACTCTCTTCAGGCAGTTTTCCACCAAGGATTTTACGATGGCATGTATAGCAAATCCACAATTTATAAGCCGGATTACCTGATAAATTGCATCTATTTTCACATTCATTGCTGCATACATGTAAATACTTTACTGTGATGCATCTTTCAGCCAAATCATTAATTTGTTGACCTCTGATTTTATAGCAATCTCTTCTACATTCAACAACTTGTTTTCTGAACAATAAACGATGGCAAACACAGCAAACAAATTCAGGACCTGTACTGACTTCTTGATGAAATTGATTAATAGTGAAATCAATGTCTTTCTGTCTGTCCCTCTGTTTTGCAGAAATTTCTGATCTTTTTTGTATTTTACTTATACGAAAGTTTTCATCATTGTGGTATTTCTTTTTATTGTATTCACAAACACTTGCTTTAAATGTGGGGTTTCTGTGATATTTATTCTTTGAATATTCACATACACTTGCTTTAAATGAGAGATTTCTGCGATATTTATTCTTTGAATATTCACATACACTTGCTTTAAATGAGAGGTTTCTGCGATATTTATTCTTTGAATATTCACACACATTTGCTCTAAAGGCTTTATTGTTCTTATACTTACTCTGAGAATAACGCCGGACAAGTTTTTGAAAACGAGCATTTGTGGAATACTTAATCTTTGAATTTTCACGTTTTGACTGTTGTACATTAATATTGCTTTTATATTTATTTCGAAGATTTTCAAGTTTTTTGTCTTTATGGTCAGTGTCTTCACAGTATTTCCTTTTTAAGCTCTTTATCTTTTTCTGCCTATAATTACTGTCTTCACAGTATTTTGTTTTACACATCTCAATCTTTTTCTGTCTGTATTCGCCGTCTTCACAGTATTTTGATTTTAAGCTCTCTATTTTTTTCTGCCTGAATTCGGTGTTGCTGTGGTATAGCACACGTTCTCTTTTGCATTTAGAGTTTACATCTGTGTCATTCAATTTCCTTTTTCGCAAACATCGATTTATGCTCTGACCACCCACTTCCATATTACATGCTTGTGCACAAACATTTTCTTCATTTCTGAGTTTAACACAAGTAACAACTTCATAGTGATTTCCATTGCAGTGCTTCAGATATATTGCATTATTTGTAAATGACTGTTCAGTAGGGGCGTGTGCATTCCATCTGTCATCGTTAAAGGTCATTATATTTATTTGAAAAAAGTCAGCTAGACCAAATAATTCCACATGACTTCCCCACGTTCCTGAAAAGTTCATTTTAGACTGTGTCAAATAATCTTTCACTGATGTGTGCTCTTCACTTAAATATCTCACAAATTTAGAACTGTTAGCTTCAAGATGTTTCACAACTGCACGTCTGATTTTCAGGTGTTTCTCTTGATTGCCGCATACTGCATGTGCCATGGATCTAAACAAGCAATTACCGTCTCCTTTAATGCTCTTAGTTTTGCACGGTACTCCTAAAGAACACATATTTGTGCCTTGAACAATAACGCTTTCATTAACCAGCTGTAAGCGTGCGCATAACGCATTTTGGTCTGCAAATGTCAACGGTTTGAAACTGAAGTCAGTATTTACTGTAGGGCCAATAATGACATCATCATCCATTAATAAATTATCATGCAACATGTTCACATGTGAAACTTTTGACTTGGTTTGCACACGTCTATTTTTCTTACTTGAATCCAGACAGGGCTCAACCGGTTTGCACATAGTCGCTCTGACAGACTTGCTCTGCTCTGCTGTTCTCGTAGTTGAAACTTGTGTGACGCTGCATTGTTGACCAGGCTTATTTGAACTTGTATCAGCAGTTAAAGTTTGAGAACTGAACTCTGTATTTAACTTAATTCCAACACTGACATCATCATCCATTAACTTTTGGTTCGACTTACTCTGCACACCTTTATTTTTCTTACTTGAATCATGCGTTTCAGCCTGTTTGCCGACACGTGTTTGTTTACCACAACCTCTGACAGACTTACTCTGCTGTGCTGCGCTCGTAGGTGAAACTTGTGTAACACTACATTGCTTACCAGATTTATTCGAACTTGTATCAGCAGTTAAAGGTTTAGAACTGAACTCTGGATTTAACTGAAGTCTAACACTGACATCATCATCCATTAACAACTTGTGTTTCGACTTGTTCTGCACACGTTTATTTTCCTTACGTGAATCTTGACGCGTTTCAACCAGTTTGCTCAGAGTTGCTGGTTTGTCTACACGTGTTTGTTTGTCACCGACACACTTACTCTGCTCTGCTGCGCTCGTACGTGAAACTTGAGTGACGCTGCATTGTTGACCAAACTGAATTGAACTTGTACCAGCAGGTGAGGCCTTACCGATTACTGTTGCGGTTACACCCGTCACTTCGAATGATTCTCCCTGACCTTCCAGTGATGTGGCAAGGTTTACAACATAATTAAACAACATGTAAATGTTGTCACAGCAAACTACTATGCTTCTGCCTGTACTAGATACCATGCCTTTACCATCACGTGCATGGGAATCGACTACAGCAAACTTTGACCCCGCCTTTATAACAGCAGAAATATAGCCATGAAGGTTTAACAAACATGCATCAGACTTAAACAGGGCCCTCTGAAGTGCGTCTTCAATAGACATGCACACACCTCTCAATGCTCCATCATACTGATTAACACCAAACACACCACTTAGAGATTCTGACATCTTTATTGAGAATGTTGTGTTGAAGAGTGTGTGCACGTTTGGCAATTCTGGAACAGCAACATAACCACATCGATCATTGATCTTCCCCTGCCGTCTCATAGATGTGTACAGCTCATCTCCATGCAACAGAACAGCATTCAGGTCCTCTGTTGTCCAGGTCAAAACATCCTTTAGCACACTCATCATGACTGCTGTGATACTGTTTGCTGCACACTGTCTGCCACTGTTGAAACCAAATCGAGAATCACCCTGATGGAAGGAACCCTGTATGATTTTCTGTGTAAAAGGATCAGAGTTATTGGCATTCAAACACATGGAAATATCATTATACATTTTCTCTTTTTCCAGAATTTTCTCAGAAAGGTTCTTAGAATGTTTTTTTGTTTCAGCATTTTTTGTGTTAGATTTGTTTGTGCCAGTTATAGTTGCGCCAGTTATAGTTGCATAACTTTTGTTGTTTTTGCTTTGCTCAACTGCATTTTTTTTCAGAGGACACAAAACCTCGTCACGCCTTTTTAAGTAGGGGGCAACCCTCTCGTCAGTCACATCATTTTGCACCTTTTCTTCAGGGGGAGGTTTAACCCCGTCAGTCAGAGCCTTTTTTTCCAGAGGAGACATAACCTCGTCAGTCAAGTCAATGAAAGAACTTAGGGAGTAGCGCTCAGCCATCCGCCTCTTAGCAGCCTGCGACCTGCGAAAAGCCTTTCCACGCGGCATCTGCAAATACATAAAAACACACAGAGAATGTAATTTAGTACAGACTACATTTTATTTTATTCATTTATTCAACTCCTACAAATTAATATTCATAGCTTAATGAGCAAAAAGTTTTGCACAATGTGTCTGATTACATCTTATGTACACTGCAAAAAATGCTTTCTTAGTTAGTATTTTTGTTTTGTTTCCAGTCCAAATATCTAAAAATTCTTAAATCAAGAAGCATTTACTAGAGAAGTAAAATCAAATCAAAATATCAAGTCAAGTTTATTTATAGCGCTTTTCACAACATAGGTTGTATCAAAGCAGCTTCACAGTAATAAATTAAAACAATACATCAATGCTTGTTTCTAGTGGAACATCTACGTTTGGTAATGCTGATCAATAGTATCGTTGATTGATTAATTAAATTAAGTATCCCCAACTGAGCAAGCCAAAGGCAACAGTGGCAAGGAACCGAAAAAACTCCATCAGGTGACCTAATGGACAAAAAAAAACCTTGTGAGAACCCGGGCTCAGTCAGGGGCCAGTTCTCCTCTGGCGTTTATGAACTAAAGACTGGATTTAACTTTAAAATGACATAAGAAATTCTATTTTGTTTTAAGGTAAAAAGAAAATACTTTAAGTAATTTTAGTTTAAAACAAGCAAAATTATCTGCCAATGGGGTAAGAAAAATAATCTTGTTTTTTTTTTTTCGAATTCAGATTTTTTTCTTGTTTTCCATTCTTATTCAGATTTTTTTGCTTACCCCATTGGCAGATAATTTTGCTTTTTTTAAGCAAAAATTACTTAAATTGCTTTCTTTTTACCTTAAAACAAAATAGAATTTCTTATGTCACTTTACTTCTCTAGTAAATACTTCCTGATTTAAGAATTTTTAGACTAGAAACAAAACAAAAATACGAAGTAAGAAAAGCATTTTTTGCAGTTTACGTATTAATATTTACAAAAATACACTGAATTGTTTTTATTATAGATGTCTAATTATTTTCTTAGTGATCAATCTTCTTGATCTTAGAACATAATTGATAAAACCACTTATAAATTGATCCAATAATTCTGTATATAAATGCTAAAAAACACAAAACCAATCTTCAGTAATGATTTATTGTAATGATAACTGCATACCAATTGAAAAAAAATACAGTATCTATTTCTAAACACCTCCAATCGAGTAGACCTACACATTTATAGATAAATTGACAATACAAATTTTGTTTCAAACAGACATCACAATACTGAACTATTTGCTGCAGTCTAGGGATGCAAATTATCAATTAATTCATTAATCATTAGTTGACTGACCTTATCGATCGATTAACGAATTATTGCATATTATATTGCTCAATAGATGTTTTACTGTAACAGTTGGGATATGGTACAGATAATGCCATTTATGTAGTTTAACAATAAATTATGCACAAAAATTAAAATACATAAAATTAATTGTGCACTAGCTCAAATGTTGCATGTGATCAAATAAATTTTACATACAAATCTTTATGGGTAGGCTTAGCCCACACTATATTAAGCATATATATAATAATCTATCTGGTAAACTACTTGTAGCAGCACTTATAACCCCCCTTGGTCTGAGAAAGCTAACAGTAAGATTACTAGACCTGGAAACTTCAAATATAGAACTGAACACAGCTTAAATCATCCCTGAGGAAGGTGACAGTAAAATTAGAGGGAATCCCTTAGGATTGTAAAATCTTTCAATGTGATTAATCATTTAATTAAATTAATTGTTTAATAATCAAGTATAATAACTAATGAAAAGTGTCACCGCCGCAGATGCGTGCTTGGAATATGTGACTGTTGTGGATGTGCTCTTCCTGGAACAACGCGCTAAAAATGGCAACTAAACCCAATGAATTAGCAACAATTTAAAACAACAGTGTTGTCATGTTATGTAATAATAAAGTCCTAATCATAGTTATTATTAACCGTGCATTGCTGAGCTGTGCGCTGCATGAATACCATTAATCTGGAGCACTTTGCTAGCGTGTTATTTATCTTGAAGAAACGCATCCTATATGAGATTAATCAGAAATATACAAAATAAACAAACTATTACAAATGATATCTGCACAAAATTAAGTGAATACAAGTGAAATGTCCCATTCAGAATGACTTGTGTTGTGGACGCACTATTTCTGGAGCAATGCAACTATGGCAACTAAACCCAAATAATTCACAATATTTTATTACAGTATAGTTCTCTTTAAAATGTTATGTAATATGACAGTCCAATAGTCATTATTAGTAATACATAGCCGTTTGAGCTGTGCATGCTGAAACTGAAGGATCACCCGTAAGCTACACCCGTAGTAAACCATTAATTCTTAACCAAATGCATCCTATATGAGATAAATCAGATATAGATAGGCCTACACAAAATAAACACATTACAACTTACATTTGCACAAAACAAAAGGCTGCGAATGCACACGCAAACTTGTAGTCATGATGAAAGTGTAAAATGGTCCTAAACTAAACTCCGGCGTGCTCACTATACATGTTTTGCACTTGAGCAGCACGAACGTGCATGAACCAGCTCAATCGATGATCAATAAGTTTGATCAATTAAATTAATTATCGACAATTTATCGATCGTCGATATAGTGTCTTTATAGAATTAAAAGTAGTAGAATGAAGTAGAGAAATATTTACAAATAATATTCTGTAAACAAGCTATGTTGCAGTAATGAAACAAAATGCACAAAAATTAAAATACATAAAATTAATTGTGCACTAGCTCAAATGCTGCATGTGATCAAATAAATTTTACATACAAATCTTTATGAATAGGCTTAAATAAAAAAATAACAAACCAGTACATACGCGCATGTAGGGGGGTAGACGATATGGCAAAAATATCATATAAGATTAATTTCACAAGAAAATCACAATTATCAATTTTACCACAGTTCTTTTTTGCATGTTGGTTTTACTGTTTTGAGATTGACTGAGCATTACAGCCAAATTAATGTCCCTATTTTAAAATCAAAACATTACAAGTTAACAAAATATATTTATAATTTCGTGTTTTTTTTTATGAATCATGATATCTCAAAATTGTACAAATACGCACATTTCCTACACATACTGAACTGATGCTGTCTTCAAAGAGAACAGGATTCTAGAGTAACATATTTTCGGTAAATAATATGTTTCACACCAAACGTATCTACCTTCAAAACTAGACCAACCTTCATCTATTACAGCACACGTCATATAGGATTATTTTAGAATACTTTTGCATGCTATTTTATTAAAGTTAGCTTTACAACGAAATGGTGAACAGGCCTCATTAAATTAAAACACCACCTAACGCTTATTTGTCAAAAATAAACATATACACATGTCAATTAATATACAAATACTTCAAACTATATAAGATATATTATGAATGAGCAGTAAAACAATACAGATTAATAAGATTATATAGACGAAACAAAAAGCACATTCTTACCATTAGAGAGATGGGAACAAAATAGCTTCCTACCAACCGGAAATGTGCTCTCTGACAACAACAGTTGCAGCAGCTCCCCCAGTGGTTGGGAATGAATAAACACATACCTCCTTGCACATACATAACACAACTTTTATTTTATTAGATTAACATAACTCACAATTTATTCACCAGGATACTAACTATTATACTATTATTGCAACAGCAAATCAATGTTTATTGTGTATTTTACTGCTATAAATTTACATGCAAAAACCAAAACTGAACTTGCCCTTTTTGAGTGAAAAGAAGTTAATTCCCACATAAGACACACACACACACACACACACACACACACACACACACACACTGTTTAAAAGCAAAAAATATTTATCCAACCCCATTTAATAACAGTCTGTCGGTGCCATCTTTTGGACATTCATCATATTGCATTGGTTTTCATTTCTTGTCCTCAAACAGAGGACTAACCTGTTTATTTTTAAGTAACACATTTTACATTGATTAAAAAATAAATAAAATCTGTTTTAATGGTAGTATTATTTTATATAGAAATAAATTATTTATAATTCAGATGATAATAAAGTTAATGTTAATTAAAATTAAAGAAAACAAATATATTAATTTGAAATATAGCAAATTAATTTTAAATTAATTCAGGTACAATTACCAAATTATTACAATTACCAAATTAAATATCTCAAGGTCTTTTTGTCTTTTTATTAATTTAATAAACTAATTATATAAAACTATTTTCAATGCACTACAAATAAACTGGTTCTATGCCTTAACTTTATTAATAAAGCTTATTTAAAAAATACAAGGCTTAAGAAAATTATTTTCCTTTGGTGGTCCAGACTGAGAGATGCACAATAAAAAAAATGCCTTCTACACTTTGTTTTGCTTTTCCCTCCATTGTACCAAACTCGTACTGAACCATGATATCTGAACCAATGTATGAACCGAACCGTGACTTCTGTGTACCGTTCCACCCCTACTGTACATGCATTAAACTAACATTTTTTCCACTAACCAGGGCACATGTAGTAGTGCTGCACATAGTCAATACCACATCAATAAATTTGATGGCATAATGTCAAACTGAATCTGAGGCTGTATCTCTACGAAACTTTGACACATTGACCCCAAACTCAAACATAATAGCCTACATACAATTCCACCGTTATATTTAGCAATAGGCTACAACATAATTCTCTGACACAAAAGGTTGTGTAATTCTCTTTTTTGTACAATGATCAATTGCAAGTAATCAACTCCATTATCATCAGCAATTCAAGATGCTGCATAGCCTATAGGGCAGCATGCATGAGGCAGCTGTCAGACAACTTTTCCTCCCCTTTATTATTCATTTGAGTCAGATATGCATTATTTAGATGATATCTATGATATGAGGCCTCAGCCGCTCCCATTCAGAAAAAAACCCTCATCTGCAATCATCATGAAAGCACTTGACCAAACAACGTCTCTCAGGGCTTTTATCTAAAAAAAACTGCACATTTGGAAAAATATTGATAGATTCTCATAGGTTAACAGTTATACCACAGCAGTAAAGTTGAAGCATCATGCCAAAAAAAAACTTTTTTTTTTTTTTATCAAATTAAAAATACTGAAAGGTTTAAGCCTACCCTACGTAATATATAAAACATAGCCTATTATTATTATTTTTTTGGTAATAATACCCATGGGGGTAGAAATATTACCCTAATATTGAAATATTAAAATCACCCCTGCTACAACCTTTAAAAATTACTTTAAACAAATCATTACTATTTCAGAAAGAAATGCAGTTTTAACAATTTTAACAACAAGCAAGCAATGTGCTATATCTTCTTTCTTATTAAATTAAATATAATTACACATTAATAAAATTTGTGTAAATGTAACATAATAAAAACTAATTAAAAACACTGATTTGAACAAAAATACCAAACCAGAAAAATCCACCAAACAACTACACGTCATCATGTTGCCCATCCTAAGAAATACTTTTAATTCTGTTATAATATAAACACCAACATACTAAAACAAACCACCATAATTTACAAAAACATCAAGGTAAAATTCACACAACATTTTGGAATTTTCATAAACCTGATTTGACGTCACGATGTGAATCAAAAAATTCTATTTTTTTTACACCTGCCATATTGCACTATATTTTCCACCACTTGAAAGTGCTTGATTTATCCTACTAATGAATTTTTAAGATTGAAATTTAATTTTAATGTGAATAATTGTGTTTTTTTCTGAAACAAATATATAAAATTTGTCTTTTATTGTGATATGGTGCAACCCTTTTGGAATGAGGTGCAGAATGGGTTCCAACTTTAATCAGTGGATGAATGAGGTTAAATGAGGTGCAAATCTTTAAAATTTGTAAAAAAAATCCGAAAGCCCTTAAATTGATTTCTCTTCTGCATATATTTAAAATATAAAAAGCCCCTTCTGATTGATTTACTTTTCGTTTTTTTCTTTTTTAATTATTTTATTTAATTATTTGTTTGTTCTATTATGAGTTTTCTATTCTTTGTATTAGCTTTACTCAATCTAAGGATGAACAACTGCTGTCATATTGACAGATTTGTTAATGTACCTTTTTGTTATTTGTTGAAGCATAATAAAAAATAAATAAATAAAAAAACTTAAAGTGCTTTCCAGAACGTCGTGCGAGTTCCTAAGCGTGACGCAATTTGATTTTTGCACCTGCGCCATTTTGCACTATATTTTCCACCACTTGAAAGTGCTTTCCAGAACCTCGTGCTAGTTCCAATGCGTGACGCCATTTGATTTTTGCACCTGCGCCATTTTGCAGTATATTTTCCACCACTTGAACGTGCTTTCCAGAACCTCGTGCGAACTCCTACTTCTACTCAGAACGATTGAAATAAAAGTTATCTTGAGAAACAACAACAGCATGAACACCAATCAAACAAACGACGAAACTTCAGAAACGATCACAGGATACATTCACAACGTATCTCCTGTAAAAATGTCTCAAAAAAACAACAAATACTTCAACGCAGTAATTCAGATAAACCGACACGACTACCACCATGCAGTCATCTACGCAACGGAAAAACATCAAGTTTTGACGGTTGCTGAGAAGAACAAAACGCCTGTCAAGCTACAAAACGCTCGGAAAAAAATAAGTAAGTTTACAACTTCAATACATATTCTTTTTGAAAACTTAATTTGTACTGCAACATGTGTACATGGGTGGGTATAGTAACGAAGTACATTTAACTTACTTCGTTATATTTAACGTATTTTGTTTTTGAAAAAATTGTACTTAGAGTAACGTTAGCATAGATTTAAACTTATACTTTAACTCGAGTACATTTGTAATAAAGGAAAAAAAAAAACCCGGTAACATTACATTTATTTAGTTACGTTGAGCGACGTTACTATCGTTACTTTATTTTAATAAAATATATGGTGTGTTAAATGCGTAGTTTATTCCAAACGAGCTGTAACTTATCTTTTTTTTTCTGGACTTGAGCGATGTTCAATTCACAAATGAAGCACTCTTTTGAGTCGTTTCTGTTTAAATACTTAATCAAACAAGTCAACAGATCTATCTAAATCGGTTTACAAATCGAAATCAGTTTAAAATGGTCTGTTCAGTTCGCACGCACTAAATCGTTTGAAACGGTTTCAGAGTCAAAAAAGGAAAGTTTAAGAACATCAAGAACACCGTAAACCAGTTTAAACACGCTTGCAGAAATATACATTTAATTACATTTTGGAGAACAGACAGACACAGATTTGTCGATTTGTGTTCAAATGTTCAGTAGCGGTCACTTTTGAATGCATGGCCACATGATTATAGGCTATGCCTTTGAATGCAAAAATCTACAGATTCACTTTATTTCGACATTGTATAATAATCCAAATGTATATTTCTATAAATTAGGCTACTATTATACAAACCAAAAGACACTCAATGCCTTTATGGCTACAGATGGCAGAAATAGGCCTAATGCTTGTCTCTTCCGTTTTTTTTTTTATTTTAAAGATGGCATATTATGATAATAATAGTCATTTAAATGAAACAATATCTAAATAATATCATTTTATAGCCAATATTATATATATATATATATATATATATATATATATATATATATATATATATATATATATATATATATATATATATATATATGTGTAACTAGTAAGATCGAAAGTAACTAGTAACTAGCTACTTAAGTTTTCCTTGGATACTTTTTTTACTCTTACTCAAGTAGCCTAACTATTAAGATTATTACTTTGCTTAAATATTAGCCTAAGTACTTGTACTTTTACTTGAGTACAATTTTTGTAACTCTACCCACCTCTGCATACAGATTGTTTTACAACTCATTCTCTATCAACTACTATGTTTACAGTAGAAAACACTAGCCTACTATTTTAACAACTCAATCTAAATTACTTAAAGAAGTTCACTTTTAAAATTAAAAATTCTGTAATCATATACTCAACTTCATGTTGTTTCAAACTGTATGAATTTCTTTCTTCTGCTGAACAGAAAGGAAGATATTTAGAAGATTGTTAGTAACCAGACAGTTTTTGGGTCCCATTGACTTCCATAGTAGGAAAAAAATATACTATGGAATTCAATGGGACCCAAAAACTGTCTGGTTACTGATATTCTTCTAAATATCTTCCTTTCTGTTCAGCAGAAGGAAGATATTCATACAGCTTTGAAACAACATGAGGGTGAGAATATAATGATGACAGAATTTTAATTTTAAAAGTGAACTTCTCCTTTAACATGCACTTAAAATGAAAAAAAAAAGTACTAGGAACTTGTTTACATTTGTAACATTTTCAAATCAAATAAAAGTGCAGAAACTTGACTGAAAACTAGGGGTGAGCGATATAAATATCATAGGCTAATTATTGTTTTAACAATGTTTTAACATTATCATTATTTCCCTCTAACACCCAGATAATGCATGCGTTCACATGATGTAGTCTTCTTAGGTTGCGCATTCACAATACACACTTTCACTGCGTTATTTTACCTAATCTATATAATTTTATATAGTCAAAAGTCAGATTGTAGTTTTCCATCCAGATATCAGCTTGATATCAAATGTAGTATGAATTTTAAACCAGTTTAATAAAAAAGTTCATATTAATTTATTTACATTTTTAAAAACTATATCACCTACTTTTGCTCTATCAATTGCCCGATTAAAAATAGTTCACACAAAATCTCTCTGTTGCATCTCTGAACAACACACAACAATGTTTCCTTACTAAATGAATTCAATCATTGATTCTATGACTAAACCAGATTTGGCTAGTCAAATGCTTCGTTCCCAAAAAATAAACCATTTGAATGAATTTGTTGAATTACCCTAATCTAACATTTTAAGTATCTTTCAAAGTTTTAAATAGTTTTGAGTATCAATATCTGACATTTTAGGTTTAAAACAATAATGCATCTGTAACTGCAGGTTACATCACTTCTGTGCTGCAATAAACAGTCGGTCTAATGCATCTAAATGCAACTTCAGATGCAACTTCTGTGATTCCACTCATGACAAAGATACATTGTGTTAATACCCATTTCATTTTATTGCTAACAATTCTATTGGATCTCATTATTATAATTGATTTGGATTAAATTATTTAATTTGACACAAAAAAGGATGCATGTAGGCTATATCATTAGGTTTTAAATATGCATTTTATAAAGCTAAAAAAGACCACACATACAACAAAAATATTTAAAACGGAGAATATGAAGATTATCAAAAACTTTAGCAGTTAGCTGTCTATGACAGTCCTTAACCCAAATACCAATACAATAAACCCAATCAACAAAATGGTCTAATTATCGTTATCAATAAAAAAAACAAAAACATTTAGAAATATATTGTCCTCAATATCACACACCCCTAGTGAAAACTATCCATATTTAACAACTTTATAACATGACAATAACACACTAACACTCTGCTTTGTCTTGTAGGCCTCACTGATCCCCAGAAATTTGACATAAAACTAACTAGAAGCACCACAATTGATGTAACAGAAGTAAACTTTCCACAAAAACCCCCACAAGAAGCTGCCCCCCTCAACATTTTGGACATCAAAAGTCTGCCACCTCGCCAAATGGTAAGTACATTCACATCTTGTTATTGTGTCTACTAACAACATTTATTTTTTTATGTCTGTCAGAACTCAGCAACCTTTGTATTTTGCTAATTAATTTGTGCTGTCACATAACAGAAAAAGTTAACATATATAATGACTACCTATTATAATTACAAATTAAATGCAACTAACACTACATATGTTGCCTCATTGTAACTCCTACATAACCACCATGGACAAAAAACACTTACCTAAATTAAAGTTCTGTTATAAATTTTTCACCTTGTGTGGTGTTCAGAGTTGTGCAAATTACTTCTAAAATGTAATACATTATACATTACTTGTTACTGTTATTTAAAAGTAATTCTTTACCTTACAATATTACTGTCTCAGAATTGTAATGCGTTACATTACTCCTGTATTACTTTTCAGTTACTTTCACTAAAATAACTAAAGAAGTAGAACTTAACATTCTAAAATGACTAGGGCTGTAAAGATATACCATATGAAACCACGAAACCACCACCTCACGGTAGGGGTGCACCAAAATATAGATATGTCGATATCTCACAAAATGTTCTCCCGCGATCGATTCTCAATGCGCTCTTGCCAAGTATCGATCTTAAAAGCCATTAGGGCGGTCGTGTGTGTGTGTGTGTGACAGTGACAGTGTTGCGCACGCTGTTGCTGCCACTGAGGTATAGCCCCATCGACATGGTTGTGTATAATTTGGCAATAGGGGACAATATTAACTAGGGCTGAACGATATTCGGTTTTAACATCGACATCGCGATGTGCGAATGAGCGATAGTCACATCGCCGGAACATGCGATGTGAAGGGTAACGTTACGTTAGTAGCACCCATAGTGTAAGAGAACGGTAGCACCAGGGTAGCACACAGTAAACACAAGTTTGTTGTATGGCTTTTTGCTGGGGTGACATACGCGTTCCGCGTGCCTGCACAGTGAGGATCTGACAGGAACGCGCTCACCGCTCACAGCCAACATTCGGGACTAGCCTATTTCGTCTACAAAAAGGAGGATGTTGTTGACCAAAAAGAGGTAGGCTACTTTGCTGGAGTGTTATAAAGTTGTGGATGGTTGTCTTTAAAAAAAAAAGTCGTTTCGTGTTCGCATTTATGAGGAAAAAAAAACAATGTTACGTGACATTACGGACTCGTCACGCGGCCGTTATGAAAGCGGCACTAAAAGACTGCTTTAAAACTTTCACAGAGACCTCAAACAGAAAGCACAAAGCCTTTCTTTAAAACGAATTTCGTTTTGTATTAATTGTATCTTAATTTTAATCAGTATTTCATTATCCATTTTCTTGGATTTAATAAATAGCCTAAAAATTAAATATAGCAGCCAGCGCCTGAACTGGAGATTAAGCTATCATCCATGAACCGAAACTCAGCATAAAAGGTAGCCTACTCGCCTCACACACCGAAAAATAACAATAATAAAAAAAAAAAAATAGAAATATAACTATTATCTACAGAAGAACCATTAAAAAAAATTAAAAAAAAATCTGTATGAAAAGTGCATTTCTCCCGATCACTGCTGCGAAGATCGCGAGTCAGTAGGCTATTGTCAACTTCATCTTTACAGAAAACACTTGTTTATTAATAAACAATTAAAATGTTTCATTATAATATTTTACATACTATTAATCATTACTTTTGCTGGTTCTAGGTGCCGTTTACATGAACGCGTCACTGAATCAGCACAGAAAACATAATTTTTCGGGTCCTAGAACCTGAAGTCCTGTGTAGAATGTTCACCGAATTCTGAGAGAAATATGTTTCTGGAATAAAATATTAAGTGGCCTTTTTGTCACTTGTAATGAAGCTTGCTTATTAGTGAAATTTTTAATAACATGGAATGGTAATTATTGACTTTAGCCTGGATTGATGGCTCGCAATATCGCGATATATATCGTTGGGAAAAAAATATCGCAATGTAATTTTTTTTCCAATATCGTGCAGCCCTAATATTAACTTTTAAAAATAAACGTTTGAAATAAACACTTTTCCATTCATCTCTCCATCATAAACATTTACATTACATTTACATTTACATTTAGTCATTTAGCAGACGCTTTTATCCAAAGCGACTTACAAATTAGGACTAAATAAAGCGAGTCATCATGAAGAGGCAAAAACAACAACAACGCAAGAAGTGCTCAGAATACAAAGTTCAGGCATTATTCAGAGTAGCATAAGTCTGATAAGTGATGTTTCAAAGGATTTTTTATTTTTTATTTTTATTTTTTTTATTATTTTTTTTATTTATGAGGTTAAGTGCTCACGGAAGTGTTAAGTGCTCACACTCGATAAACATCGATGTATGTGTATACATCATATACAATAATGAACAAAACAAACATTCTTTAGTGCGCTCATACTTGAAGTGACACGCTAATTTTTTACCAGGCACAAAGAGATGGAAAAAAATCTAAACTTTTCACAGTGCCACAAACGCACCACAGGTCATGTGACAGGAACCAACCAATCACCCCTTTCCATAACATTGAAAGCTCAGTCAACATGAAGGATGGGGGTGCACCCAAACACTACTAATAAATATAAGCTAATGTGTAAATGTCAGTCATTATCTTTTTTTGACTCATTCTTTTTATAAAAAATATTTAAAGGCTGAAATATGAGGATTATCTTTGTATAAAACCTTTTTTGTCAAAACTTTATTTGAACTTGTGCATGTTAGTAGACAACATGTTGCAAGACTCTTAAAATCTGGCCATCGTTTTTAATGGTATTTTAATGTTTACAGAAACAAAACGTGCATATTGATGCTAATCAATTTGTTATTTGCGATTTTTCGACATAAAACTTGATGAGTTGACTTCATTCTGTAGTATTAGTACTAGAGATGCACCAATTACAATTTTCTAGGCCGATTCCAATTTCCGATTTTTCATTGAGTTTGACCTGCCGATACCAATTTTGGCCAATTCCGATTTGATTTTTTTCTAACCACTTTACAACACACACAAATATTTATTTTTCATATTTTCTTTAACCCTTTCACGCGTAAGTTTAAAATATTCTAACTGACACCCCCACCCCCAGAGTGAGTTTTTTCAAGGCGAACGTTCCCTTTAATGTTTCCATGGCGACGCGTCAAGCGATACACCAGCCACAATAATTCTGTATATGTAAAATGTCGCTTTTTTTTTTCGCTTTTCCTTTTTTATTAAAAAATTCTAAATATTTACAAACTTGCTTACCATGTCATCAACTAGCCTATCTGATATTCCGATTCTCAAATACATGTAAGTGAGTGCATTTGGTCATTTAAAAACTTTTATAAATAATCTTGATCTATAACGTATGTGCCGCAATGTTGCCCTGTCAGTCGGATTTACAGCACATGAATTCATCAGTTTCTCCCGAAAAAAATGTAAGAAAGTGGCCGGTGAACTGAGAAGTATAGAGTAAACTTTATAGTTACTTCCTTCCACTATGTTTGTCTGATATGAATAACACATGTCAGCAAATTATATTTGAATAGATTGTTATTGCTGCTTCCACAGACGTTACAGTGTATTTTACAAACTCCAAATGTAATGTTTTACTCGTGCTTATGTGCATTTAAGTATCTGAAAAACCTAAAATAAATGTTATAAGGTTGAAAACACTGCTTAGTAGTAGTGATATATGACAGCGCAGAACGCGTCCGACTCTGGCTCAGCGCCAGCCAACGCGCGAAAGCACAGTGAATCTGGCAGTTATGCGACATCACTGAACATCCTAAATGTACAACCGTGACAGTACTCTCAGGGGCACAGAAATAAAAATCCCATATATGAGACCGTACCGCTCAAAAGATTAATCATGCGGCGCCCGAGTACATTTGACCGGCATAAAATCAGCATATGTCAGACTAACCGGCCGGTCGCCAGTCATGGCCGATCACGTGAAAATCGGCCAATTCCAGTCACCACCCGATCAATCAATGCATCTCTAATTACTACTTTTTGAACAGGATTCTGTGATAACCATGATAATTTTGGTCACTTTAATCATCTCATCATTTCCTCTCTAGTTACAGTATGATCTACTATGATAAACCAAAATGTGTAAATACAATTTTCTATTAAAAAAAATATACCTCTCCCTCTGTCTGACACACACATGTCAAATAATCATAGATAGATAGATAGATAGATAGATAGATAGATAGATAGATAGATAGATAGATAGATAGATAGATAGATAGATACTCTAATGATACCAAGGTAACTATCTATCTAACTTGGATATTGCATCATGTGGATCTTAAATTTCAATCTTTCTGGTCTTAAAATATCTTAAAAGGGTCTTAAATTTAACTAACTGAAACCTGCAGAAACCCTGATATATGATGTTACTAATTCTTACAGTTGACACATAACCAATTAAGTGTCATTATCAGCAATAATTATAACCCAATTGTTCAGCGATTAAAAAAATATTTTTTATGACTACTTTCCCTTTTTGTTGAATAAAAAAACAAAAAACACAACAATTGACAAATTCTACACACTACAAATACATTTTAATTTAAAATGCAGCAAAGATATACACCAACCATTTATATTATGTCAAACACCTTTTATCATGTTAAATAAGTTTAATAAATAAACACACTGAACATGTTAAAAAATATGTTTTATCACCTACAGATCTCCAGATTAGAAGCTGCTGTGTATGACATGGAAACTTCAAGCAACACAATCATGATCCGAAACAACGAATGTGAGGTCCGAACCTGCTTCATTGCAGATAGTTCTGCTGACATAGAACTGGCATTGTGGGAGGGTCATATTGAATTGGTTAAAACGAACAACTCATACACCTTCACAAACCTCACCACAAGACATTTCGCTGGAAAGACGACACTAACCACAACTCGCCAAACCACCATCATGCCATTGGAAAAGCAAATTGCATTTACCCCACCAGAGGCAACAACCCAGAAGGCAACATTAAACAATCTAACTGCAGAAGTTGAAGGTGCAGTAATTAACTTGTTGAAGCTGTGCCCAAAATGCCACGCCCCACAAAAAGACTTCACAACAAAAAATAAATTCCACAGATGCCACTGCTGCAAAATACTGCGAAAGACCGAAAGCTACCTCCCAAAATGCAACGGCACACTCACTTTCAGCATTGATAATCAAGAACTTGCACTTTCAATTAACAATTCCATACTCAACAGATTCCTTAAACAACAATGTGACTTCAACAACATGGATGCGCAAGACATCGAGGAATTCCTGATAATGGCAGGCCCTGTCATGTTGGAATACACAAATGAAAATCAAATAACAGCAATGTCCAAAACGATCACCATCCAACCCCAAGACAGAGAAGAACACCACATTAGTGACGAAGAGCTATGTGCAACTACTGCAGAAGAAAACACATTGAAGCACCTTGCAGAGGACACTTACACGAATGATCAACAACCAAAAAAAGTGAAAAAACAACCAAACGCAACACAAGCACCTTCCACTGCCCAAACCAAAATAACTCAAGACATCACAAAAGACAAAAATATTCCAGTGCCTTGTCTCCCATCAGAAAAGGTTGAAAAGCCAAAAAAGGCAACCCAGAAAAAATGAACTTCAAGCTTTTAAAACCACAAAAAAGCTAAATCCTGAACAGTTTATCTGAACCTCACCCTTTCAACAACAAAAGACAACTCAATTGCCACATTAAAAGTTCATCTTACGAGAGAGGTTCCACAACACACACATAAAAACATTGACTGACCTATTTATACACACTTACACTTGGAGTTGTTCACTACTGAAAATGCCCAACATCACATGTTTTTTTTGGTTAGTTTTTTCTCTAAATTATCTATCTGGATTACGGAGTTCCACTGTTCAGTAACAACAACGTTACAAATACATCTCTTTTATTAAAGACATAATTATAATTGATAGTATATTTTATATATTTATAAAAATTCAATTCAAAGTAAATATCGTCCAATTTTTTACTTAACAGACTGTAAAATACTAGAAGTTGATATACATTTCAGCATTACATAAAATGCTACTTTAAGTTGCCCAACTTGATGCCCAAGAGCACTTTTTTTTTCTTTCCTTTTCCTAAATTATTTATCTAGATTACAGAGTTCCAGAGTTCCACTGTTCAGTTCCAACGACATTACAGATGCAGCTCTTCTTTTGTTAAAGACATAATTATAATTGATACTATATTTTATATATTTATAACTTTAAGTTGATGTACATTACAGCATTACGTAAAATACTACTTTAAGTTACCCAACTTAATGCCCAAGAGCACAATTTTTTTTTCTTCTAAATTATCTAGGTACATTACGGAGTTCCAGACTTCCACTGTTCAGTTACAAGGACAATACAAATGCATCTCTTGTTTTTATTATTGACATAATAATAATTGAGTGTATTTTATATATTTATAAAAATTCACTTGAAAGTTAGTATCATCCATTGTTTATACTTTACAAACTCTAAAACACTAAGTTGTTGTACATTGTCATTTCAGTACATTGTTTTAGTGTCAATTAACGTGTGCTTTCCATGTAAAATTTTTAAACCTTTTTGTTTTCAGTTAAACCTAAATTATATATATATGTATGTATGTATATGCATGTATATGCAAGTGTATATATATATATATGTATATATATATATATCTGACTGGTACTATCTATCTATATATCTATCTATATATATTTCTATATCTGATTATATCTATATATTTTTTTTTTTCTGTTTTAAGATTTGCTATTTAAAAGTTACTTTTTGTATGTTCAAACATTTCTAGAAATAAAACTGCTTTAATACCAGCAAAAATGTCAAAGTCATCTTAAAATGTCTTTAATTGCTCATTGTTGCACTTCGTCTGACACTTTCAGCAATGTTGGCATGTCTTGTCATCTGATTGTGCTTGGCCCCGGTAATTAGGGGCCAAGCACCGAAGGTGCGGAGGCACCTATTGTATCTGTTCCCGTTCTTATTAGGGGCCAAGCACCGAAGGTGCGGAGGCACCTATTGTATCTGTTCCCGTTCTTATTAGGGGCCAAGCACCGAAGGTGCGGAGGCACCTATTGTATCCGTTCGCGTTCTTATTATTATTATTCTTCTTCTTCTTCTTCCGCTCTTGGAGTCTATGGCAGCCCATAGAACCGATTGCGGGAAAGTTGTTTTGGTTTGACATTCTGATAGAGGACAGTCCCAACATTAAGTACACCAATTTTGGTGTGTCTAAGTCATTCCCTCTAGCGCCACCAACTGTCCAAAGTTTCACTTTTACTTTGCTAATAACTTTTGAACCGTAAGGCCAATCAGCGAAATCCTTTTTTCCTCTGATTCCTGAGCTCATGACGATTCGATTGCACCCTATATCGTCATTTTCCGTCATGAAAACATGGCCGCCATTTTGAATTTTCCTAAAAAGGTACTTTTTCGAACTCGTCCTAGACGGTTTGTCCGATTTGCACGAAAATTGAATCGGATCATCTTCAGGCAGTGGTGACAAAAAGTTATTAAAATCTTGTTGATTCGTCAAACCGTTTTCGATAAACGCTCGAACAAATTTTACGTAGCGCTTGCAAATACAGTCGTAAGGCTGTATCTCCGCAACGGTTTATCGTATTCAGACCAAACTTGGTACATGTACTCACAAGCATGACCTGAGGCTACATGCTGCGTTTCGGCACAGCGCCACCTACAGGTCCGGAGATATGAAAAATGGCTATTTTTGCTTATAAATTCTGAACAGTTTGTCCAAAAATCATAAAATTGGTCTTGATAGATTCAGGGCGTCATGCCGAGTCGACTGATATCAAATTTTGCCATATCGGCCAATTTGACTGTCGGCCATTTTGAATTTTGTGCTAAAATGCTGTATTTTAACAACGCATGAACGGATTGTTACGAAACTTGGTATGGGTCATCAGCACGATGTCCTGAAGGAGTGTGAGAAGTTTCGAAACAGCGCCACCTATTGGTGAATTTTTTTTTTCAAATGCTTATAACTTTGGGTGTGATCGACTTATTTTCACGAAACTCATCTCATTGGACTCCTGAATCGTTGCCGAGTCCAACGATACCAAACATGTTAGGTTTCACCTAACGGTTTGTGTAGCATTGTGATTTAGCGCTTAAAAAACATTAGGCTATATCTTCGAAACCGTTTGTCCGATTGAGACGAAACCACCGTCAGAAGTTTGGAAACATAGGTCGATAGCTATATGCCAATGCCCAAATGCGAAAATATTGATGTTTAGGGGTAGTAATATTCAATCAAAGTCATGTGTCAGTCATTTTTTACGTGTTTTTTCATATAAATGTCTATAACTCCGAAGTGAATTGAGATATTTTCACCAAAATTGACACACATATGTATGGGCTCACTCTGAGGACACGTAAAAAAAATTGTGGGACTGAGCCTCTTGGTGGCGCTATAATTGAACAAAATATGAAATTCCCTTTGACTTCAATACAGTTTTGTGAAATAAAATGCTATACTAAACAAATGCATTGGTGTAATATTACGAAACTCAGATTGTGTCATCAGCACCATCCCCTGAAGGCAACCAAAATATTTCAAGACAGCGCCACCTAGTGGTCAAAAGTTATAACAAAATTTCCAAAAAGGCTAATAACTTTTGAATAAATCTGGCTATTAAAATGCCACGGATCTTAATAGATTCTTTGGGTCAAGCTGAGAACATAGATACCAAGTTTTCCTTATTTGGCCAAACTTCCTGTCCGCCATCTTGATTTTCAGTCAAAACCTACTTTTTCGAACTCCTCCTAGACCGTTTGTCCGATTTTCACCAAAATCGAATCGTATCATCTCCAGACCGTGCCGACTAAAAGTTATGGATTTCGTGTCGATAGACGAAACCGTTTTCGTATAGCGCAGCAGCAAAGTCGAGGCATGATGCTAATAGCAATAATTAAGGCTTTATCTCTGCAATGCCTTGATATATTGACACCAATCTTTGTATGTGTCATTGTCACTTCACTCTGACCACATCACATCAGTTTTGTAACTGCGCCACCTATTGGTCGAAAGTGATAATCCATCAAATCATATTTTTAATTATTGTTTCTATGATTTTTCAGGCATTTTGCCTAAAATCCTCTTTAAATGTCTTTAATTGCTCATTGTTGCAGTTGGTCTGACACTTTCAGACATGTTGGCATGTCTTGTCGTCTTATTCTGCTTGGCCCCGGTAATGGCTGCTTGCAGCTATATTTAGGGGCCAAGCACCGAAGGTGCGGAGCCACCTATTGTTTTTGTTCGCGTTCTTATTATTATTATTAGGGGCCAAGCACCGAAGGTGCGGAGGCACCTATTGTTTTTGTTCGCGTTCTTATTATTATTATTATTATTATTATTCTTCTTCCGCCATGGGAGTCTATGGCAGCCCATAGAACCGATTGCGGGAAAGTTATGAAATTTGGCACATTGATAGAGGACAGTCCAAAAAGTCACCATACCAAATTTGGTGTCTTAAAACCAATCCCTCTAGCGCCACCACCTGTCCAAAATTTCACTTTTATTTTGCTAATAACTTTTGAACCGTTTGGCCAATCAACAAAATTCTTTTTTCCTCTGATTCCCGAGCTCATGCCGATTCGATTGCACCCTATGACGTCATTTTCCGGCTTATAAATATGGCCGCCATTTTTAATGGGCTGAAAAAGCTACTTTTTCGAACTCGTCCTAGACGGTTTGTCCGATTTGCACGAAAATTGAACCAGATCATCTTCAGGCAGTGCTGACAAAAAGTTATGGAATTCAAATTGATTCGTCAAACCGTTTTCGAATAACGCTCGAACACATTTTACGTAGCGCTTGCGAAAACAGTCGTAGGGCTGTATCTCCGCAACGCTTTATCGGATTCAGACCAAACTTGGTACATGTCATCACAAGCATGACCTGAGGCAACATGCTGCGTTTCGGCGCAGCGCCACCTACTGGTCCGGAGATATGAAAAATGGCTATTTTTGCTTATAACTTCTGAACAGTTTGTCCAAAAATCATAAAATTGGTCTCGTTAGATTCAGGGCAACATGCCGAGTCGACTGATATCAAATTTTACCATATCGGCCATTTTGACTGTCGGCCATTTTGAATTTTGTGCTAAAATACTGTATTTTAAGAACGCATGAACGGATTGTTACGAAACTTGGTATGGGTCATCAGCACGATGTTCTGAAGGAGCGTGAGAAGTTTCGAAACAGCGCCACCTAGTGGTGATTTTTTTTTTTCAAATGCTTATAACTTTGGGTGTGGTCGACTTATTTTCACCAAACTCATCTCATTAGACTCCTGAATCCTTGCCGAGTCCAACGATACCAAACATGCTAGGTTTCGCCTTATGGTTTGTGTAGCGTTGTGATTTAGCGCTTAAAAAACATTTGGCTATATCTTCGAAACCGTTTGTCCGATCGAGACGAAACCACCGTCAGAAGTTTGGAAACATAGGTCGATAGCTATACGCCAATGCCCAAATGCGAAAATATTGATGTTTAGGGGTAGTAATTTCCAATCAAAGTCATGTGTCAGTCATTTTTTACGTGTTTTTTCATATAAATGTCTATAACTCTGAAGCGAATTGAGATATTTTCACCAAAATCGACACACATATGTATGGGCTCACTCTGAGGACACATAAAAAAAATGGTGGGACTGAGCCTCTTGGTGGCGCTATAATAGAACAAAACATGAAATTCCCATTGACTTCAATACAGTTTTGTGAAATAAAATGCTATACTAAACAAATGCATTGGTGTAATATTACAAAACTCAGAATGTGCCATCAGCACCATCCCCTAAAGGTATTCAAAATATTTCGAAACAGCGCCACCTAGTGGTCAAAACTTATAATACATTTCCAAAAAGGCTAATAACTTTTGAATACATCTGGCTACTGAAATGCCACTGGTCTTAATAGATTCCTTGGGTCAAGCCGAGAACATAGATACCAAGTTTACCTTATTTGGCCAAACTTCCTGTCCGCCATCTTGATTTTCATTCAAAACCTACTTTTTCGAACTCCTCCTAGACCGTTTGTCCGATTTTCACCAAAATCGAATCGTATCATCTCCAGACCGTGCCGACTAAAAGTTATGGATTTCGTGTGGATAGACCAAACCGTTTTCGTATAGCGCAGCAGCAAAGTTGAGGCATGATGCTAATAGCACTATTCAGGCTTTATCTCTGCAATGCCTTGACATATTGACACCAAACTTTGTATGTGTCATTGTCACTTCACTCTGACCACATCACATCAGTTTTGTAACTGCGCCACCTATTGGTCGAAAGTGATAATGCATTAAATCATATTTTTATTGACTGTTTCTATGATTTTTCAGCCATTTCGTCTAAAATCCTCTTTAAATGTCTTTAATTGCTCATTGTTGCAGTTGGTCTGACACTTTCAGACATGTTGGCATGTCTTGTCGTCTGATTGTGCTTGGCCCCGATAATTGCTGCTTGCAGCTATATTTATTATTATTATTATTCTTCCGCCATGGGAGTCTATGGCAGCCCATAGAACCGATTGCGGGAAAGTTATGAAATTTGGCACAATGATAGAGGACAGTCCAAAAAGTCACCATACCAAATTTGGTGTCTTAAAACCAATCCCTCTAGCGCCACCACCTGTCCAAAATTTCACTTTTATTTTGCTAATAACTTTTGAACCGTTTGGCCAATCAACAAAATTATTTTTTCCTCTGATTCCCGAGCTCATGCCGATTCGATTGCACCCTATGACGTCATTTTCCGGCTTATAAATATGGCCGCCATTTTTAGTGGGCTGAAAAAGCTACTTTTTCGAACTCGTCCTAGACGGTTTGTCCGATTTGCACGAAAATTGAACCAGATCATCTTCAGGCAGTGCTGACAAAAAGTTATGGAATTCAAATTGATTCGTCAAACCGTTTTCGAATAACGCTCGAACACATTTTACGTAGCGCTTGCGAAAACAGTCGTAGGGCTGTATCTCCGCAACGCTTTATCATATTCAGACCAAAATTGGTACATGTCATCACAAGCATGACCTGAGGCTACATGCTGCGTTTCGGCGCAGCGCCACCTACTGGTCCGGAGATATGAAAAATGGCTATTTTTGCTTATAACTTCTGAACATTTTGTCCAAAAATCATAAAATTGGTCTCGTTAGATTCAGGGCAACATGCCGAGTCGAATGATATAAAATTTTACCATATCGGCCATTTTGACTGTCGGCCATTTTGAATTTTGTGCTAAAATGCTGTATTTTAAGAACGCATGAACGGATTGTTACGAAACTCGGTATGGGTCATCAGCACGATGTTCTGAAGGAGCGTGAGAAGTTTCGAAACAGCGCCACCTAGTGGTGAATTTTATTTTTCAAATGCTTATAACTTTGGGTGTGGTCGACTTATTTTCACCAAACTCATCTCATTAGACTCCTGAATCCTTGCCAAGTCCAACGATACCAAATATGCTAGGTTTCGCCTTACGGTTTGTGTAGCGTTGTGATTTAGCACTTAAAAAACATTAGGCGATATCTTCGAAACCGTTTGTCCGATCGAGACGAAACCACCGTCAGAAGTTTGGAATCATAGCTTGTTAACTAAACGTTAATGCCCAAATGCGAAAATATTGATGTTTAGGGGTACTAATTTCCAATCAAAGTCATGTGTCAGTCATTTTTTTCGTGTTTTTTCATATAAATGTCTATAACTCCGAAGTGAATTGAGATATTTTCACCAAAATTGACACACATATGTATGGGCTCACTCTGAGGACACGTAAAAAAAATTGTGGGACTGAGCCTCTTGGTGGCGCTATAATTGAACAAAATATGAAATTCCCATTGACTTCAATACAGTTTTGTGAAATAAAATGCTATACTAAACAAATGCATTGGTGTAATATTACGAAACTCAGATTGTGTCATCAGCACCATCCCCTGAAGGCAACCAAAATATTTCAAGACAGCGCCACCTAGTGGTCAAAAGTTATAACAAAATTTCCAAAAAGGCTAATAACTTTTGAATAAATCTGGCTATTGAAATGCCACGGGTCTTAATAGATTCCTTGGGTCAAGCCGAGAACATAAATACCAAGTTTTCCTTATTTGGCCAAACTTCCTGTCCGCCATCTTGATTTTCATTCAAAACCTACTTTTTCGAACTCCTCCTAGACCGTTTGTCCGATTTTCACCAAAATCGAATCGTATCATCTCCAGACCGTGCCGACTAAAAGTTATGGATTTCGTGTCGATAGACGAAACCGTTTTCGTATAGCGCAGCAGCAAAGTTGAGGCATGATGCTAATAGCAATAATTAAGGCTTTATCTCTGCAATGCCTTGATATATTGACACCAATCTTTGTATGTGTCATTGTCACTTCACTCTGACCACATCACATCAGTTTTGTAACTGCGCCACCTATTGGTCGAAAGTGATAATCCATCAAATCATATTTTTAATTATTGTTTCTATGATTTTTCAGGCATTTTGCCTAAAATCCTCTTTAAATGTCTTTAATTGCTCATTGTTGCAGTTGGTCTGACACTTTCAGACATGTTGGCATGTCTTGTCGTCTTATTCTGCTTGGCCCCGGTAATGGCTGCTTGCAGCTATATTTAGGGGCCAAGCACCGAAGGTGCGGAGGCACCTATTGTATCTGTTCCCGTTCTTATTATTCTTCTTCTTCCGCCATGGGAGTCTATGGCAGCCCATAGAACCGATTGCGGGAAAGTTGTTTTGGTTTGACATTCTGATAGAGGACAGTCCCAACATTAAGTACACCAATTTTTGTGTTTCTAAGTCATTCCCTCTAGCGCCACCACCTGTCCAAAGTTTCACTTTTACTTTGCTAATAACTTTTGAACCGTAAGGCCAATCAGCAAAATCCTTTTTTCCTCTGATTCCTGAGCTCATGACGATTCGATTGCACCCTATATCGTCATTTTCCGTCATAAAAACATGGCCGCCATTTTGAATTTTCCTAAAAAGGTACTTTTTCGAACTCGTCCTAGACGGTTTGTCCGATTTGCACGAAAATTGAATCGGATCATCTTCAGGCAGGGGTGACAAAAAGTTATTAAAATCTTGTTGATTCGTCAAACCGTTTTCGATAAACGCTCGAACAAATTTTACGTAGCGCTTGCAAAAACAGTCGTAAGGCCGTATCTCCGCAACGGTTTATCGTATTCAGACCAAACTTGGTACATGTACTCACAAGCATGACCTGAGGCTACATGCTGCGTTTCGGCACAGCGCCACCTACAGGTCCGGAGATATGAAAAATGGCTATTTTTGCTTATAACTTCTGAACAGTTTGTCCAAAAATCATAAAATTGGTCTTGATAGATTCAGGGCGTCATGCCGAGTCGACTGATATCCAATTTTGCCATATCGGCCAATTTGACTGTCGGCCATTTTGAAATTTGTGCTAAAATGCTGTATTTTAACAACGCATGAACTGATTGTTACGAAACTTGGTATGGGTCATCAGCACGATGTCCTGAAGGAGTGTGAGAAGTTTCGAAACAGCGCCACCTAGTGGTGAATTTTTTTTTTCAAATGCTTATAACTTTGGGTGTGATCGACTTATTTTCACGAAACTCATCTTTTTAGACTCCTGAATCGTTGCCGAGTCCTACGATACCAAACATGCTAGGTTTCGCCTTACGGTTTGTGTAGCGTTGTGATTTAGCGCTTAAAAAACATTTGGCTATATCTTTGAAACCGCTAGTCCGATCGAGACGAAACCACCGTCAGAAGTTTGGAAACATAGGTCGATAGCTATACGCCAATGCCCAAATGCGAAAATATTGATGTTTAGGGGTACTAATTTCCAATCAAAGTCATGTGTCAGTCATTTTTTTCGTGTTTTTTCATATAAATGTCTATAACTCCGAAGTGAATTGAGATATTTTCACCAAAATTGAGACACATATGTATGGGCTCACTCTGAGGACACGTAAAAAAAATTGTGGGACTGAGCCTCTTGGTGGCGCTATAATTGAACAAAACATGAAATTCCCATTGACTTCAATACAGTTTTGTGAAATAAAATGCTATACTAAACAAATGCATTGGTGTAATATTACGAAACTCAGATTGTGTCATCAGCACCATCCCCTGAAGGCAACCAAAATATTTCAAGACAGCGCCACCTAGTGGTCAAAAGTTATAACAAAATTTCCAAAAAGGCTAATAACTTTTGAATAAATCTGGCTATTGAAATGCCACGGGTCTTAATAGATTCCTTGGGTCAAGCCGAGAACATAGATACCAAGTTTTCCTTATTTGGCCAAACTTCCTGTCCGCCATCTTGATTTTCAGTCAAAACCTACTTTTTCGAACTCCTCCTAGACCGTTAGTCCGATTTTCACCAAAATCGAATAGTACCATCTCCAGACCGTGCCGACTAAAAGTTATGGATTTCGTGTCGATAGACGAAACCGTTTTCGTATAGCGCAGCAGCAAAGTTGAGGCATGATGCTAATAGCAATAATTAAGGCTTTATATCTGCAATGCCTTGATATATTGACACCAATCTTTGTATGTGTCATTGTCACTTCACTCTGACCACATCACATCAGTTTTGTAACTGCGCCACCTATTGGTCGAAAGTGATAATCCATCAAATCATATTTTTAATTATTGTTTCTATGATTTTTCAGGCATTTTGCCTAAAATCCTCTTTAAATGTCTTTAATTGCTCATTGTTGCAGTTGGTCTGACACTTTCAGACATGTTGGCATGTCTTGTCGTCTTATTCTGCTTGGCCCCGGTAATGGCTGCTTGCAGCTATATTTATTAGGGGCCAAGCACCGAAGGTGCGGAGGCACCTATTGTGTTTGTTCCGGTTCTTATTAGGGGCCAAGCACCGAAGGTGCGGAGGCACCTATTGTATCTGTTCCCGTTCTTATTATTATTCTTCCTTCTTCCGACTGGGAGTCTATGGCAGCCCATAGAACCGATTGCGGGAAAGTTGTTTTGGTTTGACATTCTGATAGAGGACAGTCCCAACATTAAATACACCAATTTTGGTGTTTCTAAGTCATTCCCTCTAGCGCCACCACCTGTCCAAAGTTTCACTATTACTTTGCTAATAACTTTTGAACCGTAAGGCCAATCAACAAAATTATTTTTTCCTCTGATTCCTGAGCTCATGGCGATTCGATTGCACCCTATGACGTCATTTTCCGTCATAAAAATATGGCCGCCATTTTGAATATTCAAAAAAAGCTACTTTTTCGAACTCGTCCTAGACGGTTTGTCCGATTTGCACGAAAATTGAACCAGATCATCTTCAGGTAGTGCTGACAAAAAGTTATGGAATTCAAATTGATTCGTCAAACCGTTTTCGATAAACGCACGAATACATTTTACGTAGCGCTAGCAAAAACAGTCGTAAGGCCGTATCTCCGCAACGGTTTATCATATTCAGACCAAACTTGGTACTTGTACTTACAAGCATGACCTGAGGCTACATGCTGTGTTTCGGCGCAGCGCCACCTACTGGTCCGGAGATATGAAAAATGGCTATTTTTGCTTATAACTTCTGAACAGTTTGTCCAAAAATCATAAAATTGGTCTCGTTAGATTCAGGGCAACATGCCGAGTCGAATGATATCCAATTTGACCATATCGGTCATTTTGGCTGTCGGCCATTTTGAATTTTGTGCTAAAATTCTGTATTTTATGAACGCATGAACGGATTGTTACGAAACGTGGTATGGGTCATCAGCACAATGCCCTGAATGAGCCTGAGAAGTTTCGAAACAGCGCCACCTAGTGGTGAATTTTTTTTTTTCAAATGCTTATAACTTTGGGTGTGGTCGACTTATTTTCACGAAACTCATCTTTTTAGACTCCTGAATCGTTGCCGAGTCCTACGATACCAAACATGCTAGGTTTCGCCTTACGGTTTGTGTAGCGTTGTGATTTAGCGCTTAAAAAACATTTGGCTATATCTTTGAAACCGCTAGTCCGATCGAGACGAAACCACCGTCAGAAGTTTGGAAACATAGGTCGATAGCTATACGCCAATGCCCAAATGCGAAAATATTGATGTTTAGGGGTACTAATTTCCAATCAAAGTCATGTGTCAGTCATTTTTTTCGTGTTTTTTCATATAAATGTCTATAACTCCGAAGCGAATTGAGATATTTTCACCAAAATTGACACACATATGTATGGGCTCACTCTGAGTACACGTAAAAAAAATTGTGGGACTTAGCCTCTTGGTGGCGCTATAATTGAACAAAATATGAAATTCCCATTGACTTCAATACAGTTTTGTGAAATAAAATGCTATACTAAACAAATGCATTGGTGTAATATTACGAAACTCAGATTGTGTCATCAGCACCATCCCCTGAAGGCATCCAAAATATTTCAAGACAGCGCCACCTAGTGGTCAAAAGTTATAACAAAATTTCCAAAAAGGCTAATAACTTTTGAATAAATCTGGCTATTGAAATGCCACGGGTCTTAATAGATTCCTTGGGTCAAGCCGAGAACATAGATACCAAGGTTTCCTTATTTGGCCTAGCTTCCTGTCCGCCATCTTGATTTTCAGACAAAACCTACTTTTTCGAACTCCTCCTAGACCGTTTGTCCGATTTTCACCAAAATCGAATCGTATCATCTCCAGACTGTGCTGACTAAAAGTTATGGATTTCGTGTCTATAGACGAAACCGTTTTCGTATAGCGTAGCAGCAAATATGAGGCATGATGCTAAAAGCACTATTCAGGCTTTATCTCTGCAATGCCTTGACATATTGACACCAAACTTTGTATGTGTCATTGTCACTTCACTCTGACCACATCACATCAGTTTTGTAACTGCGCCACCTATTGGTGAAAGTGATAATCCATTAAATCATATTTTGAATGACTGTTTATATGATTTTTCAGCCATTTCGCCTAAAATCCTCTTTGAATGTCTTTAATTGCTCATTGTTGCAGTTGGTCTGACACCTTCAGCCATGTTGGCATATCCTGTCATCTGCTTGCGCTTGGCCCCGATAATTGCTGCTTGCAGCTATATTTATTAGGGGCCAAGCACCGAAGGTGCGGAGGCACCTATTGTTTTCGTTCCCGTTCTTATTATTATTATTATTATTATTCTTCCTTCTTCCGACTGGGAGTCTATGGCAGCCCATAGAACCGATCGCGGGAAAGTTGTAATGGTTTGACATTCTGATAGAGGACAGTCCCAACATTAAATACACCAATTTTGGTGTGTCTAAGTCATTCCCTCTAGCGCCACCAACTGTCCAAAGTTTCACTCATGTTTCTGCTAATAACTTTTGAACCACAAGGGCTAGAAACAAAATTCTTTTTTCCCCTGATTCCTGAGCTCATGACGATTCGAATGCACCCTATGTCGTCATTTTTCGTCATAATAATTTTTCCTCCATTTTGAATTTTCCGAAAAACCTACTTTTTCAAACTCCTCCTAGGCCGTTGCTCCAATTTCCACGAAAATTGAATCAGATCATCTTCAGACCATGCCGACAAAAAGTTATGGAATTCGTGTTGATTCATCAAACCGTTCTCGAATACCGCGCAAACAAATTTTACGTAGCGCTTGCGAAAACAGACACAAGCCAGTATCTCCTCAACACTTTATCATATTAAGACCAAACTTGGTACATCTCATCACAAGCATGACCTGAGGCAACATGCTGCGTTTCGGCACAGTGCCACCTACTGGTCCGGAGATATGAAAAATGGCTATTTTTGCTTATAACTTCTGAATGGTTTGTCCAAAAATCATAAAAGTGGTCTCGTTAGATTCAGGGCATCATGCTGAGTCGACTGATATCCAATTTTCCCCGATCAGCCATTTTGGCTGTCGGCCATTTTGAATTATGTGCTAAAATGCTGTATTTTATGAACGCGTGAACGTATCGTTACAAAACTCGGAATGGATCATCAGCACGATGCCCTGAAGGAGCCTGAGAAGTTTCGAAACAGTGCCACCTAGTGGTGAATTTTTTTTCCCAAATGCTTCCAAATGCTTATAACTTTGGGTGTGGTCGACTTATTTTCACGAGACTCATCTCATTAGAGTCCTGAATCGTTGCTGAGTCCCACGATACCAAACATGCTAGGTTTTGCCTTACGGTTTGTGTAGCGTTGTGATTTAGCGCTTAAAAAACATTTGGCTATATCTTCGAAACCGCTAGTCCGATCGAGACGAAACCACCTTCAGAAGTTTGGAAACATAGGTCGATAACTATACGCCAATGCCCAAATGCGAAAATATTGATGTTTAGGGGTAGTAAATTCCAATCAAAGTCATGTGTCAGTCATTTTTTACGTGTTTTTTCATATAAATGTCTATAACTCCGAAGCGAATTGAGATATTTTCACCAAAATCGACACACATATGTACGAGCTCACTCTGAGGACATGTAAAAAAAATGGTGAGACTCAGCCTCTTGGTAGCGCTATAATAGAACAAAACATGAAATTCCCATTGACTTCAATACAGTTTTGTGAAATAAAATGCTATACTAAACAAATGCATTGGTGTAATATTACGAAACTCAAAATGTGCCATCAGCACCATTCCCTGAAGGTACCCAAAATATTTCAAGACAGTGCCACCTAGTGGTCAAAAGTTATAACAACATTTCCATAAAGGCTAATAACTTTTGAATAAATCTGACTACTGAAATGCCACTGGTCTTAATAGATTCCTTGGGTCAAGCCGAGAACATAGATACCAAGTTTTCCTTATTTGGCCAAACTTCCTGTCCGCCATCTTGATTTTCATTCAAAACCTACTTTTTCGAACTCCTCCTAGACCGTTTGTCCGATTTTCACCAAAATCGAATCGTATCATCTCCAGACTGTGCTGACTAAAAGTTATGGATTTCGTGTCTATAGACGAAACCGTTTTCGTATAGCGTAGCAGCAAACTTGAGGCATGATGCTAAAAGCACTATTCAGGCTTTATCTCTGCAATGCCTTGACATATTGACACCAAACTTTGTATGTGTCATTGTCACTTCACTCTGACCACATCACATCACATTTGTAACTGCGCCACCTATTGGTCGAAAGTGATAATCCATTAAATCATATTTTGAATGACTTTTTATATGATTTTTCAGCCATTTCGCCTAAAATCCTCTTTAAATGTATTTAATTGCTCATTGTTGCAGATGGTCTGACACCTTCAGCCATGTTGGCATATCCTGTCATCTGCTTGCGCTTGGCCCCGATAATTGCTGCTTGCAGCTATATTTATTATTATTATTCTTCTTCCGCCATGGGAGTCTATGGCAGCCCATAGAACCGATTGCGGGAAAGTTATGAAATTTGGCACAATGATAGAGGACAGTCCGAAAAGTCACCATACCAAATTTGGTGTCTTAAAACCAATCCCTCTAGCGCCACCACCTGTCCAAAATTTCACTTTTATTTTGCTAATAACTTTTGAACCGTTTGGCCAATCAACAAAATTCTTTTTTCCTCTGATTCCCGAGCTCATGCCGATTCGATTGCACCCTATGACGTCATTTTCCGGCTTATAAATATGGCCGCCATTTTGAATGGGCTGAAAAAGCTACTTTTTCGAACTCGTCCTAGACGGTTTGTCCGATTTGCACGAAAATTGAACCAGATCATCTTCAGGCAGTGCTGACAAAAAGTTATGGAATTCAAATTGATTCGTCAAACCGTTTTCGAATAACGCTCGAACACATTTTACGTAGCGCTTGCGAAAACAGTCGTAGGGCTGTATCTCCGCAACGCTTTATCGGATTCAGACCAAAATTGGTACATGTCATCACAAGCATGACCTGAGGCTACATGCTGCGTTTCGGCGCAGCGCCACCTAGTGGTCCGGAGATATGAAAAATGGCTATTTTTGCTTATAACTTCTGAACATTTTGTCCAAAAATCATAAAATTGGTCTCGTTAGATTCAGGGCAACATGCCGAGTCGACTGATATAAAATTTTACCATATCGGCCATTTTGACTTTCGGCCATTTTGAATTTTGTGCTAAAATGCTGTATTTTAAGAACGCATGAATGGATTGTTACGAAACTCGGTATGGGTCATCAGCACGATGTTCTGAAGGAGCGTGAGAAGTTTCGAAACAGCGCCACCTAGTGGTGAATTTTATTTTTCAAATGCTTATAACTTTGGGTGTGGTCGACTTATTTTCACCAAACTCATCTCATTAGACTCCTGAATCCTTGCCGAGTCCAACGATACCAAATATGCTAGGTTTCGCCTTACGGTTTGTGTAGCGTTGTGATTTAGCACTTAAAAAACATTAGGCGATATCTTCGAAACCGTTTGTCCGATCGAGACGAAACCACCGTCAGAAGTTTGGAATCATAGCTTGTTAACTAAACGTTAAAACCCAAATGCGAAAATATTGATGTCTAGAGGTAGTAAATTCCAATTAAAGTCATGTGTCAGTCATTTTTTACGTGTTTTTTCATATAAATGTCTATAACTCCGAAGATAATTGAGATATTTTCACCAAAATCGACACACATATGTATGGGCTCACTCTGAGGACACATACAAAAAATGGTGGGACTGAGCCTCTTGGTGGCGCTATAATAGAACAAAACATGAAATTCCCATTGACTTCCATACAATTTTGTGAAATAAAATGCTATACTAAACAAATGCATTGGTTTAATATTACGAAACTCAGATTGTGTCATCAGCACCATCCCCTGAAGGTACCCAAAATATTTCGAGACAGCGCCACCTAGTGGTCAAAAGTTCTAACAATTTCCAAAAAGGCTAATAACTTTTGAATAAATCTGGCTATTGAAATGCTTAATAGATTCCTTGGGTCAAGCCGAGAACATAGATACCAAGTTTTCCTTATTTGGCCAAACTTCCTGTCCGCCATCTTGATTTTCAGTCAAAACCTACTTTTTCAAACTCCTCCTAGACCGTTTGTCCGATTTTCACCAAAATCTAATCGTATCATCTCCAGACCGTGCCGACTAAAAGTTATGGATTTCTTGTCGATAGACGAAACCATTTTCGTATAGCGCAGCAGCAAAGTTGAGGCATGATGCCAATAGCACTATTCAGGCTTTATCTCTGCAATGCCTTGACATATTGACAACAAACTTTGTATGTGACAGTGTCACTTCACTCTGACCACATCAGTTTTGTAACTGCGCCACCTACTTGTCGAAAGTGATAATCAATTAAATTATATTTTTAATTACTGTTTCTATGATTTTTCAGCCATTTCGTCTAAAATCCTCTTTAAATGTCTGTAATTGCTCATTGTTGCAGTTGATCTGACACCTTCAGCCATGTCTTGTCGTCTTATTCTGCTTGGCCCCGGTAATGGCTGCTTGCAGCTATATTTATTATTATTCTTCTTCTTCTTCTTCTTCCGCTCTTGGAGTCTATGGCAGCCCATAGAACCGATTGCGGGAAAGTTATGAAATTTGGCACACTGATAGAGGACAGTCCAAAAAGTCACCATACCAAATTTGGTGTTTTAAAACCAATCCCTCTAGCGCCACCACCTGTCCAAATTTTCACTTTTATTTTACTAATAACTTTTGAACCGTAAGGCCAATCAACAAAATTCTTTTTTCCTCTGATTCCTGAGCTCATGCCGATTCGATTGCACCCTATGACGTCATTTTCCGGCTCATAAATATGGCCGCCATTTTGAATGTGCTGAAAAAGCTACTTTTTCGAACTCGTCCTAGACGGTTTGTCCGATTTGCACGAAAATTGAACCAGATCATCTTCAGGCAGTGCTGACAAAAAGTTATGGAATTTAAATTGATTCGTCAAACCGTTTTCGAATAACGCTCGAATAAATTTTACGTAGCGCTTGCGAAAACAGTCGTAGGGCTGTATCTCCGCAACGCTTTATCGGATTCAGACCAAACTTGGTACATGTCATCACAAGCATGACCTGAGGCAACATGCTGCGTTTCGGCGCAGCGCCACCTACTGGTCCGGAGATATGAAAAATGGCTATTTTTGCTTATAACTTCTGAACAGTTTGTCCAAAAATCATAAAATTGGTCTCGTTAGATTCAGGGCAACATGCCGAGTCGACTGATATCAAATTTTACCATATCGGCCATTTTGACTGTCGGCCATTTTGAATTTTGTGCTAAAATACTGTATTTTAAGAACGCATGAACGGATTGTTACGAAACTTGGTATGGGTCATCAGCACGATGTTCTGAAGGAGCGTGAGAAGTTTCGAAACAGCGCCACCTAGTGGTGATTTTTTTTTTTCAAATGCTTATAACTTTGGGTGTGGTCGACTTATTTTCACCAAACTCATCTCATTAGACTCCTGAATCGTTGCCGAGTCCAACGATACCAAACATGCTAGGTTTCGCCTTATGGTTTGTGTAGCGTTGTGATTTAGCGCTTAAAAAACATTTGGCTATATCTTCGAAACCGTTTGTCCGATCGAGACGAAACCACCGTCAGAAGTTTGGAAACATAGGTCGATAGCTATATGCCAATGCCCAAATGCGAAAATATTGATGTTTAGGGGTAGTAAATTCCAATCAAAGTCATGTGTCAGTCATTTTTTACGTGTTTTTTCATATAAATGTCTATAACTCTGAAGCAAATTGAGATATTTTCACCAAAATCGACACACATATGTATGGGCTCACTCTGAGGACACATAAAAAAAATGGTGGGACTGAGCCTCTTGGTGGCGCTATAATAGAACAAAACATGAAATTCCCATTGACTTCAATACAGTTTTGTGAAATAAAATGCTATACTAAACAAATGCATTGGTGTAATATTACAAAACTCAGAATGTGCCATCAGCACCATCCCCTAAAGGTATTCAAAATATTTCGAAACAGCGCCACCTAGTGGTCAAAACTTATAATACATTTCCAAAAAGGCTAATAACTTTTGAATAAATCTGGCTACTGAAATGCCACTGGTCTTAATAGATTCCTTGGGTCAGGCCGAGAACATAGATACCAAGTTTACCTTATTTGGCCAAACTTCCTGTCCGCCATCTTGATTTTCATTCAAAACCTACTTTTTCGAACTCCTCCTAGACCGTTTGTCCGATTTTCACCAAAATCGAATCGTATCATCTCCAGACCGTGCCGACTAAAAGTTATGGATTTCGTGTGGATAGACCAAACCGTTTTCGTATAGCGCAGCAGCAAAGTTGAGGCATGATGCTAATAGCACTATTCAGGCTTTATCTCTGCAATGCCTTAACATATTGACACCAAACTTTGTATGTGTCATTGTCACTTCACTCTGACCACATCACATCAGTTTTGTAACTGCGCCACCTATTGGTCGAAAGTGATAATGCATCAAATCATATTTTTATTGACTGTTTCTATGATTTTTCAGCCATTTCATCTAAAATCCTCTTTAAATGTCTTTAATTGCTCATTGTTGCAGTTGGTCTGACACTTTCAGACATGTTGGCATGTCTTGTCGTCTGATTGTGCTTGGCCCCGGTAATGGCTGCTTGCAGCTATATTTAGGGGCCAAGCACCGAAGGTGCGGAGCCACCTATTGTTTTTGTTCGCGTTCTTATTATTATTATTATTAGGGGCCAAGCACCGAAGGTGCGGAGGCACCTATTGTTTTTGTTCGCGTTCTTATTATTATTATTAGGGGCCAAGCACCGAAGGTGCGGAGGCACCTATTGTTTTTGTTCCGGTTCTTATTATTATTATTATTATTATTATTATTCTTCTTCTTCTTCTTCCGCCATGGGAGTCTATGGCAGCCCATAGAACCGCTTGCGGGAAAGTTATGAAATTTGGCACAATGATAGAGGACAGTCCAAAAAGTCACCATACCAAATTTGGTGTCTTAAAACCAATCCCTCTAGCGCCACCACCTGTCCAAATTTTCACTTTTATTTTGCTAATAACTTTTGAAGCGTAAGGCCAATCAACAAAATTCTTTTTTCATCTGATTCCTGAGCTCATGCTGATTCGATTGCACCCTATGACGTCATTTTCCGGCTTATAAATATGGCCGCCATTTTGAATGTGCTGAAAAAGCTACTTTTTCGAACTCGTCCTAGACGGTTTGTCCGATTTGCACGAAAATTGAACCAGATCATCTTCAGGCAGTGCTGACAAAAAGTTATGGAATTCAAATTGATTCGTCAAACCGTTTCCGATAAACGCTCGAACAAATTTTACGTAGCACCTGCAAAAACAGTCGTAAGGCTGTATCTCTGCAACGGTTTATCGTATTCAGACCAAACTTGGTACATGTCATCACAAGCATGACCTGAGGCTACATGCTGCGTTTCGGCGCAGCGCCACCTACTGGTCCGGAGATATGAAAAATGGCTATTTTTGCTTATAACTTCTGAACAATTTGTCCAAAAATCATAAAATTGGTCTCGTTAGATTCAGGGCAACATGCCGAGTCGACTGATATCAAATTTTACCATATCGGCCATTTTGACTGTCGGCCATTTTGAATTTTGTGCTAAAATGCTGTATTTTAAGAACGCATGAACGGATTGTTACGAAACTTGGTATGGGTCATCAGCACGATGTTCTGAAGGAGCGTGAGAAGTTTCGAAACAGCGTCACCTAGTGGTCAAAAGTTATAACGACATTTCCAAAAAGGCTAATAACTTTTGAATAAATCTGGCTACTGAAATGCCACTGGTCTTAATAGATTCCTTGGGTCAAGCCGAGAACATAGATACCAAGTTTACCTTATTTGGCCAAACTTCCTGTCCGCCATCTTGATTTTCATTCAAAACCTACTTTTTCAAACTCCTCCTAGACCGTTTGTCCGATTTTCACCAAAATCGAATCGTATCATCTCCAGACCGTGCCGACTAAAAGTTATGGATTTCGTGTGGATAGACCAAACCGTTTTCGTATAGCGCAGCAGCAAAGTTGAGGCATGATGCTAATAGCACTATTCAGGCTTTATCTCTGCAATCCCTTGAAATATTGACACCAAACTTTTTACGGCTTGTCATTGTCACTTCACTCTGACCACATCACATCAGTTTTGTAACTGCGCCACCTATTGGTCGAAAGTGATAATGCATTAAATCATATTTTTATTGACTGTTTCTATGATTTTTCAGCCATTTCGTCTAAAATCCTCTTTAAATGTCTTTAATTGCTCATTGTTGCAGTTGGTCTGACACCTTCAGCCATGTTGGCATATCCTGTCATCTACTTGCGCTTGGCCCCGGTAATTGCTGCTTGCAGCTATATTTATTATTATTATTATTCTTCCGCCATGGGAGTCTATGGCAGCCCATAGAACCGATTGCGGGAAAGTTATGAAATTTGGCACAATGATAGAGGACAGTCCAAAAAGTCACCATACCAAATTTGGTGTCTTAAAACCAATCCCTCTAGCGCCACCACCTGTCCAAAATTTCACTTTTATTTTGCTAATAACTTTTGAACCGTTTGGCCAATCAACAAAATTCTTTTTTCCTCTGATTCCCGAGCTCATGCCGATTCGATTGCACCCTATGACGTCATTTTCCGGCTTATAAATATGGCCGCCATTTTGAATGGGCTGAAAAAGCTACTTTTTCGAACTCGTCCTAGACGGTTTGTCCGATTTGCACGAAAATTGAACCAGATCATCTTCAGGCAGTGCTGACAAAAAGTTATGGAATTCAAATTGATTCGTCAAACCGTTTTCGAATAACGCTCGAACACATTTTACGTAGCGCTTGCGAAAACAGTCGTAGGGCTGTATCTCCGCAACGCTTTATCGGATTCAGACCAAAATTGGTACATGTCATCACAAGCATGACCTGAGGCTACATGCTGCGTTTCGGCGCAGCGCCACCTACTGGTCCGGAGATATGAAAAATGGCTATTTTTGCTTATAACTTCTGAACATTTTGTCCAAAAATCATAAAATTTGTCTCGTTAGATTCAGGGCAACATGCCGAGTCGACTGATATAAAATTTTACCATATCGGCCATTTTGACTTTCGGCCATTTTGAATTTTGTGCTAAAATGCTGTATTTTAAGAACGCATGAACGGATTGTTACGAAACTCGGTATGGGTCATCAGCACGATGTTCTGAAGGAGCGTGAGAAGTTTCGAAACAGCGCCACCTAGTGGTGAATTTTATTTTTCAAATGCTTATAACTTTGGGTGTGGTCGACTTATTTTCACCAAACTCATCTCATTAGACTCCTGAATCCTTGCCGAGTCCAACGATACCAAATATGCTAGGTTTCACCTTACGGTTTGTGTAGCGTTGTGATTTAGCACTTAAAAAACATTAGGCGATATCTTCGAAACCGTTTGTCCGATCGAGACGAAACCACCGTCAGAAGTTTGGAATCATAGCTTGTTAACTACACGTTAAAGCCCAAATGCGAAAATATTGATGTCTAGAGGTAGTAAATTCCAATTAAAGTCATGTGTCAGTCATTTTTTACGTGTTTTTTCATATAAATGTCTATAACTCCGAAGATAATTGAGATATTTTCACCAAAATCGACACACATATGTATGGGCTCACTCTGAGGACACATACAAAAAATGGTGGGACTGAGCCTCTTGGTGGCGCTATAATAGAACAAAACATGAAATTCCCATTGACTTCCATACAATTTTGTGAAATAAAATGCTATACTAAACAAATGCATTGGTTTAATATTACGAAACTCAGATTGTGTCATCAGCACCATCCCCTGAAGGTACCCAAAATATTTCGAGACAGCGCCACCTAGTGGTCAAAAGTTCTAACAATTTCCAAAAAGGCTAATAACTTTTGAATAAATCTGGCTATTGAAATGCCACGGGTCTTAATAGATTCCTTGGGCCAAGCCGAGAACATAGATACCAAGTTTTCCTTATTTGGCCAAACTTCCTGTCCACCATCTTGATTTTCAGTCAAAACCTACTTTTTCGAACTCCTCCTAGACCGTTTGTCCGATTTTCACCAAAATCGAATCGTATCATCTCCAGACCGTGCCGACTAAAAGTTATGGATTTCGTGTCGATAGACGAAACCGTTTTCGTATAGCGCAGCAGCAAAGTTGAGGCATGATGCTAATAGCAATAATTAAGGCTTTATCTCTGCAATGCCTTGATATATTGACACCAATCTTTGTATGTGTCATTGTCACTTCACTCTGACCACATCACATCAGTTTTGTAACTGCGCCACCTATTGGTCGAAAGTGATAATCCATCAAATCATATTTTTAATTATTGTTTCTATGATTTTTCAGGCATTTTGCCTAAAATCCTCTTTAAATGTCTTTAATTGCTCATTGTTGCAGTTGGTCTGACACTTTCAGACATGTTGGCATGTCTTGTCGTCTTATTCTGCTTGGCCCCGGTAATGGCTGCTTGCAGCTATATTTATTATTATTATTCTTCTTCCGCCATGGGAGTCTATGGCAGCCCATAGAACCGATTGCGGGAAAGTTATGAAATTTGGCACAATGATAGAGGACAGTCCAAAAAGTCACCATACCAAATTTGGTGTCTTAAAACCAATCCCTCTAGCGCCACCACCTGTCCAAAATTTCACTTTTATTTTGCTAATAACTTTTGAACCGTTCGGCCAATCAACAAAATTATTTTTTCCTCTGATTCCCGAGCTCATGCCGATTCGATTGCACCCTATGACGTCATTTTCCGGCTTATAAATATGGCCGCCATTTTTAGTGGGCTGAAAAAGCTACTTTTTCGAACTCGTCCTAGACGGTTTGTCCGATTTGCACGAAAATTGAACCAGATCATCTTCAGGCAGTGCTGACAAAAAGTTATGGAATTCAAATTGATTCGTCAAACCGTTTTCGAATAACGCTCGAACACATTTTACGTAGCGCTTGCGAAAACAGTCGTAGGGCTGTATCTCCGCAACGCTTTATCATATTCAGACCAAAATTGGTACATGTCATCACAAGCATGACCTGAGGCTACATGCTGCGTTTCGGCGCAGCGCCACCTACTGGTCCGGAGATATGAAAAATGGCTATTTTTGCTTATAACTTCTGAACATTTTGTCCAAAAATCATAAAATTGGTCTCGTTAGATTCAGGGCAACATGCCGAGTCGACTGATATAAAATTTTACCATATCGGCCATTTTGACTGTCGGCCATTTTGAATTTTGTGCTAAAATGCTGTATTTTAAGAACGCATGAACGGATTGTTACGAAACTCGGTATGGGTCATCAGCACGATGTTCTGAAGGAGCGTGAGAAGTTTCGAAACAGCGCCACCTAGTGGTGAATTTTATTTTTCAAATGCTTATAACTTTGGGTGTGGTCGACTTATTTTCACCAAACTCATCTCATTAGACTCCTGAATCCTTGCCAAGTCCAACGATACCAAATATGCTAGGTTTCACCTTACGGTTTGTGTAGCGTTGTGATTTAGCACTTAAAAAACATTAGGCGATATCTTCGAAACCGTTTGTCCGATCGAGACGAAACCACCGTCAGAAGTTTGGAATCATAGCTTGTTAACTAAACGCTAATACCCAAATGCGAAAATATTGATGTTTAGGGGTACTAATTTCCAATCAAAGTCATGTGTCAGTCATTTTTTTCGTGTTTTTTCATATAAATGTCTATAACTCCGAAGTGAATTGAGATATTTTCACCAAAATTGACACACATATGTATGGGCTCACTCTGAGGACACGTAAAAAAAATTGTGGGACTGAGCCTCTTGGTGGCGCTATAATTGAACAAAATATGAAATTCCCATTGACTTCAATACAGTTTTGTGAAATAAAATGCTATACTAAACAAATGCATTGGTGTAATATTACGAAACTCAGATTGTGTCATCAGCACCATCCCCTGAAGGCAACCAAAATATTTCAAGACAGCGCCACCTAGTGGTCAAAAGTTATAACAAAATTTCCAAAAAGGCTAATAACTTTTGAATAAATCTGGCTATTGAAATGCCACGGGTCTTAATAGATTCCTTGGGTCAAGCCGAGAACATAGATACCAAGTTTTCCTTATTTGGCCAAACTTCCTGTCCGCCATCTTGATTTTCATTCAAAACCTACTTTTTCGAACTCCTCCTAGACCGTTTGTCCGATTTTCACCAAAATCGAATCGTATCATCTCCAGACCGTGCCGACTAAAAGTTATGGATTTCGTGTCGATAGACGAAACCGTTTTCGTATAGCGCAGCAGCAAAGTTGAGGCATGATGCTAATAGCAATAATTAAGGCTTTATCTCTGCAATGCCTTGATATATTGACACCAATCTTTGTATGTGTCATTGTCACTTCACTCTGACCACATCACATCAGTTTTGTAACTGCGCCACCTATTGGTCGAAAGTGATAATCCATCAAATCATATTTTTAATTATTGTTTCTATGATTTTTCAGGCATTTTGCCTAAAATCCTCTTTAAATGTCTTTAATTGCTCATTGTTGCAGTTGGTCTGACACTTTCAGACATGTTGGCATGTCTTGTCGTCTTATTCTGCTTGGCCCCGGTAATGGCTGCTTGCAGCTATATTTAGGGGCCAAGCACCGAAGGTGCGGAGGCACCTATTGTATCTGTTCCCGTTCTTATTAGGGGCCAAGCACCGAAGGTGCGGAGGCACCTATTGTATCTGTTCCGTTTCTTATTATTATTATTAGGGGCCAAGCACCGAAGGTGCGGAGGCACCTATTGTATCTGTTCCATTTCTTATTAGGGGCCAAGCACCGAAGGTGCGGAGGCACCTATTGTATCTGTTCCATTTCTTATTAGGGGCCAAGCACCGAAGGTGCGGAGGCACCTATTGTATCCGTTCGCGTTCTTATTATTATTATTCTTCTTCTTCTTCTTCCGCTCTGGGAGTCTATGGCAGCCCATAGAACCGATTGCGGGAAAGTTGTTTTGGTTTGACATTCTGATAGAGGACAGTCCCAACATTAAGTACACCAATTTTGGTGTGTCTAAGTCATTCCCTCTAGCGCCACCACCTGTCCAAAGTTTCACTTTTACTTTGCTAATAACTTTTGAACCGTAAGGCCAATCAGCAAAATCCTTTTTTCCTCTGATTCCTGAGCTCATGACGATTCGATTGCACCCTATATCGTCATTTTCCGTCATAAAAACATGGCCGCCATTTTGAATTTTCCTAAAAAGGTACTTTTTCGAACTCGTCCTAGACGGTTTGTCCGATTTGCACGAAAATTGAATCGGATCATCTTCAGGCAGTGGTGACAAAAAGTTATTAAAATCTTGTTGATTCGTCAAACCGTTTTCGATAAACGCTCGAACAAATTTTACGTAGCGCTTGCAAAAACAGTCGTAAGGCTGTATCTCCGCAACGGTTTATCGTATTCAGACCAAACTTGGTACATGTACTCACAAGCATGACCTGAGGCTACATGCTGCGTTTCGGCACAGCGCCACCTACAGGTCCGGAGATATGAAAAATGGCAATTTTTGCTTATAACTTCTGAACAGTTTGTCCAAAAATCATAAAATTGGTCTTGATAGATTCAGGTCGTCATGCCGAGTCGACTGATATCCAATTTTGCCATATCGGCCAATTTGACTGTCGGCCATTTTGAATTTTGTGCTAAAATGCTGTATTTTAACAACGCATGAACGGATTGTTACGAAACTTGGTATGGGTCATCAGCACGATGTCCTGAAGGAGTGTGAGAAGTTTCGAAACAGCGCCACCTAGTGGTGAATTTTTTTTTTCAAATGCTTATAACTTTGGGTGTGATCGACTTATTTTCACGAAACTCATCTCATTGGACTCCTGAATCGTTGCCGAGTCCAACGATACCAAACATGTTAGGTTTCGCCTAACGGTTTGTGTAGCATTGTGATTTAGCGCTTAAAAAACATTAGGCTATATCTTCGAAACCGTTTGTCCGATTGAGACGAAACCACCGTCAGAAGTTTGGAAACATAGGTCGATAGCTATACGCCAATGCCCAAATGCGAAAATATTGATGTTTAGGGGTAGTAATATTCAATCAAAGTCATGTGTCAGTCATTTTTTACGTGTTTTTTCATATAAATGTCTATAACTCCGAAGCAAATTGAGATTTTTGCACCAAAATCGACACATATATGTATGGGCTCACTCTGATGACACATAAAAAAAATGGTGGGACTGAGCCTCTTGGTGGCGCTATAATAGAACAAAACATGAAATTCCCATTGATTTCAATAGAGTTTTGTGAAATAAAATGCTATACTAAACAAATGCATTGGTGTAATATTACGAAACTCAGAATGTGCCTTCAGCACCATCCCCTGAAGGTACTCAAAATATTTCGAGACAGCGCCACCTAGTGGTCAAAAGTTGTAACAAAATTTCCAAAAAGGCTAATAACTTTTGAATAAATCTGGCTATTGAAATGCTTAATAGATTCCTTGGGTCAAGCCGAGAACATAGATACCAAGTTTTCCTTATTTGGCCAAACTTCCTGTCCGCCATCTTGATTTTCAGTCAAAACCTACTTTTTCAAACTCCTCCTAGACCGTTTGTCCGATTTTCACCAAAATCGAATCGTATCATCTCCAGACCGTGCCGACTAAAAGTTATGGATTTCTTGTCGATAGACGAAACCATTTTCGTATAGCGCAGCAGCAAAGTTGAGGCATGATGCCAATAGCACTATTCAGGCTTTATCTCTGCAATGCCTTGACATATTGACACCAAACTTTGTATGTGACATTGTCACTTCACTCTGACCACATCAGTTTTGTAACTGTGCCACCTACTTGTCGAAAGTGATAATCAATTAAATTATATTTTTAATTACTGTTTCTATGATTTTTCAGCCATTTCGTCTAAAATCCTCTTTAAATGTCTGTAATTGCTCATTGTTGCAGTTGATCTGACACCTTCAGCCATGTCTTGTCGTCTTATTCTGCTTGGCCCCGGTAATGGCTGCTTGCAGCTATATTTATTATTATTATTCTTCCGCCATGGGAGTCTATGGCAGCCCATAGAACCGATTGCGGGAAAGTTGTTTTGGTTTGACATTCTGATAGAGGACAGTCCCAACATTAAATACACCAATTTTGGTGTGTCTAAGACATTCCCTCTAGCGCCACCACCTGTCCAAAGTTTCACTTTTGTTTTGCTAATAACGTTTGAAGCGTAAGGCCAATCAACAAAATTCTTTTTTCCCCTGATTCCTGAGCTCATGCCGATTCGAATGCACCCTATGACGTCATTTTCCATCATAAAACATGGCCGCCATTTAGAATTTTCCAAAAAAGCTACTTTTTCGAACTCGTCCTAGACGGTTTGTCCGATTTGCACAAAAATTTAACCAGATCATCTTCAGGCATTGCTGACAAAAAGTTATTAAAAGAAAGTTGATTCGTCAAACCGTTTTTGATAAACGCTCGAACAAATTTTACGTAGCGCTTGCAAAAACAGTCATAAGGCTGTATCTCCGCAACGGTTTATCGTATTCAGACCAAACTTGGTACATGTCGTCACAAGCATGACCTGAGGCTACATGCTGCGTTTCGGCTCAGCGCCACCTACTGGTCCGGAGATATGAAAAATGGCTATTTTTGCTTATAACTTATGAACAGTTTGTCCAAAAATCATAAAATGGATCTCGTTAGATTCAGGGCAACATGCCGAGTCGACTGATATCAAATTTTACCATATCGGCCATTGTGGCTGTCGGCCATTTTGAATTTTGTGCTAAAATGCTGTATTTTAACAACGCATGAACGGATTGTTACGAAACTTGGCATGGGTCATCAGCACGATGCCCTGAAGGAGCCTGAGAAGTTTCGAAACAGCGCCACCTAGTGGTGAATTTTTTTTTCCAAATGCTTATAACTTTGGTTTTGGTTGACTTATTTTCACGAAACTCATGTCATTAGACTCCTGAATCGGTGCCGAGTCCTACGATACCAAACATGCTAGGTTTCGCCTTATGGTTTGTGTAGCGTTGTGATTTAGCGCTTAAAAAACATTTGGCTATATCTTTGAAACCGCTAGTCCGATCGAGACGAAACCACCGTCAGAAGTTTGGAAACATAGGTCGATAGCTATTCGCCAATGCCCAAATGCGAAAATATTGATGTTTAGGGGTAGTAATTTCCAATCAAAGTCATGTGTCAGTCATTTTTTTCGTGTTTTTTCATATAAATGTCTATAACTCCGACGCGAATTGAGATATTTTCACCAAAATTGACACACATATGTATGGGCTCACTCTGAGGACATGTAAAAAAAATGGTTTGACTGAGCCTCTTGGTGGCGCTATAATAGAACAAAACATGAAATTCCCATAGACTTCAATACAGTTTTGTGAAATAAAATGCTATACTAAACAAATGCATTGGTTTAATATTATGAAACTCTGTATGTGCCATCAGCACCATACCCTGAAGGTACCCAAAATATTTCGAGACAGCGCCACCTTGTGGTCAAAAGTTATAACAAAATTTACAAAAAGGCTAATTACTTTTGATAACATCTGCCTTTTGAAATACCATTGGTCTTCTTACATTCCTTGGATCAAGCCGAGAACATAGATACCAAGTTTTCCTTATTTGGCCTATTTTCCTGTGTGCCATCTTGATTTTTAATCAAAACCTACTTTTTCGAACTCCTCCTACACCGTTTGTCCGATTTTCACCAAAATCGAATCGTATCATCTCCAGACCGTGCCGACTAAAAGTTATTGATTTCGTGTCGATTGACGAAACTGTTGTCGTATACCGCAGCAGCAAAGTTGAGGCATGATGCCAAAGGCACTATTCAGGCTTTATCTCTGCAATGCCTTGACATATTGACACCAAACTTTGTATGTGTCATTGTCACTTCACTCTGACCGCATCACATCAGGTTTGTAAATGCGCCACCTATTGGTTGAAAGTGATAATCCATTAAATCATATTTTTATTTACTGTTTCTATGATTTTTCAGGCATTTGGCCTAAAATACTCTTTAATGTCTTTAATTGCTCATTGTTGCAGTTGGTCTGACACTTTCAGCAATGTTGGCATGTCTTGTCATCTGATTGTGCTTGGCCCCGGTAATGGCTGCTTGCAGCTATATTTATTATTATTATTCTTCCGCCATGGGAGTCTATGGCAGCCCATAGAACCGATTGCGGGAAAGTTGTTTTGGTTTGACATTCTGATAGAGGACAGTCCCAACATTAAATACACCAATTTTGGTGTGTCTAAGACATTCCCTCTAGCGCCACCACCTGTCCAAAGTTTCACTTTTGTTTTGCTAATAACGTTTGAAGCGTAAGGCCAGTCAACAAAATTCTTTTTTCCCCTGATTCCTGAGCTCATGCCGATTCGAATGCACCCTATGACGTCATTTTCCATCATAAAACATGGCCGCCATTTAGAATTTTCCAAAAAAGCTACTTTTTCGAACTCGTCCTAGACGGTTTGTCCGATTTGCACAAAAATTTAACCAGATCATCTTCAGGCATTGCTGACAAAAAGTTATTAAAAGAAAGTTGATTCGTCAAACCGTTTTTGATAAACGCTCGAACAAATTTTACGTAGCGCTTGCAAAAACAGTCATAAGGCTGTATCTCCGCAACGGTTTATCGTATTCAGACCAAACTTGGTACATGTCGTCACAAGCATGACCTGAGGCTACATGCTGCGTTTCGGCTCAGCGCCACCTACTGGTCCGGAGATATGAAAAATGGCTATTTTTGCTTATAACTTATGAACAGTTTGTCCAAAAATCATAAAATGGATCTCGTTAGATTCAGGGCAACATGCCGAGTCGACTGATATCAAATTTTACCATATCGGCCATTGTGACTGTCGGCCATTTTGAATTTTGTGCTAAAATGCTGTATTTTAACAACGCATGAACGGATTGTTACGAAACTTGGCATGGGTCATCAGCACGATGCCCTGAAGGAGCCTGAGAAGTTTCGAAACAGCGCCACCTAGTGGTGAATTTTTTTTTCCAAATGCTTATAACTTTGGTTTTGGTTGACTTATTTTCACGAAACTCATGTCATTAGACTCCTGAATCGTTGCCGAGTCCTACGATACCAAACATGCTAGGTTTCGCCTTATGGTTTGTGTAGCGTTGTGATTTAGCGCTTAAAAAACATTTGGCTATATCTTTGAAACCGCTAGTCCGATCGAGACGAAACCACCGTCAGAAGTTTGGAAACATAGGTCGATAGCTATTCGCCAATGCCCAAATGCGAAAATATTGATGTTTAGGGGTAGTAATTTCCAATCAAAGTCATGTGTCAGTCATTTTTTTCGTGTTTTTTCATATAAATGTCTATAACTCCGACGCGAATTGAGATATTTTCACCAAAATTGACACACATATGTATGGGCTCACTCTGAGGACATGTAAAAAAAATGGTTTGACTGAGCCTCTTGGTGGCGCTATAATAGAACAAAACATGAAATTCCCATTGACTTCAATACAGTTTTGTGATATAAAATGCTATTTTCATTCAAAATCTACTTTTTCGAACTCCTCCCACACCGTTTGTCCGATTTTCACCAAAATCGAATTGTATCATCTCCAGACTGTGCCGACTAAAAGTTATGGATTTCGTGTCAATTGACGAAACCGTTTTCGTATAGCGCAGCAGCAAATTTGAGGCATGATGCTAAAAGCATTATTCAGGCTTTATGTCTGCAATGCCTTGACATATTGACACCAAACTTTGCATGTGTCATTGTCACTTCACTCTGACCACATCACATCAGTTTTGAAACTGTATTTTAAGAATGCATGAACGAATTGTTACGAAACTTGGTATGGGTCATCAGCACGTTGTCCTGAAGGAGCGTGAGAAGTTTCGAAACAGCGCCACCTAGTGGTGAATTTTTTTTTTCAAATGCTTATAACTTTGGGTGTGGTCAACTTATTTTCACGAGACTCATCTAATTAGACTCCTGAAACCTTGCCGAGTCCTACGATACCAAACATGCTAGGTTTTGCCTTACGGTTTGTGTAGCGTTGTGATTTAGCGCTTAAAAAACATTTGGCTATATCTTCGAAACCGCTAGTCCGATCGAGACGAAACCACCGTCAGAAGTTTGGAAACATAGGTCGATAGCTAAACGCCAATGCCCAAATGCGAAAATATTGATGTTTAGGGGTAGTAAATTCCAAACAAAGTCATGTGTCAGTCATTTTTTACGTGTTTTTTCATATAAATGCCTATAACTCTGAAGCAAATTGAGATTTTTTCACCAAAACTGACACACATATGTATGGGCTCACTCTGAGGACACGTAAAAAAAATTGTGAGACTGAGCCTCTTGGTGGCGCTATAATAGAACAAAACATAAAATTCCCATTGACTTCAATACAGTTTTGTGAAATAAAATGCTATTTTCATTAAAAACCTACTTTTTCGAACTCCTCCTACACCGTTTGTCCGATTTTCACCAAAATCGAATCATATCATCTCCAGACCGTGCCGACTGAAAGTTATGGATTTCGTGTCGATTGACGAAACCGTTTTCGTATAGCGCAGCAGCAAATTTGAGGCATGATGCTAAAAGCATTATTCAGGCTTTATGTCTGCAATGCCTTGACATATTGACACCAAACTTTGCATGTGTCATTGTCACTTCACTCTGACCACATCACATCAGTTTTGTAACTGCACCACCTATTGGTCGAAAGTGATAATCCATTACATCATATTTTTAATTATTGTTTCTATGATTTTTCAGCCATTTTGCCTAAAATCCTCTTTAAATGTCTTTAATTGCTCATTGTTGCAGTTGGTCTGACACTTTCAAACATGTCGAAATGTCTTGTCGTCTTTTTCTGCTTGGCCCCGGTAATTGCTGCTTGCAGCTATATTTATTATTATTATTCTTCTTCCGCCATGGGAGTCTATGGCAGCCCATAGAACCGATTGCGGGAAAGTTATGAAATTTGGCACAATGATAGAGGACAGTCCAAAAAGTCACCATACCAAATTTGGTGTCTTAAAACCAATCCCTCTAGCGCCACCACCTGTCCAAAATTTCACTTTTATTTTGCTAATAACTTTTGAACCGTTTGGCCAATCAACAAAATTCTTTTTTCCTCTGATTCCCGAGCTCATGCCGATTCGATTGCACCCTATGACGTCATTTTCCGGCTTATAAATATGGCCGCCATTTTGAATGGGCTGAAAAAGCTACTTTTTCGAACTCGTCCTAGACGGTTTGTCCGATTTGCACGAAAATTGAACCAGATAATCTTCAGGCAGTGCTGACAAAAAGTTATGGAATTCAAATTGATTCGTCAAACCGTTTTCGATTAACGCTCGAACACATTTTACGTAGCGCTTGCGAAAACAGTCGTAGGGCTGTATCTCCGCAACGCTTTATCGGATTCAGACCAAAATTGGTACATGTCATCACAAGCATGACCTGAGGCTACATGCTGCGTTTCGGCGCAGCGCCACCTACTGGTCCGGAGATATGAAAAATGGCTATTTTTGCTTATAACTTCTGAACATTTTGTCCAAAAATCATAAAATTGGTCTCGTTAGATTCAGGGCAACATGCCGAGTCGACTGATATAAAATTTTACCATATCGGCCATTTTGACTTTCGGCCATTTTGAATTTTGTGCTAAAATGCTGTATTTTAAGAACGCATGAACGGATTGTTACGAAACTCGGTATGGGTCATCAGCACGATGTTCTGAAGGAGCGTGAGAAGTTTCGAAACAGCGCCACCTAGTGGTGAATTTTATTTTTCAAATGCTTATAACTTTGGGTGTGGTCGACTTATTTTCACCAAACTCATCTCATTAGACTCCTGAATCCTTGCCGAGTCCAACGATACCAAATATGCTAGGTTTCACCTTACGGTTTGTGTAGCGTTGTGATTTAGCACTTAAAAAACATTAGGCGATATCTTCGAAACCGTTTGTCCGATCGAGACGAAACCACCGTCAGAAGTTTGGAATCATAGCTTGTTAACTAAACGTTAGAGCCCAAATGCGAAAATATTGATGTCTAGAGGTAGTAAATTCCAATTAAAGTCATGTGTCAGTCATTTTTTACGTGTTTTTTCATATAAATGTCTATAACTCCGAAGATAATTGAGATATTTTCACCAAAATCGACACACATATGTATGGGCTCACTCTGAGGACACATACAAAAAATGGTGGGACTGAGCCTCTTGGTGGCGCTATAATAGAACAAAACATGAAATTCCCATTGACTTCCATACAATTTTGTGAAATAAAATGCTATACTAAACAAATGCATTGGTTTAATATTACGAAACTCAGATTGTGTCATCAGCACCATCCCCTGAAGGTACCCAAAATATTTCGAGACAGCGCCACCTAGTGGTCAAAAGTTCTAACAATTTCCAAAAAGGCTAATAACTTTTGAATAAATCTGGCTATTGAAATGCTTAATATATTCCTTGGGTCAAGCCGAGAACATAGATACCAAGTTTTCCTTATTTGGCCAAACTTCCTGTCCGCCATCTTGATTTTCAGTCAAAACCTACTTTTTCAAACTCCTCCTAGACCGTTTGTCCGATTTTCACCAAAATCTAATCGTATCATCTCCAGACCGTGCCGACTAATAGTTATGGATTTCTTGTCGATAGACGAAACCATTTTCGTATAGCGCAGCAGCAAAGTTGAGGCATGATGCCAATAGCACTATTCAGGCTTTATCTCTGCAATGCCTTGACATATTGACAACAAACTTTGTATGTGACATTGTCACTTCACTCTGACCACATCAGTTTTGTAACTGCGCCACCTACTTGTCGAAAGTGATAATCAATTAAATTATATTTTTAATTACTGTTTCTATGATTTTTCAGCCATTTCGTCTAAAATCCTCTTTAAATGTCTGTAATTGCTCATTGTTGCAGTTGATCTGACACCTTCAGCCATGTCTTGTCGTCTTATTCTGCTTGGCCCCGGTAATGGCTGCTTGCAGCTATATTTAGGGGCCAAGCACCGAAGGTGCGGAGGCACCTATTGTATCTGTTCCATTTCTTCTTATTATTATTATTCTTCCGCCATGGGAGTCTATGGCAGCCCATAGAACCGATTGCGGGAAAGTTGTTTTGGTTTGACATTCTGATAGAGGACAGTCCCAACATTAAATACACCAATTTTGGTGTGTCTAAGACATTCCCTCTAGCGCCACCACCTGTCCAAAGTTTCACTTTTGTTTTGCTAATAACTTTTGAAGCGTAAGGCCAATCAACAAAATTCTTTTTTCCCCTGATTCCTGAGCTCATGCCGATTCGAATGCACCCTATGACGTCATTTTCCGTCATAAAACATGGCCGCCATTTAGAATTTTCAAAAAAAGCTACTTTTTCGAACTCGTCCTAGACGGTTTGTCCGATTTGCACAAAAATTTAACCAGATCATCTTCAGGCATTGCTGACAAAAAGTTATTAAAAGAAAGTTGATTCGTCAAATCGTTTTTGATAAACGCTCGAACAAATTTTAGGTAGCGCTTGCAAAAACAGTCATAAGGCTGTATCTCCGCAACGGTTTATCGTATTCAGACCAAACTTGGTACATGTCGTCACAAGCATGACCTGAGGCTACATGCTGCGTTTCGGCTCAGCGCCACCTACTGGTCCGGAGATATGAAAAATGGCTATTTTTGCTTATAACTTATGAACAGTTTGTCCAAAAATCATAAAATGGATCTCGTTAGATTCAGGGCAACATGCCGAGTCGACTGATATCAAATTTTACCATATCGGCCATTGTGGCTGTCGGCCATTTTGAATTTTGTGCTAAAATGCTGTATTTTAACAACGCATGAACGGATTGTTACGAAACTTGGCATGGGTCATCAGCACGATGCCCTGAAGGAGCCTGAGAAGTTTCGAAACAGCGCCACCTAGTGGTGAATTTTTTTTTCCAAATGCTTATAACTTTGGTTGTGGTTGACTTATTTTCACGAAACTCATGTCATTAGACTCCTGAATCGTTGCCGAGTCCTACGATACCAAACATGCTAGGTTTCGCCTTATGGTTTGTGTAGCGTTGTGATTTAGCGCTTAAAAAACATTTGGCTATATCTTTGAAACCGCTAGTCCGATCGAGACGAAACCACCGTCAGAAGTTTGGAAACATAGGTCGATAGCTAAACACCAATGCCCAAATTTGAAAATATTGATGTTTAGGGGTAGTAATTTCCAATCAAAGTCATGTGTCAGTCATTTTTTTCGTGTTTTTTCATATAAATGTCTATAACTCCGACGCGAATTGAGATATTTTCACCAAAATTGACACACATATGTATGGGCTCACTCTGAGGACATGTAAAAAAAATGGTTTGACTGAGCCTCTTGGTGGCGCTATAATAGAACAAAACATGAAATTCCCATAGACTTCAATACAGTTTTGTGAAATAAAATGCTATACTAAACAAATGCATTGGTTTAATATTATGAAACTCTGTATGTGCCATCAGCACCATACCCTGAAGGTACCCAAAATATTTCGAGACAGCGCCACCTTGTGGTCAAAAGTTATAACATAATTTACAAAAAGGCAAATTACTTTTGATAACATCTGCCTTTTGAAATACCATTGGTCTTCTTACATTCCTTGGATCAAGCCGAGAACATAGATACCAAGTTTTCCTTATTTGGCCTATTTTCCTGTGTGCCATCTTGATTTTTAATCAAAACCTACTTTTTCGAACTCCTCCTACACCGTTTGTCCGATTTTCACCAAAATCGAATCGTATCATCTCCAGACCGTGCCGACTAAAAGTTATTGATTTCGTGTCGATTGACGAAACCGTTGTCGTATACCGCAGCAGCAAAGTTGAGGCATGATGCCAAAGGCACTATTCAGGCTTTATCTCTGCAATGCCTTGACATATTGACACCAAACTTTGTATGTGTCATTGTCACTTCACTCTGACCGCATCACATCAGGTTTGTAAATGCGCCACCTATTGGTTGAAAGTGATAATCCATTAAATCATATTTTTATTTACTGTTTCTATGATTTTTCAGGCATTTGGCCTAAAATACTCTTTAATGTCTTTAATTGCTCATTGTTGCAGTTGGTCTGACACTTTCAGCAATGTTGGCATGTCTTGTCATCTGATTGTGCTTGGCCCCGGTAATGGCTGCTTGTTAGGGGCCAAGCACCGAAGGTGCGTAGGCACCTATTGTATCTGTTCCCGTTCTTATTATTATTCTTCCTTCTTCCGACTGGGCGTCTATGGCAGCCCATAGAACCGATTGCGGGAAAGTTGTAATGGTTTGACATTCTGATAGAGGACAGTCCCATCATTAAATACACCAATTTTGGTGTGTCTAAGTCATTCCCTCTAGCGCCACCACCTGTCCAAAATTTCACTTTTATTTTGCTAATAACTTTTGAACCGTAAGGCCAATCAGCGAAATAATTTTTTCCTCTGATTCCTGAGCTCATGCCGATTCGATTGCACCGTATGACGTCATTTTCCGGCATAGAAATATGGCCGCCATTTTGAATGTGCTGAAAAAGCTACTTTTTCGAACTCGTCCTAGACGGTTTGTCCGATTTGCACGAAAATTGAACCAGATCATCTTCAGGCAGTGCTGAGAAAAAGTTATGGAATTCAAATTGATTCGTCAAACCGTTTTCGAATAACGCTCGAACAAATTTTACGTAGCTCTTGCGAAAACAGTCGTAGGGCTGTATCTCCGCAACGCTTTATCGGATTCAGACCAAAATTGGTACATGTCATCACAAACATGACCTGAGGCTACATGCTGCGTTTCGGCGCAGCGCCACCTACTGGTCCGGAGATATGAAAAATGGCTATTTTTGCTTATAACTTCTGAACAGTTTGTCCAAAAATCATAAAATTGGTCTTGTTAGATTCAGGGCAACATGCCGAGTCGACTGATATCCAATTTTACCATATCGGCCATTTTGGCTGTCGGCCATTTTGAATTATGTGCTAAAATGCTGTATTTTAAGAACTCATGAACGGATTGTTACGAAACTTGGTATGGGTCATCAGCACGATGTCCTGAAGTAGCCTGAGAAGTTTCGGAACAGCGCCACCTAGTGGTGAATTTTTTTTTTCAAATGCTTATAACTTTGGGTGTGGTCTACTTATTTTCACGAGACTCATCAAATTAGACTCCTGAAACCTTGCCGAGTCCTACGATACCAAACATGCTAGGTTTCGCCTTACGGTTTGTGTAGCGTTGTGATTTAGCGCTTAAAAAACATTTGGCTATATCTTCGAAACCACTTGTCCGATCGAGACGAAACCACCGTCAGAAGTTTGGAAACATAGGTCGATAGCTATACGCCAATGCCCAAATGCGAAAATATTGATGTTTAGGGGTAGTAAATTCCAATCAAAGTCATGTGTCAGTCATTTTTTACGTGTTTTTTCATATAAATGTCTATAACTCCGAAGCGAATTGAGATATTTTCACCAAAATCGACACACATATGTATGGTATCACTCTGAGAACACGTAAAAAAAATGGTGGGACTCAGCCTCTTGGTGGCGCTATAATAGAACAAAACATGAAATTCCCATTGACTTCAATACAGTTTTGTGAAATAAAATGCTATACTAAACAAATGCATTGGTGTAATATTACAAAACTCAGAATGTGCCATCAGCACCATCCCCTAAAGGTATTCAAAATATTTCGAAACAGCACCACCTAGTGGTCAAAAGTTATAACAACATTTCCAAAAAGGCTAATAACTTTTGAATAAATCTGGCTATTGAAATACCACTGGTCTTAATAGATTCCTTGGGTCAAGCCGAGAACATAGATACCAAGTTTACCTTATTTGGCAGAACTTCCTGTCCGCCATCTTGATTTTCAGTCAAAACCTACTTTTTCGAACTCCTCCTAGACCGTTTGTCCGATTTTCACCAAAATCGAATCGTATCATCTCCAGACCGTGCCGACTAAAAGTTATGGATTTCGTGTCGACAGACGAAACCGTTTTCGTATAGCGCAGCAGCAAAGTTGAGGCATGATGCTAAAAGCACTATTCAGGCTTTATCTCTGCAATGCCTTGACATATTGACACCAAACTTTGTATGTGTCATTGTCACTTCACTCTGACCACATCACATCAGTTTTGTAACTGCGCCACCTATTGGTCGAAAGTGATAATCCATTAAATCATATTTTAAATGACTTTTTATATGATTTTTCAGCCATTTCATCTAAAATCCTCTTTAAATGTATTTAATTGCTCATTGTTCCAGTTGGTCTGACACCTTCAGCCATGTTGGCATATCCTGTCATCTGCTTGCGCTTGGCCCCGATAATTGCTGCTTGCAGCTATATTTATTATTATTATTCTTCTTCCGCCATGGGAGTCTATGGCAGCCCATAGAACCGATTGCGGGAAAGTTATGAAATTTGGCACAATGATAGAGGACAGTCCGAAAAGTCACCATACCAAATTTGGTGTCTTAAAACCAATCCCTCTAGCGCCACCACCTGTCCAAAATTTCACTTTTATTTTGCTAATAACTTTTGAACCGTTTGGCCAATCAACAAAATTCTTTTTTCCTCTGATTCCCGAGCTCATGCCGATTCGATTGCACCCTATGACGTCATTTTCCGGCTTATAAATATGGCCGCCATTTTGAATGGGCTGAAAAAGCTACTTTTTCGAACTCGTCCTAGACGGTTTGTCCGATTTGCACGAAAATTGAACCAGATCATCTTCAGGCAGTGCTGACAAAAAGTTATGGAATTCAAATTGATTCGTCAAACCGTTTTCGAATAACGCTCGAACACATTTTACGTAGCGCTTGCGAAAACAGTCGTAGGGCTGTATCTCCGCAACGCTTTATCGGATTCAGACCAAAATTGGTACATGTCATCACAAGCATGACCTGAGGCTACATGCTGCGTTTCGGCGCAGCGCCACCTAGTGGTCCGGAGATATGAAAAATGGCTATTTTTGCTTATAACTTCTGAACATTTTGTCCAAAAATCATAAAATTGGTCTCGTTAGATTCAGGGCAACATGCCGAGTCGACTGATATAAAATTTTACCATATCGGCCATTTTGACTTTCGGCCATTTTGAATTATGTGCTAAAATGCTGTATTTTAAGAACGCATGAATGGATTGTTACGAAACTCGGTATGGGTCATCAGCACGATGTTCTGAAGGAGCGTGAGAAGTTTCGAAACAGCGCCACCTAGTGGTGAATTTTATTTTTCAAATGCTTATAACTTTGGGTGTGGTCGACTTATTTTCACCAAACTCATCTCATTAGACTCCTGAATCCTTGCCGAGTCCAACGATACCAAATATGCTAGGTTTCGCCTTACGGTTTGTGTAGCGTTGTGATTTAGCACTTAAAAAACATTAGGCGATATCTTCGAAACCGTTTGTCCGATCGAGACGAAACCACCGTCAGAAGTTTGGAATCATAGCTTGTTAACTAAACGTTAAAGCCCAAATGCGAAAATATTGATGTCTAGAGGTAGTAAATTCCAATTAAAGTCATGTGTCAGTCATTTTTTACGTGTTTTTTCATATAAATGTCTATAACTCCGAAGATAATTGAGATATTTTCACCAAAATCGACACACATATGTATGGGCTCACTCTGAGGACACATACAAAAAATGGTGGGACTGAGCCTCTTGGTGGCGCTATAATAGAACAAAACATGAAATTCCCATTGACTTCCATACAATTTTGTGAAATAAAATGCTATACTAAACAAATGCATTGGTTTAATATTACGAAACTCAGATTGTGTCATCAGCACCATCCCCTGAAGGTACCCAAAATATTTCGAGACAGCGCCACCTAGTGGTCAAAAGTTCTAACAATTTCCAAAAAGGCTAATAACTTTTGAATAAATCTGGCTATTGAAATGCTTAATAGATTCCTTGGGTCAAGCCGAGAACATAGATACCAAGTTTTCCTTATTTGGCCAAACTTCCTGTCCGCCATCTTGATTTTCAGTCAAAACCTACTTTTTCAAACTCCTCCTAGACCGTTTGTCCGATTTTCACCAAAATCTAATCGTATCATCTCCAGACCGTGCCGACTAAAAGTTATGGATTTCTTGTCGATAGACGAAACCATTTTCGTATAGCGCAGCAGCAAAGTTGAGGCATGATGCCAATAGCACTATTCAGGCTTTATCTCTGCAATGCCTTGACATATTGACAACAAACTTTGTATGTGACAGTGTCACTTCACTCTGACCACATCAGTTTTGTAACTGCGCCACCTACTTGTCGAAAGTGATAATCAATTAAATTATATTTTTAATTACTGTTTCTATGATTTTTCAGCCATTTCGTCTAAAATCCTCTTTAAATGTCTGTAATTGCTCATTGTTGCAGTTGATCTGACACCTTCAGCCATGTCTTGTCGTCTTATTCTGCTTGGCCCCGGTAATGGCTGCTTGCAGCTATATTTAGGGGCCAAGCACCGAAGGTGCGGAGGCACCTATTGTGTTTGTTCCGGTTCTTATTAGGGGCCAAGCACAGAATGTGCGTAGGCACCTATTGTATCTGTTGGCGTACCAAAAATAATTCTTCTTTTTCTTCCGCTCTGGGAGTCTATGGCAGCCCATAGAACCGCTTGCGGGAAAGTTATGAAATTTGGCACACTGATAGAGGGCAGACTGAACAGTCACCATAGCAAATTTGGAGTCTCCAACTCATTCCCTCTAGCGCCACCAGCTGTCCAAATTTGCACTCATGTTTATGCTAATAACTTTTGAACCACAAGGGCTAGAAACAAAATTCCCATTTCTTCTGATTCCCTAGCTCAAGACGATTCGATCGCACCCTATGACGTCATTTTCCGTCATGGAAATTTGTCCGCCATTTTGAATTTTTCGAAAAATCTACTTTTTCGAACTCCTCCTAGGCCGTTGCTCCGATTTTCACGAAAATTGAACCAGATCATCTACAGACCATGCCGACAAAAAGTTATGGAATTCAAGTTGATTCGCTTAGCAATTTTCGAAAAAACCCACAAACAAATTTTACGTAGCGCTTGCGAAACCAGACGTAAGGCTGTATCTCCGCAACGCTTTATTGGATTCAGACCAAACTTGGCACATGTCATCACAAGCATGACCTGAGGCTACATGCTGCGTTTCGGCGCAGCGCCACCTACTGGTCCGGAGATATGAAAAATGGCTATTTTTGCTTATAACTTCTGAATAGTTTGCCCAAAAATCATCAAATTGGTCTCGTTAGATTCAGGCCAACATGCTGAGTCGACTGATATCCAATTTTACCATATCGGCCATTTTGGCTGTCGGCCATTTTGAATTTTGTGCTAAAATGCTGTATTTTAAGAACGCATGAATGGATTGTTACGAAACATGGTGTGGCTCATCAGCACGGTGCCCTGAAGGAGCGTGAGAAGTTTCAAAACAGCGCCACCTTGTGGTCAAAAGTTATAACAACATTTCCAAAAAGGCTAATAACCTTTGAATACATCTGCCTATTGAAATGCCACTGGTCTTAATAGATTCCCTGGGTCACGCTGAGAACATAGATACCAAGTTTGCCATATTTGGCCGAACTTCCTGTCCGCCATCTTGATTTTCAATCAGAACCTACTTTTTCGAACTCCTCCTAGACCGTTTGTCCGATTTTCACCAAAATCGAATCGTATCATCTCCACACTGTACCGACAAAAAGTTATGGAATTCGTGTTGATTCGTCAAACCGTTCTCGAATACCGCGCAAACAAATTTTACGTTGTGCCACAGCTACAGATTTAGTGCAAAAGTACTAAATCGCCCATAACTCCCAGACCATTTGTCCTAGACTCAAGTGTCTTACACCACTGTGATCCCTGGCTCAAGGCGGACAAAATGGCTATCTCCAATTTCGATTTAGGCCAGAAGAATTGTCTGCTATGTCGAATTTTGTCCGAAACCTACTTTTGCGAACTAGTCCTAGGTTTTTCGCCAGATCGGAACCAAACCAGTCTAGGACATTTCTCTGGACTCTCTAGATCAATAATTATCGGAAAAAAAGTTGAACTTTTGCATTTGGGTGGCTGTAACAGGGTCATTTAGAAAAGGGGCGTGGCAAAATACACTAAAAAGCCTATAAATCCCAATTGAAAACTCAGAACTTCACCAAAATTGATGAGCATATGTGTCAGAACATGGTGAGGAAGCATGCAGAGTTTCATGGAGATCGGACCATAGGTGGCGCTATAACTGGCAAAAAGCCTTCATTCTTATTAGGGGTTCAAGCATGAAATGCTGAAACCCTATTGTAATTGTAAGGATTCGTAAAACGCATCGTGCAGGCCAAACCGTAAGGCCTAGAGACGTGAAACCTGGCCAGATGGTAGGCCTCAATTTGGGGACAACCTATCAGAGTATGACCCCGAATGGCCCATAGGTGGCGCTACAGCAACCAAAAGTTCAAAATTGCTCATAACTCTTAGACCGTTTGTCCCAGGATCAAGTGTCTTATATCGTTGGAATCCTTGGCTCAAGGCGGACAAAATGGCTATCTCCGATTTTGATTTAGGCAGGGGAAATTTTTTGCTATGTCGAATTTTGTCCAAAACCTACCTTTGCGAACTAGTCCCTGGTTTTTCGCCCGATTGGAACCAAACCAGTCTAGGACAATTCTCTGGACTCTCTAGATCAATAATTGTCGAAAAAAAGTTGAACTTTTGCATTTGGGTGGCTGTAACAGGGTCATTTAGAAAAGGGGCGTGGCAAAATACACTAAAAAGCCTATAAATCCCAAATGAAAACTCAGAACATCACGAAAATCGCTGAGCATATGTGTCATGACATGGTGAACAAGCGTGCCGAGTTTCATGCAGATCGGACCATAGGTGGCGCTATAAATGGCAAAAAGGTTCCCTTATTATTAGGGGCCAAGCACAGAATGTGCGTAGGCACCTATTGTATCTGTTGGCGTACCAAAAATAATTCTTCTTTTTCTTCCGCTCTGGGAGTCTATGGCAGCCCATAGAACCGCTTGCGGGAAAGTTATGAAATTTGGCACACTGATAGAGGGCAGACTGAACAGTCACCATAGCAAATTTGGAGTCTCCAACTCATTCCCTCTAGCGCCACCAGCTGTCCAAATTTGCACTCATGTTTATGCTAATAACTTTTGAACCACAAGGGCTAGAAACAAAATTCCCATTTCTTCTGATTCCCTAGCTCAAGACGATTCGATCGCACCCTATGACGTCATTTTCCGTCATGGAAATTTGTCCGCCATTTTGAATTTTTCGAAAAATCTACTTTTTCGAACTCCTCCTAGGCCGTTGCTCCGATTTTCACGAAAATTGAACCAGATCATCTACAGACCATGCCGACAAAAAGTTATGGAATTCAAGTTGATTCGCTTAGCAATTTTCGAAAAAACCCACAAACAAATTTTACGTAGCGCTTGCGAAACCAGACGTAAGGCTGTATCTCCGCAACGCTTTATTGGATTCAGACCAAACTTGGCACATGTCATCACAAGCATGACCTGAGGCTACATGCTGCGTTTCGGCGCAGCGCCACCTACTGGTCCGGAGATATGAAAAATGGCTATTTTTGCTTATAACTTCTGAATAGTTTGCCCAAAAATCATCAAATTGGTCTCGTTAGATTCAGGCCAACATGCTGAGTCGACTGATATCCAATTTTACCATATCGGCCATTTTGGCTGTCGGCCATTTTGAATTTTGTGCTAAAATGCTGTATTTTAAGAACGCATGAATGGATTGTTACGAAACATGGTGTGGCTCATCAGCACGGTGCCCTGAAGGAGCGTGAGAAGTTTCAAAACAGCGCCACCTTGTGGTCAAAAGTTATAACAACATTTCCAAAAAGGCTAATAACCTTTGAATACATCTGCCTATTGAAATGCCACTGGTCTTAATAGATTCCCTGGGTCACGCTGAGAACATAGATACCAAGTTTGCCATATTTGGCCGAACTTCCTGTCCGCCATCTTGATTTTCAATCAGAACCTACTTTTTCGAACTCCTCCTAGACCGTTTGTCCGATTTTCACCAAAATCGAATCGTATCATCTCCACACTGTACCGACAAAAAGTTATGGAATTCGTGTTGATTCGTCAAACCGTTCTCGAATACCGCGCAAACAAATTTTACGTTGTGCCACAGCTACAGATTTAGTGCAAAAGTACTAAATCGCCCATAACTCCCAGACCATTTGTCCTAGACTCAAGTGTCTTACACCACTGTGATCCCTGGCTCAAGGCGGACAAAATGGCTATCTCCAATTTTGATTTAGGCCAGAAGAATTGTCTGCTATGTCGAATTTTGTCCGAAACCTACTTTTGCGAACTAGTCCTAGGTTTTTCGCCAGATCGGAACCAAACCAGTCTAGGACATTTCTCTGGACTCTCTAGATCAATAATTATCGGAAAAAAAGTTGAACTTTTGCATTTGGGTGGCTGTAACAGGGTCATTTAGAAAAGGGGCGTGGCAAAATACACTAAAAAGCCTATAAATCCCAATTGAAAACTCAGAACTTCACCAAAATTGATGAGCATATGTGTCAGAACATGGTGAGGAAGCATGCAGAGTTTCATGGAGATCGGACCATAGGTGGCGCTATAACTGGCAAAAAGCCTTCATTCTTATTAGGGGTTCAAGCATGAAATGCTGAAACCCTATTGTAATTGTAAGGATTCGTAAAACGCATCGTGCAGGCCAAACCGTAAGGCCTAGAGACGTGAAACCTGGCCAGATGGTAGGCCTCAATTTGGGGACAACCTATCAGAGTATGACCCCGAATGGCCCATAGGTGGCGCTACAGCAACCAAAAGTTCAAAATTGCTCATAACTCTTAGACCGTTTGTCCCAGGATCAAGTGTCTTATATCGTTGGAATCCTTGGCTCAAGGCGGACAAAATGGCTATCTCCGATTTTGATTTAGGCAGGGGAAATTTTTTGCTATGTCGAATTTTGTCCAAAACCTACCTTTGCGAACTAGTCCCTGGTTTTTCGCCCGATTGGAACCAAACCAGTCTAGGACAATTCTCTGGACTCTCTAGATCAATAATTGTCGAAAAAAAGTTGAACTTTTGCATTTGGGTGGCTGTAACAGGGTCATTTAGAAAAGGGGCGTGGCAAAATACACTAAAAAGCCTATAAATCCCAAATGAAAACTCAGAACATCACGAAAATCGCTGAGCATATGTGTCATGACATGGTGAACAAGCGTGCCGAGTTTCATGCAGATCGGACCATAGGTGGCGCTATAAATGGCAAAAAGGTTCCCTTATTATTAGGGGCCAAGCACAGAATGTGCGTAGGCACCTATTGTATCTGTTGGCGTACCAAAAATAATTCTTCTTTTTCTTCCGCTCTGGGAGTCTATGGCAGCCCATAGAACCGCTTGCGGGAAAGTTATGAAATTTGGCACACTGATAGAGGGCAGACTGAACAGTCACCATAGCAAATTTGGAGTCTCCAACTCATTCCCTCTAGCGCCACCAGCTGTCCAAATTTGCACTCATGTTTATGCTAATAACTTTTGAACCACAAGGGCTAGAAACAAAATTCCCATTTCTTCTGATTCCCTAGCTCAAGACGATTCGATCGCACCCTATGACGTCATTTTCCGTCATGGAAATTTGTCCGCCATTTTGAATTTTTCGAAAAATCTACTTTTTCGAACTCCTCCTAGGCCGTTGCTCCGATTTTCACGAAAATTGAACCAGATCATCTACAGACCATGCCGACAAAAAGTTATGGAATTCAAGTTGATTCGCTTAGCAATTTTCGAAAAAACCCACAAACAAATTTTACGTAGCGCTTGCGAAACCAGACGTAAGGCTGTATCTCCGCAACGCTTTATTGGATTCAGACCAAACTTGGCACATGTCATCACAAGCATGACCTGAGGCTACATGCTGCGTTTCGGCGCAGCGCCACCTACTGGTCCGGAGATATGAAAAATGGCTATTTTTGCTTATAACTTCTGAATAGTTTGCCCAAAAATCATCAAATTGGTCTCGTTAGATTCAGGCCAACATGCTGAGTCGACTGATATCCAATTTTACCATATCGGCCATTTTGGCTGTCGGCCATTTTGAATTTTGTGCTAAAATGCTGTATTTTAAGAACGCATGAATGGATTGTTACGAAACATGGTGTGGCTCATCAGCACGGTGCCCTGAAGGAGCGTGAGAAGTTTCAAAACAGCGCCACCTTGTGGTCAAAAGTTATAACAACATTTCCAAAAAGGCTAATAACCTTTGAATACATCTGCCTATTGAAATGCCACTGGTCTTAATAGATTCCCTGGGTCACGCTGAGAACATAGATACCAAGTTTGCCATATTTGGCCGAACTTCCTGTCCGCCATCTTGATTTTCAATCAGAACCTACTTTTTCGAACTCCTCCTAGACCGTTTGTCCGATTTTCACCAAAATCGAATCGTATCATCTCCACACTGTACCGACAAAAAGTTATGGAATTCGTGTTGATTCGTCAAACCGTTCTCGAATACCGCGCAAACAAATTTTACGTTGTGCCACAGCTACAGATTTAGTGCAAAAGTACTAAATCGCCCATAACTCCCAGACCATTTGTCCTAGACTCAAGTGTCTTACACCACTGTGATCCCTGGCTCAAGGCGGACAAAATGGCTATCTCCAATTTCGATTTAGGCCAGAAGAATTGTCTGCTATGTCGAATTTTGTCCGAAACCTACTTTTGCGAACTAGTCCTAGGTTTTTCGCCAGATCGGAACCAAACCAGTCTAGGACATTTCTCTGGACTCTCTAGATCAATAATTATCGGAAAAAAAGTTGAACTTTTGCATTTGGGTGGCTGTAACAGGGTCATTTAGAAAAGGGGCGTGGCAAAATACACTAAAAAGCCTATAAATCCCAATTGAAAACTCAGAACTTCACCAAAATTGATGAGCATATGTGTCAGAACATGGTGAGGAAGCATGCAGAGTTTCATGGAGATCGGACCATAGGTGGCGCTATAACTGGCAAAAAGCCTTCATTCTTATTAGGGGTTCAAGCATGAAATGCTGAAACCCTATTGTAATTGTAAGGATTCGTAAAACGCATCGTGCAGGCCAAACCGTAAGGCCTAGAGACGTGAAACCTGGCCAGATGGTAGGCCTCAATTTGGGGACAACCTATCAGAGTATGACCCCGAATGGCCCATAGGTGGCGCTACAGCAACCAAAAGTTCAAAATTGCTCATAACTCTTAGACCGTTTGTCCCAGGATCAAGTGTCTTATATCGTTGGAATCCTTGGCTCAAGGCGGACAAAATGGCTATCTCCGATTTTGATTTAGGCAGGGGAAATTTTTTGCTATGTCGAATTTTGTCCAAAACCTACCTTTGCGAACTAGTCCCTGGTTTTTCGCCCGATTGGAACCAAACCAGTCTAGGACAATTCTCTGGACTCTCTAGATCAATAATTGTCGAAAAAAAGTTGAACTTTTGCATTTGGGTGGCTGTAACAGGGTCATTTAGAAAAGGGGCGTGGCAAAATACACTAAAAAGCCTATAAATCCCAAATGAAAACTCAGAACATCACGAAAATCGCTGAGCATATGTGTCATGACATGGTGAACAAGCGTGCCGAGTTTCATGCAGATCGGACCATAGGTGGCGCTATAAATGGCAAAAAGGTTCCCTTATTATTAGGGGCCAAGCACAGAATGTGCGTAGGCACCTATTGTATCTGTTGGCGTACCAAAAATAATTCTTCTTTTTCTTCCGCTCTGGGAGTCTATGGCAGCCCATAGAACCGCTTGCGGGAAAGTTATGAAATTTGGCACACTGATAGAGGGCAGACTGAACAGTCACCATAGCAAATTTGGAGTCTCCAACTCATTCCCTCTAGCGCCACCAGCTGTCCAAATTTGCACTCATGTTTATGCTAATAACTTTTGAACCACAAGGGCTAGAAACAAAATTCCCATTTCTTCTGATTCCCTAGCTCAAGACGATTCGATCGCACCCTATGACGTCATTTTCCGTCATGGAAATTTGTCCGCCATTTTGAATTTTTCGAAAAATCTACTTTTTCGAACTCCTCCTAGGCCGTTGCTCCGATTTTCACGAAAATTGAACCAGATCATCTACAGACCATGCCGACAAAAAGTTATGGAATTCAAGTTGATTCGCTTAGCAATTTTCGAAAAAACCCACAAACAAATTTTACGTAGCGCTTGCGAAACCAGACGTAAGGCTGTATCTCCGCAACGCTTTATTGGATTCAGACCAAACTTGGCACATGTCATCACAAGCATGACCTGAGGCTACATGCTGCGTTTCGGCGCAGCGCCACCTACTGGTCCGGAGATATGAAAAATGGCTATTTTTGCTTATAACTTCTGAATAGTTTGCCCAAAAATCATCAAATTGGTCTCGTTAGATTCAGGCCAACATGCTGAGTCGACTGATATCCAATTTTACCATATCGGCCATTTTGGCTGTCGGCCATTTTGAATTTTGTGCTAAAATGCTGTATTTTAAGAACGCATGAATGGATTGTTACGAAACATGGTGTGGCTCATCAGCACGGTGCCCTGAAGGAGCGTGAGAAGTTTCAAAACAGCGCCACCTTGTGGTCAAAAGTTATAACAACATTTCCAAAAAGGCTAATAACCTTTGAATACATCTGCCTATTGAAATGCCACTGGTCTTAATAGATTCCCTGGGTCACGCTGAGAACATAGATACCAAGTTTGCCATATTTGGCCGAACTTCCTGTCCGCCATCTTGATTTTCAATCAGAACCTACTTTTTCGAACTCCTCCTAGACCGTTTGTCCGATTTTCACCAAAATCGAATCGTATCATCTCCACACTGTACCGACAAAAAGTTATGGAATTCGTGTTGATTCGTCAAACCGTTCTCGAATACCGCGCAAACAAATTTTACGTTGTGCCACAGCTACAGATTTAGTGCAAAAGTACTAAATCGCCCATAACTCCCAGACCATTTGTCCTAGACTCAAGTGTCTTACACCACTGTGATCCCTGGCTCAAGGCGGACAAAATGGCTATCTCCAATTTCGATTTAGGCCAGAAGAATTGTCTGCTATGTCGAATTTTGTCCGAAACCTACTTTTGCGAACTAGTCCTAGGTTTTTCGCCAGATCGGAACCAAACCAGTCTAGGACATTTCTCTGGACTCTCTAGATCAATAATTATCGGAAAAAAAGTTGAACTTTTGCATTTGGGTGGCTGTAACAGGGTCATTTAGAAAAGGGGCGTGGCAAAATACACTAAAAAGCCTATAAATCCCAATTGAAAACTCAGAACTTCACCAAAATTGATGAGCATATGTGTCAGAACATGGTGAGGAAGCATGCAGAGTTTCATGGAGATCGGACCATAGGTGGCGCTATAACTGGCAAAAAGCCTTCATTCTTATTAGGGGTTCAAGCATGAAATGCTGAAACCCTATTGTAATTGTAAGGATTCGTAAAACGCATCGTGCAGGCCAAACCGTAAGGCCTAGAGACGTGAAACCTGGCCAGATGGTAGGCCTCAATTTGGGGACAACCTATCAGAGTATGACCCCGAATGGCCCATAGGTGGCGCTACAGCAACCAAAAGTTCAAAATTGCTCATAACTCTTAGACCGTTTGTCCCAGGATCAAGTGTCTTATATCGTTGGAATCCTTGGCTCAAGGCGGACAAAATGGCTATCTCCGATTTTGATTTAGGCAGGGGAAATTTTTTGCTATGTCGAATTTTGTCCAAAACCTACCTTTGCGAACTAGTCCCTGGTTTTTCGCCCGATTGGAACCAAACCAGTCTAGGACAATTCTCTGGACTCTCTAGATCAATAATTGTCGAAAAAAAGTTGAACTTTTGCATTTGGGTGGCTGTAACAGGGTCATTTAGAAAAGGGGCGTGGCAAAATACACTAAAAAGCCTATAAATCCCAAATGAAAACTCAGAACATCACGAAAATCGCTGAGCATATGTGTCATGACATGGTGAACAAGCGTGCCGAGTTTCATGCAGATCGGACCATAGGTGTTGTATAAATGGCAAAAAGGTTCCCTTATTATTAGGGGCCAAGCACAGAATGTGCGTAGGCACCTATTGTATCTGTTGGCGTACCAAAAATAATTCTTCTTTTTCTTCCGCTCTGGGAGTCTATGGCAGCCCATAGAACCGCTTGCGGGAAAGTTATGAAATTTGGCACACTGATAGAGGGCAGACTGAACAGTCACCATAGCAAATTTGGAGTCTCCAACTCATTCCCTCTAGCGCCACCAGCTGTCCAAATTTGCACTCATGTTTATGCTAATAACTTTTGAACCACAAGGGCTAGAAACAAAATTCCCATTTCTTCTGATTCCCTAGCTCAAGACGATTCGATCGCACCCTATGACGTCATTTTCCGTCATGGAAATTTGTCCGCCATTTTGAATTTTTCGAAAAATCTACTTTTTCGAACTCCTCCTAGGCCGTTGCTCCGATTTTCACGAAAATTGAACCAGATCATCTACAGACCATGCCGACAAAAAGTTATGGAATTCAAGTTGATTCGCTTAGCAATTTTCGAAAAAACCCACAAACAAATTTTACGTAGCGCTTGCGAAACCAGACGTAAGGCTGTATCTCCGCAACGCTTTATTGGATTCAGACCAAACTTGGCACATGTCATCACAAGCATGACCTGAGGCTACATGCTGCGTTTCGGCGCAGCGCCACCTACTGGTCCGGAGATATGAAAAATGGCTATTTTTGCTTATAACTTCTGAATAGTTTGCCCAAAAATCATCAAATTGGTCTCGTTAGATTCAGGCCAACATGCTGAGTCGACTGATATCCAATTTTACCATATCGGCCATTTTGGCTGTCGGCCATTTTGAATTTTGTGCTAAAATGCTGTATTTTAAGAACGCATGAATGGATTGTTACGAAACATGGTGTGGCTCATCAGCACGGTGCCCTGAAGGAGCGTGAGAAGTTTCAAAACAGCGCCACCTTGTGGTCAAAAGTTATAACAACATTTCCAAAAAGGCTAATAACCTTTGAATACATCTGCCTATTGAAATGCCACTGGTCTTAATAGATTCCCTGGGTCACGCTGAGAACATAGATACCAAGTTTGCCATATTTGGCCGAACTTCCTGTCCGCCATCTTGATTTTCAATCAGAACCTACTTTTTCGAACTCCTCCTAGACCGTTTGTCCGATTTTCACCAAAATCGAATCGTATCATCTCCACACTGTACCGACAAAAAGTTATGGAATTCGTGTTGATTCGTCAAACCGTTCTCGAATACCGCGCAAACAAATTTTACGTTGTGCCACAGCTACAGATTTAGTGCAAAAGTACTAAATCGCCCATAACTCCCAGACCATTTGTCCTAGACTCAAGTGTCTTACACCACTGTGATCCCTGGCTCAAGGCGGACAAAATGGCTATCTCCAATTTCGATTTAGGCCAGAAGAATTGTCTGCTATGTCGAATTTTGTCCGAAACCTACTTTTGCGAACTAGTCCTAGGTTTTTCGCCAGATCGGAACCAAACCAGTCTAGGACATTTCTCTGGACTCTCTAGATCAATAATTATCGGAAAAAAAGTTGAACTTTTGCATTTGGGTGGCTGTAACAGGGTCATTTAGAAAAGGGGCGTGGCAAAATACACTAAAAAGCCTATAAATCCCAATTGAAAACTCAGAACTTCACCAAAATTGATGAGCATATGTGTCAGAACATGGTGAGGAAGCATGCAGAGTTTCATGGAGATCGGACCATAGGTGGCGCTATAACTGGCAAAAAGCCTTCATTCTTATTAGGGGTTCAAGCATGAAATGCTGAAACCCTATTGTAATTGTAAGGATTCGTAAAACGCATCGTGCAGGCCAAACCGTAAGGCCTAGAGACGTGAAACCTGGCCAGATGGTAGGCCTCAATTTGGGGACAACCTATCAGAGTATGACCCCGAATGGCCCATAGGTGGCGCTACAGCAACCAAAAGTTCAAAATTGCTCATAACTCTTAGACCGTTTGTCCCAGGATCAAGTGTCTTATATCGTTGGAATCCTTGGCTCAAGGCGGACAAAATGGCTATCTCCGATTTTGATTTAGGCAGGGGAAATTTTTTGCTATGTCGAATTTTGTCCAAAACCTACCTTTGCGAACTAGTCCCTGGTTTTTCGCCCGATTGGAACCAAACCAGTCTAGGACAATTCTCTGGACTCTCTAGATCAATAATTGTCGAAAAAAAGTTGAACTTTTGCATTTGGGTGGCTGTAACAGGGTCATTTAGAAAAGGGGCGTGGCAAAATACACTAAAAAGCCTATAAATCCCAAATGAAAACTCAGAACATCACGAAAATCGCTGAGCATATGTGTCATGACATGGTGAACAAGCGTGCCGAGTTTCATGCAGATCGGACCATAGGTGGCGCTATAAATGGCAAAAAGGTTCCCTTATTATTAGGGGCCAAGCACAGAATGTGCGTAGGCACCTATTGTATCTGTTGGCGTACCAAAAATAATTCTTCTTTTTCTTCCGCTCTGGGAGTCTATGGCAGCCCATAGAACCGCTTGCGGGAAAGTTATGAAATTTGGCACACTGATAGAGGGCAGACTGAACAGTCACCATAGCAAATTTGGAGTCTCCAACTCATTCCCTCTAGCGCCACCAGCTGTCCAAATTTGCACTCATGTTTATGCTAATAACTTTTGAACCACAAGGGCTAGAAACAAAATTCCCATTTCTTCTGATTCCCTAGCTCAAGACGATTCGATCGCACCCTATGACGTCATTTTCCGTCATGGAAATTTGTCCGCCATTTTGAATTTTTCGAAAAATCTACTTTTTCGAACTCCTCCTAGGCCGTTGCTCCGATTTTCACGAAAATTGAACCAGATCATCTACAGACCATGCCGACAAAAAGTTATGGAATTCAAGTTGATTCGCTTAGCAATTTTCGAAAAAACCCACAAACAAATTTTACGTAGCGCTTGCGAAACCAGACGTAAGGCTGTATCTCCGCAACGCTTTATTGGATTCAGACCAAACTTGGCACATGTCATCACAAGCATGACCTGAGGCTACATGCTGCGTTTCGGCGCAGCGCCACCTACTGGTCCGGAGATATGAAAAATGGCTATTTTTGCTTATAACTTCTGAATAGTTTGCCCAAAAATCATCAAATTGGTCTCGTTAGATTCAGGCCAACATGCTGAGTCGACTGATATCCAATTTTACCATATCGGCCATTTTGGCTGTCGGCCATTTTGAATTTTGTGCTAAAATGCTGTATTTTAAGAACGCATGAATGGATTGTTACGAAACATGGTGTGGCTCATCAGCACGGTGCCCTGAAGGAGCGTGAGCAGTTTCAAAACAGCGCCACCTTGTGGTCAAAAGTTATAACAACATTTCCAAAAAGGCTAATAACCTTTGAATACATCTGCCTATTGAAATGCCACTGGTCTTAATAGATTCCCTGGGTCACGCTGAGAACATAGATACCAAGTTTGCCATATTTGGCCGAACTTCCTGTCCGCCATCTTGATTTTCAATCAGAACCTACTTTTTCGAACTCCTCCTAGACCGTTTGTCCGATTTTCACCAAAATCGAATCGTATCATCTCCACACTGTACCGACAAAAAGTTATGGAATTCGTGTTGATTCGTCAAACCGTTCTCGAATACCGCGCAAACAAATTTTACGTTGTGCCACAGCTACAGATTTAGTGCAAAAGTACTAAATCGCCCATAACTCCCAGACCATTTGTCCTAGACTCAAGTGTCTTACACCACTGTGATCCCTGGCTCAAGGCGGACAAAATGGCTATCTCCAATTTCGATTTAGGCCAGAAGAATTGTCTGCTATGTCGAATTTTGTCCGAAACCTACTTTTGCGAACTAGTCCTAGGTTTTTCGCCAGATCGGAACCAAACCAGTCTAGGACATTTCTCTGGACTCTCTAGATCAATAATTATCGGAAAAAAAGTTGAACTTTTGCATTTGGGTGGCTGTAACAGGGTCATTTAGAAAAGGGGCGTGGCAAAATACACTAAAAAGCCTATAAATCCCAATTGAAAACTCAGAACTTCACCAAAATTGATGAGCATATGTGTCAGAACATGGTGAGGAAGCATGCAGAGTTTCATGGAGATCGGACCATAGGTGGCGCTATAACTGGCAAAAAGCCTTCATTCTTATTAGGGGTTCAAGCATGAAATGCTGAAACCCTATTGTAATTGTAAGGATTCGTAAAACGCATCGTGCAGGCCAAACCGTAAGGCCTAGAGACGTGAAACCTGGCCAGATGGTAGGCCTCAATTTGGGGACAACCTATCAGAGTATGACCCCGAATGGCCCATAGGTGGCGCTACAGCAACCAAAAGTTCAAAATTGCTCATAACTCTTAGACCGTTTGTCCCAGGATCAAGTGTCTTATATCGTTGGAATCCTTGGCTCAAGGCGGACAAAATGGCTATCTCCGATTTTGATTTAGGCAGGGGAAATTTTTTGCTATGTCGAATTTTGTCCAAAACCTACCTTTGCGAACTAGTCCCTGGTTTTTCGCCCGATTGGAACCAAACCAGTCTAGGACAATTCTCTGGACTCTCTAGATCAATAATTGTCGAAAAAAAGTTGAACTTTTGCATTTGGGTGGCTGTAACAGGGTCATTTAGAAAAGGGGCGTGGCAAAATACACTAAAAAGCCTATAAATCCCAAATGAAAACTCAGAACATCACGAAAATCGCTGAGCATATGTGTCATGACATGGTGAACAAGCGTGCCGAGTTTCATGCAGATCGGACCATAGGTGGCGCTATAAATGGCAAAAAGGTTCCCTTATTATTAGGGGCCAAGCACAGAATGTGCGTAGGCACCTATTGTATCTGTTGGCGTACCAAAAATAATTCTTCTTTTTCTTCCGCTCTGGGAGTCTATGGCAGCCCATAGAACCGCTTGCGGGAAAGTTATGAAATTTGGCACACTGATAGAGGGCAGACTGAACAGTCACCATAGCAAATTTGGAGTCTCCAACTCATTCCCTCTAGCGCCACCAGCTGTCCAAATTTGCACTCATGTTTATGCTAATAACTTTTGAACCACAAGGGCTAGAAACAAAATTCCCATTTCTTCTGATTCCCTAGCTCAAGACGATTCGATCGCACCCTATGACGTCATTTTCCGTCATGGAAATTTGTCCGCCATTTTGAATTTTTCGAAAAATCTACTTTTTCGAACTCCTCCTAGGCCGTTGCTCCGATTTTCACGAAAATTGAACCAGATCATCTACAGACCATGCCGACAAAAAGTTATGGAATTCAAGTTGATTCGCTTAGCAATTTTCGAAAAAACCCACAAACAAATTTTACGTAGCGCTTGCGAAACCAGACGTAAGGCTGTATCTCCGCAACGCTTTATTGGATTCAGACCAAACTTGGCACATGTCATCACAAGCATGACCTGAGGCTACATGCTGCGTTTCGGCGCAGCGCCACCTACTGGTCCGGAGATATGAAAAATGGCTATTTTTGCTTATAACTTCTGAATAGTTTGCCCAAAAATCATCAAATTGGTCTCGTTAGATTCAGGCCAACATGCTGAGTCGACTGATATCCAATTTTACCATATCGGCCATTTTGGCTGTCGGCCATTTTGAATTTTGTGCTAAAATGCTGTATTTTAAGAACGCATGAATGGATTGTTACGAAACATGGTGTGGCTCATCAGCACGGTGCCCTGAAGGAGCGTGAGAAGTTTCAAAACAGCGCCACCTTGTGGTCAAAAGTTATAACAACATTTCCAAAAAGGCTAATAACCTTTGAATACATCTGCCTATTGAAATGCCACTGGTCTTAATAGATTCCCTGGGTCACGCTGAGAACATAGATACCAAGTTTGCCATATTTGGCCGAACTTCCTGTCCGCCATCTTGATTTTCAATCAGAACCTACTTTTTCGAACTCCTCCTAGACCGTTTGTCCGATTTTCACCAAAATCGAATCGTATCATCTCCACACTGTACCGACAAAAAGTTATGGAATTCGTGTTGATTCGTCAAACCGTTCTCGAATACCGCGCAAACAAATTTTACGTTGTGCCACAGCTACAGATTTAGTGCAAAAGTACTAAATCGCCCATAACTCCCAGACCATTTGTCCTAGACTCAAGTGTCTTACACCACTGTGATCCCTGGCTCAAGGCGGACAAAATGGCTATCTCCAATTTCGATTTAGGCCAGAAGAATTGTCTGCTATGTCGAATTTTGTCCGAAACCTACTTTTGCGAACTAGTCCTAGGTTTTTCGCCAGATCGGAACCAAACCAGTCTAGGACATTTCTCTGGACTCTCTAGATCAATAATTATCGGAAAAAAAGTTGAACTTTTGCATTTGGGTGGCTGTAACAGGGTCATTTAGAAAAGGGGCGTGGCAAAATACACTAAAAAGCCTATAAATCCCAATTGAAAACTCAGAACTTCACCAAAATTGATGAGCATATGTGTCAGAACATGGTGAGGAAGCATGCAGAGTTTCATGGAGATCGGACCATAGGTGGCGCTATAACTGGCAAAAAGCCTTCATTCTTATTAGGGGTTCAAGCATGAAATGCTGAAACCCTATTGTAATTGTAAGGATTCGTAAAACGCATCGTGCAGGCCAAACCGTAAGGCCTAGAGACGTGAAACCTGGCCAGATGGTAGGCCTCAATTTGGGGACAACCTATCAGAGTATGACCCCGAATGGCCCATAGGTGGCGCTACAGCAACCAAAAGTTCAAAATTGCTCATAACTCTTAGACCGTTTGTCCCAGGATCAAGTGTCTTATATCGTTGGAATCCTTGGCTCAAGGCGGACAAAATGGCTATCTCCGATTTTGATTTAGGCAGGGGAAATTTTTTGCTATGTCGAATTTTGTCCAAAACCTACCTTTGCGAACTAGTCCCTGGTTTTTCGCCCGATTGGAACCAAACCAGTCTAGGACAATTCTCTGGACTCTCTAGATCAATAATTGTCGAAAAAAAGTTGAACTTTTGCATTTGGGTGGCTGTAACAGGGTCATTTAGAAAAGGGGCGTGGCAAAATACACTAAAAAGCCTATAAATCCCAAATGAAAACTCAGAACATCACGAAAATCGCTGAGCATATGTGTCATGACATGGTGAACAAGCGTGCCGAGTTTCATGCAGATCGGACCATAGGTGGCGCTATAAATGGCAAAAAGGTTCCCTTATTATTAGGGGCCAAGCACAGAATGTGCGTAGGCACCTATTGTATCTGTTGGCGTACCAAAAATAATTCTTCTTTTTCTTCCGCTCTGGGAGTCTATGGCAGCCCATAGAACCGCTTGCGGGAAAGTTATGAAATTTGGCACACTGATAGAGGGCAGACTGAACAGTCACCATAGCAAATTTGGAGTCTCCAACTCATTCCCTCTAGCGCCACCAGCTGTCCAAATTTGCACTCATGTTTATGCTAATAACTTTTGAACCACAAGGGCTAGAAACAAAATTCCCATTTCTTCTGATTCCCTAGCTCAAGACGATTCGATCGCACCCTATGACGTCATTTTCCGTCATGGAAATTTGTCCGCCATTTTGAATTTTTCGAAAAATCTACTTTTTCGAACTCCTCCTAGGCCGTTGCTCCGATTTTCACGAAAATTGAACCAGATCATCTACAGACCATGCCGACAAAAAGTTATGGAATTCAAGTTGATTCGCTTAGCAATTTTCGAAAAAACCCACAAACAAATTTTACGTAGCGCTTGCGAAACCAGACGTAAGGCTGTATCTCCGCAACGCTTTATTGGATTCAGACCAAACTTGGCACATGTCATCACAAGCATGACCTGAGGCTACATGCTGCGTTTCGGCGCAGCGCCACCTACTGGTCCGGAGATATGAAAAATGGCTATTTTTGCTTATAACTTCTGAATAGTTTGCCCAAAAATCATCAAATTGGTCTCGTTAGATTCAGGCCAACATGCTGAGTCGACTGATATCCAATTTTACCATATCGGCCATTTTGGCTGTCGGCCATTTTGAATTTTGTGCTAAAATGCTGTATTTTAAGAACGCATGAATGGATTGTTACGAAACATGGTGTGGCTCATCAGCACGGTGCCCTGAAGGAGCGTGAGAAGTTTCAAAACAGCGCCACCTTGTGGTCAAAAGTTATAACAACATTTCCAAAAAGGCTAATAACCTTTGAATACATCTGCCTATTGAAATGCCACTGGTCTTAATAGATTCCCTGGGTCACGCTGAGAACATAGATACCAAGTTTGCCATATTTGGCCGAACTTCCTGTCCGCCATCTTGATTTTCAATCAGAACCTACTTTTTCGAACTCCTCCTAGACCGTTTGTCCGATTTTCACCAAAATCGAATCGTATCATCTCCACACTGTACCGACAAAAAGTTATGGAATTCGTGTTGATTCGTCAAACCGTTCTCGAATACCGCGCAAACAAATTTTACGTTGTGCCACAGCTACAGATTTAGTGCAAAAGTACTAAATCGCCCATAACTCCCAGACCATTTGTCCTAGACTCAAGTGTCTTACACCACTGTGATCCCTGGCTCAAGGCGGACAAAATGGCTATCTCCAATTTCGATTTAGGCCAGAAGAATTGTCTGCTATGTCGAATTTTGTCCGAAACCTACTTTTGCGAACTAGTCCTAGGTTTTTCGCCAGATCGGAACCAAACCAGTCTAGGACATTTCTCTGGACTCTCTAGATCAATAATTATCGGAAAAAAAGTTGAACTTTTGCATTTGGGTGGCTGTAACAGGGTCATTTAGAAAAGGGGCGTGGCAAAATACACTAAAAAGCCTATAAATCCCAATTGAAAACTCAGAACTTCACCAAAATTGATGAGCATATGTGTCAGAACATGGTGAGGAAGCATGCAGAGTTTCATGGAGATCGGACCATAGGTGGCGCTATAACTGGCAAAAAGCCTTCATTCTTATTAGGGGTTCAAGCATGAAATGCTGAAACCCTATTGTAATTGTAAGGATTCGTAAAACGCATCGTGCAGGCCAAACCGTAAGGCCTAGAGACGTGAAACCTGGCCAGATGGTAGGCCTCAATTTGGGGACAACCTATCAGAGTATGACCCCGAATGGCCCATAGGTGGCGCTACAGCAACCAAAAGTTCAAAATTGCTCATAACTCTTAGACCGTTTGTCCCAGGATCAAGTGTCTTATATCGTTGGAATCCTTGGCTCAAGGCGGACAAAATGGCTATCTCCGATTTTGATTTAGGCAGGGGAAATTTTTTGCTATGTCGAATTTTGTCCAAAACCTACCTTTGCGAACTAGTCCCTGGTTTTTCGCCCGATTGGAACCAAACCAGTCTAGGACAATTCTCTGGACTCTCTAGATCAATAATTGTCGAAAAAAAGTTGAACTTTTGCATTTGGGTGGCTGTAACAGGGTCATTTAGAAAAGGGGCGTGGCAAAATACACTAAAAAGCCTATAAATCCCAAATGAAAACTCAGAACATCACGAAAATCGCTGAGCATATGTGTCATGACATGGTGAACAAGCGTGCCGAGTTTCATGCAGATCGGACCATAGGTGGCGCTATAAATGGCAAAAAGGTTCCCTTATTATTAGGGGCCAAGCACAGAATGTGCGTAGGCACCTATTGTATCTGTTGGCGTACCAAAAATAATTCTTCTTTTTCTTCCGCTCTGGGAGTCTATGGCAGCCCATAGAACCGCTTGCGGGAAAGTTATGAAATTTGGCACACTGATAGAGGGCAGACTGAACAGTCACCATAGCAAATTTGGAGTCTCCAACTCATTCCCTCTAGCGCCACCAGCTGTCCAAATTTGCACTCATGTTTATGCTAATAACTTTTGAACCACAAGGGCTAGAAACAAAATTCCCATTTCTTCTGATTCCCTAGCTCAAGACGATTCGATCGCACCCTATGACGTCATTTTCCGTCATGGAAATTTGTCCGCCATTTTGAATTTTTCGAAAAATCTACTTTTTCGAACTCCTCCTAGGCCGTTGCTCCGATTTTCACGAAAATTGAACCAGATCATCTACAGACCATGCCGACAAAAAGTTATGGAATTCAAGTTGATTCGCTTAGCAATTTTCGAAAAAACCCACAAACAAATTTTACGTAGCGCTTGCGAAACCAGACGTAAGGCTGTATCTCCGCAACGCTTTATTGGATTCAGACCAAACTTGGCACATGTCATCACAAGCATGACCTGAGGCTACATGCTGCGTTTCGGCGCAGCGCCACCTACTGGTCCGGAGATATGAAAAATGGCTATTTTTGCTTATAACTTCTGAATAGTTTGCCCAAAAATCATCAAATTGGTCTCGTTAGATTCAGGCCAACATGCTGAGTCGACTGATATCCAATTTTACCATATCGGCCATTTTGGCTGTCGGCCATTTTGAATTTTGTGCTAAAATGCTGTATTTTAAGAACGCATGAATGGATTGTTACGAAACATGGTGTGGCTCATCAGCACGGTGCCCTGAAGGAGCGTGAGCAGTTTCAAAACAGCGCCACCTTGTGGTCAAAAGTTATAACAACATTTCCAAAAAGGCTAATAACCTTTGAATACATCTGCCTATTGAAATGCCACTGGTCTTAATAGATTCCCTGGGTCACGCTGAGAACATAGATACCAAGTTTGCCATATTTGGCCGAACTTCCTGTCCGCCATCTTGATTTTCAATCAGAACCTACTTTTTCGAACTCCTCCTAGACCGTTTGTCCGATTTTCACCAAAATCGAATCGTATCATCTCCACACTGTACCGACAAAAAGTTATGGAATTCGTGTTGATTCGTCAAACCGTTCTCGAATACCGCGCAAACAAATTTTACGTTGTGCCACAGCTACAGATTTAGTGCAAAAGTACTAAATCGCCCATAACTCCCAGACCATTTGTCCTAGACTCAAGTGTCTTACACCACTGTGATCCCTGGCTCAAGGCGGACAAAATGGCTATCTCCAATTTCGATTTAGGCCAGAAGAATTGTCTGCTATGTCGAATTTTGTCCGAAACCTACTTTTGCGAACTAGTCCTAGGTTTTTCGCCAGATCGGAACCAAACCAGTCTAGGACATTTCTCTGGACTCTCTAGATCAATAATTATCGGAAAAAAAGTTGAACTTTTGCATTTGGGTGGCTGTAACAGGGTCATTTAGAAAAGGGGCGTGGCAAAATACACTAAAAAGCCTATAAATCCCAATTGAAAACTCAGAACTTCACCAAAATTGATGAGCATATGTGTCAGAACATGGTGAGGAAGCATGCAGAGTTTCATGGAGATCGGACCATAGGTGGCGCTATAACTGGCAAAAAGCCTTCATTCTTATTAGGGGTTCAAGCATGAAATGCTGAAACCCTATTGTAATTGTAAGGATTCGTAAAACGCATCGTGCAGGCCAAACCGTAAGGCCTAGAGACGTGAAACCTGGCCAGATGGTAGGCCTCAATTTGGGGACAACCTATCAGAGTATGACCCCGAATGGCCCATAGGTGGCGCTACAGCAACCAAAAGTTCAAAATTGCTCATAACTCTTAGACCGTTTGTCCCAGGATCAAGTGTCTTATATCGTTGGAATCCTTGGCTCAAGGCGGACAAAATGGCTATCTCCGATTTTGATTTAGGCAGGGGAAATTTTTTGCTATGTCGAATTTTGTCCAAAACCTACCTTTGCGAACTAGTCCCTGGTTTTTCGCCCGATTGGAACCAAACCAGTCTAGGACAATTCTCTGGACTCTCTAGATCAATAATTGTCGAAAAAAAGTTGAACTTTTGCATTTGGGTGGCTGTAACAGGGTCATTTAGAAAAGGGGCGTGGCAAAATACACTAAAAAGCCTATAAATCCCAAATGAAAACTCAGAACATCACGAAAATCGCTGAGCATATGTGTCATGACATGGTGAACAAGCGTGCCGAGTTTCATGCAGATCGGACCATAGGTGGCGCTATAAATGGCAAAAAGGTTCCCTTATTATTAGGGGCCAAGCACAGAATGTGCGTAGGCACCTATTGTATCTGTTGGCGTACCAAAAATAATTCTTCTTTTTCTTCCGCTCTGGGAGTCTATGGCAGCCCATAGAACCGCTTGCGGGAAAGTTATGAAATTTGGCACACTGATAGAGGGCAGACTGAACAGTCACCATAGCAAATTTGGAGTCTCCAACTCATTCCCTCTAGCGCCACCAGCTGTCCAAATTTGCACTCATGTTTATGCTAATAACTTTTGAACCACAAGGGCTAGAAACAAAATTCCCATTTCTTCTGATTCCCTAGCTCAAGACGATTCGATCGCACCCTATGACGTCATTTTCCGTCATGGAAATTTGTCCGCCATTTTGAATTTTTCGAAAAATCTACTTTTTCGAACTCCTCCTAGGCCGTTGCTCCGATTTTCACGAAAATTGAACCAGATCATCTACAGACCATGCCGACAAAAAGTTATGGAATTCAAGTTGATTCGCTTAGCAATTTTCGAAAAAACCCACAAACAAATTTTACGTAGCGCTTGCGAAACCAGACGTAAGGCTGTATCTCCGCAACGCTTTATTGGATTCAGACCAAACTTGGCACATGTCATCACAAGCATGACCTGAGGCTACATGCTGCGTTTCGGCGCAGCGCCACCTACTGGTCCGGAGATATGAAAAATGGCTATTTTTGCTTATAACTTCTGAATAGTTTGCCCAAAAATCATCAAATTGGTCTCGTTAGATTCAGGCCAACATGCTGAGTCGACTGATATCCAATTTTACCATATCGGCCATTTTGGCTGTCGGCCATTTTGAATTTTGTGCTAAAATGCTGTATTTTAAGAACGCATGAATGGATTGTTACGAAACATGGTGTGGCTCATCAGCACGGTGCCCTGAAGGAGCGTGAGAAGTTTCAAAACAGCGCCACCTTGTGGTCAAAAGTTATAACAACATTTCCAAAAAGGCTAATAACCTTTGAATACATCTGCCTATTGAAATGCCACTGGTCTTAATAGATTCCCTGGGTCACGCTGAGAACATAGATACCAAGTTTGCCATATTTGGCCGAACTTCCTGTCCGCCATCTTGATTTTCAATCAGAACCTACTTTTTCGAACTCCTCCTAGACCGTTTGTCCGATTTTCACCAAAATCGAATCGTATCATCTCCACACTGTACCGACAAAAAGTTATGGAATTCGTGTTGATTCGTCAAACCGTTCTCGAATACCGCGCAAACAAATTTTACGTTGTGCCACAGCTACAGATTTAGTGCAAAAGTACTAAATCGCCCATAACTCCCAGACCATTTGTCCTAGACTCAAGTGTCTTACACCACTGTGATCCCTGGCTCAAGGCGGACAAAATGGCTATCTCCAATTTCGATTTAGGCCAGAAGAATTGTCTGCTATGTCGAATTTTGTCCGAAACCTACTTTTGCGAACTAGTCCTAGGTTTTTCGCCAGATCGGAACCAAACCAGTCTAGGACATTTCTCTGGACTCTCTAGATCAATAATTATCGGAAAAAAAGTTGAACTTTTGCATTTGGGTGGCTGTAACAGGGTCATTTAGAAAAGGGGCGTGGCAAAATACACTAAAAAGCCTATAAATCCCAATTGAAAACTCAGAACTTCACCAAAATTGATGAGCATATGTGTCAGAACATGGTGAGGAAGCATGCAGAGTTTCATGGAGATCGGACCATAGGTGGCGCTATAACTGGCAAAAAGCCTTCATTCTTATTAGGGGTTCAAGCATGAAATGCTGAAACCCTATTGTAATTGTAAGGATTCGTAAAACGCATCGTGCAGGCCAAACCGTAAGGCCTAGAGACGTGAAACCTGGCCAGATGGTAGGCCTCAATTTGGGGACAACCTATCAGAGTATGACCCCGAATGGCCCATAGGTGGCGCTACAGCAACCAAAAGTTCAAAATTGCTCATAACTCTTAGACCGTTTGTCCCAGGATCAAGTGTCTTATATCGTTGGAATCCTTGGCTCAAGGCGGACAAAATGGCTATCTCCGATTTTGATTTAGGCAGGGGAAATTTTTTGCTATGTCGAATTTTGTCCAAAACCTACCTTTGCGAACTAGTCCCTGGTTTTTCGCCCGATTGGAACCAAACCAGTCTAGGACAATTCTCTGGACTCTCTAGATCAATAATTGTCGAAAAAAAGTTGAACTTTTGCATTTGGGTGGCTGTAACAGGGTCATTTAGAAAAGGGGCGTGGCAAAATACACTAAAAAGCCTATAAATCCCAAATGAAAACTCAGAACATCACGAAAATCGCTGAGCATATGTGTCATGACATGGTGAACAAGCGTGCCGAGTTTCATGCAGATCGGACCATAGGTGGCGCTATAAATGGCAAAAAGGTTCCCTTATTATTAGGGGCCAAGCACAGAATGTGCGTAGGCACCTATTGTATCTGTTGGCGTACCAAAAATAATTCTTCTTTTTCTTCCGCTCTGGGAGTCTATGGCAGCCCATAGAACCGCTTGCGGGAAAGTTATGAAATTTGGCACACTGATAGAGGGCAGACTGAACAGTCACCATAGCAAATTTGGAGTCTCCAACTCATTCCCTCTAGCGCCACCAGCTGTCCAAATTTGCACTCATGTTTATGCTAATAACTTTTGAACCACAAGGGCTAGAAACAAAATTCCCATTTCTTCTGATTCCCTAGCTCAAGACGATTCGATCGCACCCTATGACGTCATTTTCCGTCATGGAAATTTGTCCGCCATTTTGAATTTTTCGAAAAATCTACTTTTTCGAACTCCTCCTAGGCCGTTGCTCCGATTTTCACGAAAATTGAACCAGATCATCTACAGACCATGCCGACAAAAAGTTATGGAATTCAAGTTGATTCGCTTAGCAATTTTCGAAAAAACCCACAAACAAATTTTACGTAGCGCTTGCGAAACCAGACGTAAGGCTGTATCTCCGCAACGCTTTATTGGATTCAGACCAAACTTGGCACATGTCATCACAAGCATGACCTGAGGCTACATGCTGCGTTTCGGCGCAGCGCCACCTACTGGTCCGGAGATATGAAAAATGGCTATTTTTGCTTATAACTTCTGAATAGTTTGCCCAAAAATCATCAAATTGGTCTCGTTAGATTCAGGCCAACATGCTGAGTCGACTGATATCCAATTTTACCATATCGGCCATTTTGGCTGTCGGCCATTTTGAATTTTGTGCTAAAATGCTGTATTTTAAGAACGCATGAATGGATTGTTACGAAACATGGTGTGGCTCATCAGCACGGTGCCCTGAAGGAGCGTGAGAAGTTTCAAAACAGCGCCACCTTGTGGTCAAAAGTTATAACAACATTTCCAAAAAGGCTAATAACCTTTGAATACATCTGCCTATTGAAATGCCACTGGTCTTAATAGATTCCCTGGGTCACGCTGAGAACATAGATACCAAGTTTGCCATATTTGGCCGAACTTCCTGTCCGCCATCTTGATTTTCAATCAGAACCTACTTTTTCGAACTCCTCCTAGACCGTTTGTCCGATTTTCACCAAAATCGAATCGTATCATCTCCACACTGTACCGACAAAAAGTTATGGAATTCGTGTTGATTCGTCAAACCGTTCTCGAATACCGCGCAAACAAATTTTACGTTGTGCCACAGCTACAGATTTAGTGCAAAAGTACTAAATCGCCCATAACTCCCAGACCATTTGTCCTAGACTCAAGTGTCTTACACCACTGTGATCCCTGGCTCAAGGCGGACAAAATGGCTATCTCCAATTTCGATTTAGGCCAGAAGAATTGTCTGCTATGTCGAATTTTGTCCGAAACCTACTTTTGCGAACTAGTCCTAGGTTTTTCGCCAGATCGGAACCAAACCAGTCTAGGACATTTCTCTGGACTCTCTAGATCAATAATTATCAGAAAAAAAGTTGAACTTTTGCATTTGGGTGGCTGTAACAGGGTCATTTAGAAAAGGGGCGTGGCAAAATACACTAAAAAGCCTATAAATCCCAATTGAAAACTCAGAACTTCACCAAAATTGATGAGCATATGTGTCAGAACATGGTGAGGAAGCATGCAGAGTTTCATGGAGATCGGACCATAGGTGGCGCTATAACTGGCAAAAAGCCTTCATTCTTATTAGGGGTTCAAGCATGAAATGCTGAAACCCTATTGTAATTGTAAGGATTCGTAAAACGCATCGTGCAGGCCAAACCGTAAGGCCTAGAGACGTGAAACCTGGCCAGATGGTAGGCCTCAATTTGGGGACAACCTATCAGAGTATGACCCCGAATGGCCCATAGGTGGCGCTACAGCAACCAAAAGTTCAAAATTGCTCATAACTCTTAGACCGTTTGTCCCAGGATCAAGTGTCTTATATCGTTGGAATCCTTGGCTCAAGGCGGACAAAATGGCTATCTCCGATTTGCTCGCCCTTCAGGCGCCAATTTCAAGTAAATTGCATTTTTTTATAAAACCTATTTTTGCAAACTTCTCCTTGGTTTTTCCCCCGATCGGAACCAAACCACTGCAAGAATATTCTCTGGAGTCTGACAATCAATAATCATCCAAAAAATTCTAAATTTCAATTAACGGTTGATAAGGGGAACCAAAATCTTTGATGGCACCAGGGCCACTTTTACTAAAACGGTTATAAATTGTGAACAGAAAGAGATTTTTTTGCTAAACTTGGGACACATCTTCCTGAGCTCAATCTGAGATCACTTGAAAAAAAAATCGCAACAATTGGCCACTAGGTGGCACTATAAAACGGTTATAACTTGTGAACGGAAAGAGATATTTTCGCAAAACTTGGGACACATGTTCATGAGCTCATTCTGAGGTCACGTGAAAAAAAATCATGACAATTGGCCACTTGGTGGCGCTGTAAAATGGTTATAACTTGTGAACGGAATGAGATATTTTCACTAAACTTGGGACACATGTTCATAAGCTCAATCTGAGTTGACATGAAAAAAATCATGACAATTGGCCACTTGGTGGTGCTATAACAGTGAAAAAAGGCACACAGTGTCTTTGTCCAAGGTGCCATGATAGTCTATGAGAACATTGGTGTATTTCAAAAAATTCGTATACGTATACGTCATTGGCACAAAGCCTTGAAGGAGCCTTAGAAGTTTCAAGGAAGCCCGTGTTTTTTTCACAGGAGTGACCTCCTAAGAATCCTTGCCGAGTCCAACAATACCAAACATGCCAGGTTTCGCCTTATGGTTTTTGTAAGTGTCATTTAGAGCTTTAAAAAATTGTGGTTATCTTCAAAGCCGTTAGTCTGATCTAGACAACAACAAAAAAACAAAGGAAATTTGAAAACATAGGTAAATAGCTAAACAATAACGCCAAAATGTTAAAATTATGATAGGAACTGACAAAATTTTTTATTAAATCCAATCAATTTCACCCATGGATCATTTTGATGCTCTCACATGTTTGAAACGAACAATGATGGATTGTGATGAAATTTGTTTTGAATTGGGACTGGCGAATCCCCGTCCATACTGTCAATGACCGGTCGCAAAGACCCGCCCACTTTAGTTACTGTTGCTATGTCTGACAAGCGACGCCACTCTCACACCACACCAAGTTCTCACGCAGTGAAAAATACATTGCGGATCAGAAAAAAGACTGTGCGCTGACAGACAAGTACTTTTGATATGAAACAAGTCTCACCTTTCAAATGTAGTCATTTTTTAGAGACATTTAAACAATAAATACCGTTTTGTGACTCTTTAATGTGTCTGACAGATCGCTGTAGACTCGAGGCTCAGTTAAAGCTGCTTGTGAACCGATCATCTCTTCCTTCTAGTTAATTTATAGCATTAAAATAAACATGAATGAACATAAAAGGAATGTTGTTTTAAAGTGCTAAGACGTCAGTACACTTTGTTTTTCAAATTTAAATCCTCCTATGTTAATCTACTAACTCTCCTGACTGCTTTGTTGGACAAAATGGCGGATTATGATTAGTCAGATCGCCTGTCAATCAAACTCCCTGCGAAGGGTCAATTGAGAATGCCTGTGCACACAATCCTGATCAAATCGACAACTTTGCAGTTGCACATTAGCCTGGCTAACGTCAGACCTCTTTCTCTTTGAGATGTGGTCTGGGAACCACATGTTCATTTTCTCGTATTTGAGGCATGGTTTACGAATGCCCAGAGCCGTTTATTGGACGCTACAAATGTTTATCAAATGCGCCTGTACGTAGCTCATAGCCAATCGTTTCAATTATACCAGATGATGTATGTAGAGCGACAGATATTCAATGAAGAAGACGACGATGGGTCAGAGATTTATGTGTACACCAGAGTCCTGCACGGGTCCGATTTTGTAAATCCGCACCCGCCCGTACCCGCAGTGCTTAAAACAGCACCCGACCCGTTTCCCAACAGCAGCTCTAATTAAAATTTGCACCCGACCCGCTTAAAATAGAACCGACACCCAACCCGCACCCGAAATAAAATCAGTTTAGACTATCACATTATAGACACACTTACAAAAATGTTTATTGCCAGGTCATACAGAAGTTATTACACGACAATTAACACAAGGACAACTTCAGCCGAAGCTGTCAAAAGGCCGATACATGAAGAACATGGCTAACGTTACCACAAAACTGAGTAGCCTTATAACATTTTACCAATCGAACAGACGCGGCTACAACACTATATGCCACGCAATTTCGTCTAGCCTACATCTGACCATTTTGGGCTCAAACACGCCCTGCACACCACACATACTTAACAGTGTTAAATATGAAAAATACCGTTCGATAGAACTGCTTTGTTACCACAGTTTCTGCGTGCTTCCTCAGGGATGAAGTTCCACATTTGCGGCTATCCAACACGAAAATGTTTGCAGCAAAGCCTAACTCCAAATTTCTCCCACACACTGGACTTGATTTTTGATGACGTATTGTCGACAACTTTACAATCTCCACTAGCTATTATTTTCTTCAACTCCACAGCATCCATCTCGACGACTGCTAGCAGATCGCGCGTGCGGTTATGTCGTCATCGTCTTGCTGCTCCCTCCCCGTTCTGTGATTGGTTCCCTAGCTGAGGCGGAAATCTGGTCCATGGTATCCAGGCTGCCTAGCAGCGTGAATAAAATCGCGCTGCGCTCAAGGCAGCATGGGGAAACCCAGGCTAGTTGCACATAGGAAAGCCCGGAAAATCCCGCTATAATGTAAGAGAGCATCTTTTTCATGTATTTGGACTTAAGCCTAACAATGTTTTATAGTGCGCTGTCCCCATTGTTTTTTTGTTTTGTTTTTGGTGAGCGTAGGCTACTCCTGATTTTGTTAGTCATCTCATCTCTTATATGCTGTGTATGATCATATCCTGCCCTATTCATGGTAGCCTACTCGCGGACATTGCGTCATCAATGTCATCAATTGCGTCATCAAGGGGCCCGCCTTGATAATCCTACTTAAGGGCCCAGTGTTGGCTCGTTACGCCACTGGATATAATTGTCTAAACTCCTTATCAAAATTAAATTTACAACAAATCTGACACATATATATGGGCACACTTTGAGTACTACTAATAAAAGTGGTGGAGATCAGGCAAGACTATAAGAAGACTAGGCAAAAGGTGCTATAACTGTAAAAACGCTTTAAAACCATATATTTCCTATGGTAAACTGCCTGTATTGGCTGTAAATTGACTTTTTCATCTATGATGGCAGTTGTTAAATGCTTGCTAAATAAAACTTAATGTCTTTTGATGCTTGTGTGCTTAAAGGCCTTAACTGCTTGAACCCCGATAAATGCTGCTTGCAGCTTTAATTGCTCATTGTTGCAGTTGGTCTGACACGTCTTGTCGTCTTATTCTGCTTGGCCCCGGTAATTGCTGCTTGCAGCTATATTTATTATTATTATTCTTCATTGTTCCGACTGGGAGTCTATGGCAGCCCATAGAACCGATTGCGGGAAAGTTGTAATGGTTTGACATTCTGATAGAGGACAGTCCCAACATTAAATACACCAATTTTGGTGTGTCTAAGTCATTCCCTCTAGCGCCACCAACTGTCCAAAGTTTCACTCATGTTTCTGCTAATAACTTTTGAACCACAAGGGCTAGAAACAAAATTCTTTTTTCCTCTGATTCGTGAGCTCATGGCGATTCGATTGCACCATATGACGTCATTTTCCGTCATTATAATTTTTCCGCCATTTTGAATTTTCCGAAAAAGCTACTTTTTCGAACTCCTCCTAGGCCGTTGCTCCAATTTCCACGAAAATTGAATCAGATCATCTTCAGACCATGCCGACAAAAAGTTATGCAATTCGTGTTGATTCGTCAAACCGTTCTCGAATACCGCGCAAACAAATTTTATGTAGCGCTTGCGAAAAACAGACACAAGCCTGTATCTCCGCAACGCTTTATCGTATTCACACCAAACTAAGCACATATCATCACAAGCATGACCTGAGCCTACATGCTGCGTTTCGGCGCAGTGCCACCTACTGGTCCGGAGATATGAAAAATGGCTGTTTTTGCTTATAACTTCTGAATGGTTTGTCCAAAAATCATAAAAGTGGTCTTGTTAGATTCAGGGCATCATGCTGAGTCGACTGATATCCAATTTTCCCAGATCAGCCATTTTGGCTGTCGGCCATTTTGAATTATGTGCTAAAATGCTGTATTTTAGGAATGCATGAACCTATCGTTACGAAACTCGGTATGGGTCATCAGCACGATGTCCTGAAGGAGCCTGAGAAGTTTTGAAACAGTGCCATCTAGTGGTGAATTTTTTTCCCCAAATGCTTCCAAATGCTTATAACTTTGGTTGTGGTCAACATATTTTCACAGGACTCATCTCTTTAGACTCCTGAATCGTTGCCGAGTCCAACGATACCAAACATGTTAGGTTTCGCCTTATGGTTTGTGTAGCGTTGTGATTTAGCGCTTAAAAAACATTTGGCTATATCTTTGAAACCGCTTGTCCGATCGAGACGAAACCACCTTCAGAAGTTTGGAAACATAGGTCGATAGCTATACGTCAATGCCCAAATGCGAAAATATTGATGTTTAGGGGTAGTAAAATCCAATCAAAGTCATGTGTCAGTCAATTTTTACGTGTTTTTTCATATAAATGTCTATAACTCCGAAGCGAATTGAGATATTTTCACCAAAATCGACACAAATATGCATGGGCTCACTCTGAGGACACATAAAAAAAATGGTGGGACTGAGCCTCTTGGTGGCGCTATAACAGAACAAAACATGAAATTCCCATTGACTTCAATACAGTTTTGTGAAATAAAATGCTATAGTAAACAAATGCATTGGTGTAATATTACGAAACTCAGAATGTGCAATCAGCTCCATCCCCTAAAGGTACCCAAAATATTTCGAGACAGCGCCACCTAGTGGTCAAAAGTTATAACAAAATTTCCAAAAAGGCTAATAACTTTTGAATAAATCTGGCTATTGAAATGCCACTGGTCTTAATAGATTCCCTGGGTCAAGCCGAGAACATAGATACCAAGGTTTCCTTATTTGGCCAAACTTCCTGTCCGCCATCTTGATTTTCAGTCAAAACCTACTTTTTCGAACTCCTCCTAGACTGTTTGTCCGATTTTCACCAAAATCGAATCGTATCATCTCCAGACTGTGCCGACTAAAAGTTATGGATTTCGTGTCGATAGACGAAACCGTTTTCGTATAGCGCAGCAGCAAAGTTGAGGCATGATGCTAATAGCAATAATTAAGGCTTTATCTCTGCAATGCCTTGATATATTGACACCAATCTTTGTATGTGTCATTGTCACTTCACTCTGACCACATCACATCACTTTTTTAACTGCGCCACCTATTGGTCGAAAGTGATAATCCATTAAATCATATTTTAAATGACTTTTTATATGATTTTTCAGCCATTTCATCTAAAATCCTCTTTAAATGTATTTAATTGCTCATTGTTCCAGTTGATCTGACACCTTCAGCCATGTTGGCATATCCTGTCATCTGCTTGCGCTTGGCCCCGATAATTGCTGCTTGCAGCTATATTTATTATTATTATTATTATTCTTCTTCCGACTGGGCGTCTATGGCAGCCCATAGAACCGATTGCGGGAAAGTTGTTTTGGTTTGACATTCTGATAGAGGACAGTCCCAACATTAAATACACCAATTTTTGTGTTTCTAAGTCATTCCCTCTAGCGCCACCACCTGTCCAAAGTTTCACTTTTATTTTGCTAATAACTTTTGAACCGTAAGGCCAATCAACAAAATTCTTTTTTCCTCTTATTTCTGAGCTCATGCCGATTCGATTGCACCCTATGATGTCATTTTCCGTCATATAAATATGGCCGCCATTTTTAATTTTCTGAAAAAGCTACTTTTTCGAACTCGTCCTAGACGGTTTGTCCGATTTGCACGAAAATTGAACCAGATCATCTTCAGGCAGTGTTGACCAAAAGTTATGGAATTCAAATTGATTCGTCAAACCGTTTTCGATAAACGCACGAATACATTTTACGTAGCTCTAGCAAAAACAGTCGTAAGGCTGTATCTCCGCAACGGTTTATCGTATTCAGACCAAACTTGGTACATGTACTCACAAGCATGACCTGAGGCTACATGCTGCGTTTCGGCGCAGCGCCACCTACTGGTCCGGAGATATGAAAAATGGCTATTTTTGCTTATAACTTCTGAACAGTTTGTCCAAAAATCATAAAATTGGTATCGTTACATTCAGGGCAATATGCCGATTCGTATGATATCCAGTTTTACCATATCGGCCCTTTTGACTGTCGGCCATTTTGAATTTTGTGCTAAAATACTGTATTTTAAGAATGCATGAACGAATTGTTACGAAACTTGGTATGGGTCATCAGCACGTTGTCCTGAAGGAGCGTGAGAAGTTTCGAAACAGCGCCACCTAGTGGTGAATTTTTTTTTTCAAATGCTTATAACTTTGGGTGTGGTCAACTTATTTTCACGAGACTCATCTAATTAGACTCCTGAAACCTTGCCGAGTCCTACGATACCAAACATGCTAGGTTTTGCCTTACGGTTTGTGTAGCGTTGTGATTTAGCGCTTAAAAAACATTTGGCTATATCTTCGAAACCGCTAGTCCGATCGAGACGAAACCACCGTCAGAAGTTTGGAAACATAGGTCGATAGCTATACGCCAATGCCCAAATGCGAAAATATTGATGTTTAGGGGTAGTAAATTCCAAACAAAGTCATGTGTCAGTCATTTTTTACGTGTTTTTTCATATAAATGCCTATAACTCTGAAGCAAATTGAGATTTTTTCACCAAAACTGACACACATATGTATGGGCTCACTCTGAGGACACGTAAAAAAAATTGTGAGACTGAGCCTCTTGGTGGCGCTATAATAGAACAAAACATAAAATTCCCATTGACTTCAATACAGTTTTGTGAAATAAAATGCTATTTTCATTAAAAACCTACTTTTTCGAACTCCTCCTACACCGTTTGTCCGATTTTCACCAAAATCGAATCATATCATCTCCAGACCGTGCCGACTGAAAGTTATGGATTTCGTGTCGATTGACGAAACCGTTTTCGTATAGCGCAGCAGCAAATTTGAGGCATGATGCTAAAAGCATTATTCAGGCTTTATGTCTGCAATGCCTTGACATATTGACACCAAACTTTGCATGTGTCATTGTCACTTCCCTCTGACCACATCACATCAGTTTTGTAACTGCACCACCTATTGGTCGAAAGTGATAATCCATTACATCATATTTTTAATTATTGTTTCTATGATTTTTCAGCCATTTTGCCTAAAATCCTCTTTAAATGTCTTTAATTGCTCATTGTTGCAGTTGGTCTGACACTTTCAAACATGTCGAAATGTCTTGTCGTCTTATTCTGCTTGGCCCCGGTAATTGCTGCTTGCAGCTATATTTATTATTATTATTCTTCATTGTTCCGACTGGGAGTCTATGGCAGCCCATAGAACCGATCGCGGGAAAGTTGTAATGATTTGACATTCTAATAGAGGACAGTCCCAACATTAAATACACCAATTTTGGTGTGTCTAAGTCTTTCCCTCTAGCGCCACCAACTGTCCAAAGTTGCACTCATGTTTATGCTAATAACTTCTGAACCACAAGGGCTAGAAACAAAATTCTTTTTTCCTCTGATTCCTGAGCTCATGACGATTTGAATGCACCCTATGACGTCATTTTTCGTCATAAAAAAATTTCCGCCATTTTGAATTTTCCGAAAAACCTACTTTTTCGAACTCCTCCTAGGCCGTTGGTCCAATTTCCACGAAAATTGAATCAGATCATCTTCAGACCATGCCGAAAAAAAGTTATGGAATTCGTGTTGATTCATCAAACCGTTCTCGAATACCGCGCAAACAAATTTTACGTAGCGCTTGTGAAAACAGTCGTAGGGCTGTATCTCCGCAACGGTTTATCGTATTCAGACCAAACTTGGTACATCTCATCACAAGCATGACCTGAGGCAACATGCTGCGTTTCGGCGCAGTGCCACCTACTGGTCCGGAGATATGAAAAATGGCTATTTTTGCTTATAACTTCTGAATGGTTTGTCCAAAAATCATAAAAGTGGTCTCGTTAGATTCAGGGCGTCATGCTGAGTCGACTGATATCCAATTTTCCCCGATCAGCCATTTTGGCTGTCGGCCATTTTGAATTATGTGCTAAAATGCTGTATTTTATGAGCGCGTGAACGTATCGTTACAAAACTTGGAATGGATCATCAGCACGATGCCCTGAAGGAGCCTGAGAAGTTTCGAAACAGTGCCACCTAGTGGTGAATTTTTTTCACCAAATGCTTTCAAATGCTTATAACTTTGGGTGTGGTCGACTTATTTTCACGAGACTCATCTCATTAGAGTCCTGAATCGTTGCCGAGTCCCACGATACCAAACATGCTAGGTTTCGCCTTACGGTTTGTGTAGCGTTGTGATTTAGCGCTTAAAAAACATTTGGCTATATCTTTGAAACCGCTAGTCCGATCGAGACGAAACCACCGCCAGAAGTTTGGAAACATAGGTCGATAGCTATACACCAATGCCCAAATGCGAAAATATTGATGTTTAGGGGTAGTAAATTCCAATCAAAGTCATGTGTTAGTCATTTTTTTTTTTCATTCTTCGATCCAAGATGGCGCATCTTCGATCCAAGATGGCGCCGCGGATGGCTGCCTCGGTGTTGAGCTCTCCAGTTGTTACACTGTTTTTGTTAGTTTGTCCTGTTTTATGTTTGTCATTCGCTATCAGTTATACCAGGGACGAACTGCTGAACATTCGGCAGTGCACACCAACTGATCACCAACCAGTTTTTGATTCTTCTGGCGTTTTGCGGAACATTGTCGTCGGTTGTGCCGCTGCACTGTGGAAACAGTATAAGACGCGCAGGCGTGGGAAGCGAGCCGGCACACTCGTTAAGCTCAGGCAGCGCGGATTCAGAACGGCGCTGCCTAGCATCCATCTGGCGAATGTCCGCTCTCTCCCTAACAAAATGGACGAACTACTTCTGCTCTCACGCAAAAACAAGGACTTTACCAACTCTGCTGCTCTGTGTTTCACGGAAACCTGGCTGAACGAAGCCATTCCGGACAGCGCGTTACATCTACCGGACTTTCAGCTGTTCAGAGCGGATCGCGATATGGAGTCAACGGGGAAAACGCGCGGTGGTGGGACATGCTTTTACATCAACAGAAGGTGGTGTACTGATGTAACTGTGTTAAGGAAGATGTGCTGTCCTGATGTGGAAGTGCTTTTCATTAACTGTAAGACGTTCTACTCGCCGCGGGAGTTTTCCTCGCTCGTTCTCATCAGTGTTTACATTCCACCGCAAGCACACGTGAGTACGGCGCTGCAACAGCTGGCTGATCTGATCACAGAAACAGAACAACAACACCCGGACTCTGTTCTTATCATTCTCGGAGACTTTAATCAGGCAAAACTCACACGTGAACTGCCTAAATTCAAACAGCACATTACATGCCCCACCAGAGACAATAATATTTTGGACCATTGCTACACCACAACAAAGGATGCATATCGCTCCGTCGCCAGAGCAGCTCTAGGACTTTCCGATCACTGCCTGGTTCATCTTCTACCAACTTACAGGCAAAAACTTAAAACTGCTAAGCCAGTAATAAGGACTGTAAAGAGATGGACCAACGACACAGAGCAGGTCTTACAAGCCTGTTTTGAATGCACTGACTGGAGTGTTTTTGAAGCTGCTGCCAGCGATCTGGACGAGCTCACAGAGACTGTAACATCATACATCAGTTTCTGTGAGGATTTATGCATCCCTACCAGGACTTACTTATCATTCAACAATGATAAACCATGGTTCACACCAAAACTCAGACAGCTTCGTCAGGTCAAAGAAGATGCCTACAGGAGTGGGGATAGGATCTTGTATAATCAGGCCAGGAACACATTGACAAAGGAGATTGAAGTGGCTAAGAAGAGCTATGCCAAAAAGCTGGAAAACCAGTTTTCCTCCAACGACCCTGCATCAGTGTGGAAAGGCCTGAAAGACATTACCAACTACAAGACACCATCCCCCAGCATCGACAGCAATAAGCATCTTGTGAACGAGCTGAATGTCTTTTACTGTAGATTTGAGACCCCCGATCAGACACCCCATACCCGCCCTGACCATCTCTCTACACAGCCATCAACACCTCCAGCCATCCCCCTCCCCTCCCCCCCTGCACTTCAGATCAGTGAGGATAATGTGCGTCAGATCTTCAGGAAACAGAAGAGAAGGAAAGCACCAGGCCCAGACGGTGTTTCACCAGCCTGTCTGAAAACCTGCGCTGACCAGCTGGCCTCTATCTTCTCACTGATCTTCAACAGATCACTGGAGCAGTGCAAAGTCCCTTTCTGCTTTAAACGCTCCACCATCATCCCAATCCCGAAGAAACCAAAGATCACAGGACTCAATGACTACAGACCTGTTGCCTTAACATCTGTGGCCATGAAGTCATTCGAAAGACTGGTGTTAGCATATCTGAAGGACATCACTGGACCCTTGCTGGACCCCCTGCAGTTTGCCTACAGAGCAAACCGGTCTGTGGATGATGTGGTCAATATGGGACTGCATTACACCCTACAACATCTGGACAAACCAGGGACCTATGCAAGGATTCTGTTCGTGGACTTTAGTTCTGCCTTCAACACCATCGTCCCATCACTGCTCCAGACCAAACTGACCCAGCTCTCTGTCCCTAGCTCCATCTGTCAATGGATCACCAGCTTTCTGACAGACAGACAACAGCTAGTCAGAATGGGCAAAATCACGTCCGACAGCCGCACCATCAGCACCGGTGCTCCACAGGGATGTGTTCTCTCACCACTGCTCTTCTCCCTGTACACAAATGACTGCACCTCTAAAGACACCTCTGTCAAGCTCCTGAAGTTTGCGGACGACACTACTGTTATCGGACTCATCCGGAACGGTGACGAGTCTGCGTACAGACAGGAGGTGGAGCAGCTGGCTCTTTGGTGCAGTTATAACAACCTGGAGCTGAACACGCTCAAAACAGTGGAGATGATCGTGGACTTCAGGAGAAACCCCCCTGCACTCCCTTCACTCACCATCATGGACAGCACTGTGACTGCAGTAGAGTCATTCAGGTTCCTGGGCACCACCATCTCTCAGGATCTGAAGTGGGACACTCACATAGACTCTATTGTGAAGAAAGCCCAACAGAGACTGTACTTCCTGCGTCAGCTGAGGAAATTCAACCTGCCACAGGAGCTGCTCGTACAGTTCTACTCAGCTGTCATCCAGTCCATCCTCTGCACTTCCATCACCGTCTGGTTCGGCTCTGCTACCAAAACCGACCTCCGTAGACTACAGCGGATAGTTCGGACTGCTGAGCGAATCACTGGCACTACCCTTCCCACACTCAAAGAACTGCACTCATCCAGAGTGAGTAAAAGGGCTCGCAAAATCACTCTGGACCCGTCACACCCAGCACACTTTCTGTTTGAACTGTTACCGTCTGGTCGACGCTACAGAGCACCGAGCACAAAAACAACCAGACACAGGAAAAGTTTCTTTCCCCAGGCCATCTACCTCATGAACACTTAAATGTTCCGCTACTGTGGAACAAACATGTGCAATACTTCCTCAGACATTTCATTATAGCACCTTATAACTTTATATATATTTATAATTTATAATCTTTTATTTTTATTTTTTCTATTTTTTATTTATACCTATGTTACTTGTCTTGTCACTTTATATTGTATGTGTACTGGAAGCTACTGTCACCAAGACAAATTCCTCGTATGCGCAAGCATACTTGGCAATAAAGCTCTTTCTGATTCTGATTCTGATTCTGATTTTTTACGTGTTTTTTCATATAAATGTCTATAACTCCGAAGCGAATTGAGATATTTTCACCAAAATCGACAAACATATGTATGAGCTCACTCTGAGGACATGTAAAAAAAATGGTGGGACTCAGCCTCTTGGTGGCGCTATAATAGAACAAAACATGAAATTCCCATTGACTTCAATACAGTTTTGTGAAATAAAATGCTATACTAAACAAATGCATTGGTGTAATATTAGGAAACTCATAATGTGCCATCAGCACCATCCCCTGAAGGTATCCAAAATATTTCGAGACAGTGCCACCTAGTGGTCAAAAGTTCTAACAAAATTTACAAAACTGCTAATAACTTTTGAATAAGTTGGCCTATTGTAATGCAACTGGTCTTAATAGATTCATTGGGTCAAGCCGAGAACATAGATACCAAGTTTTCCTTATTTGGCCTAGCTTCCTGTCCGCCATCTTGATTTTCAGTCAAAACCTACTTTTTCGAACTCCTCCTAGACCATTTGTCCGATTTTCACCAAAATCGAATCGTATCATCTCCAGACTATGCTGTATAAAAGTTATGGATTTCGTGTCAATAGACGAAACCGTTTTCATATAGCGTAGCAGCAAATTTGAGGCATGATGCTAAAAGCACAATTCAGGCTTTATCTCTGCAATGCCTTGACATATTGACACCAAACTTTGTATGTGTCATTGTCACTTCACTCTGACCACATCACTTTTGTAACTGCGCCACCTATTGGTCGAAAGTAATAATCCATTAAATCATATTTTAAATGACTTTTTATAGGATTTTTCAGCCATTTCATCTAAAATCCTCTTTAAATGTATTTAATTGCTCATTGTTCCAGTTGGTCTGACACCTTCAGCCATGTTGGCATATCCTGTCATCTGCTTGCGCTTGGCCCCGATAATTGCTGCTTGCAGCTATATTTATTATTATTCTTCCTTCTTCCAACTGGGAGTCTATGGCAGCCCATAGAACCGAATGCGGGAAAGTTGTTTTGGTTTGACATTCTGATAGAGGACAGTCCCAACATTAAATACACCAATTTTGGTGTGTCTAAGTCATTCCCTCTAGCGCCACCACCTGTCCAAAGTTTCACTTTTATTTTGCTAATAACTTTTGAACCGTAAGGCCAATCAACAAAATTATTTTTTTCTCTGATTCCTGAGCTCATGCCAATTCGATTGCACCCTATGACGTCATTTTCCGTCATAAAAATATGGCCGCCATCTTGAATTTTCAAAAAAAGCTACTTTTTCGAACTCGTCCTAGACGGTTTGTCCGATTTGCACGAAAATTGAACCAGATCATCTTCAGGTAGTGCTGACAAAAAGTTATGGAATTCAAATTGATTCGTCAAACCGTTTTCGATAAACGCACGAATACATTTTACGTAGCGCTAGCAAAAACAGTCGTAAGGCCGTATCTCCGCAACGGTTTATCGTATTCAGACCAAACTTGGTACTTGTACTCACAAGCATGACCTGAGGCTACATGCTGTGTTTCGGTGCAGCGCCACCTACTGGTCCGGAGATATGAAAAATGGCTATTTTTGCTTATAACTTCTGAACAGTTTGTCCAAAAATCATAAAATTGGTCTCGTTAGATTCAGGGCAACATGCCGAGTTGACTGATGTCCAATTTGACCATATCGGTCATTTTGGCTGTCGGCCATTTTGAATTTTGTGCTAAAATTCTGTATTTTATGACCGCATGAACGGATTGTTACGAAACGTGGTATGGGTCATCAGCACAATGCCCTGAATGAGCCTTCAGAAGTTTCGAAACAGCGCCACCTAGTGGTGAATTTTTTTTTTCAAATGCTTATAACTTTGGGTGTGGTCAACTTATTTTCACGAAACTCATCTTTTTAGACTCCTGAATCGTTGCCGAGTCCTACGATACCAAACATGCTAGGTTTCGCCTTACGGTTTGTGTAGCGTTGTGATTTAGCGCTTAAAAAACATTTGGCTATATCTTTGAAACCGCTAGTCCGATCGAGACGAAACCACCGTCAGAAGTTTGGAAACATAGGTCGATAGCCATACGCCAATGCCCAAATGCGAAAATATTGATGTTTAGGGGTACTAATTTCCAATCAAAGTCATGTGTCAGTCATTTTTTTCGTGTTTTTTCATATAAATGTCTATAACTCCGAAGTGAATTGAGATATTTTCACCAAAATTGACACACATATGTATGGGCTCACTCTGAGGACACGTAAAAAAAAATTGTGGGACTGAGCCTCTTGGTGGCGCTATAATTGAACAAAATATGAAATTCCCATTGACTTCAATACAGTTTTGTGAAATAAAATGCTATACTAAACAAATGCATTGGTGTAATATTACAAAACTCAGATTGTGTCATCAGCACCATCCCCTGAAGGCAACCAAAATATTTCAAGACAGCGCCACCTAGTGGTCAAAAGTTATAACAAAATTTCCAAAAAGGCTAATAACTTTTGAATAAATCTGGCTATTGAAATGCCACGGGTCTTAATAGATTCCTTGGGTCAAGCCGAGAACATAGATACCAAGTTTTCCTTATTTGGCCAAACTTCCTGTCCGCCATCTTGATTTTCAGTCAAAACCTACTTTTTCGAACTCCTCCTAGACCGTTTGTCCGATTTTCACCAAAATCGAATCGTATCATCTCCAGACCGTGCCGACTAAAAGTTATGGATTTCGTGTCGATAGACGAAACCGTTTTCGTATAGCGCAGCAGCAAAGTTGAGGCATGATGCTAATAGCAATAATTAAGGCTTTATCTCTGCAATGCCTTGATATATTGACACCAATCTTTGTATGTGTCATTGTCACTTCACTCTGACCACATCACATCAGTTTTGTAACTGCGCCACCTATTGGTCGAAAGTGATAATCCATTAAATCATATTCTGAATTACTTTTTATATGATTTTTCAGCCATTTCGCCAAAAATCCTCTCTAAATGTCTTTAATTGCTCATTGTTGCAGTTGGTCTGACACCTTCAGCCATGTTGGCATATCCTGTCATCTGCTTGCGCTTGGCCCCGATAATTGCTGCTTGCAGCTATATTTATTATTCTTCCGCTTCCGACTGGGAGTCTATGGCAGCCCATAGAACCGATTGCGGGAAAGTTGTTTTGGTTTGACATTCTGATAGAGGACAGTCCCAACATGAAGTACACCAATTTTGGTGTGTCTAAGTTATTCCCTCTAGCGCCACCACCTGTCCAAAGTTTCACTTTTATTTTGCTAATAACTTTTGAACCGTAAGGCCAATCAACAAAATTCCTGTTACCTCTGATTCCTGAGCTGATGACAATTCGATTGCATCCTATGACGTAATTTTCCCTCATAAAACCATGGCCGCCATTTTGAATTTTCCTAAAAAGCTACTTTTTCGAACTCGTCCTAGACGGTTTGTCCGATTTGCACGAAAATTGAACCAGATCATCTTCAGGCAGTGCTGACCAAAAGTTATTAAAAGAAAGTTGATTCGTCAAACCGTTTTTGATAAACGCTCGAACAAATTTTATGAAGCGCTTGCAAAAACAGTCGTAAGGCTGTATCTCCGCAACGCTTTATCGTATTCAGACCAAACTTGGTACATGTCATCACAAGCATGATCTGAGGCTACATGCTGTGTTTCGGCGCAGCGCCACCTACTGGTCCGGAGATATGAAAAATGGCTATTTTTGCTAATAACTTTTGAACAGTTTATCCAAAAATCAAAAAATGTATCTCGTTAGATTCAGGGCAACATGTCGAGTCGACTGATATCAAATTTTACCATATCGGCCATTGTGGCTGTCGGCCATTTTGAATTTTGTGCTAAAATGCTGTATTTTAAAAACACATGAACGGATTGTTACGAAACTTGGCATGGGTCATCAGCACGATGCCCTGAAGGAGCCTGAGAAGTTTCGAAACAGCGCCACCTAGTGGTGAATTTTTTTTTTCAAATGCTTATAACTTTGGTTGTGGTCGACTTATTTTCACGAAACTCATGTCATTAGACTCCTGAATCGTTGCCGAGTCCTACGATACCAAACATGCTAGGTTTCGCCTTATGGTTTGTGTAGCGTTGTGATTTAGCGCTTAAAAAACATTTGGCTATATCTTTGAAACCGCTAGTCCGATCGAGACGAAACCACCTTCAGAAGTTTGGAAACATAGGTCGATAGCCATATGCCAATGCCAAAATGCAAAAATATTGATGTTTAGGGGTAGTAATTTCCAATCAAAGTCATGTGTCAGTCATTTTTTTCATGTTTTTTCATATAAATGTCTCTAACTCCGACGCGAATTGAGATATTTTCACCAAAATTGACACACATATCTATGGGCTCACTCTGAGGACATGTAACATTAAAAAAATAATGAGGACACATTAAAACATGAGGACACATTAAAAAAATGGTGGGACTGAGCCTTTTGGTGGCGCTATAATAGAACAAAACATGAAATTCCCATAGACTTCAATACAGTTTTGTGAAATAAAATGCTATACTAAACAAATGCATTGGCTTAATATTATGAAACTCAGTATGTGCCATTAGCACCATACCCTGAAGGTACCCAAAATATTTCGCGACAGCGCCACCTTGTGGTCAAAAGTTATAACAAAATTTACAAAAAGGCTAATAACTTTTGATGACATCTGCCTTTTGAAATGCCATTGGTCTTCTTACATTCATTGGGTCAAGCCGAGAACATAGATACCAAGTTTTTCTTATTTGGCCTATTTTCCTGTCCGCTATCTTGATTTTTATTCAAAAACTACTTTTTCGAACTCCTCCTAGACCGTTTGTCCGATTTTCACCAAAATCGAATCGTATCATCTCCAGATCGTACCGACTAAAAGTTATTGATTTCGTGTCGATTGACGAAACCGTTTTCGTATACCGCAGCAGCAAAGTTGAGGCATGATGCCAAAGGCACTATTCAGGCTTTATCTCTGCAATGCCTTGACATATTGACACCAAACTTTGTATGTGTCTTTGTCACTTCACTCTGACCGCATCACATCAGGTTTGTAACTGCGCCACCTATTGGTCGAAAGTGATAATCCATTAAATCATATTTTTATTTACTGTTTCTATGATTTTTCAGGCATTTGGCCTAAAATCCTCTTTAATGTCTTTAATTGCTCATTGTTGCAGTTGGTCTGACACTTTCAGAAATGTTGGCATGTATTGTCATCTGATTGTGCTTGGCCCCGGTAATGGCTGCTTGCAGCTATATTTATTATTATTATTCTGACCCTAAAAATTTACAACTCAAACTCCTCCTAGAGCTTTAACTCTACATACTCCAAACTCGGCTCAGACCTTCAAACTGTTCTGACTCGAGTTGCTTTATCTTTTCAGACTGATCGGACTTACGGTTTTCCTAAAAATGACGATCAAAACTCGAAAAAACTCATTCAAAAACTCCATTGACTTACATTGGGGAGTTCTAAAAAATTCAAACCGACAAAAATTTAAATCTAAACACCTTGAAGACTAAACCAAACTGCCGTTCTATATACTATATGAGCCATTGAGACTCATTTAAACTAATAAACTCTAAACTATAAACACTTATAAACTAATTAACTTATAAACTCATGAATTCATAAACTTATGAACTCTTAAACTCATAAATTAATAAACTCTGAACTCTTAATCTCATTTAAACTTATAAACTCTAAACTGATTTAAACTTATAAACTCAAAACTCAAGAACTCATACACTTATAAACTCATCAATTTATACACTTATAAACTCTAAACTCAGACACACACACTGAGTTTATGAGTGAGTGTGTGAGCGAGTTAGTGTGTGTGTGTTTGTGTGTGTGTCTGTCTGTCTGTCTGTGTGTGTGTGTGTGTGTGTGTGTGTGTGTGTGTGTGTCTATCTAACTTATTTATCTATCTGTCAAACTTCAAACTACTGTAAACTACTGTAAACTTCAAACCACTATAAACTTCTTAAGTTTAAATCTTCCAGCTCCCAAGCAACTCCATAGCAACCAAACTCGAGTACCCTAGCAACCGTTTTGTAAGACCTATATCTCTGTATCAGAACATTGTATAGAGATGAGGTTTGGCTCTTTTGACTCATGCTAGCAAACAGCACTTCCAACATACTACACATGCTAGCAGTGAATAGCTACATGCTAATAGTGATTAGTTAAGTGTTAAATCATGCCAAGATCATGCTAAGAACTCTATAAAAACCCCATAATAACCATCTGTGACAACTACCAGCCACCTATTAACACCATATCAACCGCCCTGAATACCTTAGCAACCGCCTAGCAACACCATAGCAACCACCCATAACACCCTAGCAACCGCCTATCAACCACCCAGAACAGCCTAGCAACCACCCATAACACCCTAGCAACCGCCTAGCAACCACCCAGAAGACCCTAGCAACCACCCAAAACATCCTAGCAACCGCCTAGCAACCACCCAAAACACCCTAGCAACCACCCAGAACACCCTAGCAACCACCTAGCAACCACCCATAAGACCCTAGCAACCGCCTAGCAACCTTCCAAAACACCCTAGCAACCACCCAAAAGACCCTAGCAACCACCCAAAACACCCTAGCAACCACCCAGAATACCCTAGCAACTGCCTAGCAACCACCCAAAACACCCTAGCAACCACCCAAAATACCCTAGCAACCGCCTAGCAACCACCCAAAACACCCTAGCAACCACTCAAAATATCCTAGCAACCGCCTAGCAACCACCCAAAAGACCCTAGCAACCACCGAAAATATCTTAGAAACCGCCTAGCAACTACCCAAAAGACCCTAGCAACCACCCAAAATACCCTAGCAACCGCCTAGAAACCACCCAGAATACCCTAGCAACCACCTAAAATACCCTAGCAACCACCTAAAATACCCTAGCAACCGCCTATCAACCACCCAAAAGACCCTAGCAACCACCCAAAATATCCTAGCAACCGCCTAGCAACCACACAGAACACCCTAGTAACCACCAAGAACACCCTAGCAACCGCCTAGCAACCACCCAGAACACCCTAGCAACCTCCCAAAAGACCCTAGCAACCGCCTAGCAACCACCCAAAAGACCCTAGCAACCACCAGAAATATCCTAGCAACCGCCTAGCAACCACCCAGAACACCCTAGTAACCACCCAGAACACCCTAGCAACCGCCTAGCAACCACCCAGAACACCCTAGCAACCACCCAAAATACCCTAGCAACCGCCTAGCAACTACCCAAAAGACCCTAGCAACCACCCAAAATACCCTAGCAACCGCCTAGCAACCACCCAGAATACCCTAGCAACCACCTAAAATACCCTAGCAACCACCTAAAATAACCTAGCAACCGCCTATCAACCACCCAAAAGACCCTAGCAACCACCCACCCTTTGAGATATCAAAAATCCGTCCGCAATTTAGCATCCTCAATGTCTTGACTTCATGCACACCGAGTTTGGAGGCGAATCGATGAATTCCCTAGGAGGAGTACATTAAATTCCACAGCATGCGTTTCCAAACAACGCTAAATAGCCAACTTCCTGTTGTAAGAGCCCCAAAAGTGCCCGAAAGGTTGACAAAATAATAATAATAATAATAATAATAAATATAGCTGCGAGCAGCGATTACGGGCCAAAGCCGGTGGCACCGCAACCCCGGTGCCTTTAGTTACCTAAAGGCACCGGGGTGGCGGTACCGCCGGCTTTGGCCCTCCATCGCTGCTCGCAGCTATATTTATATATATATATATATATATATATATATATATATATATATATATATATATATTATACAAACATATATATACCGTTCAAAAGTTTGGGGTAAGGAAGATTTTTAATGTTTTTAGGAGAAGTCTCTTCTGCTCACCAAGGCTGCATTTATTTGATTAAAAATACAAACAAAAACAGTAATATTGTGAAATATTATTCCAATTTAAAACAGCTGTTTTCTATTTTAAAATATTTTACACTGTAATTAATTTATGTGATCAAAGCTGAGTTTTCAGCATCATTACTCCCGTCTTCAGTGTCACATGATCCTTCAGAAACCATTCTAATATGATGATTGATGGTCAATAAATATTAATTATTATTTTCAATGTTGAAAACAGTTGTGTACAGATTTTTTTTCAAAATGCGTTGATGAATGTAAAGTTCAAAAGAACAGCATTTATTTCAAATATAATTTTTTTTAACATTATAAATGTCTGTACTGTAACTTTTTATCAGTTTAACTCATTCTCGATGAATAAAAGTATTGATTTATTTATTTCTTTCCCCCAAAAATAAAAATAAAATTATTACTGACCCCAAACTTCTGAACGGTAGTGTTTAATGTTACAAAAGCTTTAGATTTCAGATAAATGCTGTTCTTTTGAACTTTCTATTCATCAAAGACTGTACATAACTGTTTTCGACATTTAAAATAATAATGAATGTTTCTTGAGCATCAATCATCATATTAGAATAATTTCTGAAGGATCATGTGACAGTGACGACTGGAATAATGATGCTGAAAACTCAGCTTTGATCACAGGAATAAATAACAGTTTAAAATATATTAAAATAGAAAGCAGCTGTTTTAAATTGGAATACTATTTTACAATATTACTGTTTTTGTTTGTATTTTTAATCAAATAAATGCAGCCTTGGTGAGCAGAAGAAACTTAGCTTAAAAATCTTACTGACGCCAAATTTTTGAACAGTAGTGTATTATATATTTATATAATTATATAAAAATGTAAGGGATAAGACAGATCATTTTACTTGCCTGACCTGATTAGAACAATGAAAAAAACTTAAATGAAAAAATAACTTGGGAATCACTAAAACGAGGGCGCGATTGAACAGTGGACACATAAAAACATACTCTGTCATTTTGTTCAGAACATCATTCAAACTGCAAAGTGTTAACTTATATTTTTGTACAGTAGCAATAAAACACAACATTGTGCTTTTTTTAAATACATTCAAGCAATCCGCCCCGAAAATGAAACTAAAATGCTCACGGCTGCACAGGCATTCATAATGGTGCGCGTCCTCAGCGAGGAACGAGCAGAACAGAGTCAACGTTTCTTAGGTCATTCCTCCTTCCATAGGAATTTATTGAAAACGCTCGCTCTGCTCCGCACCATTATCAATGTCCGTGCGGACGAACATATTTTACTTTCGTTTTTAAGTTAGCGATTAAAAAGCCCCCAGCAGTGTCACACGTCAGTTAACCGGTGGTAAAATATTCTCACCGTCACATACCTAGTATATTTTTATATAGATATAATAGGCCTACCTGATTTTGAACACAAGAGGGCAGTATAGCACTATGTTTGACTTTATTTATTTATTGTTTAGACTAAACAACCATTCTGGCAGTTTTTAAACTTAAACTTCATTCGTAAATTGAAAAAAAAAGAATAAAATGAGTTAAGTTCTGATATTTGTATACTTTTATGTAGTAATAAATGGTGTATAATTACATTTTTAGAATATATGAGCCTTTTAGTGTTTACTTTTTTGACATTACTTTAATCCCTCGCCATAGCAAAACCGTTTGAGATATTTATTATCCGTTCACAATTTAGCATCATTAATATATTTTTATCATGTTGAAAAAGTTTGGTGGGAATAAAATAACCACTTAGATAAAGGTGGCTAAAAATTCAGAGGCTGATTTTGCAAAAAAATCCACATTCAGACCAAAATATCTGACTTCCTGATGGTCAGAGCTAATGACTTTAAATTAGAAAGTTGTCCGGGTCGATGAGATCAATATATGAACTGAGTTTTTTTTTACTGGAGTTAAAACTAACCCCCCCACTTTTGTCAAAAGCATGTTGAAAGTGACACACTTCCTGCTGCCAGTTGGTGGCGCTATAACTTTGAATCACAATAGTTACATCCATCTGATCGGCCTCTTACCACGAACACACTGCTGAAGTTTCATCAAGATCAGTTAATGTATGCAGAAGTTATTCCACTTCGTGTTTCTCTTTTCTCGCCATAAATTCGATTCCTCGCCACGGCCAAACCGTTCAAGATACCAAAAATCCGTCCACAATTTAGCATCCTCAAAGGCTTGACTACATGCACACCGAGTTTGGAGGGGACACGGTGAATTTTCTAGGAGGAGTACTTCGCATTCCACAGGAAGCGTTTTCCAAACAACCAATAATAGCCGACTTCCTGTTGGGCTGGCGTAAAACTTGACCGGGGGAAAGTTGTTCGGCCCGATGAGATCTATATGTGTACCGAGTTTCATATTAATTCATGCAAGCGTGTTTGATCTATGGACCAAGTTTTGGGACCCCGTTCAAGGGGGCGCTGTTGGGGTTCTGACTTGTGTGCAAAGTTTCAAGAGTTTTTGAGCACGTTAAGGACCCCAAAAGCCCCTGAAACCTTGATTAACAATATAAAAGCAATAGTCAAATTCCCCCCTCCCCTCTCACACACAGAGACACAGAGAGAGGGAGAGAAAATTCTTCAGAAAATCCACATTCAAACCAAAATATCTCTCTTCCTGTTGGTCGGAGGTAGTTAATGTCAATTAGAAAGTTGTCCGTCTTGATGAGAACAATACACATACCAAGTTTTGTTGCTGTTGATAAAACTAACCCCCCCACTTATGACTAAAGGTGGCGCTACTGAGCCCCTCACCACGCCCGTTTCTGAAACTTTGCACATGTCTACTAGCTAATAAATGTGATGTGTCTGTCGAGTTTCATCCAATTTCAAGTATGTTAAGAGTTTCAAAAGCATCAAAAAAGAATATTAAAGTTTGAAGCGTTGCCACAGCAACAGTATTAAAGATATCAAAAATCCTTTCACAGGTCTACATCTGCCGTGTGTTTACATTATACACATAAAGTTTGAAGCAAATCAGGTAAAAATAAGAGGGTGATTTCAAAGCATTTTGAAAGTGACATATTCCTGCTGCCAGTTGGTGGCGCTATAACTTTGACTCACAATAGTCACATCCATGTGATCGGCCTCTTACCACGAACACACTGCTGAAGTTTCATCAAGATCAGTTAATGTATGCAGAAGTTATAACACACTTCCTGTTTCCATTATTCGCCATAAATTCGTTTCCTCGCCACGGCCAAACCGTTTGAGATATCAAAAATCCGTCCGCAATTTAGCATCCTCAATGTCTTGACTTCATTCCCACCGAGTTTAGTGGCGATCGGGTGAATTCCCTAGGAGAAGTGTTTCAAATACCAGACCATGCGTTTCCAAACAACCCATAATAGCCGACTTCCTGTTGGGCTGGCGTAAAACTTAGAGCACGAAAGTTGTTCGGCCCGATGAGATCTACATGTGTACCGAGTTTCATATTATTACATGCAAGCGTGTTTGATTTATGGACACGTGTTCGGATCCCGTTCCAGGGGGCGCTGTCGAGCCCCCCTGCCACGCCCGGGTACCAGCTTCAGCCCGGCCCTGATGGCCGCGGGTTCTGACCTGTGTGCAAAGTTTCAAGAGTTTTCGAGCATGTTAAGGGCCCCAAAAGTGCCCGAAAGGTTGACAAAATAATAATAATAATAATAAATATAGCTGCGAGCAGCGATTACGGGCCCAAGCCGGTGGCACCGCAACCCCGGTGCCTTTAGTTACCTAAAGGCACCGGGGTGGCGGTACCGCCGGCTTTGGCCCTCCATCGCTGCTCGCAGCTATATTTATATATATATATATATATATATATATATATATATATATATATACACATACATACATACATACATACACACACATACATATATATGTATATATATATATACATACATACATACACACACATACATATATATGTATATATATATATATATATATATATATATATATATATATATATTATTGTTCAAAAGTTTGGGGTCAGTAAGATTTTTAATGTTTTTAGGAGAAGTCTCTTCTGCTCACCAAGGCTGCATTTATTGATTAAAAATACAAACAAAAACAGTAATATTGTGAAATATTATTCCAATTTAAAACAGCTGTTTTCAATTTTAAAATATTTTACATAGTAATTCATTTCTGTGATCAAAGTTGAGTTTTCAGCATCATTACTCCAGTCTTCAGTGTCACATGATCCTTCAGAAATCATACTAATATGATGATTGATGCTCAATAAATATTCATTATTATTTTCAATGTTGAAAACAGTTGATACAGATTTTTTTTTTCAAAATGCTTTGATGAATGTAAAGTTCAAAAGAACAGCATATATTTCAAATATATATATTTTTAACATTATAAATGTCTTTACTGTAACTGTTGATCAGTTTAACTCATCCTTCATAAATAAAAGTACTAATTTATTTTATTTCTTTCCCCCAAAAATAAAATTTTAATTATTACTAACCACAAACTTTTGAGCGGTAGTGTTTAACGTTACAAAAGCTTTAGATTTCAGATAAATGCTGTTCTTTTGAACTTTCTATTCATCAAAGACTGTACACAACTGTTTTCGACATTTAAAATAATAATGAATGTTTCTTGAGTATCAATCATCATATTAGAATAATTTCTGAAGGATCATGTGACAGTGACGACTGGAGTAATGATGCTGAAAACTCAGCTTTGATCACAGGAATAAATAAGAGTTTAAAATATATTAAAATAGAAAGCAGCTGTTTTAAATTGGAATACTATTTTACAATATTACTGTTTTTGTTTGTATTTTTAATCAAATAAATGCAGCCTTGGTGAGCAGAAGAAACTTCTCTTTTATGTGCGCGCCACAGACTGCACGCACGTCCGCTTAGAGTTCCGCCTTTTGCCTTCCGTCAATATTACGTTATTAGAAAAATATTTTTTTAGAGAATCGATTTTTTGACATTTGTGAATCGATTCAGAATCGTCCACGTCCGCATCGCGATGCATCTAAGAATCAATTTTTTCTCCCACCCCTAGATTTCATACAACAGGTTAATAAACAGTTACAATTAAGTCACTTACATTTTAGATGCAATGTTGACTGTTTTTGTTCTGTTTCAGCAGCGAAAATAGTTAAACAAAGATCACGGCAGAACCATCACGCATCACGTGTTTTCTCATAACTGAACGATTCAGCATTTTTAATGAATCGGTTGACTCAAAGATTGAATGATCAATCCATAAACATCTGTCTTAATCATGATCGACTCATTCGAACGAATCGTTTGAACGAATGAATCAATGACTCGCTTATTAAGATGGATGCCTGGCGACACCTAATGGCGGTTTAGTGTTGTTTAAAAGCATCATTCTTTCCCACATGTGTGTGATTTGTGTGTGCAACATTATCATTATTTTTCTTTCACTATTATATTAGCGATTTAAAAGCACCCACTCGTGTCACACGTCGATTAACCGGTGGGAAAATATCCTCAGACACATACCTAATAAATGTATATTTAAATACAATATTGGCCTACCTGGTAAAAAGTTTTATATACTATTTTGATGTCCTTTTGGACACAAGAGGGCAGTATAGCCCTATGTTTGCTTTTTTGTTGAACCAAATAGCACTAAATAGCCTGTTTTTAACTTTTTCATTCTTCTTGAATTGCAAAAACAGAATAAAATGGGTTTAGTTGTGATATTTGTATACTTTTATATAGAAATAAATGGTATATAATTACATTTTTAGAAGATTTTTACTTTAATCCCTCGCCATAGCAAAACCGTTTGAGATATTTATTATCCATTCACAATTTAGCATATTTAATGTAGTTTCATCATGTTGAAAAAGTTTGGTACGAATAAAATAAATAGTTTAAGAGGAGTGGCTAAAAATTCAGAGGCTGATTTTGCAAAAAAATTCACATTCAGACCAAAATATCTGACTTCCTGATGGCCAGAGCTATTGAATGTAAATTAGAAAGTTGTCCGGCTTGATGAGAACAATATAGAAACTATTTTTTCTTTACTGTAGTTAAAAGTAACCCCCCCACTTTTGTCAAAAGCATGTTGAAAGTGACACACTTCCTGCTGCCAGTTGGTGGCGCTATTACTTTGACTCACAATAGCTACATCCATCTGATCGGCCTCTTACCACGAACACACTGCTGAAGTTTCATCAAGATCAGTTAATGTATGCAGAAGTTATTCCACTTCCGTGTTTCTCTTTTCTCGCCATAAATTCGATTCCTCGCCACAACCAAACCGTTCGAGATATCAAAAATCCGTCCGCAATTTAGCATCCTCAAAGTCTTGACTACATGCACACCGAGTTTGAAGGGGACACGGTGAATTTTCTAGGAGGAGTATTTCACATTCCACAGCAAGCGTTTTCCAAACAACCCATAATAGCCGACTTCCTGTTGGGCTGGCGTAAAACTTGACCGGGGTAAAGTTGTTCGGCCCGATGAGATCTATATGTGTACCGAGTTTCATATTAATTCATGCGAGCGTGTTTGATATATGGATCAAGTTTTAGAACCCCGTTCAAGGGGGCGCTGTTGAGCCCCCCAGCCACGCCCGGGTACCAGCTTCAGCCCGGCCCTGATGTCCGTGGGTTCTGACCTGTGTGCAAAGTTTCAAGAGTTTTTGAGCACATTAAGGACCCCAAAAGCCCCTGAAACCTTGATTAACAATATAAAAGCAATAGTCAAATCCCCCCCTCCCCTCACACACACACAGACACAGAGAGAGGGAGAGAAAATTCTTCAGAAAATCCACATTCAAACCAAAATATCTCTCTTCCTGTTGGTCGGAGATGGTTCATGTAAATTAGAAAGTTGTCCGTCTTGATGAGAACAATACACATACCAAGTTTTGTGATTCTAGGAAAAACTAAACCCCCCATTTTTGACTAAAGGTGGCGCTACTTAGCCATTCCACCACCCCCGTTTCTGAAACTTTGCACATGTCTACTGGCTAATAAATGTGATGTGTCTGTTGAGTTTCATGCAATTTCAAGTATGTTAAGAGTCTCAAAAGCATCAAAAAAGAATATTAAAGTTTGATGCGTTGCCACGGCAACAGTATCTAAGATATCAATAATCCTTTCACAGGTTTACATCTGCCGTGTGTCTACATTGTACACATAAAGTTTGAAGCAAATCGGGTAAAAATAAGACACTGATTTCAAAGCATTTTGAAAGTGATGTACTTCCTGCTGCCTGTTGGTGGCGCTATAACTTTGACTCACAATAGTCACATCTGTGCGATCGGCCTCTTACAACGAACACACTGCTGAAGTTTCATCAAGATCAGTTAATGTATGCAGAAGTTATAACACACTTCCTGTTTCATTTTTTCGCCATAAATTTGTTTCCTCGCCACGGCCAAACCGTTCGAGATATCAAAAATCCGTCCGCAATTTAGCATCCTCAATGTCTTGACTTCATGCACACCGAGTTTGGAGGCGAATCGATGAATTCCCTAGGAGGAGTACATTAAATTCCACAGCATGCGTTTCCAAACAACGCTAAATAGCCAACTTCCTGTTTGGCTGGCGTAAAACTTAGAGCACGAAAGTTGTTCGGCCGGATGAGATCTATATGTGTACCGAGTTTCATATTATTACATGCAAGCGTGTTTGATTTATGGACACGTGTTCGGATCCCGTTCCAGGGGGCGCTGTCGAGCCCCCCTGCCACGCCCGGGTACCAGCTTCAGTCCGGCCCTGATGGCCGCGGGTTCTGACGTGTGTGCAAAATTTCAAGAGTTTTCGAGCATGTTAAGAGCCCCAAAAGTGCCCGAAAGGTTGACAAAATAATAATAATAATAATAAATATAGCTGCGAGCAGCGATTGCGGGCCCAAGCCGGTGGCACCGCCACCCCGGTGCCTTTAGTTACCTAAAGGCACCGGGGATGGCGGTGCCACCGGCTTTGGCCCTCCATCGCTGCTCGCAGCTATATTTATATATATATATATATATATATATATATATATATATATATATATATATATATATATGAAGAGTTCAGATGCAAAAACCTCTAAATGCCATCTGAAATTTTCTTCTAGAATGATAATTTTTATCAAGCTCGTATATTTAATTTCAATAATTTCACTTAAATGGCAATTAATAGGTAATTTTCATTGCCATTTAACTTAACTTAAATATACGAGCTTCATAAAAATGATCATTCTAGGAGGAAATTTCAGATGGCATTTAGAGGTTTTTGCATCTGAACTCTTCATATATATATATATATATATATATAAATATAAATATATACATACATACATACATACATACACACATACATATATATGTGTATATATATATATATATATATATATATATATATATATATATATATATATATATATATATATATATATATTATTGTTCAAAAGTTTGGGGTCAGTAAGATTTTTAATGTTTTTAGGAGAAGTCTCTTCTGCTCACCAAGGCTGCATTTATTGATTAAAAATACAAACAAAAACAGTAATATTGTGAAATATTATTCCAATTTAAAACAGCTGTTTTTTTTAAAAAATATTTTACATAGTAATTCATTTCTGTGATCAAAGTTGAGTTTTCAGCATCATTACTCCAGTCTTCAGTGTCACATGATCCTTCAGAAATCATACTAATATGATGATTGATGCTCAATAAATATTCATTATTATTTTCAATGTTGAAAACAGTTGTGTACAGATTTTTTTTTTTCAAAATGCTTTGATGAATGTAAAGTTCAAAAGAACAGCATATATTTCAAATATATATATTTTTAACATTATAAATGTCTTTACTGTAACTGTTGATCAGTTTAACTCATCCTTCATAAATAAAAGTACTGATTTATTTTATTTCTTTCCCCCAAAAATAAAATTTTAATTATTACTAACCACAAACTTTTGAGCGGTAGTGTTTAACGTTACAAAAGCTTTAGATTTCAGATAAATGCTGTTCTTTTGAACTTTCTATTCATCAAAGACTGTAAACAACTGTTTTCGACATTTAAAATAATAATGAATGTTTCTTGAGTATCAATCATCATATTAGAATAATTTCTAAAGGATCAAGTGACAGTGACGACTGGAGTAATGATGCTGAAAACTCAGCTTTGATCACAGGAATAAATAACAGTTTAAAATATATTAAAATAGAAAGCAGCTGTTTTAAATTGGGATACTATTTTACAATATTACTGTTTTTGTTTGTATTTTTAATCAAATAAATGCAGCCTTGGTGAGCAGAAGAAACTTCTCTGTTATGTGCGCGCCACAGACTGCACGCACGTCCGCTTAGAGTTCCGCCTTTTGCCTTCCGTCAATATTACGTTATTAGAAAAATATTTTTTTAGAGAATCGATTTTTTGACATTTGTGAATCGATTCAGAATCGTCCACGTCCGCATCGCGATGCATCTAAGAATCAATTTTTTCTCCCACCCCTAGATTTCATACAACAGGTTAATAAACAGTTACAATTAAGTCACTTACATTTTAGATGCAATGTTGACTGTTTTTGTTCTGTTTCAGCAGCGAAAATAGTTAAACAAAGATCACGGCAGAACCATCACGCATCACGTGTTTTCTCATAACTGAACGATTCAGCATTTTTAACGAATCGGTTGACTCAAAGATTGAATGATCAATCCATAAACATCTGTCTTAATCATGATCGACTCATTCGAACGAATCGTTTGAACAAATGAATCAATGACTCGCTTATTAAGATGGATGCCTGGCGACACCTAATGGCGGCTTAGTGTTGTTTAAAAGCATCATTCTTTCCCACATGTGTGTGATTTGTGTGTGCAACATTATCATTATTTTTCTTTCACTATTATATTAGCGATTTAAAAGCACCCACTCGTGTCACACGTCGATTAACCGGTGGGAAAATATCCTCAGACATATACCTAATAAATGTATATTTAAATACAATATTGGCCTACCTGGTAAAAAGTTTTATATACTATTTTGATGTCCTTTTGGACACAAGAGGGCAGTATAGCCCTATGTTTGCTTTTTTGTTGAACCAAATAGCACTAAATAGCCTGTTTTTAACTTTTTCATTCTTCTTGAATTGCAAAAACAGAATAAAATGGGTTTAGTTGTGATATTTGTATACTTTTATATAGAAATAAATGGTATATAATTACATTTTTAGAAGATTTTTACTTTAATCCCTCGCCATAGCAAAACCGTTTGAGATATTTATTATCCATTCACAATTTAGCATATTTAATGTAGTTTCATCATGTTGAAAAAGTTTGGTACGAATAAAATAAATAGTTTAAGAGGAGTGCCTAAAAATTCAGAGGCTGATTTTGCAAAAAAATTCACATTCAGACCAAAATATCTGACTTCCTGATGGCCAGAGCTATTGAATGTAAATTAGAAAGTTGTCCGGCTTGATGAGAACAATATACAAACTATTTTTTCTTTACTGTAGTTAAAAATAACCCCCCCACTTTTGTCAAAAGCATGTTGAAAGTGACACACTTCCTGCTGCCAGTTGGTGGCGCTATAACTTTGACTCACAATAGCTACATCCATCTGATCGGCCTCTTACCACGAACACACTGCTGAAGTTTCATCAAGATCAGTTAATGTATGCAGAAGTTATTCCACTTCCGTGTTTCTCTTTTCTCGCCATAAATTCGATTCCTCGCCACAGCCAAACCGTTCGAGATATCAAAAATCCGTCCGCAATTTAGCATCCTCAAAGTCTTGACTACATGCACACCGAGTTTGAAGGGGACACGGTGAATTTTCTAGGAGGAGTATTTCACATTCCACAGCAAGCGTTTTCCAAACAACCCATAATAGCCGACTTCCTGTTGGGCTGGCGTAAAACTTGACCGGGGTAAAGTTGTTCGGCCCGATGAGATCTATATGTATACCGAGTTTCATATTAATTCATGCGAGCGTGTTTGATATATGGATCAAGTTTTAGAACCCCGTTCAAGGGGGCGCTGTTGAGCCCCCCAGCCACGCCCGGGTACCAGCTTCAGCCCGGCCCTGATGTCCGTGGGTTCTGACCTGTGTGCAAAGTTTCAAGAGTTTTTGAGCACGTTAAGGACCCCAAAAGCCCCTGAAACCTTGATTAACAATATAAAAGCAATAGTCAAATCCCCCCCTCCCCTCACACACACACAGACACAGAGAGAGGGAGAGAAAATTCTTCAGAAAATCCACATTCAAACCAAAATATCTCTCTTCCTGTTGGTCGGAGATGGTTCATGTAAATTAGAAAGTTGTCCGTCTTGATGAGAACAATACACATACCAAGTTTTGTGATTCTAGGAAAAACTAAACCCCCCATTTTTGACTAAAGGTGGCGCTACTGAGCCATTCCACCACCCCCGTTTCTGAAACTTTGCACATGTCTACTGGCTAATAAATGTGATGTGTCTGTTGAGTTTCATGCAATTTCAAGTATGTTAAGAGTCTCAAAAGCATCAAAAAAGAATATTAAAGTTTGATGCGTTGCCACGGCAACAGTATCTAAGATATCAATAATCCTTTCACAGGTTTACATCTGCCGTGTGTCTACATTGTACACATAAAGTTTGAAGCAAATCGGGTAAAAATAAGACACTGATTTCAAAGCATTTTGAAAGTGATGTACTTCCTGCTGCCTGTTGGTGGCGCTATAACTTTGACTCACAATAGTCACATCTGTGCGATCGGCCTCTTACAACGAACACACTGCTGAAGTTTCATCAAGATCAGTTAATGTATGCAGAAGTTATAACACACTTCCTGTTTCATTTTTTCGCCATAAATTTGTTTCCTCGCCACGGCCAAACCGTTCGAGATATCAAAAATCCGTCCGCAATTTAGCATCCTCAATGTCTTGACTTCATGCACACCGAGTTTGGAGGCGAATCGATGAATTCCCTAGGAGGAGTACATTAAATTCCACAGCATGCGTTTCCAAACAACGCTAAATAGCCAACTTCCTGTTTGGCTGGCGTAAAACTTAGAGCACGAAAGTTGTTCGGCCGGATGAGATCTATATGTGTACCGAGTTTCATATTATAACATGCAAGCGTGTTTGATTTATGGACACGTGTTCGGATCCCGTTCCAGGGGGCGTTGTCGAGCCCCCCTGCCACGCCCGGGTACCAGCTTCAGTCCGGCCCTGATGGCCGCGGGTTCTGACGTGTGTGCAAAATTTCAAGAGTTTTCGAGCATGTTAAGAGCCCCAAAAGTGCCCGAAAGGTTGACAAAATAATAATAATAATAATAAATATATATATATATAAATATAGCTGCGAGCAGCGATTGCGGGCCCAAGCCGGTGGCACCGCCACCCTGGTGCCTTTAGTTACACTAAAGCCACCGGGGTGGCGGTGTCACCGGCTTGGGCCCTCCATCGCTGCTCGCAGCTATATTTATATATATATATATATATATATATATATATATACTGTATATATATATATATATATATATATATATATATATATATATATATATATATATAAAAATGTAACAAAAAAAATAAATATATATATATATATACATTATATATGTAACAAAAAATAAATATATATATATATATATATATATATATATATATATAGCGAGGCGAGGAACGGGCAGAGAAGAGCGAACGTTTTTGGACATTCATCATATTGCATTGGTTTTCATTTCTTGTCCTCAAACCGAGCACTAATCTGTTTATTTTTAAGTCACACATTCTCCATTGATTAAAAAAGACAATCAAATGTATTTTTTAATGGTAGTATTATTTTATACAGAAATAAATTATTTATAATTCAGATGAGAATAAAGTTAGTGTTAATTAAAATTGTAAGGAAAACAAATATATTGATCTAAAATCTACTATCATTTGCTGCAAATAGGTTGACTATTTATATTTATTATTATATTTTATTACGGCTGTAATGAACCGGCTGCGATGTCAAGATTGCAATGCTGGAATGCACAGTGTGTTTGTGTGAGGCGTGGACGCGATCGAACAGTGGAAACATAAAAACATAGGCTACTCCGTCGGTTTGTTCATACAGGACATCATTTAAACTGCACTGTGTTTACTTATATTTATGTACACTCGCAATAAAACACAACATTGTGCTTTTGTAAAAAAACATTCAAGCAATCCCACCCCCGAAATGGCGCTATTTTTTAAAGGAGTCATAACCTTGTATTACATTGGATACCTACTGCTGTATTATAGTCTTTCAGGCCCTTCTAAAAAAGAAAAGTGGAAAAAAAATAAACACAGACCTACTTTTACCCTTATTTCTGAAGGCATTATTGTCTCGCGAGATCAATGCGATGTTTTGGCTGTCGTGGACGCTCTATATGGCTCTGCACGCCAGTTGAAAGGGTTGTTGGGACAGCGTCATTAAAAATGAATTTCATCCACTGGTCCCTGATAGTTTCGTCCGATTTTGGGAGATAAAACACATTTCCATGTTTTTTATGGCAATCAACCACAGAGCAAGTCCGGTGTGCACTCGGTTTCTCCATCTTTCCCGACTGAACTGAATATGAGGGGGAGAGGGGAAGGGGGGGTTTCCTGCTGCGGTGTCCATATATGGTATATCCTACTACCTCATGACGTCAAGAGGGAGCTGAAATCAAAATCTCGTATTTGAGTGGGCGTGCACGCGCGCTGGTTTATTTACCCTGAGGTAAACAAACGCTTCACTTTTAAATATCGGCTTCCCGGCCAGTGTATAATCGTTAGTCGATCATAACATACATTGATTCTCGTGGAAAAGTGAAAATTGCAGGTTATGACTCCTTTAAATGAAACTAAAATGCTCACGGCTGCATGGGCAATAACGCGTCTACAGCGAGGAACGAGCAGAACAGAGTGAATGTTTTTTAGTTCATTCCTACTGGACGACCGTATTTCACTTTCGCTTTTAAAGGGATACTCCACTTTAAAATGAAAATTCTGTCACCATATTCTCACCCTCATGTTGTTTTAATCCTTTATGAATTTCTTTCTTCTGCTGAACAGAAAGGAAGATATTTAGGAGAATGTCAGTAACCAGACAGTTTCTGATCCCATTGACTTCCATAGTAGGAAAAAAATGTATACTATGGAAGTCAATGAGACCAGAAACTGTCTGGTTACTGACATTCTTCTAAATATCTTCCTTTCTGTTCAGCAGAAGAAAGAAATTAATAAAGGATTGAAACAACATGAGGGTGAGTATATGATGACAGAATTTTCCATTTAAAGTGGAGTATCCCTTTAAGTTAGCGATTTAAAAGCCCCCGCCGCGGTGTCACACATCAATTAACCAGTGGGAAAAAATTCTCAGTCACATCGCTATTATATTTATATATAAATACAATATACAATGGGCCTACCTGATTTTGAACACAAGAGGGCAGTATAGCCCTATGTATGACTTTTTTTTTTTTACTAAATAGCGCATTCTGGCTGATTTTAAACTTGTACATAATTCTTGAATTGAAAAAAACTGAATAAACCCAAAACTAGTTCTTTTTCGGTTTAGTTCTGATATTTGTATAATTTTATATAAAAATAAATGGTGTATAACAAAATTTTAAGAAGATATGAGATGTTTTCTGATTCCTTTTTTGACATTATTTTAATCCCTCGCCATGTCAAAACCATTTTAAATATTTAATATCCGTTCACAATTTAGCATCTTTAGTGTATTTTCATCGTGTTAAAAAAGTTTGGTGTGAATAAAAAAAAAACACTTAGCAGGAGTGGGTAAAAAGCAGAGGCTGAATTTGCAAATAAATCCACATTCAAACCAAAATATCTGACTTCCTATTGGTCGAAGCTAATAACTGTTTATTAGAAAGTTGTCCGGCTCGATGAGACCAATGTACATACTGATTTTTAAAACTGTGGGTAAAACTAACCCCCCCACTTTTGTCAAAAGCATTTTGAAAGTGACACACTTCCTGCTGCCAGTTGGTGGCGCTATAACTTTGACTCACAATAGTCACATCCATGTGATCGGCCTCTTACCACGAACACACTGGTGAAGTTTCATCAAGATCCGTTAATGTATGCAGAAGTTATACCACTTCGTGTTTCTCTTTTCTCGCCATAAATTCGTTTCCTCGCCACGGCCAAACCGTTCGAGATATCAAAAATCCGTCCGCAATTTAGAATCCTCAATGTCTTGACTTCATGCACACCGAGTTTGGTGGGGATTGGATGAATTCTCTAGGAGGAGTACTTCGCATTCCACAGCAAGCGTTCTCCAAACAACCCATTATTGCCGACTTCCTGTTGGGCTGGCGTAAAACTTAGAGCACGAAAGTTGTTCAGCCCAATGTGATCTATATGTGTACCGAGTTTCATATCATTACATGCAAGTGTGTTTGATTTATGGACAAGTGTTCAAATCCCGTTCCAGGGGGCGCTGTTGAGCCCCCCTGCCACGCCCGGGTACCAGCTTCAGCCCGGCCCTGATGGCCGCGGGTTCTGACCTGTGTGCAAAGTTTCAAGAGTTTTTGAGCACGTTAAAGGCCCCAAAAGCCCCTGAAACCTTGAAAAACAGGAATTTTAAACAAATCTCACTCAAAAGACAAATCCCCCCACCCCTCACACACACAGAGACGCAGAGGCAGAGAGAGAGAGGGAGAGAATTCTACAAAAAATCACATTCAAACCAAAATATCTCACTTCCTGTTGGTCACAGCTTATGACTATAAATTAGAAAGTTGTCCGGCTTGATGAGAACAATATACATAACGATTTTTGTGACTCTACTTAAAACTAAGCCCCCATTTTTGACTAAAGGTGGCGCTACTGAGCCCCTCACCACGCCCGTTTCTGAAACTTTGCACATGTCTACCGGCTAATAAATGTGATGTGTCTGTCGAGTTTCATCCAATTTCAAGTATGTTAAGAGTCTCAAAAGCATCTGAAAAGAATATTAAAGTTTGATGCGTTGCCACGGCAACAGTATTTAAGATATCAATAAACCTTTCACAGGTCTACATCTGCCGTGTGTCTACATTATACACATAAAGTTTGAAGCAAATCGGGTAAAAATAAGAGGGTGATTTCAAAGCATTTTGAAAGTGACACACTTCCTGCTGCCAGTTGGTGGCGCTATAACTTTGACTCACAATAGTCACATCCATGTGATCGGCCTGTTACAACGAACACACTGCGGAAGTTTCATCAAGATCAGTTAATGTATGCAGAAGTTATAACACACTTCCTGTTTATCTTTTCTCGCTATAAATTCGTTTCATCGCCACGGCCAAACCGTTCGAGATATCAAAAATCCGTCCGCAATTTAGCATCCTCAATGTCTTGACTTCATGCTGACCGAGTTTGGTGTGGATCGGATCAATTCCCTAGGAGGAGTACATTAAATTCCACAGCATGCGTTTTTCAAACAACCCATAATAGCTGACTTCCTGTTGGGCAGAGCTAATAACTTAGAGTGCGAAAGTTGTTCGGCCCGATGAGATCTATATGTGTACCGAGTTTCATACTAATACGTTCTTGTATGTGTCCAAGATTTGAGATTGTGTTCTAGGGGGCGCTGTTGAGCCCCCCTGCCACGCCCGGGTACCAGCTTCAGCCCGGCCCTAATGGCCGCGGGTTCTGACCTGCGTGCAAAGTTTCATGAGTTTTTGAGCACGTTAAAGGCCCCAAAAGCCCCCGAACCCTTGAACAACAATAATAATAATAAATATAGCTGCGAGCAGCGATTACGGGCCCAAGCCGGTGGCACCGCAACCCCGGTGCCTTTAGTTACCTAAAGGCACCGGGGTGGCGGTACCGCTGGCTTTGGCCCTCCATCGCTGCTCGCAGCTATATTTATATATATATATATATATATATATATATATATATATATATATGTATATATATATATATATATATTGTTCAAAAGTTTGGGGTCAGTAAGATTTTTAATGTTTTTAGGAGAAGTCTCTTCTGCTCACCAAGGCTGCATTTATTGATTAAAAATACAAACAAAAACAGTAATATTGTGAAATATTATTCCAATTTAAAACAGCTGTTTTCAATTTTAAAATATTTTACATAGTAATTCATTTCTGTGATCAAAGTTGAGTTTTCAGCATCATTACTCCAGTCTTCAGTGTCACATGATCCTTCAGAAATCATACTAATATGATGATTGATGCTCAATAAATATTCATTATTATTTTCAATGTTGAAAACAGTTGTGTACAGATTTTTTTTTTTTTTCAAAATGCTTTGATGAATGTAAAGTTCAAAAGAACAGCATATATTTCAAATATATATATTTTTAACATTATAAATGTCTTTACTGTAACTGTTGATCAGTTTAACTCATCCTTCATAAATAAAAGTACTGATTTATTTTATTTCTTTCCCCCAAAAATAAAATTTTAATTATTACTAACCACAAACTTTTGAGCGGTAGTGTTTAACGTTACAAAAGCTTTAGATTTCAGATAAATGCTGTTCTTTTGAACTTTCTATTCATCAAAGACTGTACACAACTGTTTTCGACATTTAAAATAATAATGAATGTTTCTTGAGTATCAATCATCATATTAGAATAATTTCTGAAGGATCATGTGACAGTGACGACTGGAGTAATGATGCTGAAAACTCAGCTTTGATCACAGGAATAAATAACAGTTTAAAATATATTAAAATAGAAAGCACCTGTTTTAAATTGGAGTACTATTTTACAATATTACTGTTTTTGTTTGTATTTTTAATCAAATAAATGCAGCCTTGGTGAGCAGAAGAAACTTCTCTGTTATGTGCGCGCCACAGACTGCACGCACGTCCGCTTAGAGTTCCGCCTTTTGCCTTCCGTCAATATTACGTTATTAGAAAAATATTTTTTTAGAGAATCGATTTTTTGACATTTGTGAATCGATTCAGAATCGTCCACGTCCGCATCGCGATGCATCTAAGAATCAATTTTTTCTCCCACCCCTAGATTTCATGCAACAGGTTAATAAACAGTTACAATTAAGTCACTTACATTTTAGATGCAATGTTGACTGTTTTTGTTCTGTTTCAGCAGCGAAAATAGTTAAACAAAGATCACGGCAGAACCATCACGCATCACGTGTTTTCTCATAACTGAACGATTCAGCATTTTTAACGAATCGGTTAACTCAAAGATTGAATGATCAATCCATAAACATCTGTCTTAATCATGATCGACTCATTCGAACGAATCGTTTGAACGAATGAATCAATGACTCGCTTATTAAGATGGATGCCTGGCGACACCTAATGGCGGTTTAGTGTTGTTTAAAAGCATCATTCTTTCCCACATGTGTGTGATTTGTGTGTGCAACATTATCATTATTTTTCTTTCACTATTATATTAGCGATTTAAAAGCACCCACTCGTGTCACACGTCGATTAACCGGTGGGAAAATATCCTCAGACACATACCTAATAAATGTATATTTAAATACAATATTGGCCTACCTGGTAAAAAGTTTTATATACTATTTTGATGTCCTTTTGGACACAAGAGGGCAGTATAGCCCTATGTTTGCTTTTTTGTTGAACCAAATAGCACTAAATAGCCTGTTTTTAACTTTTTCATTCTTCTTGAATTGCAAAAACAGAATAAAATGGGTTTAGTTGTGATATTTGTATACTTTTATATAGAAATAAATGGTATATAATTACATTTTTAGAAGATTTTTACTTTAATCCCTCGCCATAGCAAAACCGTTTGAGATATTTATTATCCATTCACAATTTAGCATATTTAATGTAGTTTCATCATGTTGAAAAAGTTTGGTACGAATAAAATAAATAGTTTAAGAGGAGTGGCTAAAAATTCAGAGGCTGATTTTGCAAAAAAATTCACATTCAGACCAAAATATCTGACTTCCTGATGGCCAGAGCTATTGAATGTAAATTAGAAAGTTGTCCGGCTTGATGAGAACAATATACAAACTATTTTTTCTTTACTGTAGTTAAAAGTAACCCCCCCACTTTTGTCAAAAGCATGTTGAAAGTGACACACTTCCTGCTGCCAGTTGGTGGCGCTATAACTTTGACTCACAATAGCTACATCCATCTGATCGGCCTCTTACCACGAACACACTGCTGAAGTTTCATCAAGATCAGTTAATGTATGCAGAAGTTATTCCACTTCCGTGTTTCTCTTTTCTCGCCATAAATTCGATTCCTCGCCACAGCCAAACCGTTCGAGATATCAAAAATCCGTCCGCAATTTAGCATCCTCAAAGTCTTGACTACATGCACACCGAGTTTGAAGGGGACACGGTGAATTTTCTAGGAGGAGTATTTCACATTCCACAGCAAGCGTTTTCCAAACAACCCATAATAGCCGACTTCCTGTTGGGCTGGCGTAAAACTTGACCGGGGTAAAGTTGTTCGGCCCGATGAGATCTATATGTGTACCGAGTTTCATATTAATTCATGCGAGCGTGTTTGATATATGAATCAAGTTTTAGAACCCCGTTCAAGGGGGCGCTGTTGAGCCCCCCAGCCACGCCCGGGTACCAGCTTCAGCCCGGCCCTGATGGCCGTGGGTTCTGACCTGTGTGCAAAGTTTCAAGAGTTTTTGAGCATGTTAAGGACCCCAAAAGCCCCTGAAACCTTGATTAACAATATAAAAGCAATAGTCAAATCCCCCCCCTCCCCTCACACACACACAGACACAGAGAGAGGGAGAGAAAATTCTTCAGAAAATCCACATTCAAACCAAAATATCTCTCTTCCTGTTGGTCGGAGATGGTTAATGTCAATTAGAAAGTTGTCCGTCTTGATGAGAACAATACACATACCAAGTTTTGTTGCTGTTGATAAAACTAACCGCCCCATTTATGACTAAAGGTGGCGCTACTGAGCCCCTCACCACGCCCGTTTCTGAAACTTTGCACATGTCTACGGGCTAATAAATGTGATGTGTCTGTCGAGTTTCATCCAATTTCAAGCATCTTAAGAGTCTCAAAAGCATCCAAAAAGAAAATTAAAGTTTGATGCGTTGCCACGGCAACAGTATCTAAGATATCAATAATCCTTTCACAGGTCTACATCTGCCGTGTGTTTACATTATACAGATAAAGTTTGAAGCAAATCGGGTAAAAATAAGAGGGTGATTTCAAAGCATTTTGAAAGTGACACACTTCTTGCTGCCAGTAGGTGGCGCTATAATTTTGACTCACAATAGTCACATCAATGTGATCAGCCTCTGACCACGAACACACTGCTGAAGTTTTATCAAGATCCGTCAATGTATGCAGAAGTTATAATACACTTCCTGTGTCCCATTATTCGCCATAAATTCGTTTCCTCGCCACAGCCAAACCGTTCGAGATATCAAAAATCCCCTGGCAATTTTTCATCCTCAATGTCTTGACTTCATGCACACAGAGTTTGGTGCTGACCGGGTGAATTCCCTAAGAGAAGTGTTTCAAATTCCTAAGCATGCATTTCCAAACAACCCTAAATAGTCGACTTCCTGTTGGGCTGGCGTAAAACTTAGAGCATGAAAGTTGTGCGGCCCGATGAGATCTATATGTGTACCGAGTTTCATATTATTACATGCAAGCGTGTTTGATTTATGGACCAAGTTTTCGGACCCTGTTCCAGGGGGCGCTGTCGAGCCCCCCTGCCACGCCCGGGTACCAGCTTCAGCCCGGCCCTGATGGCCGCGGGTTCTGACTCGTGTGCAAAGTTTCAAGAGTTTTTGAGCATGTTAAGGGCCCCAAAAATGCCTAAATAGTCGTAAGAAAAATAATAATAATAATCCTACCGAAAACAATAGGGCCTTCGCCCTTTCAGGGCTTGGGCCCTAATAATCCTAACGAAAACAATAGGGCTCTGCGCCCTTTCAGGGCTTGGGCCCTAATAATATAGCTGCGAGCAGCGATTACGGGCCCAAGCCGGTGGCACCGCAACCCCGGTGCCTTTAGTTACCTAAAGGCACCGGGGTGGCGGTACCGCCGGCTTTGGCCCTCCATCGCTGCTCGCAGCTATATTTATATATATATATATATATATATATACATACATACATACACACACATACATATATATAATATATATATATATATATATATATATATATATATATATATATATATTATTGTTCAAAAGTTTGGGGTCAGTAAGATTTTTAATGTTTTTAGGAGAAGTCTCTTCTGCTCACCAAGGCTGCATTTATTGATTAAAAATACAAACAAAAACAGTAATATTGTGAAATATTATTCCAATTTAAAACAGCTGTTTTCAATTTTAAAATATTTTACATAGTAATTCATTTCTGTGATCAAAGTTGAGTTTTCAGCATCATTACTCCAGTCTTCAGTGTCACATGATCCTTCAGAAATCATACTAATATGATGATTGATGCTCAATAAATATTCATTATTATTTTCAATGTTGAAAACAGTTGTGTACAGATTTTTTTTTTTCAAAATGCTTTGATGAATGTAAAGTTCAAAAGAACAGCATATATTTCAAATATATATATATATATTTAACATTATGGGCCCTATCTTGCACCCAGCGCAATTGACTTTGTACACCGACGCATGTTTCATTCCTATTTTGCACCCGCGCAAAGCGCGCTTTTCCCTCCAAAGAAGCACGTCGCTAAACTAGGGAATGAATTTGCGCTCCCTGGGCGGTTCAGCGCAAAAAAGGAGGCGTGTTCCGGCGCAAACAATCCCTGGTGCTATTTTACTGTTCCATAAAACAATTGCGCCACTGGCCAGAAAAAACCTAGTCTAAAGTCAGTGGCGCGTTGCGCGTTGTTCATTATGCTATTTTAAGGGCGCATGCTTGACCATAATGTATAGCGTGCACAACGCTCATACACTGTGATTCTCTAATCTACACAGAAGCAGCAGTTTTCATTTTTGCAAATCATATTATTACAAACGATAGATAGATAGATAGATAGATAGATAGATAGATAAGTCAAGTCAAGTCATTTTATTTGTATAGCACATTTAAACGAACGACATGTTGACCCAAAGTGCTTTACAAGTTAGAGCAGGAAAGGCAGAAACAATATGCCTTACAATTACATAAAAATGTGTGTAAGACACACATAAAAAAAATATACTGTATATATCTGTATCAACATTTCAAAACAAAAAATAAAGCAAAAAGACATAATAAATTAAAGAGAATTAAAAGCAAGAGAATAAAAGTATGTTTTCAAATTTGTCTTAAAACTGACAATTGTGTTACAGATAGACAATTTATTATAAAAGCATACATCTAGCTTACACATTTACCCAAATTATCATACGCCTGAAGCTAATTTGGGTGTGTTTCTCCATCCCCAATGTCACTTCTCTCTCTTTTACGGCCGTGACGAGAGCGTTGCTCTCCTCGGCTGTGAACCGCTCCTGGCGCGCGCCTGGCAAATCCGCCGTTATAATAGCAATACGCCAAGGAAAAAGTGCGTCTGCTCTTAAAGGGAATGTGAGATGATGCTCTGATTGGTTTATTTCACGTTACGCCCAAACCACACCTATGAATAATGAAGCTACTTCAGACCAACCCGTTTTAGATTTGCGCCAGGCGCAAGAGTCATTTATCCCGCCGGGAAAATAGCAACAGCGCCAAGACCCGCCCACAAAGTTACTTGCGCTTTGCGCTTTGACACTTGCGTTTCAGATCGTTAAAATAGGGCCCTATAAATGTCTTTACTGTAACTGTTGATCAGTTTAACTCATCCTTCATAAATAAAAGTACTGATTTATTTGATTTCTTTCCCCCAAAAATAAAATTTTAATTATTACTAACCACAAACTTTTGAGCGGTAGTGTTTAACGTTACAAAAGCTTTAGATTTCAGATAAATGCTGTTCTTTTGAACTTTCTATTCATCAAAGACTGTACACAACTGTTTTCGACATTTAAAATAATAATGAATGTTTCTTGAGTATCAATCATCATATTAGAATAATTTCTGAAGGATCATGTGACAGTGACGACTGGAGTAATGATGCTGAAAACTCAGCTTTGATCACAGGAATAAATAACAGTTTAAAATATATTAAAATAGAAAGCAGCTGTTTTAAATTGGAATACTATTTTACAATATTACTGTTTTTGTTTGTATTTTTAATCAAATAAATGCAGCCTTGGTGAGCAGAAGAAACTTCTCTGTTATGTGCGTGCCACAGACTGCACGCACGTCCGCTTAGAGTTCCGCCTTTTGCCTTCCGTCAATATTACGTTATTAGAAAAATATTTTTTTAGAGAATCGATTTTTTGACATTTGTGAATCGATTCAGAATCGTCCACGTCTGCATCGCGATGCATCTAAGAATCAATTTTTTCTCCCACCCCTAGATTTCATACAACAGGTTAATAAACAGTTACAATTAAGTCACTTACATTTTAGATGCAATGTTGACTGTTTTTGTTCTGTTTCAGCAGCGAAAATAGTTAAACAAAGATCACGGCAGAACCATCACGCATCACGTGTTTTCTCATAACTGAACGATTCAGCATTTTTAACGAATCGGTTGACTCAAAGATTGAATGATCAATCCATAAACATCTGTCTTAATCATGATCGACTCATTCGAACGAATCGTTTGAACGAATGAATCAATGACTCGCTTATTAAGATGGATGCCTGGCGACACCTAATGGCGGTTTAGTGTTGTTTAAAAGCATCATTCTTTCCCACATGTGTGTGATTTGTGTGTGCAACATTATCATTATTTTTACTTTCACTATTATATTAGCGATTTAAAAGCACCCACTCGTGTCACACGTCGATTAACCGGTGGGAAAATATCCTCAGACACATACCTAATAAATGTATATTTAAATACAATATTGGCCTACCTGGTAAAAAGTTTTATATACTATTTTGATGTCCTTTTGGACACAAGAGGGCAGTATAGCCCTATGTTTGCTTTTTTGTTGAACCAAATAGCACTAAATAGCCTGTTTTTAACTTTTTCATTCTTCTTGAATTGCAAAAACAGAATAAAATGGGTTTAGTTGTGATATTTGTATACTTTTATATAGAAATAAATGGTATATAATTACATTTTTAGAAGATTTTTACCTGAATCCCTCGCCATAGCAAAACCGTTTGAGATATTTATTATCCATTCACAATTTAGCATATTTAATGTAGTTTCATCATGTTGAAAAAATTTGGTACGAATAAAATAAATAGTTTAAGAGGAGTGGCTAAAAATTCAGAGGCTGATTTTGCAAAAAAAATCACATTCAGACCAAAATATCTGACTTCCTGATGGCCAGAGCTATTGAATGTAAATTAGAAAGTTGTCCGGCTTGATGAGAACAATATACAAACTATTTTTTCTTTACTGTAGTTAAAAAGTAACCCCCCCACTTTTGTCAAAAGCATGTTGAAAGTGACACACTTCCTGCTGCCAGTTGGTGGCGCTATAACTTTGACTCACAATAGCTACATCCATCTGATCGGCCTCTTACCACGAACACACTGCTGAAGTTTCATCAAGATCAGTTAATGTATGCAGAAGTTATTCCACTTCCGTGTTTCTCTTTTCTCGCCATAAATTCGATTCCTCGCCACAGCCAAACCGTTCGAGATATCAAAAATCCGTCCGCAATTTAGCATCCTCAAAGTCTTGACTACATGCACACCGAGTTTGAAGGGGACACGGTGAATTTTCTAGGAGGAGTATTTCACATTCCACAGCAAGCGTTTTCCAAACAACCCATAATAGCCGACTTCCTGTTGGGCTGGCGTAAAACTTGACCGGGGTAAAGTTGTTCGGCCCGATGAGATCTATATGTGTACCGAGTTTCATATTAATTCATGCGAGCGTGTTTGATATATGGATCAAGTTTTAGAACCCCGTTCAAGGGGGCGCTGTTGAGCCCCCCAGCCACGCCCGGGTACCAGCTTTAGCCCGTCCCTGATGGCAGGGGGTTCTGACTTGTGTGCAAAGTTTCAAGAGTTTTTGAGCACGTTAAGGACCCCAAAAGCCCCTGAAACCTTGATTAACAATATAAATGCAATAGTCAAATCCCCCCCTCCCCTCACACACACAGAGACACAGAGAGAGGGAGAGAAAATTCTTCAGAAAATCCACATTCAAACCAAAATATCTCTCTTCCTGTTGGTCAGAGATAGTTCATGTAAATTAGAAAGTTGTCCGTCTTGATGAGAACAATACACATACCAAGTTTTGTTGCTGTTGATAAAACTAACCCCCCCACTTATGACTAAAGGTGGCGCTACTGAGCCCCTCACCACGCCCGTTTCTGAAACTTTGCACATGTCTACGGGCTAATAAATGTGATGTGTCTGTCGAGTTTCATCCAATTTCAAGTATGTTAAGAGTCTCAAAAGCATCAAAAAAGAATATTAAATTTTGAAGCGTTGCCATGGCAACAGTATTAAAGATATCAAAAATCCTTTCACAGGTCTACATCTGCCGTGTGTTTACATTATACACATAAAGTTTGAAGCAAATCGGGTAAAAATAAGAGGGTGATTTCAAAGCATTTTGAAAGGGACACACTTCCTGCTGCCAGTTGGTGGCGCTATAACTTTGACTCACAATAGTCACATCCATGTGATCGGCCTCTTACAACGAACACACTGCTGAAGTTTAATCAAGATCAGTTAATGTATGCAGAAGTTATAACACACTTCCTGTTTCCATTATTCGCCATAAATTCGTGTCCTCGCCACAGCCAAACCGTTCGAGATATCAAAAATCCGTCCGCAATTTAGCATCCTCAATGTCTTGACTTCATTCCCACCGAGTTTGGTGGCGATCGGGTGAATTCCCTAGGAGAAGTGTTTCAAATACCAGACCATGCGTTTCCAAACAACCCATAATAGCCGACTTCCTGTTGGGCTGGCATAAAACTTAGAGCACGAAAGTTGTTCGGCCCGATGAGATCTACATGTGTATCGAGTTTCATATTATTACATGCAAGCGTGTTTGATTTATGGACACGTGTTCGGATCCCGTTCCAGGGGGCGCTGTCGAGCCCCCCTGCCACGCCCGGGTACCAGCTTCAGCCCGGCCCTGATGGCCGCGGGTTCTGACCTGTGTGCAAAGTTTCAAGAGTTTTCGAGCATGTTAAGGGCCCCAAAAGTGCCCGAAAGGTTGACAAAATAATAATAATAATAATAAATATAGCTGCGAGCAGCGATGGCGGGCCCAAGCCGGTGGCACCGCCATCCTGGTGCCTTTAGTTACACTAAAGCCACCGGGGTGGTGGTGTCACCGGCTTGGGCCCTCCATCGGTGCTCGCAGCTATATTTATATATATATTTATATATATATATATATATATATATATATATATATATATATATATATATAACAAAAAATATATAATATATACATTATATATATGTAACAAAAAATAAATAAATAAATAAATATATATATATATATATATATATATATATATATATATATATATATATATATATATATATATATATATATATATATATATGGCGAGGCGAGGAACGGGCAGAGAAGAGCGAACGTTTTTGGACATTCATCATATTGCATTGGTTTTCATTTCTTGTCCTCAAACCGAGCACTAATCTGTTTATTTTTAAGTCACACATTCTCCATTGATTAAAAAAGACAATCAAATGTATTTTTTAATGGTAGTATTATTTTATACAGAAATAAATTATTTATAATTCAGATGAGAATAAAGTTAGTGTTAATTAAAATTGTAAGGAAAACAAATATATTGATCTAAAATCTACTATCATTTGCTGCAAATAGGTTGACTATTTATATTTATTATTATATTTTATCACGGCTGTAATGAACCGGCTGCGATGTCAAGATTGCAATGCTGGAATGCACAGTGTGTGTGTGTGTGTGTGTGTGTGTGTGTGTGTGTGTGTGTGTGTGTGTGTGTGTGTGTGGCGTGGGCACGATTGAACAGTGGAAACATAAAAACATAGGCTACTCCGTCGGTTTGTTGATACAGGACATCATTTAAACTGCACTGTGTTTACTTATATTTATGTACACTCGCAATAAAACACAACATTGTGCTTTTGTAAAAAAAACATTCAAGCAATCCCACCCCCGAAATGGCGCTATTTTTTAAATGAAACTAAAATGCTCACGGCTGCATGGGCAATAACGCGTCTACAGCGAGGAACGAGCAGAACAGAGTGAATGTTTTTTAGTTCATTCCTACTGGACGACCGTATTTCACTTTCGCTTTTAAAGGGATACTCCACTTTAAAATGAAAATTCTGTCACCATATACTCACCCTCATGTTGTTTTAATCCTTTATGAATTTCTTTCTTCTGCTGAACAGAAAGGAAGATATTTAGGAGAATGTCAGTAACCAGACAGTTTCTGATCCCATTGACTTCCATAGTAGGAAAAAAATGTATACTATGGAAGTCAATGAGACCAGAAACTGTCTGGTTACTGACATTCTTCTAAATATCTTCCTTTCTGTTCAGCAGAAGAAAGAAATTAATAAAGGATTGAAACAACATGAGGGTGAGTATATGATGACAGAATTTTCAATTTAAAGTGGAGTATCCCTTTAAGTTAGCGATTTAAAAGCCCCCGCCGCGGTGTCACACATCGATTAACCAGTGGGAAAAAATTCTCAGTCACATCGCTATTATATTTATATATAAATACAATATACAATGGGCCTACCTGATTTTGAACACAAGAGGGCAGTATAGCCCTATGTATGACTTTTTTTTTTTACTAAATAGCGCATTCTGGCTGATTTTAAACTTGTACATAATTCTTGAATTGAAAAAAACGGAATAAACCCAAAACTAGTTCTGTTTCAGTTTAGTTCTGATATTTGTATAATTTTATATAAAAATAAATGGTGTATAATTAAATTTTAAGAAGATATGAGATGTTTTCTGATTCCTTTTTTGACATTATTTTAATCCCTCGCCATGTCAAAACCGTTTGAAATATTTAATATCCGTTCACAATTTAGCATCTTTAATGTATTTTCATCGTGTTAAAAAAGTTTGGTGTGAATAAAAAAAAAATCACTTAGCAGGAGTGGGTAAAAAGCAGAGGCTGAATTTGCAAATTAATCCACATTCAAACCAAAATATCTGACTTCCTATTGGTCGAAGCTAATAACTGTATATTAGAAAGTTGTCCGGCTCGATGAGACCAATGTACGTACTGATTTTTGTAACTGTGGGTAAAACTAACCCCCCCACTTTTGTCAAAAGCATTTTGAAAGTGACACACTTCCTGCTGCCAGTTGGTGGCGCTATAACTTTGACTTACAATAGTTACATCCATCTGATCGGCCTCTTACCACGAACACACTGGTGAAGTTTCATCAAGATCAGTTAATGTATGCAGAAGTTATACCACTTCGTGTTTCTCTTTTCTCGCCATAAATTCGTTTCCTCGCCACGGCCAAACCGTTCGAGATATCAAAAATCCGTCCGCAATTTAGAATCCTCAATGTCTTGACTTCATGCACACCGAGTTTGGTGGGGATTGGATGAATTCTCTAGGAGGAGTACTTCGCATTCCACAGCAAGCGTTTTCCAAACAACCCATAATAGCCGACTTCCTGTTGGGCTGGCGTAAAACTTGACCGGGGGAAAGTTGTTCGGCCCGATGAGATCTATATGTGTACCAAGTTTCATATTAATTAATGCAAGCGTGTTTGATCTATGGACCAAGTTTTGGGACCCCGTTCAAGGGGGCGCTGTTGAGCCCCCCTGCCACGCCCGGGTACCAGCTTCAGCCCGTCCCTGATGGCAGGGGGTTCTGACTTGTGTGCAAAGTTTCAAGAGTTTTTGAGCACGTTAAGGACCCCAAAAGCCCCTGAAACCTTGATTAACAATATAAAAGCAATAGTCAAATTCCCCCCTCCCCTCTCACACACAGAGACACAGAGAGAGGGAGAGAAAATTCTTCAGAAAATCCACATTCAAACCAAAATATCTCTCTTCCTGTTGGTCGGAGGTAGTTAATGTCAA